>NC_063255.1:23209567-23809567 GCF_020740725.1 Corvus hawaiiensis
AGGCAGGGGCACTGGCAGGGGCAGGGATGAGTCCTCCCCTCACTGCCTGGTTTCCAGGATCGTACACACACACTCAATAACACAGTGTTTCTATGCGGTCTGAGATCCTCACACCTCTTCTAATTAGTTACAAGTGTATAAAGGCATTTCCACCAGGGACATTTAATGGGAAAAAGACCAAGGACTACGAACTGGGCAGGGGAAGACTCCAGTTTTGAAACTATTTTAATAACTTGTTATTTAATTAAGAGCAATAGCTCCGAAATTATGTCAGTGAAACTTGCTACTTATTTATTAATTAGAGGAGGAATTTCAAAGGAGGCTCCAGGAGTTAGGTGCTGGACAGCCTCGGGCTCGCTGGAAAATCCCAGGTTCTCCAGCTAGTGCTTGCTCCAGCGCTCAAACCACGCCGGGTCTGACTCCTCACTGCCTGGCACCTGAAGTAAACAGCGTCAAGCACAGGCAAAAAAGTGAGTGTTAAACGCTGCCTGTTCTGGAGTATGGGTTTGGAAAGTCCTTGCTGCAGTGGTGGGGGTGAATGGAAGGCACTGGAAGACCAGGGAAACACCACAGAGCGTCTCCTCTACCTTTCTAGGAGCCTTGCTGGGCTGTCCTGGTGTGGATTACATCAGGATTATGCATCGAGAAGCCTGTAAAAGGTTTCCTCTCCGGTGTGGGGTGCTGGAGATGCTGAAGGTTGGCCATGCCCATGGTATCACTCCCTGCAAACAGCTCTCGGATAGACCCAGCAACGTCAACATCCTCCCAGGAGGAGAAACTCCTCTCTGATTCCACTTCCACCAAGCAGAGAGGAGGAAAAAGTCCTATTCAGCTTCATTTCCCCAAATATTGCACCTGAGTGAACTGGAAGGGGGTTCCACATCCCCCTTCTGAGGGCAGAACAAGCTGCAGGTCTGCGCACGGCCGCGCCGAGGGTTTGTGTCCACCCGACGCGCGCCAGGGAGCAGCGCGGGGATGGCCGAGCGCCGGTTCCTCCTCTGCCGAACACATTCCTCCCCTCCTGTTTTCATTCAGCCCAACCTTAAACAAAACCAGCGCTGTTGTTTTTATCCGCGGCGTGGATCTGGGAATTGCCTACATGGGGTCGGGGAGCTGGAGAGGGGATTTGTGCTGCTGAAACAGCGTTTCATCTCGAGAAGGAGCTGTTAAAAATATAAGCGCTTAACTAGGTGCAACACACTGTCCTACTGCATCCCATCTGCTAGCTAAGAAGCAAAAAGTTCCCAAGATAGACTGAGATTTACACCCAAGCTCCAGATATGGGGTCTCCAGATAAAGGACCCTGCGGCTTCTGCATGCTTGCAGCACAGGCAGCACGGAGCAGGTCAGCTTGAGCTGGGCTTAACCCTGCACCAAGCATCGACCTCCTCCCAACCATGCCTCCCAGCACATCTTTAATCACAATTTCTTTGCCAGCATTAAATCTGCCGAGATGCTTTAACTATTCAAGAGGAGAACGGGATTTTTTCCCACAAGTTTTCTGCAAGGAACAACTGAAACAAAAACTCCTTCAGCACAAATACTAATAGGAAAGTATAAAAAAATATATAATGGAAATATAGTAAGTACTATCTTGTATTATTATAGACATATTTCTATTATATATTTCCATCTACTAAAATATTTCTATTAATATCTATTTCTATTCTATTCTATTCTATTCTATTCTAAATATTAATCAACTGCCTCATGAGATCTCTTCTGCTTTCCCAGCTGGACATACTGGCAGATCTGTTTTTGCACTGGTATTTCCTATCTAAAACAAATAAACATATAACTAAGCTGGACTTACAAAAAAAAAAAAAAGCCCTGAGAATTGAGAAGTTGTATCGCACAGGTGTTGATGTACAGCCAAAATCTCCGGGCTTGGTAAAGATTCAAGATAGCAAGGAAAGAAATCAGACAGAGATTCACGGGTTTGAGTTCAAACAGCAATTAAGAACACATGTAAATGGCGACAGATTAGTACAGAGGATCGCTCCAACGCGCCAAAGATTTTCAACATGAGCACGATTAGCCTCCGAGCAATACATTCAAGTACCTTCCCCTCCCCTCAATATCCTGCAAAACCCCTAAAAGCTGGAGGGGGGCGGGGGGGGGGGGGTTAAAAACTAAAAATCACATATTTCAGCAGCCAAAAATAGAGCATCTGACCCACCTTCCCTCTCCAGGTGCCGACCCTCGTCCTCCCCTCGGCTGCTGTGGCTGCACGGGGAATCCGGCAGCGTCGCTCCCCGGGTGTCTGCAGCCAAGCGGAGATTGTCATTGATTTGTGTGCAGAAAGTTAAGCCTTTCTAGGAGCGGTTGGGAGAATTCACTCCCACCACTCCCTCTAAACCAAAAGTATTTGGCACCAGGCCCTCCTCGTCCACCTGTACTATTAAGGTCTAAACAACACCCAGGACACGGACTGATTTTTACCGGATCTGTTCAAGTTTCCTTTTTTAAACCGGCACACAAAGTTCTTCAGAAAGAAAAACTTGGGGGGTTGTTGTGGTTTTGATTTTTTTTTTTTAAGGTTTTTTTTTTTTTTTTTTAAATCTCGTTTTTCTTACAGCGGATTTATCTCATTCTTTTTGTTCTCTGCTCAGCCAGACAAGCCCCTCCCTCGTCTAACTGGCGACCCCCGATTTGCCCCCACAGAGGTCACTCTGTGGCTGACTTTCCTATGATCTGCTCCACTTCCCCTGCAAACCGTGCACCCATCTGAGACGGGTAAATCTGGGGAGGGGGGTGAAAACCACCTCTTTTGAAAAAAGAACTGGCTGTAATTTAACTAAAAAATCAGGTTTGCACATGAATGACCCAAACAAGCAAGAAGATGGAGGAAAGTATCTTCAAACGGGGAGGTTGGTTACTCAAGTCCTCTGTCACTGAGTTGTACTGGTGACAAGACCCCAACCCAGGTGTCCAATCCAAGGAATGAGTGACTGAAAAACCTTCCCAAGTGCCCAGTGTGGGGCTTCCAAACCCCACCCCAGCACTCAGCTTTGGAAGACAACTCCTGGCCACCTCAACTGCACCAGACAGCCAACAATCCCATCCCACATGCACCTCCCATGGCCCCTGGCCACAAGGATGTCCCCAGAGGAGGATTCACCCCTCGGGAGCCCGTCTCAGCAGCCATGAGCAGCCTCACCTGGCTAAGCCCAGCTCGCCAGCGTGTGCACAACCCCAAAGGGCTGGCCATCGTGTTGAGTGATAAATAACTGGGCTCTCTCCTCTCCTCCTTGCTGGGTGCACTAGGGAGCAGCTTATTCTTGAGATTCTGCCCCAAATTGAGAGGTCACACTGACTAAAACACCGCATTTCATAAAATACTAGTTCCTTTCTGGCACAGGTATACGTGTTTTTGTTAATACAATAAATCCGATGAGAGCAGCTGGACACCAGGTTCCACTTACATGCCTTTCTGATGGTTTTCTTTCAAAGAAGCACATTCAAAAAAAACCCCAAATCACAACCAAAATTGTTTATACAAGAGAAATCTTTCTGAAGGATGAGGCAAAATCAAGTGTAAGATAGCCTAGGGCAACCTGGCACTCCCAGACACGGCTTGGAAGAGCTCCGTGCTCAGCACACGGTTACTTTTGAAACTTTTATTACACGCTTTCTCAGTCCATAGGAAAAAAAACATTAATGCTGTTTCCATCCCCACACCCAAACCACTATCTGCAGCTCCTCTGACTACTGGGTTTCTAAGGAGTGTCTGGGTAAATCAGTAAATGAAGTCGCAGTGAACAATGTGTCTGGCCCCAGATAAGGGCAGAGCAAAACTTGGGCAGCATCCAGTGACTGTCGAAGTCGGCATGGAGAGGAACACCAATTGCCACCCACTGCTTTTCCTGGTACTCCCGTAGCTGGCATCCCCTGTGGGATGGGAGAAACCAAGCAACCACCCACCCAAGCTCCTCAAGCACAAAATCATGCTACTCTTCATTTCCCACAAAACCTACTTTTTTTTTTTTCCCATCAAAAAGATTTGCCTCCATCAATTCACCAAAGCCAATGTGTTGAAGAAAAAATTACATCTGTCCCAAGCTAGCAAAGCATGCTTTTCACGGTGCTGCTTCTCAAAATGGTTTATAATCAGGGTGTATGGAAATGTCCTCAGCACCAGGAGGAGCATGTCCAGGGAAGGGAATGGAGCTGGGGAACAGGCTAGAGTCCCAGGAGCAGCTGAGGGAGCTGGGAAAGGGGCTCAGGCTGGAGCAAAGGAGGCTCAGGGGGGACCTTGTGGCTCTGCACAGGTCCCTGACAGGAGGGGGCAGCCAGGGGGGTCGGGCTCTGCTCCCAGGGAACAGGGACAAGAGGAGAGGGAACATCTTCCAGTTGCACCAGGAGAGGTTTATTGGGTATTAGGGAAAATTTCTTCATGGGAAGCGTCCAGCCCTGGCACAGCTGCCCAGGGCAGTGGTGGAGTCCCCGCACCTGGAGGGGTTTAAAAGCCGTGTGGATGTGGCACCTGGGGACATGGATTAGTGGCAGAGCTGAGGGAATGGTTGCACTTCAGGGTTTTTCTAGTCTAAACAATTCCAACCCCAAATTCTTGCAAACCAGACCCAGTACTTCCATACAGAAAAATATCTGGGTGTGGACCATGACAATTGAAACGTCTCAGTGATAAATTTGAGTCCAAAACCACTGCAGACCAATTAAGTCCCCACTGAACCCTGGAAATTATTTGCCCTTCTATATTTGAAATTAGCTCACTTTTTTTTTTTTTTTATCATCACCATTAATAGAAGGCTGAACAGGTCTCCTACACTGTAAATGAGAAGAAAATAAAGTACTTCTAGAGAGGTGTGAAATAAGAACAGCAGGAGAAAGAGAAGAAAGGATTGTGCCAGACCCCACCTTGATTCACAAGGATAACAGGAACACCTAGCAAAAATATAATAGAAAAGGTTGCAGTGATTGCTTATCCCAGCTGAGGAAAACTCTAATTTCAAGTATATTGAATTGAAAACTTTCCAGAAGAGTACTTGAAGGAAGCTTGTTTAATCAGAAAAATAAATGATCATCAAATGTAAAGATTTTCACGGGCAAAATAAATTTTGACAGTTTTTCTTTGGGGGGGGGGGGGGGGTGTTTGTGAAATGGTACAGTATTTTCCTTTCATACCTCAGTTTTTCAGGCTGATTTTAAACTTTCTACTTGGAACCCAATAATCAGCTTCAGTGAATACATCTCTGAGAGCCACAGGAAGATATTTTTTGCAACAGGATTTGCTGCATCAGTCACATTTTTCAAAGGAAAACAATTTTCTTCCTCAAACATCCCTATTTCATTGCCAAATTTACCACGGTGGTAAAAAAAACAACCGTTTTTTTTTTTACAGGTTGATTTTGGTAAGAAATAGATCCCAGAGAAGTATTTCATCCCCCTAAATCTCACCAAAGATGCTTGAAATGGGAAACCTGGAAAAGCCTGCGGAGGTTTTTTCCGAGGTGTCCATCCCACACACCCGCACGTGTTTCTGTTTGCAGTGGTCCGTATCCCCATGAACTCCAACAGGGCAATAAAGTTAAGCCTGGCCTAAGTGCTTCCAAACGCTGGCCTTATTTTAAAGGTGACAGAGCAAGGGGAAGGAAGAGATGTGAGCCCACAATCCTGACAAACACCTTCCTCACTGGGACACCAGCGGGGCAGGAGGGAGTAGGATGGGGACACCTCCCGACTTGTTTAAGGTCTCTCTTGGTGCAGAAATGAGCTGCTGCTTTTCCATTTTCCAAAGGGAATTGTGGACCTTGGGAAAGGATGAATGGGTAGATATTTCCTTGCTAGTAGCCCCACATCCTGCAGATGGGGAGCAGTTTCCAGCAAGAGGCTGAATTACCAGTTACATCATGCCACAGACTGGGCAGATTCGCTGGTCCAGGATGTGTCTATATAAAAATCTACTGCTGCCATAATACCCTTATCCAAAAAACCAAAAAGCTCTACAGGAAATCAGTGAAAACCAATGCTGATGAAGCGCTTTCCTTAAACAATCTCAGTGATTTCATATTTGAAAGCTTAATGGTTGTAATCCAGATTGATCCTGAGGGATCCCCAGTGCTTTGTTACGGAAAGCAGAAGTCAATGAGGCTCCATTGTCTCCAGTGGAAATACAGTCAATTATTCTACCCAGAGTCCTCCTCAAGGAATGAAAGCACAGTTGGATTTCTTTCAAGGAACAGGGCTGGATGGAGCCAAGGTGATACTGAACAGGTGTATGTATACATATATTTACACAATATATGTGCAACTACATGGAAGGATTTTTCTACAACATATGGCTTCACTGAGAAACTCTTGAAAGATCTGCCCCCCTGACCTCCCCCTGACCTGGAAATGCACCCACCTCTGGGCCCCACAGCTCCCAAATCCTTCTTGCTCCACAGTTCCCAATCTTTTTTGGTCCTGTGCAGCTTCAGGGTATGAGGAAAATCTCACGTGAGCAAGAACATGGCGAAACATCTGCACAAACTTTCCATTAAACCTGTATTTGGCTAAATATGACACATGCCTGAAGGCAACATTCTGGGCATAAAAATCCCAGAACGGCTTAGGTTGGGAGGGACTTTCAAGACTGTGTCTTTCCAACCTCCCCTGTCATAGGCAGGGACACCTTCCACTAGATCAGGTCACTTTACTCGCTTTCAACGCTTCAGTTCTCCCTTTCTCTTCACTGAAAAAGACATTTGAGTCTGCTTCAGCTTGTCTTGGTGCAGTACTGGGACTGGGTGAGGGCAATTAAAAATAAATGGCAATAAAATGAAATTTAAACACAAATGGATGTTAACAATAAAAGGCACAACATGGATCAAAGATCCTCTTTTCAGAGCTTGATGGCTTGGTGCATAATTTTATCCGGGGTACCTCTCATGCCCCAGGGCAGCTGAAGCCAGGTGAGATTAAAGCCCCCAAGGAGGCCCAGACCACATGGAACTTCTGAACATCCACTTTTTTGGTGCCACCATCCCCAATGCCAAAAAACTTCCTCAGCACCCCAGACCAAATTTGAGATGGGTGGCAAAAACCCAAATACAGCCTGCTGCGGGATGGAAGGGAGGTGCTGGAGAGCATCTGCAAAGACTCAGATGCTACTGATGCTGCAGAGAGCAGCCTGACCTCCACCACAATCACTTTAAACCTCCCTGTGCAATTCACAGTCCCAGCTGCAATTTTGAAACGCTTTCCCCGCCTTGTAATTTCTCAACGGGTTATTTTTGCTTTGCTCTCACACAAAATGAGCCGCAGCTCCTTGCTGGGTCCACTCACACCATCCTACACATGGATGGGCTAAGGACAGCCAAGCCAATGGCCCATCATAGCCAGCATTTCAGCCTCCAAGCATTGGTAAACCTCTGCAGAGATCACTTGCTTTCCTTCCCCGACTGGAAAGTTATCCTCACCCAGAAATAAGAAATTCTGCAGAAGCACCCTGATGTAGGTGGAAACAAATCTCTTTTGCTTTCAAAAGCTGTGGATCAGGCCACAGCTCCTTGCAGAGCATCACATTAATACTGGGAGGCAAATGAACCATTTTACTTCTCCTAGCTGAAAGAAAAAATAAAAATGCAGCTGACCTGATTTACCATTCTGATAATGTATTTAAAAAAATCTTCCCGGGCTCAGGACTTTGCCAGCTGAGATTTCAGACGGAATGAGACTGTTTATGTCATGACCACAACCTTCTGAAAAATGCCCCTTTAGATGGGAAAGCTCACAAGACCCTCAGGTATAATGATCTCAGCTATATCAATAACCACATTTCGGCAGATTCATTATCTGCTCACCAGCCTGCCCGGCCGCACAGCGAAGCATTGCAGCAGGATGGAGTGAGAAAGGAAAACATTGAATTCAGCCCTTCTTCCTAGAGAAAAAAAAAAAAAAAATTGACACTGCAGGTCATTCTTTTTCCTAGCAAAAGCCAAGCTTTTATTTCCACTGTTTTCACGCGGTACTCAGGAGGGAGGACCTGAGCTACACACAATATTGAACACGGCCGATCAATCCCCCTTGAGTGGGTGCAGGAGGATTTTCCTGCACAGCTCCCATCTTCGCTCCCCAGGCATCCTCATCCCTTGCCATCCCAAACTTTACAGCAGAACAGCTTTTTTTTTTTTTTTTGCCTGTTCCCCTCACAACATTCACTCCATTATTCAAGATTTTAACATCCATCACTCCATTATTCAAGGTTGTGACATCCATGTTAAATCTACTCATGGATTTCAGACCACACTTCGTAAGAAATTTAGGCTACAAAACAAAGGTTTATTTCATATCTGTATTTTCAAGCAACAGGGACCGTTATGATCATGTATTTTGCCCTCCAGCTTCATACAAAATAAAACACTTCACCCAGTAATTTCTGCAGCAAGGCTCTCATTCCTGCCTGCCCTCCCACATTTAGAAGCAGAGGCAGTCTTGGCTGGAAGATTTCAAATCAAAGGGGCTTGCCTTGATCCTTTGGCAAGTGTTTCTAGAAGTTTATTAGTCTCATTATAAAAAAATCTGCACTTTTTTTTTCTTTCCTTTTTTTTTTTTGCCTGGACATGTTTAGCTCTAGTTTCTGAGCATCTCATCACACCAACCCTTTTTCTGCTAAATAAAACATTTCGACTCTCTTCCCAAAGCGGAGATTTGAAAGCTACAATCCTATGAGTAAGGAGCTGAGAGCTGTGAGCATCTCCCACAGTAACTCACAACAGAATCCCAGAATGGTTTGTGTTGGCAGGGACCCTAAAGCTCATCCCATTCCACTCCCTGCCATGGGCAGGGACACCTTCCACTATCCCAGGTTGCTCCAAGCCCCAGCCAACCTGGCCTTGGACACTGCCAGGGATCCAGGGGCAGCCACAGCTTCTCTGAGTGAAGTAGAAGAAGCCCCTGGAAGATCTCTGCCCCATCACTGAGTGCATCTGCCCTCCCTGCCATGAGCTGTGGGATTTGTTACTGCAACAACCCACAGCTGGGGAAACAGCAGGAAAGGAAAATGACAAAGGACAGATGGGAGAAAGAAACAGCAGCTCTGCCTTAGGTCAGGGGAGAGAGCAAGCAGCCAGTAACTGCTAGGAGAGATGAGGGCTTGTATATCCATGGTTGATTAACCTAAAATTAACATGGCAGCACAGAGATAGGGGGTTAACAGATGGGTTGAGATGTATAATGGTCTCAACTTTTAAAATCTCAAAGTTTTGGGGGCAAATCTCATCCTTTCTGGAAGGGTTGAGGTTTTGGAGCTCTTGCAGATGGCTCTGCAAATTCATTAACTCCTCCTTAGTGAATGCAAAGCAATGGAGGGCAGAGAGAGGAATTTTCTGGTCCTCAGGCCTCTCCCAGGGCCCTAGACTGTGTCAAATCAAGGAATGGCCCTCCCAGCAATGGAGGCAACACAGCAGAGACTTCTGCTCTGTGCAGAGTCACAGAGCAAAGCTCACAACACATTCAGCTGCATATGGAAAGGGACGGCGAGCAATGCCAGCAATATTATAATGCCTTTGTATAAATCAGCAGTGCAGCCTCAGATGGGAAGAAAAGTAATGATGCAGAAAAGGCAAGAAGTGTTCAATCAATATTTCTGCTCCGCATCTGGAAAGAAGGCAGGACGAGGTGCTTGTATCACATGAGGAGGATGAAGTACTTTCCACTCCATTAGTAACCAAGGAGGTTGTTAAACAGCATCTACCAGCGATAAACAATTTTGAATCAGCAGGCCTGGATAACTTGCTCCCAGGAGCCCTCCAACAGCTGGCTGAGAAGCTCTCTGGCCTGCTGATGTTAATTTTTAATAAATCTTGGAATACCAAGGAAGATCCAGATGGATGGAAGCATGCAAATACTGCACTGATCTGCTAAAGGGGAAAGTGGGATGGCCTGATGAACAGGTTGGCTTGCCTGCCATCAGTCATGGGTAAAATAATGGGAACCCTCCCGAGAGTCACCCAGAAGAGGAATCAAAGGATGGAAATGCAGCTCATGTTTGTCAGAGAGGTTCTGCAGCCAACACACCATGTCAAACAAAGCTGATTTCATTCTCTGAGTAGATTACAAGTTTGGTTAATAAAGATAATTGCTTAGAGATAATACACATATGCTTTTGTACAGCATTTGATTTACCAGGGCGTGGCATGTTGATTATAAAATGAGCACTGCATTATGAGAATAAAGCACATGTGCAGGGAATTCAGAGGGGATCCCAACAAATAGCTGTCAGAGGGGAATCGGGCTGTTTCCAGGGGGATTTCACAAGGCTCAATCCCAGCTCCAATATTCAGCATTTTCTTATCTGGAAGCAAACATAACATCACTGCTGATAAATCAGCTATGTACCAGACAAACAAGAGAGGCCAAGCCATCTGAGCAGAGCTGAGATGATGACAGCCCAGCATCTGGCTGGGGTCATCACTGCACCTCAGAAGGTAAGAGGAAGGGGACAGCCAGCGAAAAGCAGAGGCGGGATGTTCAGAATCGGGGTGGTGATGCTGTAGCAGGTGGTGGTGGGGACCACATACTCCCAGGGAGACGTGCACCCCAGGCTCAGCAGGAAGGCAGAAGGTTGGATGTCACACATCTCTAAGGAAAACTTCTTGGAGTGGGTATCAGGAGGTAAATCAGAGCCTGGGATGAGGAAGGCCAGGATGAATGACTCCATGCTGCAGGACTTTGCATCTGGGGTTGGATATTGATCAGGAAAGGACGAATGACCCAGACCAGCCCTTTCCATGCTTTATTCTGACACTGACCTTTGTGACCCTGAGGAAATCAACCAAAGCTTGAAGCAGCTTTTTGTAACAGGAATATCCCATCTGGCCTTTCGCATCCCTGAGCTTTATCTGTCCCTTGGGAAAACACTCAATGCATGGGCAGACACCTCAGTGACCCCCAAAGGGAAGTACAGAGGTACCAGGCACAGAATGACACCCCTGTGGGCAGCCCGAACACCTGGATACCTAGGCCTTGTCTGCTGCTCCAGACCCATAAATCTAGCTGAAAGAAAAGGTTTTGAGAAACCTTTAGCAAGCCTAAAAGCTCAAACAACCCTACATGAAGCAGCTTTGCTGCATGGTAGTTACACCAGCATCACTTACACTACCCTTACCACCCTCCTCAGCAGCATCTCTTTTTTTTTCCTGAGGCATCATCAATTCAATTTAATTTTAGTTTGGTTTATTTCTACTCTTCCATCCTAGAAAACCAGAAGTTACTCATATTCACATGGGGCACATCATGTTTAGGAAAAGTTGCTCAATCCTGGCCGTGGCCAGCCAACATCCATCCCTTGCTTGGGTAGATGCTGGAGAGATGTGGTGCTCAGAAAATTCATGTGAGAGTGCATTTCTCTAGGTTCAGAGCAGAAGAAGGCCCTGTGGGAGAGAGAAGAGTGCATGCCCACCAGCTCATGTGTGCTCCTCACTCTCAACCCTGGGGCATGTCCATGTCTTTGGTCTTCAGAGTATCACAGGAGCAAGGAAACAGGTCCTTAGTGATTCAGATACACCAAGCTAGGTCCACAGCAGCAGTTTCTTGCCCAGCCTTCACTTGTGTCTTCCCCCAGCTCTGGAAGGACAGTCTGGTACCTTCTCTTCTTCCTGTTCCTTCTGCAGTTGCCTTGGAAGGGACCAGACCTGCTCAATCATGCAAAAGATGAGAGGAAACCTCCTCATCTCAAGAGCCAAGAAAGCCCTGACCAACGTCACGACCACATCAAGGTTAGGCACCCTCACTGGACCTCATGGGGAACCCTGGAGCAGCAAGGATGGGGAGGAGGGTCTCACACTGGACTGACACTGTGACATTTCTCCTGGAGAGTGATGTGGGAGGTTTGTTCCCTGATCCCAGCCTGAACCAAGCTCAAGCATTGCTCACTTCCACATGCACCAACGTAGAGAAGGTGGGCAGCGGCCTCCGTGAAACAGCCTCACAGAAAAGGTAGAATTTTTTTGATCTCATGTCTTTCTGTCCTCCTGAATCCAATTCAAGAAAAATTTAGCTTCCAACCTATTTTTTTCCATCTGTCAAGATTTGCAGAGGGCTTCTCAATACAGCACCTGTCCTAAACATTCAGTCTCCCATGGGAACTGGAGATGAAGTCTGGCTAAGGGCCAGGCTGGCCTCATATTTCCATTTGACTCTGCCACTGAGCAGTGATGGAGAACCTGCTGCTCACACTGCTCCTCAATGGCTCCTCTGACTGCTCCTACTCCAGGGACAGAATGAGGTCAACCATTCAAGTCCCAAATGTTTAACCCAAACAGGCCCCATCCATCAATACCTGAGCAGTGGATTAGAATGCATTGTTATTGCTGAAGGGGAGTTGAGGGGATAAGGTATTAAATCAAAAGTCTTACCTAATGCTAGACATTACAAAATGTTTCAACCTTTGCCAAAAGGAGAAAAAAAAAAAAAGACAGTTTGTCTTAAAATCACTGAATGCCAACCAACAGAGTTTTGGTGAGGTGATCCAAACCAAAAGGTGAAGCTTTCTTCAAGAATACTGCAGCCACCTTGTTGGGCTGCCCAGATGCAAGATAAAAAACAGGTGCCCATCCAAAAAAAGACCATCTCACCTCTAAATGCCACTGGGAAGATGCAGCAGGTACCAGCCAAAGACCATGGACACAAGATCATCTTCCCTATTGTGATCCCCTCCCTCCCACTACCAAAACTGTCAGGAGCTCACAGGAAATTTCATCTCCCCAAAGAGTCACTAATTTTGGTTGCCTCTTCTATCTCACCTGAATGTATTTGCCTCATCTCCAGAAACACTCAAGGTCGGGTTTGATTTGGCTTTGAGCAACCTGTTCTAGGGCAAGGTGTTGGAATGAGAGGAGCTTTAAGATCCTTTCCAACCCAAACCATTCTGGGATCCTGTGATTCTGTGCACTAAAGGGGAGATAGGATCACTACAGCATCACTCCTCAGCACGCCTTCAAGTCTCTGTGCTTGGCACAAAACCCTCAGTGGGTGAGAGCCCTGCCAGGGATTGCCCTGCTGCCTTGCCTGCCTCCCACCTTCTCTTCCTCCCCGGCTCTGCATCCATGAGCAGCCAGGCTGAGGAGCAGAGCGCGACCACAAGTACTCCAATCCCTCCAAAAAAGGCATTACCTCCACTCCCACCTTCCTCCTCGCCTCCAGCTCAGCTCCCTGGGTGTTTTTCCTCCGCCACAACTAACGCTTGACGAGGCAGAACATCCCCCCCCCCCCACCCCCGCTCCACTCAAGCCCAAGGGAGGGTGCAGCCAGAGTAAATTACTTAGAAGAGAAAGGAAAAAAATAAAATTAAATAACCACAGCAGACAAAGGCTTCTTGTCTTAAAAGCCTTACTCAGCCAGCACATTGGGCAAGTTGGCACCATGCTCAGGTGATGCTGTGCAAGCAGGGGCTGTGCTGGGGTTGCTCTGGGCACCCCATTGCAACACCCTCCCAAATTCAGCAACAGGAACCCCCAGTGTTCATCCAGGCACCCAGATTTTTAGCAGGTGAGTAGGACCCAAGATTCCATGTTTAGGGAGATGTGTAAGACCTGAAAGGTTTGGCTCTGACTCCTCCAGCAGGATGCAATTTTTTCAACAGGTTGAACTTGTAATTGTGTATTTTTCTCCCCTATATGAAAAAAAGAAAAAGGAGGAGGAGGAGCAGAATGGACTCATTTATCAAGTGCAGGCAAACACTAGGCTGGACTCAGAGTCAGTGACACTTTGTATAATGGCATTCTAGTTTGTCCTCCTAAATAATTTGTATTTTAATGAGCCCTCTTGCTCCAGCAGTAGTTTGTAGCCCCCACACTTTCTCAGGTCCTTCTGTGCTTTAATTTGATTTTTTTTAAATTTCCGGTGTCATATTTTTATTAACAAAAAGAAAAAGAAAGGCAGGCTTGCTTCCCTCCTGGCTTACATGGGAGCAGGTAATGAATCTCTGAGCGCAGGAGTCGTCTCGGCTCTTATCTCCATGGCCTTGCTGTTCCCAAACCTACTTATTTAAAAAACTCCCCCATCATGAGATAATGGGAACAGAGAAAGTCAGCAAAGAAACAAGAAGGCAATCAGGATCTCTACAGAAGCAGGGGAGCACCATGATTTCCACCTGTTCTTCTCCTGCTGGGACAGGTCTTTAGGTCAAGATACCGTAAATGAGAAGAAGTCGCTTCAGGGAGTGCAATCACGAGAGATGTGCTCGACATCAAAAAGCTATTTTGCAGTGCTTGGTCTTGCTAAAGGCTCCTCCATTTGGGCCATGCTCAGCTTGCCATGAAGTGGTGGCAGCCCAGACCTTGCAACCCCCATGCTGGTGGTGGGGTGGCTGGGCCAGGGTAGCCGGGGATAACTTGCACCCAAATTCCAGGTGCTCTGGGCTGAGGTGTCCTGCCTGTTTGTGGTGGGTCCCTGGGGAAGAGCAGTGAGGCTCTGACCCCATAGCAAAACTGTGTGGGGCAGAATTGCCCCATATCAGTCACAACACAGCTGCGGGTGAGGGCACTTCCAGGCCACTTCACCACAAATTCTGACCCATCCAAACACCAAGCCACACTTACACCACTTGCTCCTGGAGGTTCCTTGAGCTAGAAGGTGCAGTGGGTGCAGTGACACCCTCTACAAAGATCAGCAAAAGAGAGGGAACCAAAGGTTGTGGCAGCATCTTCCCTTGCCCACCTCTGAACCCCATCACCACAGATTCCTGCTTATGGTGGGGACAGTGACACCCCCTCAGTCCAAGTGCCAGGCATTGGCCCAGATGAAGGATGGAGCAGAGATGGCTGAACCAGTCAGGAGGAGGGAATGAGATATGGTGAGGGCCACACACTCCCCGACGTGAGCCTAACGAGTCTCATTAACAGCAAGGACTTTGTTCTGCAGCTGGGTGGGATGCGGGTGGGGGATGCAGGATGACAGAATCCTGACCTTTTCAGGCAAGGAAAGAGCCCTGGAAAGGTGACAAGCTCTGGAGGGGTTTGCAGCCTAAGCCAGGTGAGGATTGGGGTGATACTGATGAAGCAGACACATCTAGGACAAGGTGACCCAACCGGTCCACCCCCTTTCAGGTTCCCTCCCCAGCATTCCAGGTCTGTGGGAGAAAAGAGCCACCAAACACTTAAGAGAGAGGTCAGAAAAGCAGCATCTCCAGTCCACACAGTTTCACTGGGAGACAGGATAGAGAAGAGTTTATAATCAAGACTATCCAAAAGGGAGGCTTGGCTTAAAAACCTGCAAAACCTCAGCAAACCTGGTTAAAACGTCAGCCTAACCAGGCTCAGCGCAGCTCTCCCCTTCAGACTGGGGAAACAAATGTTACAGGTTTATATACTAATTTATTTCTACCCATTTAACAAATTAATGTGTCCCTCCCATCCCCCTTCCCTGGAGTAGCAGGCTCTGTAGCTCAGACTCAGTGATACTCCTACTTCCCAAAGCCTTGGAGATACGCTTGACCTTCATTAGTGCCCTGCTTTAATTTCCACCCTCCCTTTGCTAACCCTCCCCGATGGAACTCTGCCAGGCTTTCTCCCTCCCTGGGGACCATCCTTGCTGCTATTTTGTTGGGTTTTAATCACCTTCTACTTTGATGCCTCCAATCTTTTACAGCCTTCCCCCATGCTGTGCCATGTCACCGGCCTTTTTGGGAGTACCAGATGGACCAGCCAGATTACTCTTAGGAAATATCTACTCTTTCCTTGGTTTCTTCCCTACCCTGGGAAAAGCTTCAAAGCTGCTCTCCCTGCTGGCAGGATTCCTCGGAGAAAAGCTCTGTGGACAAGGCCAGCAATCACAGAGTCCCAGAATGGTTTGGGTTGGAAGAGACCTTAAAGCTCATCTCACTCCACCCCCCTGCCATGGGCAGGGACACCTTCCACTGCCCCAGGGTGCTCCAAGCCCTGTCTCACCTGGCCTTGGACACTGCCAGGGATCATGGGGCAGCCACAGCTGCTCTGGGCAACCTGTGCCAGGGCCTCCCCACCCTCACAGGGACGAATTTATTCCCAATCTCAAAACTATCCCTGCCTTCTGGCAGAGGGAAGCCATTCTCTCTTGTGCTGGCACTCCATCCCTTGTCCAAAGTCCCTCTGCAGCTCTCCTGGAGCCCCTTTAGACACTGGGAGGGAGTCTAAGGTCTCCCTGGAGTCTTCTCCAGGCTGAACTCTCCAGCTCTCTGTGCCCAAGCAGCCTGGCATTACGGCTTCAGATCTCATCCAGGCTTCACCAACTGCCCTAACCAGCCCAACACCCACAGGCTGATGCACCAAACCCCCGCTGTGCTTCCAAGAGGGTGCTCTCTCAACTCCAACAACCTCAAGATTGTTTTAAACCCCCGAATAAAGAGTAATCACTCTTCCAGGTCTCATTTACAGCTCTTGTTTTCGTTACCACTCCCAAACAACATCCAAGCCTTATCTGAGTGTTAAACTCCCGGCTTTGGAGGTATCCCCTGGCAGCCACTTTCACAGACTCAACCCAAGGGCAAAACACTTTCTCATGGACACAGCTGCTTCCTTAAACAGACCCTGTGTTATGAGATAGGGAGATCAGACAGTGTACGCTCTCTGGCCACTCATTAGCTTAGAGATCCCCTTCTCCCTGCCTCTGTTTGGCTCTAAGCCTCCCCCACAGCTTTTTCCAGCCTCTCTCTCAGTGATTTTTTCCTCTGGCTGGTAATTGTTCTCATTGCCCTTGGCTCACAGATGGTCCTTGGAGAGCTCACTGTTGATGTGGTGCCAGGTCTGCTCCATTCCAGCTGCTAAAGGGCATTAGGAGACCGGCTACCACTGTGCAGAGACCTTTCCTCTGATCCATCTGCCCTTCCACACCCAGGCAATCACTGGAAAAGGCTTTGCTCACCACAGCTGCCACAGCTGGGCCATGCCTCGGCCCCATCCCAGCATCCAGGTCACCCTCCAGCCCCTCTGCCCCCCACGCTAAGCCTCCCCATTCTATCTGGATCTCCCTACCCACCCTTCCTCCCTGACAGTCTCTCCTGCCATGCAGCTGAGTCACTTCCCCTTCTCCAGAGCTCTCCTTCAAGTTTTCCCATCCCCTTTGGCTTGGGAGCACCCCTGCAGTCCCAGTCCCAGCAAACCTCACCCACAGAGGGGACTCCTGTGCTCAGGGAGCAGCCCCTGGGCTGAAATCCTTTATGCTGACAAACACCAGCACAGGGTGCCCAGAGCAGCTGTGGCTGCCCCTGGATCCCTGGCAGTGTCCAAGGCCAGGCTGGACAGGGCTTGGGACAGTCTGGGATAGTGGAAGGTGTCACTGCCCATGGCAGGGGGTGGAACAAGATGAGCTTTAAGGTCCCTTCCAGCCCAAACCATTCTGGGATTCCAGCCCCTGGGGTCCAGCCCCGCTCCACGGGGACAAACTGGGACTGCCACCCAGGCAGGATGGATGTGAGTGGAAGAAAACAAGGGGGGAAAAAACACAGCAGAGCAGAGAGGAGGTGAAAGGAGGTCTTATTTTTCTCCAAGCCAAGTTGTTTTTGGAGGCACAGACACTGAGTTCATTCATGAAGCAGCTAAGTGCAGGGTTTTCAACGGAAACAATGAATTAACAGGGATGAGCAGCAACAGGATAAATGACCTTTTTCCTGCCTCCCTGAGTGTCCTGTTTCTTTCCTAACCAAGCAGCCAACAGCTCCTTTAGCTTCAAGGCACTCAGCCCCAGAGACCTGGTGCCTCTAGAGAAGCCCAAGGGCTTAGAGAGGAGCTTTCCACAGAACCTCCTTCCCTGTGGCTCCACACCCTCCCCACTAAACCCATGGGAGCTGGGGGCTACAGAGAACCCCACATGGCATTTGGGATGTGAAGAATGGGTGTTGCCACCCAGCAAGGCAACAGCCCCATGGCCAAAGCCATCATGGAATGAAGCTGCAACAGAGAGATTTCAGGCTGGAAATCAGGAACAGGCTCTTTACCCAGAGGGTGGTCAGGCACTGGAACAGTCTCCTCAGGGATGTGATCATGGCCCCAAGCCTGACAGAGTCCAAGGAGCATTTGGATGATGCTCCTATGTTTGGACAGTCCTGCAAGGAGTGGCAACTTGGACTTGATGATCCTTATGGGTTCCTTCCAATTCAGAACCACAGAATTGTTTAGGTTGGAAAAGCCCTCCAAGACCACCGAATCCAACCATTCCCCAGCACTGCCCAGGCTACCACTGACCCATGTCCCCCAGTCCCACATCCACACAGCTTTTAAATCCCTCCAGGGATGGGGACTTCACCACTGCCCCGGGCAGCTGTGCCAGGGCTGAACAACCCTTTCCATGAAGGAATTTTCCCAATATCCAACCTAAACCTCCCCCGGCTGCCCCCTCCTGTCAGGGACTTGTGCAGAGCCACAAGGTCCCCCCTGAGCCTCCTTTGCTCCAGCCTGAGCCCCTTTCTCAGCCCCCTCAGCTGCTCCTGCTTCTCCAGCCCCTTCCCAGCTCCGTTCTCTTCCCTGGACACACAAGATACTCTATGACACTCATGATTCCAAGATCAGTGCCCCGAACACCAACCCACTGAGACCCAACCAAACCCATCCATGGGAGAAAGATCCCAGTCCACTGAGAACCCAGTACCCTTCACCAGGGTGCAATTTCTCTTCAAAGACATAGAAGGGAAGTGGTTTGACTGGCAGTTTCTGCTATCTCAAAATCTATCAGAGGGATACACTACCCTATGCTAACAGAACGGATTAAAGCAGAAGATAAAATGCTGTTCCATTATCTATTTATTAAAAGCACTTGAACTGCTTTTATTCAGTGTACATCTCCCAGTAAAGAGGCACTCCTTGACGGTGTAAATCAGTGAGCAATTGTGTTTTAACAGCCTTTAGAATGGCATTTCCCCACGCTTTTAGACAGAGTATCAGACAGAAAACCTCTTCCAAAACTCACTTATCGTAACAGGCGAGATCACAGAGCTCTTTACTGCTCCTCTACCACCAAGACAAATACAAAATGGGCTTCTAAAGCTCACAAAGCAGAGATCATTCCCATTTCTGCTGCATGAATATCCTTAATGACAGGACAAAATAAATAATTTTGTTAGCAGGGGAGAACTGCAGCTCCCACTGACGGATGGGACTCCTGGTAGGCGATGAAATGCAGGCTGCAGCTCCCAGCCCGATGATGCCACCTCTGTGGTAGCTGCGGGTTCTGTGGGAATTAGCTCTTACAGAACCAGCAAGGATGAAGCCACTTCGAATCTAGCAGTTCTTTGATCAAAAGGGGAAGAAATGATGCCAAACTTTCAGCAAAAGATTTCAGGTGTGAATATAGCAGTACCTGCGAACTGCACAACAAAAGGGAGGCTGCTGGACTCTCTCTGCTTCACCAGAATAAATCAGGCTTTTGCTTGGTTGAGGATAGTTTTCCATCCCAAGAAATACTCCCCCTTACTTTTTGTTAGGCTCTGCTGCTTTGGTATTCTAATTTTATTTACAAAGTGTTTCGATGAAGAAACCTGGAGCAAGAGCATTCATGAGCTGGTTGGATTTCAAATGCTGGTGGAAGACAAGCACAGCAAGCTTCACCCTGAGCCGTGGAAGTCAACGAGGCCTCCCCTGTGGACATGAGCAAATGTCAGATCTGATCAGGAGAAGAGGGAAAGGAGGGAGGCACATGCATGGGGAAGGACACCCATGGTCTGGAAACTGTGTGAGCAGACGGATGGATGGAGGCAAGGTTTGATGGAAGGATGGATGGATGGATGGATGGATGGATGGATGGATGGATGGATGGATAGGCAGATGGATGGATGGATGGACGGGTGCATAGATGGACAGATGGATGGATGGACGGATGGATGGAGGCATGGATGGATGGATGGATGGATGGATGGATGGCTGGCTGGCTGGATGGATGGACAGATGGATGGACGGATGGACGGATGGATGGACGGATGGACGGATGGATGGATGGATGGGTGGGTGGGTGGATGGATGGTGACCACATTGCTGCTGTCAGAAGGACCTCAGCACAGTGGCAGATTCAATGCTGTGGTTGATATCATTGCTCCTTCCTTTCCTGTGGCCACCTGCATTTCACCACCTGCTGCAGATGAACTGGGGCACTGCCTTGCTGGGGAAGGCCCAGGGCCCAGTGGTGTCACCTGCAAGGACACCCCTCCTTGGGGTGGTTACCCAGTCCCATGCACCCCAAACTTCTGGCTGCTCTTACACAAGCTGAATTCTGACAGGGCTGACAAACCTGAAAGATCATTTCAAACCACAATCGCTTCAAATTCAGCCTGTGACCTCCTTGGCAGGATCTCCCTTCAGCACAGCAGCCCCAAACAGGAGCTGACAGTGCTTTGCAACCTTTTGAACCAGCACTCAGGTCCCTTGGGTACTGAGGGGAGGGTTTCTCTCAATGGCATGCAAGCTCCCCAGCTCTGACAGCCCTGCTCTTGGGCTGCCTGGGAGGGCACCAGCATCCCATTCAGCGGTGTGAAAGGTCACTGGGGAAGGTGAACTTGTCACCAGGAATAAACCGCTACACAGAAGTTGTGTCACGTCTTCTCTCTGGGAGGACGGAGCCAGCCGAAGCCAGAGAAAATCTCTCCTGACGCCGGTGGGGTTTGGATCTGTCCCGGAGCAGCGAGCAGAAATGCCAAGCAGCCAGGAGTAAAACCTCTCCTCAATGACATGGGTTATCAGCTGGCGTGGAGGGAGCCCCAGGGGACACCCAGGGCAGGTGTCTCTTCACACTGAGATGCCAACCAGTGCAGCCCGACTATCTCCTTAACGTAAGTCACCCCATTACCATAAAGCCTGGACAGTGCCAGCTTCCCAGTCAGGCTAAATAAATCCCTTCCCTTTGCCTCCCCTGACAGCTCATCTTATCCAGAGGTATTCTGAGACAAGAGCCACCAGCACAACAGGGAGAATTGTAAGGGTCCAGCTCACGAGAGCGTGGCTGATCCCCTGTGCTCCTGAAATGTTAAAGTTCCCCAGATGAACCTCCTGGTTTTCCACATTTTACTACCTTTATCTATCAGAATGATGTTAGAGAAGATTTTATTTCTCTCTGAAATGGGTAGCAAGCCAGAAGCAGAACTACAGCAAGGGTGATCCACATGGAAGGGAGCAAATCTCGCCTGATCTGCTGGGAGGAAGAAACCAGCACCAGCCAGCAGCAGTGCCTTACCTGGCTTTCCTGGCTCAGCAATGTCCTAGGAACCTGAGCACGGGTCACAGACCCCCTGAACGAGATGTTCTGCAGGGGAAAAGATCATGTCCTGCCACGCTCTGCTTGAAGCTCAGGAGAAAGCAGCCCAGACCAGGGGGGTGATCAGCAAGGCCAGCCCCTCAGCCCGCAGTGCTGGCAGGCACAGGCTGACACAGGCAGGGGTGTCACCACATCAAAGGGCTGTCAAGCCCTTGTCTGGCCCCTCTGCTCCTCCCTGAAATGTGGGTCAAGCCACAAGGTGACAGCCAGTGCTAAGGGAGTCATCCCTGCCCACCAAGGTGCTTCCAGCACTGTATCAAAAACTAAAGCCAAGCAATAAAAATTAAAAGAGAAGTAACATGGATCATAAAACCCAAGCACAAGACTAAAAAGTCCCTGGACACTGATGTATCATTAAGACAGGGCATGAGACTCCCCTCGCAGTGTTGCCAGGTTTCCTTTCCATGAGAAATCATCCAGGTTTCTGATTACTGTTTTACCAAAGATGGGTCAGGCTTTTGTCACCTGGCTCTCCAGTGTTAAGGAAAAATGGTGGTGGAAAGGCTTGGGGCTTGTGTGTCACCCCTGTACACCACTGCTTGTCCCTCATCCACCCAGGGGGGCCTTTGTGGCTGAGACCATCAGTGCCCTGAACCAATGACTGCACTCACCCTGGTCAGGAAGGGTGCAATGGAGAACTGCTGGACAGATCCACAGAAACATGGAATGTCTTGGGCTGGAAAGGAACTATTAAAGGCCATCTAGTCCAGCCCCTTTCCCATGAGCGGCGTCACCTTCCACCAGACCACGGTGCTCCAAGTCCCTTCCAGCATGGCCAGGGATGGGGCATCCACTGCCTCTCTGAAAACTGGTAACTAAAATAAATGGTCCCAGCCTAATGGGACTGCTGGGTTGTCCTCTGATAAGAGAAAACATTATTTTGTTAAAATTCTCCTTCCCCCTACCTTGCAGTGATCTGTAACTCACAGGCATCCTCCCCCATCCCAATATCCCATTTTTCTCCCACTTCTTAAGGTTCCACTGAAACAGCAGCCCCAGCACCAGGAGTTTTATGGGGCTAGAAGTCCAGATTTAACTCTTTTGGACACAGAGCTGAGGTTTTAATCATCCCTGGTCACTGAGGAAAAAAAAAAAAAGGGGGAGATTCACAGCCCCCATCACCACTGCCCATCATCTCCATCCCCCACTGGTCCAGCCCTGCTGGCCCATTAACATCCCCTCCTTCCTGTAAATATTTCCTGAGCACTCCTGCCCGCCCTCCTGCCCTCAATTAATCGTGGCCTGAGGGAGAAGCAGGTAAGAAAGCACTCAAATTTAACTGATCTCCACAGATGGTAAAAACAGAGCTCAATGAGACGAACACAGGCAGAGGGGATGGGCAAGGGCACAGCAAGCAGGACAGCAGAGCCCCTCTTGCCCAAACATCCTTGCCCAGCTGTCCTCATCTCCCAAAACTTCAGGGCATTTGAAGAAAGTCTGCATGCCACAAGGTTTTATTCTTTGCTCTGAAACAGGTTATCCTTGCAATCAAAACTTCCCCTCTGCTGAATCCCATACTCCCAGAGCCATCAGGCCTCTCCCACCAATCCCAGTGGGGTGGATGTCCCACCAGCTACACTCATCTCATGACACAAGGCAGAGGCTGAGCCCACACAAGCTCTACAGCTCCCAAATCCCATGGGAGCCTTAGAGACCACTGCATTAGGAGCCACTGCATCTCAGAAGCAGCAACGGCAAGAAACCTCTGGAAAGGCCAGGTTGGATGGGGATTTGGAGCAACCTGGGGTAATGGCAAGGTGTTCCTGCCCATGGCATGGGGTTTAGAACTAGATGAGCTTTAAGGTCCTTTCCAAACTAGACCGTTTACTAAACCATAAACTCTATGATAAGTATCTCAGGCTCCAAAGAGCACCTCCAGCTTCCATGGGGATGCCAGAAACACACCTGGTACCTTCAGCAGGGTACCCAGCTCTCAGCTCCAGCTGCAAGGAGCCACAGGTCACCAACAGAGCAGCCCTGGCTTTACACAAAGGTGGTTTTGCTGGAACAAAAGCAAAGGCCACAGAAATAGGTTGATTTTTTTTTTCTTTTCTCCTAAGATGTGACTAAACTCCACGAGCAGGTAGTGCCTGGGCATCCTGCAAGCATCCTGCAAGCAGTGCTTTCAACATGAAGGAACAAAAGGCTGCGGTGGGGAGGAGAATGGTGGGAAACCTTACGGGCTCCCGAGATTCATTTGAGACCCGGTGTTTGCAGCACAGGCTGTATTTCATCTTTTCATAAGTAACTCTTACCGGGAAACATTACAAAAAAGGGGGCATTTCAAGGCAGAAAAGTTGGTCGCCAAACGCCATTTTATTTTATTTTTTTTAAACCTTTTGTTAGCAACTCTTCTGGGGAGCAAATCCAGCAGAGGCAATACAGTGCAGCGTGCACTCCTAAATTAGTTTCCAGGCACTTGGGATGCTTTATTATTCATTTCCTCCGAATATTAGGTAATGCCTTTCACCCCTTTCAAAGTCTATACGAGGGGTCTTTGATGCATTGTGGGACTTGAAAGTTTCAGGTCTAAAGAAGCATTTCTTTTAAGTCCTCCCTTTTATCAAGCATATTCTGTTCTGTTCGCTATAATGCACACAATGGCATGAGAGTCTTGACCTGCTTCATGTCTGATGAGTTGAAATCTCAGATGCATAGGATAAAACAGCCATTCCTAGCAATACAGCTTAAACACTTAGGGCTCTATTCAGGCAAATATTACCCAGGGGTCTGCCACGCCACTGAAAAGCTGCAGAAATTGGCTCTGTAGACGGCTGACCAATTCAGCAGTGAGAAATGACCCCGCCACATTAACTCCCCTTTTCATTTCACCCTGGGCGAGCCAGGGTCTGGAGGTAACCGCAGCAGAAGGCGAGAGCCGGCTGAAGCCAGATTCATTTTCTTTATATAAAGTATTTTTGTGTGCGTGTGTGACCATGAATGTCATTATGCGGATCTGCAAAAGAAGGGAAGTAATGACATTAGGGCACAGGAATCAGGGAGGTTTTTGTCTTACGGTGACACCAGAGCGCTGTCACATCTTCTGGACAAGCAGAATTTGTGGGCTTTAAAACGCTGCAAATGTCTCAGAAAAGCAGGTCTCTGCCTCTGCTGAAGGTAGGTGGACTTCGCTGGATCACTTTACACCATCCAGCATCAGCCACGTGTTAACTTCTTGTTAATACCTCTTGTTCCATAATAATTTACCCTGTTCCATAATAATTTACCCCGTTTATAGGTTTTTTCACCCTGTTTTTTCCTCTTTATACGGCAAGCTCACTTAAGTGATGGCCCCTGTCCAACAATACAGTGGACCCAGGGAAGGGATGCAAAGTGAAACTTGTTATTGCAAAAGCAAACACATTTCGGTACAAAATACCGTGGTTTTGTCCTTTAGACAATCGCACTGACATGTTTTTACAGAAGTACCAGCTGGCTATTTTAGGATATTAATCTCCTCTTATCAATCTCCTCTTGACAGGTTAGAACTGGGAAAGATTTTTTAAAGGGCAATCTAGAAATGCAGGGCTGAAATTTAACGTATGTGCTGGAGAGTTCCTAAATGGGCTGAAGCTGCTGGAATTTGCCTTTCATGTTCTATACCCTAGGAGCAAAAGACGCCTCTACAACAAGTCAGAAAACAAGTGTTCAGACCATATGGGGAGATGCTCATAAAAGAGACAGGTCCTGTTTTTCTGACTCCCCTTGCCTGCCCCAGTGCTACACCTTGGTATGACCTGCAATCCCATCCTGTCAGCCTGAGACCAGCCTTGATAACCCCAACATTCCACTGCAGAGGCCACTTCCGAAGCTGTATACAAAGGAAGAAGTTCACCTCGCATGAGTAAAACCCAGCAATGTCTTCCCTGATACCGGCAAAACATCCAGCAGCACCTCCAAAGCCTGTAAAAATGGGAAATATGCATCTGCAGTCCCTGGCCCTGGTGTGTGTGATTTTAGGATTAGCTCTAAAAGCAAATCAGATCCACAAGGATATAATCTCCCAACCCATCCACCTTGTCCAGGATGCTGCAGACCCAGAGAGGTGAGCACAAGCCTGACTTTTGAAGGATGCTGAGCATCTCTCCCATAGCTGGCACAGCAGTAGCAGCAACAGGTACCAAAAATAATATGATCAAGGTTGGACAGGGCCTTGAGCAACCTGGTCTAGTTGAAGATGTCCCTGCTTATTGCAGGGGGGTTGGACAATATGTCTTTTGAAGGTCTCTTCCAACCCAAACTACTCTATTCTCTTCTACTCTACTCTATTCTCAGCTCTCACGTTACCCACCTGGCTAGAAGGCTTTTTAGGAGCCCTCATAAGCATCCTTATTAAATACCATCAGGACATACATGGTTTGTGCCCCACACGTGAGTGGTGCCTTGCTGGTCTGCCAGAGGGCAGACAAGTCATCAAGCTGACAACTCATCATTGTGCATCCTACAAATCCTCTGAGCCGATAAGAAAACTCAAACAACGTGAAGATTTATCGGTTTGCAGGTGGAAATCCTTTCAGTCAAGACAACAATTCTATTCCTTTTGAGGTAAATGAAGAGTTTTTGCTTGGGGACCCCATCAGCAGCGGAGGCAGCACGAGGATGGGACCCATCACTCATAAGCCAGCAGAAAGATGCTGATGGGGGTGTCAGCACAAATTTTTAAAGAGCCTGAAACAGCTCCTTTGAGAGAGAGAGACAGAAGAAAAGAAGCAAAACTGAAGGAGAAACGAAATCTATTTGTAAACCCCAGGCAGAGCTGACACGAGGCAGCTGGCACAGGAGTGCAGGGATGATAATGGAGCCTGATGGATAGTTCACAGGATTATTAGATACCCTCCAACTCAAATATGCTGAGGAACCAATTATTTAATGCTAAAGACAGCACAAGCAGATGTTTAATAAGCTGGATCACTTCAGGATTGCTGGAGCTCAGGGGGCCAAACCCCCTCTGGTGTAAGTCTGGAAAGCCAGCGCGATTAAATACCCGGTGCCTCAGATACACACTCATCACCATCTCTGCCAGGAGACTGGGGGGCATGGAGGGGAAACACAGCTGGAATTTGGGAGCAGATGGGTGCAAGAGGTCCCTGGGGAGGGAAGCACGTTCACCACCCCAGGCTGGTGATGGCACTCAGCTCTGCAGCCAGTGGCCTTCCACACTGCCTTGTTTACAGGAGTAAGGGTTGCTGCTTGCAGGAAGACAGTCTGGGTTTATTGTCTAGCTGATTGCAGAGAGGCAGCAGGGAAGCAGTAGGAGGTGTGGGAGACAGAGAGAAGTTTAGTCTGTGCTCCAGGCACTGATTGGAACCTGTTTTGGAGTCTGGGATGATGCCTGGGAACAAAGCACCCCTTCTCAGGCTCTTCTGCTGGCAGGGGTGTTGGGGGAAAGCAGGGTCTTAGCACCCTCCCTGGCTGCCTTGTCAGGAGATGAACCTGCAGACACACAATCCCCTCACCTGGGCTGCTCTTGCAGCCAGCGAAGAGGGATGGGCTTCTGCTCATCCTCAAGTGCTGCCCAAACTGGATCAGATGTAACATGGGATAAAAACATCCCCACTAACTATAAAGGGCCCCTCTGTTTTTGAATGTCTGAAGATTGCTTCCTGAAACCACATTGTGTCAGCTTCTCCCTTCATCTGCACCCAAACTGTACTATAGGAACTCAGGTGTGTCTTAAAAATCTGCATTTCCCCATGATCCAACCTCCACCAGCACTGCTCCAGTAGTCCAGGGTACAGCAGAGATGAAAGAAAGATGTAAGAAACAAATTCTTTATGATGAGGGTGGGCAGGCCCTGGCACAGGGTGCCCAGAGCAGCTGTGGCTGCCCCTGGATCCCTGGCAGTGTCCAAGGCCAGGCTGGACAGGGCTTGGAGCAACCTGAGATAGTGGAAGGTGTCCCTGCCCATGGCAGGGAGTGGGACTGGATAAGCTTTAAGGTCCCTTCCAACCCAAACCGTGGTTCTACAATTCTGTGATAAACCAGCACCGAGATGCTCCTCAGACCCATCACACAGTCACAGAGGAAAGATGTGGGAACTTGGTCCCTGAGGGATGGGAACAGGCAGGGACTCACAGCATGGCTCTGCTGAGGGTTTGGCCAGTGCAAACTAGGAAGTTGCTCACGAGAAGATGGTGGAAAAAAACCCAGCCTCCCACCTGACACAGTGCAAAATATCTCAGCTCAAAAACATGAGCTCAGGGTCTGGCTCTGGCATATCTGAACCAGATAAAAAAAGGATTCTCCTTTCTTCCTGTTCAAGACCTCTAGGCAAACATCCAAGTCACAGCCTCCTGTGTGACAGCTGCAGAAAACAGGTCTGGAGAGGACCTTGAAATGCCACCCAGATCGTAGCCCCACGACTCGGTCTGAACGGGGCCAAGCACAACAACAGCCAAAAGCACTCCAAGCATTAACAAATATTGTTGCTTGGTGCACTCCTGTGCAGCTGCCAGTGTATCTGCCGCCTGCTCCTTCCAGCGCTCAGCACTGAGAACACACATAGTGATGAGAGCATCTTCCACGGATTTACAGGAAGAGCAATTAGAGGTTTGGTTGCTGACAACAGCAAAGAATCGTAGTAAAGATGATTTGTGCTGATCCATTAACACAACAAACTACCTGCTCTCCCACAGGAAATCTCAGTAACTAAAGAGCAGATCAGAACCCCAAGACCCCAGAAAGGTATCAGGACAACCACACAATACGCCCAGGTTTGCATCCTGCTTGCCAGCTCTCCCCACAAGGCTCAGCCTGGTGTGTACTCACCAGTACCCTTGGTTTTGTTTCAAAATCGTGATGCTCCTTTCGCTCTTCTGACCATCTCCTAAGGAAAAACAGGAAGGGACAAAAACAAAACAAAACCCCTCATCAGATCCAGGACTGATTATGTGGTTAAGAAGGGCTGGCTCTGGAGAAGCCTTGCTGGGACGATGAGAAAACTCGGAGCCAGGCCTGCTCCTGCTCTCCCACCACACGTGCTTCCACAGTCAGTTCACCTGCTCACCACCCTTCCCTGTGTCACAACTGGCAACGCCGTGCCATGGAGGTGGAAGCCCACCCCATCCTCCCACTGTATCACATCTCCAGTGACAGCTGGGAGATGAACACCCCAGGAACAGATCACACTGAGGCAGCTTTGGGCTGCTTCACCCATCCCACCCCACAGATAAACATTACACTTTGGTCCCCTTGGGATTATCAACTTCCCGGGGCTTCCTACGCCCACAGTTCAGTTACCAGTGATAGCTCGGTGGTACCTCCAGCAGTACCTGCAACAAATCCACATTCTGCAAATGCTGGGGTGCGCAGAGGCAAGGTGTATGAGCAGCATCCCCCCAGCTCTGCCCATGAAAGTCCCCTGTCCCTCCTAGCTTGGGAAAACCTTCTGGAGAAATGGAGCTCTACAGAAGCTCCTGGCCACCACTTGCACTTGCAAATGATGGAGACTAGGGCTTGCACTTCCAGAAGCTCTGTGTGGGAGGCCTGGTAGCTTGGCCGGAGGTGGGCAGGACTCAGGGCTGATGAAGGAGATCAGCAGAAGGATGTTTTGGGGTACTTTACTCCACTTCAGAACAATCTCAAGGTGTGAGACGCCTGCCAGCAGGCAGCCATCGTATCAACAGGGTCCTGAGTCCCCCTATGACAGCCTGGAAGGGTGGACCAGGCCTTCTCCTGGGTGAGGACACAGAGGAAGACCATTGTGGCTATTACAGGACTGGGCATATAAGATGTAGGAGTGCTCAGGTGGAAAATGTTCCTGTGGCTCAGCAGTCAGATGGAAACAGAGTACTGCACGCCAAAGAAGCCATGATCTGGGGTATTTTCCTTAAAATGGCACCACCAACTCACATTCATCCTTAAACCTGGGTTTGTACCCGAGTCCTGGCCAGGGTCAAGAGGTTCCCTCTTGCTCATGGAAGCTGCAAGGGAAACAGGATCTCCCTGCCAAGGCTTAGTGGTGTGCAAAGCAAGGAACAGCCACTCACTGCGTGCAGTCTCTCCATTTTACATGAGAAGGCTGAAATCAAGGTGAGGAAACACTTGTTACCATGGGGCAGCTGGAGGTGGAGACACTGCCTTCTATTCCCAGGTTCTCCAAGAGGTTCTAACTGAATCAATCACCCAAGCATCTCTTTTACTTCTCCAGGCAGCCCTTGAATAGGTTTACAAGTGTAGGGTCCACCAGCACTATTTCCCATTACTCATGATACAGAGAAGCAACTGGGATCCCTCTCCCAGCTTTTAGACAGAGCCACTGATCTTGATTCAGCCTTCATGGGATTCTAATTCTCATTATTTTCATGGGAAAGTGTCAACAACATTTTCCAAGTCAGGCTGACACCTGGATGACTGTCCCAGGATGGAGAAACCAACGGGCTGTGATCACCCTACCCAATCTATTTCACTGGTAAATAACTCTTGAGCACATACACTCAAGGAACAGAGCAAAACCATGAAGGGTAATCCTTCTGATGGCCTCTAATTTTCCTTCCCATGCTTCTACAACCACCAGAGTGAGGACATTTAGGCAGTCTGAGGACACTTAGGCAGTAGGCAATGCATGGAGCACATGTGAGTGGTGGAGCACAGAGTGGCTGCAGGCCAGCCCCAGGGCCATGATCAGCCCCAAGAACGGGACTTCCCTGCAGCTAATGAGTCCACGTGCTTTCAAGAGCATCCAGCTGCTGTGAGTTGGTGCCCTCCAGCACAACCTCCTTCCTTAGCCAGGGCCCTGTTCAGATCATTAACTCACAAGGAGCCACTGCTACCGAGGACTAATGGCTCGTTTGCCACTCTACAGACAAAAGTGATCAGCAAGGGCACAAAGAGCTTAATGCAGGCCGCTGTCAACATGCCCACATTGGACCAGCACCGTCATCTTTGTTTAAGGCAAAATTCACAGGGGAGGCTGCAAAAATCCTGCAATGGACCCTGGCTTCATGGCAAAGCTCATCAGCTCTGCTTGGGTCGGTGCACAACGTCCCTCTGGCACCAGGGCAGGGGCTGGCACCACATTTCCCTTGAGCAACGCTGGGCTTCAGCTCTAACTTCTAGCTAAAGTCTCCTTCTCCTCTCCACAGGTCCTTCACTGCAGCTGCTCCCCACCGACAGGGGAGCTCAGGTTGCAAGCAGGTGGGGGTTGGTGTCTTCTCACATGTGATAGGACCAGAGGGAATGGCCTCAACCTGAGCCAGGGCAGATTTAGATGGGATATGAGGAGAGATTTCTTCACAGAATGGGCTGTCCAGGATGGCACAGGTTGCCCAAGGCAGTGGTGGAGTCCCCACCCCTGGATGTGGCACCTGGGGACATGGGGCAGTGGCAGCCTTGTCAGAGCTGGGGCACAGTTGGACTTGATGTTCTTGAAGGGCTTTTCCAACCTAAATGATTCTGTGATTCTGTGACTCCACCTCAACACCATTCAAATCGCTGTGTGAGGAACAGAAGAATTCTCACAGGACAACAAATGGGAGTTTCTGGGCTACAAAAAGGCTGCACCTGAATCACAGTTTCATTAACCCTCAAAGAAGAGCGGCTGTGAACAAACACATTCATGATCCACCCTCTGAACCAGAAGATGCCCTGGTGTCCTTGTAGCAGTTTCCAAAGTAGGATGGGCATTGCAGAGGGCAGACCAGGCTTCATTCTCCCGTTCCCAAAACACACGTGCGATGAGAAGCTACAAATCAACCAGGCTTGCCTGTGGCTTCCCCTTCAGCCATAAGGTCCCTTTTAGCTTCTTGGGGTGGTTTGCAGAATGAATCGAACACGCCCTCCTGGAGATGACATTCAGGTTTCTAATTACCCTCCCTGAATACATCACTGACGTGCCACATCAGCTCACTCGAGGGGTTGTTCCTCTCATCACGTGCTGCCAGCAGTGGAGCTTCTGCCTCTCTTCAGCACACTGACCTCCCCCTCGCCTGGCTGGGCTGAGCTGCTGGGCTGGGAAGGATGATTGCCAGATAAACTGGTGATGGGGAGTGCTTGTCCTGCTCTTGAGGTCAAGCCCATGTGAAGAAACAGCCTTTATCACAGAATCACAGCTCAGTTTGGGTTGGGAGGAGCCTTTAAAGGCCATCTAGTTCAACTCCCCTGCCACGAGCAGGGACATCTTCAAGTAGAGCAGGCGGCTCAGAACCCTGTCCAGACTGACCTTGAAGGTTTCCAGGACTGGGGCATCCACAGCTTCTCTGGGAAACTTGTGCTGGTGTTTACCACATTCATTGTAAAAAAACTTCTTCCTAACAGCTGATCTAAATTGATCCTCTTTCAGTTTAAAACCATCACCCCTTGTCCTATTGCAACACACCTGGTTGAGAATTTTGTCCCCATCCTTCTTCTAAGTCTTCCTTTAGGCCCTGCCAGGGGCTCTGAGCTCTCCCTGGAGCCTTCTCTTGTGCAGCTGAACACCCCCAGCTGTCCCAGGCTGGCTGCAGAGCAGAGGGGCTCCAGCCCTGGAGCATCTCTGTGGACTCACTCCAACAGGTCCATGTCCATGCTGAGGACCACCAGAGCTCTCTCCAGGGTGTCTGCACTGAGAACAGCCCTACCCTCAACAGAACAAGCACTCATGTATTTCCAGTGGACTTCCAAGGCTGCCATCCATGCTCTAGTCCTGACCAGCCAGCAGCTGCAATGTAGCTCACCTGAAGCACAGGATTGCCCTGGGCTGACAGCCAGCACAGACCACGGACATGTCCTTCCCCGTGTCCAGGCCACAGGGTGACCCTCAGGGACATTCTGATAAACATGCACCAGCCCCTGGCACATCAGGCAGGATTCAGCTCCAACTAAGGCATCTCAGCTGGGGTGCCTACATGCAGATCCTGGCTTTATTTGCCTTACTGCAGGTTCTCATTGCAACACTGGACTCCCTAAGCTATCCCAGACCCATGCCTGGCTTTGCCAGACAAAACCCTGGACCTGCATCCCTCCTGACTGACAGATGGAGACTAAGCAATGTGTCCTAGGGCAAAAATGGACAGCCACACCCAGCAGCTGAATTGTGACCTACATATGTGGTGGCTGCCCCGGCTCTTGCTGCAGCCCATGGGGATGCAGTTGGCACGATTTGGGTGTTTGGTTTGGGTGAGCCATTTAGTTACTCAAACTCCAGTATCTATTTTGGAGTGTGAAACACCCTCCAGACTCCACCGGCCAAACATCCACTGACTCTAAAAGGAGATTGGGCACCAAGTTAATATTTTTATCTCCCACTGCAGCCTACCTCCAGCTCCTGGTCTAAGTTTCTACAGCTCCAAAATAAAACCCATTTGCATGGGATGGGGATGCCCTGCAGCTCTGCTCTCTCAGGCCCCTGCTGTGATGAGCAGCACAATCCTGGCACATCCACATTCCAGGATGGCTCCAGTGCTCGTGTGCCTCCTGCATAACAGGACTGAAACAAATAAATTTGACAAAGAAAGGAGAAAGAACAACTGATATGCAAATCCATGTCATAAATCGTTCATCAAATCTGTTCTGCAGTTTTGAAATAATCTCAGAGGTTGCTTCCCAAGTGCTGTTTGCAAACCCTCTGTTAATCTGGGAAGCAGATGCTGTTACAGTAGGCTGTATTACAGCATCTTCAAGAAATCCCCATCAAATATCACTTTTAAATGCCCATGACTTTTGCAATCAGTTGTTTTTAAATCTTCTTGGCATATCTGAAAACCAAACATCATAAAAAAACATTTCCTGTGATTCAGCTGTAATGAGTCTAAGCCTGGGGAAGAGCTCATCTCACATCTCCTTTCATACTCAGATGACCCCCCACATTCCTCCCAGCAGCCTCTGCCCATTTCCTTCATATGCCCTGAAGAGCCTTTGACTTCCCCAGACTCTTCCTGAGCTTCACTGAAAGCCTGTGTTGCCTCAAAAAGGGCAGTGCCCTGGAGATGCCCTCTAGAATCACAGGAGCCAAGTCACCCACGTCCCCGCAGAAAGTCCCACATGGAAAACATACTCTGAAAAGGCATTTCTGCCATGCCGTGGCACACATGGACATTTCATTGCCTAGGAGAGTGTTTGGGATGATTACTGCTGGGGTTTTTTTATTGCCAGCAACTGCTCCTTCCAGCAAAAAAAAACCCCGCCCTGAGACAGATCATCCCTCCCAGCTCGGAAAGAACTGAGTGTGTGGATCATGCTCAGAAGGAGGAGTGACCTGGCTGCATCTTCGGGCTGACATCCTTTCCAATCTCCAATGCTCAGTTTTCCCCCTCCTGTGTGAGAATGGAAACAACAGTGTCAGCTGTGGTTGGAAAGGGCTTTGAAATCTACAGGTGAGAAGTGTAGGTAAGACAGCGCTGCACTCTTCTAGAAATGGGGGGAGAGGGAAAGGCAGCAAAGGGGGGAAACCCCCACATAATAAATAATACTCTACAAATTACATAAAATGAACGCATTAAAAAACCAATCCTCCAAGAAGCAGCTGCTTCATTCTTTGCTGTTGATAGGATCAATATAAGAGAGGAAATTGCCACCTTGTGTTCTGCAACACATCACACCAACTTTCCTTTACAAACCCTAATGCGCCTGATTGCAGTGTCAATTTAAAATTTACCATAAAACGCAGAATCTCATAAACTTTACAACCTCAATCACACTCAGCCAGTGTTTTCACCCAAATCACATGCACAGGCACCCGCTTTGCTCTCCAAGGAAACACAACGACGTGCTGCTGACAGCAGATGGGAGAGCAGACCAGGGCACCACAGCTGGGATCTGCCTGTCCTGGGCAGCCTGGATGAAAAGAGAAGGAGTCAGGTTGGAAAACAAGACGGAAAATGTACCCTCGGATCTCTGTGAGACAGCTCATCCCGTGTCCAGCAGGATGAAGGGTAGCCAGAACCATGGTTTTTAATGAAGGTGCCCAGAGAACCTGTGGCTGCCCCATCCCTGGCAGTGTCCAAGGCCAGGCTGGACAGGGCTTGGAGCAACCTGGGATAGGGGAAGGTGTCCCTGCCCATGGCAGGGGATAAAACCAGACAGCCTTTAAAGGTCCCCTCCAAACCAAACCATTCTATGATTATATTATCAAATACGACATGACCTCAGGTGCAGCAGCTCTGGCGCCCCAAACACGCTACCATCGAGGTAGCACCAGCATCCCATGATGCTGAGCCAACCTCCTTGCACTGGAACATGCTTAAAACACAGCTGTTTGAAGCCCTTTTGCAGGCCCCGATGGAATACCCCAAGTCATTTCCCTAATCTGGCTGTCCTTCAGAAATTTAAACCGCGCAGCTCCTACGGAGAAGACGGTGTGAGTTTTTAATGCAGGGAAGGAGCACGCAGCTACGCCCGTGCCATGAGCTGACCATTTGCTTCTCCAGGCATGGGTTGCACTCAAGGGTTGACAAGGGAAAAACTAATTAGGCTCCTAATGTTGCTTCCTACATAAATCTACGTCCTTTTGCTGTTGTCACTTTGACAGAAAACTCACTTCTCTGCAGGGGTACAAAGGATTTTGGCTAAAGCATAACAAAAAGATGCATATTTCAAGTTGCACTTCCCCAGAAGCCATAAAACTCCACTCAGTGTCTGCAGTCAGCATGCACCCTGTAAGCTCTGCCTTAAAATTCTCCCTCAGCTCAAAACTACGGGATATATTTAGGGAGAAAAGTAACTTTTGCAATCAGCTGCTTGCCTTTGTGACTGACTGAAAGTGCAATGAGACAGATGCTTGCAGATACAGCAAGGGTTAAACCTTGGGAGAGGACAGGCAGGACTTGGGGAAGAAGCAGTTGATCAAAGGGTGGTTCAAAAGTTACTTAAAAATAAACCAGAAAGTAGAACTTCCCGGCGGTTGCCACTGTAATTACAATGCAGACAACGGAGCCGTGGTGCTGTTAAGGTTACTGGATTTTCCTAGCAGCTGTGTTTAATTTACTTAAAACATGCAAAGCCATCAGGTCAGATCCCATTAGCAGAATATCTCCAGAGTGCTGCAAGAGCCCAGCCAGCCCAGCACCACAGAAATGCTGAGGGCAAAACACAAGTGTAAAATATCCCTGGAGAAGTAAGACAGCAACGTGCACTGCCTTCCCCCTTGGCTGCAGCAGAGGCTGGGTGGTCAGTCCTTCCTGCTCATCCAAGGACCATCTATTGCCAAGGCCTCCTAAGACCACCACAAAAAGAAATCCATGAAAATACCTTGGCTGTCTGTGATGGAGAAGGATCTGGGACCAAGCATTTAGGGAAGTCCTTCAAGTGTGTATTTGCTGTAACCCAGGTTCTCTGTGTGTCCTACAACTGTACAATGTCCCACCTGGATCCCTCCACTTTCCAAGCATCCCCCTGATGTCCACACTGCCTTAGAAGACTCACTTGTCCACAGTCACGCTCAGAGTCCCTCTCAGAGATGGGAGCTTCGTGGATTTGTGGGTCAGCATTCCCCCCCGCGGAGCTCTGTTCACACGGATATAATTCGGGACCACACGATTCATCAGGAGTCTTTCCAAAACACAACAACAAAAATTACAACCTCCTTGTCAGGAAAAAACCTTCTAGAGATACTTTTCTGATTCATTGTTGTTGTTGTTGTTTTTCATTCCTTTTACTCTGTCTCAGCCCTCTCTCCACCGAATGAAACATCAGAGTTTCATCCTCTGCTCGTGGCCCCTGCCAGTTCAATTCTTTTTCTAAAATTAGCATCCTGAGAGATGCAATTGCTAGAACAGGAGGTGTTAGGTCACGTTTCGGTCCCTGCACATCAGGCTAAGTGCTTCTGCAGCCACCTACAACCACCTCAGAGTCTGAACCTCAAACATGCCCTGCTCCACTGAGCCCAGCAGAGTGATGCAGCTTTAGTGGGTGCCGATGCCAAAAAAAAGAGAACTGAAGAGAAGGACAGATAACACACCACATGCTCCCTTCTGCACATGACCCCCATATAGAGTCATTCCTACAGAAAATGGGCAAACAAAGTAAAATAAAATACTAGAAAATACAAGAAAATGTATTTCCCAGATAAGCTGTGGCTGCCCCTGGATCCCTGGAAGTGTCCAAGGCCAGGTTGGATGGGGCTTAGAGCAACCTGGGACAGTGGAAGGTGTCCCTGCCCATGGCAGGGGGTGGAATTCTAAGATCTTTAACGTCTCTCCCAACCCAAACCATTCTGTGATTCTATGACTCTATGAATAGAATAGAATAGAATAGAACAAAGCAAACTAAAAATAAATAAAATCATCCTAAGTAAAACATCACAAATAGTAGGAAAAAATCTGAAGGAATGGGTTTGCTCACGGGAAATCTGAAAACATCTGACATGCATGATCCTCACTGTCATCAGAACCCCTCCTGAAATCATCATCTCCTGCCACTGTGTGCAAGAAACCCCAGCCTGGCCCTGGAGATCTTGGAGCAGCTTAAGATCATTCTTCCAACATAAAACTCCAACATAAACTCATTCCTCATGGCTTAGAAAGGTGTGAGACTTATTTGCATAATAAATGACAAGTCAGGAATATAGATTTTTGTCAGATCAACCCTCCCTTCCCTTTGAAAGAAACCTATTTATTCTGAGTAAATTGTCTCTTCTCCAAATAAATGGTGTTTGTAGTCAGTTTAGCTGGCACGATACACATTCTTTTGCATGCCTGTAATGAATTTTCACAGCCAGAGCCCTAATCCAGTCTAGTCATGGAGGGTTTATCACGACCTCTTATTTTATTTCTACCAGTAAATGGGAATTGCTTTCCTTATCGCTATCTAGAAGCACCTGAGTGATTTTTGCTTCATATTTCCTATCCCACTGGAATTCAGGATGCAGCGTTATCTGATGCTGTACAATTGTCACTCATGTTAGCTGCCTTTTCATTTTAATTTGCTGGATTTATTGCTCTTTTTTTTTTTTTTTCCTTTTCCCCCCCAAGAGATTTTACTTCAGATCTGAGTCCTTCCTTGCTCTTTTCCATCCTCCTAGTCAGATTTCTTGGGTGATCCTCAGGAAGGCAGGATCAAGGCTCGTCTTGCCTTCATCTGCCTGATGTCTTTGAGCAACCTGGGACAGTGGAAGGTGTCCCTATCCATGGCAGGGGGGTGGAACGACCCAACCCAAAAGATCCTAGCATGCCTTCCCTTGGCAGAGCACTCAACCCCTGGGCTTGTCCCAATCCATCCCACCTTCCTCCACTGGGGAAGCATAAAACTATGCAGCAACAAGCAGAAATTATCCCTAACTTTGAGCTCAAACAAATCCATGAGAGCAAGGGCTTCCTGATGTGATCCCTATGGCTGCTGCAAGTAGCTCTGAGCTCCAGAAATCTGGACCTGCTGCTGCTGCTAGAAAGGCATGAGAAGACCTGTAAATCCTGCAGATAACACTGTGATGGATCAGTAGTGGCAAGACATTAACCTTCACTCTTGAGGAGACACCCAAATGATAACACCTGTAGTCATGCCACTCCAGAGTTATCAGTCTTGTCACTTGTGAAGATAAATCTATCTGACCTAAGCCATCATCCTACGCCACTCTGCCTTCCTTGCTCAAAATCCTTGTAGATACCAGCAGGGATCAGGGAAATCACACCTAATAATCAATTGAGTGTGTGCAACTATGCTCACATGGAAACTATTTCCTTCAGTACGTTAAAATAATTCCGCAGAGCAAGGGAAAAACACGGTAGGCTTGAAAGCTGGTCTGCAGGGAAAGTGCTACATGTCAGTGACAACTCTGGAAGGACAGAAAACAGCTACCAAAGCCTCAAGGAGCTGTCACACACAAGAAAATGTAAGTTAATTAAAGCCACTTAAACAAATACATCTGGGACAGGGGCATGGGATGTAGGGAGGGAGAATGAAGTGATATTAAAAGCTCAGACACATGGTGAATCCCAGACAGGAGACAAGGAAACTTATCTGGCAGAATCCAGAGGAGCCCCTTGCCCTGGAGCTGTGCCAGAGGGGGCAGTGAGAGCCCCCTCTGCCACGGGGCTGTGGCCCACCTTTGGGCCCCCTGGGGATGCACAGGCTCAGCAGATCCACCCCTCCTCTGGAAAACAGCACCCAGGCTCCACTGATGCTCTCCTGGACCAAACAGCACTGGCTTGGAATTATAAATCCAACACTCCACAACGTCTTCCCTCCTGTCCCCACCACTCAGCTGAAATGAGAACCACGTGCAAAGCATCCCTCTGGCAAAGTGTAAGGATGTAAATCCACCTCAAACACACCACTAGGGCCCACATCCACTCCCTGAGCCCCCAGAGCTGACTTCCCTCCTGCTATGCTCAGAAGATGACGACCACAGGCTGCTCACACCAGCCCTGCTGATACAAAACCACAAGAAGAAAGATTTGGATGGGCTCTGTGTATTTTTTTATTGCAATCAGCTCCCAAAGAAACTTAAAATGTTGGTGTTTTATATATTCCTTTGAGCATTGATTCAAAAGTGGAAACAAAACACCTACATGAGGTTGGGTCATCACGGAGATGCCGAGCCAGCCTCTTGAGATATTCCTGGTTGGGAAGCAGGGCTGGCCAGCCTCAGCACGAGGCCGATGGGGGGGGAAACAGGAAGCAAATCCATCTGCACACCATCAAGCCCCCGCTGCAGGATGACAGCATGCAAGACTGCTGTCTGCAAGAGGAAGTCTTGCCATGGCATCAGCCCGACCCAGTTGGAGCGCATGGAAACACAGATGGAGTGAGGAGGATCCAGGCTTCCAAAGCAGCTTAGTTTCCCACCCTCCCCTAACTGCTGGGATGGGGGTGATGCAGCAAACCCAACACCAACCCAGCGTGCTCCTCCAGGAAAGCCATGGAGCTGCTGGGATCTGGTTGTCTTCACTAACTCCTCCTTGGTTAGCAGGGAGCCGAAGGAAGGAGTTAGTGAAGGACCTGGGTCACACAGGACAAGGTCTGAGATCTCCTTCACCCCTCAGCATATTTTCTAACACCAAACCAGGCTTATTTACACATATTCTATTCCAACCCTGGGTGAGATTAGCTCATCATAAGTCCCATGGCTCCAGGGAGAGCTCAGAGCCCCTGGCAGGGCCTAAAGGGGCTCCAGGAGAGCTGCAGAGGGACTGGGGACAAGGCATGGAGGGACAGGACACAGGGAATGACTTCCCAGTGCCAGAGGGCAGGGCTGGATGGGATATTGGGAAGGAATTGCTGTCTGTGAGGGTGGGCAGGCCCTGGCACAGGGTGCCCAGAGCAGCTGTGGCTGCCCCTGGATCCCTGGCAGTGCCCAAGGCCAGGCTGGACAGGGCTTGGAGCAGCCTGGAATAGTGGGAGGTGTCCCTGCCCATGGCAGGGGGTGGCACCGGATGGGCTTTAAGGTCCCTTCAACACAAACCATTCTGTGATTCTACAGCTCTGCAGACAGCACTAGAGCCTGGTCTGATGTAGCCCAGGACCACAGCCCCCTCTCTGCCTGCAGCTCTGGGCAGGCAGCCAAGGCCCCCCACCCATGGCCCGAACCCCTTCCCTCCCCAGGGTGACTTCCTTAACACAGCCCAGCTGCCTGCCCCCACCCGACAAGGGCTGACAGATTTGTGCTGTCCCCTTAGGGTGGGGTAGGTACATTTATTTCCTCTTTGGAAAAAAAGGAAAGAAAAAAGGAAAAAAAATATGCAATTAACCTTTTCCTCTCCTCGCAACAGGCAAGAAACTTCCCTGCCACAGGAATAGTTTCAGGACTAAGATATCTGTTCCCACAGCTGCACCAGTGCTATTCTGGCCTAGCTAAAATTAAAGAGCTGAAGTTGTACATGGGCCTTCATGAAACTGTCACAGGGACCACAAGATTAGAGGGCCGGATGGTGACCTGGGAGGCCAAGGTCTATTCACAGCTGCGGCAAGGGATCCTCATGTGTGTCCGAGCATGTTTCTCCATCCCTGCTTAACAGAATCCTGAAATGATTTGGGTTGAAGGGACCTTAACAACCAGTTCCAACCCCTGTCAAGGGCAAGGACACCTTCCACTATCCCAGGTGGCTCCAAGCCCTGTCCAGCCTGGCCTGGGACACTTCCAGGGATCCAGGGGCAGCCACAGCTGCTTGGGGAAACCTGTGCCAGGGGCTCACCACCCTCATCATAAAGACTTTCTTCATCATACCTAGTCTGAATCTCCCTGCTTTTAATTTAAAACCATCAACCTCATCCTATCACAACAGGCCCTACTAAAAACTCACTATCTTTTTTCTAAGCCCCCGTTAAGAAAGACCAACATATATTGCCCGGCCACTTCCAGTGCCCATCCTAACACCAGCCAGAGATCCAACAGCACTAAAAAAAACAGGAAAGCACAGGATAACCCCAACATCCCAGCCACCATCCCACCACAAGCAGGTCCTCTGCCAACAACTGTGCCAGCTATTGTTGGCCACATCAAGCCCGGTCCAGCGGCCCCGCTGTCAGCATGCAGCTCATTACTCTGCCAAGGGCTTTGAAACGCTTGGAATATGAAAGGTGCTCCATCAGATCAAATTCAGCTTCGTTTGCTATTACGATGCAGTGCATTTCTTTTGTCTGCGACTTTTGATGATGTGCAATTGTTCCCCTCAGTCAGTATTTCGGAGTCATTAGCTGGAATTAGTAAAGTTCCCGCTGCCGGACTTTTCCAAGGCTCTGTTCTCGGGCTACAAAGAGTCGATGAGGAGTTGTCCTGCTTTCACTGAGTTGGAAGCACAGCGGGGAGCATTCTGGGGGGAGCAGGCAGTCTGCTCAACTCCACTTTTCCCCTGCAGGCACCGGGAAATGCACGTGCAGGCAAGATGCTGTGGGTGGTCACCCGGGGCTGGTGCTTCCCAGCGAGCACGGAACGTGAGACCCTTTCATTTGGTTCCTCTGGTGGGACCAGGGGAAGGGGTACACCTAATTGTGTCCTTATTTAGGCAGCACATCCCACAAAGTTTGGGTTTCTCTCCCAGAAATCCCCCACTTCCAAACCTAAAGGCACCAGCCCTGAAGAAGTCACCTTTCTCTGAGTGAAGAGTCTACTAGGCATCTTCCTTGGTGAAAACACCTGGATGTGCCTGACCTTGTCCTCCAGCCTCTTGCTCATGTTACACTCTTCCAGCTGTATCAGAAGGGCTTTAGTATCAAGACCCTTTTTCCTGAAGGTATTTATACATGGAACATCCACCTCTCTGGGCAACCTGTGCCAGGGCTTCACCATCCTTATCACAATTTCTTCCTTCTATCTAGTCTGGATCTCCCCTCCTGGCGTAAAACTATTCCCTTTCATCCTGTCCCTCCGTGCCTCATCCCAAGTCCATTTCCAGCTCTCCTGGAGACCCTTCAGGCAGTGGAACAGGCTCTAAGGTCACCCTGGAGCCTTCTCTCCTCCAGGATGAATACCCCCAGCTCTCCTAGTCTGTCCTCTGATCAATTTTATATTTGTCTCTGATAGCAGATTCATTCCTATTCGTGCTTAAGGAGTTCCAGAAGAAAACAAAGCGATGAAGCTCCTGGCCCCAAGGGCACAGCCGAGGTCTGGGGACCACAGCAGCTCCAACTTGCACCCACCCCACCTGTGGGTGGAAATTCCATTTTCAGTTCCCAGTTCCAGCCATCCCACCACATTTTCTGGATGCAATGTGGGTATTTGGCCACTACAACCCTGAAACAAAACTAGGAGCAAACCAACCTTACGGGACATCCACATGGAGAAGAGCTCAGCACTGAACCCAGCTCCTTTAGCAGCTGGTCATCTTTCACATGGGACTGTACTTCCACCCCATAAGGATTTCCCTGGAAATCACCTCACAGATCATCCCACCTAACATTCACAACAGCATTTCCATTAGAACACAACAAAATGCAGACAATTCACACCTCTCACCTTACATTTTTTAAAGTAACAGGCTACAATAAAGCAGCCTGCCCAGATTCCAGCCTAATCTAAAAACAACTTTATGGTTTCTAATTTTAGCACTAATCTTCCTTTGCCATGGTTGTGTGATTTCTAATTATTTTATCCCCAAGCCCTGCTTTGATGGATAGTTGTACCTTTTCCAATGCCAAATGACTTGTAAAGTGCCTTTAAAAAATACGCTGATCATTTCAGGTTCATTTCCAGTTCCTACACAAATAACATTCTCATATATGGCTTCACTGCAGAAATATTATTATTATTATTAAAATAATAGTAATAAAAGCAATACAATTTAAAAAGGAGAGCTCCATTCCTCAGGATGATCCCAATCTGCTCCCACAGACACCGTATTTTCTCTTAAAAGCTGATAAAGAGCAGAAAATCTGTTATCAAGATACGGATCACTTAACAGCCCAGTGCCTTTGGCTTGGCATGGCTCCCAGAACATTTTGCCTTTATCTATCCCTATTTTCAAGTTACAACTCATGGAAGAGCAACTGGCCAGGCCGAAACCTCGGGAGGGACTTTGCGAGGGGCGATGTAAAGCGGTGGCAGAAACAGATTTGCCTTGATGTTCCCCAGGAGCATTGCCTACCCAAACCCACTGAATTTGGAGCAGCAAACACGAGCCCTCAGCTGAAGATGTGTTGCAGGGGATCAGGATGAGCCTCCAGCCCAGGTTCCTCATAGGCAGGTGCTCTCTCTCCTTCCGTGCTCACCTGAAGCAACCTCTCAACCCTCCCAATTGCTGACCTACACCAGATCTGGATCTGATTCTGTTAAATTTGAAATTTGCACAAAAATTTATTGGGGAGGGGATGCAGCCTGGGGACCGTTTCAGGATGCTGAGGCAGCTGCCTGCCAGTCGCATGTCCCAGTAGGACTGCCACCAGCAGCCAGCACCAGAGCAGGGGACACAGACACAGGGCTGGTGGATGTTTGTTGGGTTATTTCCTTCCCCAGGATTTATACTGAGCTCCGGTCAGTTGGAAAACATCCACTTGACCTGCGACCTTTTTGTTTTAGTTATTCTCCAAGCTTTGACAGCAGCAGTTTAAACACAAAGCATATGAGTTTTGGCACAGAGGGAGCACCCCATTCCCACATATTCTGAGTGGATACGGAAAAACATGGCACTGCAGCCCTGATGGTGAACGTATTTCTTCTTTCTCATTCTTCATGTTCCTCTCTCTCACTTTCTGAGCCTGTTTCATGACCCATGTCTTCTCCCTCCCCACTGGAAACATGAGCTTAGCTCCCCAATGCAATATTCAAGGGAGGAGGACATGGGTTGTGGTGTTCTAATTCCCTGCACAGTGCTGTGTTACAGAGGGTTTGAAATGGAGATTGTCAAAACAGGAAACAACTCAGTCAGCGTCCTCCTGCCTGGGTCCTGAAAATGTCACCACACAGAGCTGCAGGGGATGGAGAAAAGCCCTCTGTTCCTGCAGGAACAGAGGATGCCCTGGGAGAGTGGGCAGCAAGACCATCTGCCCTCATGCTTCTCTGATCTGAGAGCTGGGCTTTAATCTCTGCTGAAACTACTGTGGAGCTGGTTTTTATTGACTTGGGGAAAAACTGCAAATCAGGTTAAAAATTATATCCCTCTGTTGACTGATACTTTTATCAGTGTAGAGAATTTTGTATGGAATGTCATCTCGCTCAGGAAGTCAATCCTACAGGAAATCCTTCATCCTTAGTGCTTCGGAGTAACATCCACAGCATCCTGCTGGCTTCCTTCTTACTCCTCTAAAACTTGCCCCTGAGATCCTCACCTCTCGAGCTCATGCTTTGTGTTTGAGCTGGCCTTGCTGGGATAAAAGCACAAATCTTGGGTCTAATCCTGCCCACACCCCCCAGGTAAGGCACCAGGCTGACACATCTCCACGAAGACACAGAGCAGGGACAGTGCCAGGCCCCAGGCTCTTTGACTTCCATTTATCCACCTTGGAGCAAGGATTTAAAGTTCCTCAAAGGCACAACAGTGAGGCCAGGTCTGGAGGAGAGAACAAAGCTACTGTTAACCCAGATAAAGAAGATACTGGATTTATTTTTAAAAGCAGGTTCCTGCAGCTGTAGGTTTCAAGCAATTCTTAAAAGCCTCACCTGAACAAGCATCCTTGATAACAAATATTGGTATTTTAAGCCTTTGATTGCTTTTGATTGGAGTTGAAACCTTTTTTGATATTGACTGATTGTTTTTACAGCTCTCTGCAAGTTAACTTCAGGAGAACTTCCCAAGCACAAGAGCTGGTGACCACTACCAGAACGGTGATCCAGCAATTCCAGGATGCCCCACCCCTGGAAATATTCCAGTTAAGTTGGATGGGATTCTGAGAAACCCAATCTAGTTGAATATATCCTGTTGCAAGGGGGTTGGACTAAATGGTCTTTAGGGTCCTTTCAACACAAACCATTCTATGATTCCCCCTTGTAAGCAAAGCAGGTATTTTGCTTTATGTTTGAGGGATCAGTGGTTTTATTGTAGTGTCAAGCCACTGATCTAGAGTGGCAACCTTCAGTAGGGAAAAAAAAATCCACAGGTTGATGGGATGAACAACCAGGAATGTCATTTCAGATGGTCTGCATAGCCCAGAACGGCAAACTTCCCCCATCACACAGGCAGAGAATTAGAGTAATTACCTAGAGCCTGATCCTGAAAGGTGCTGAGTGCAGTCAAGTGGTCTCTGCTCATAGAGTTCAGTATCTCAGGGGCTCTCAGCAGGGTCAGTCTTGGAGCCTGGGCAAAACAAGACAGGTTGGTCTTAGTCCAGTTATTTGTAAATAAACCTACATGACCTATAACTTAAAAAAATAAACCCAAAAACCATTCCAGCTCCATGTGCCGGCTACGTTATCCTGTATGGAGAATTAATTCAAGGATCAGGCAGAGCGTGGCTGAGGAGGTGCTCTCCAACCCACAGGCATTTTCTGCAGATCAGGATGGATGCCTGCAGCACACAGGAGAGAAATTACACAGGGATGTGTCCACAGAGCTTCAGTCCACATCCAGGAACACCTACACAACATTCCCCAGGAGCGCTGCATTATCCAAGCCACCGCACCTGGACACATCACACTGCTACACCATCTCAGGGCTCACACACCTTGCTGGCAGAAGACAAACCCCAGGGCTGCCTCGCCAAGTCTACAGGCAGCAGTAAACCTGGAGAGAAGAGAAGTTAGCCAGGTTTCCAGGGAGGAAGAGGAGGAACATTCCCCTCCCCATGCTCCCCAACGTGCCGGCCCCGGGCGGGTATGGCCGTGCCAAGGGCAGGGTGAAGGGAGGGAAGAGGATGACGGGGACAGGATGACGGTATCCTCCTCCATGCAGAGCTTTGTTCTGGGAGGTCCCCTGGGATGCTCGGCTCAGGGTGGCCAAGTCCTCCTTCTTCCCCTACAAGGGGAACGCATGAGGGGAGGAAGACAATGCTCTCTCCTCAGCTGCCTAATGAAAGAACAAAAGCACAGTGATCCCTTCCAAAACCGTCTTTTGAGGAACAGACCGTGGAGCCTGAAGGCCCAGTATTTCTGCTGTATTTATTTCTGGATGAACTCCAGCCTGGCAGCGTCTTTCTGTCCTTCCTCTGGGGTCTTGCAGGACCCGCCCAAAGCCACTGGAGTCGTGCAGGGCTTGCACAGACCTCAAACACCATCAGGAATTTAACACCCAGCACCTGGTAGAGGTGACAAAACCAAGGGCGATGTTCCTTCACCAGACCCCACGACATATACACCTCGGCCACGGGGTAGAAGGGGCAAGGCCAGGTTGGAACAACCCAGTCAGGTGGAAGGTGTCCCTGCCCATGGCAGGAGGTGGAACTGGATGGTTTTAAGGTCCCTTTCAACCCAAACCATTCTGTGATTCCATGACAGCCCTGTTTCAGCAGGATGCATTTGGCAGGAAGCATCTGCCCCAGCCTGATCCCACTGAAAACTGGGACCAAGCCCCATTTAAGCCAAAATCGGTACAAAAACCACCTTTGATTGTTGAGCAGAGATGGCTGCTAGGGAGCAGAAGGGGATTTCTGCTGTGCTGATTGCTCATGGAAAGTCCCTGACTGGCCCGCAACCGTGGAAAAAACGGAAAATAGAACTTTAATACCAAGTTGGTGGCAGGCTGTCTATTTTTCTCTCCTGTGACTAGTTACCATGGATAGATTTCTGAGGTCGACCACACAATTGTTCACTGCACCGCTCCTATTAAACAGAGGATGAGCAAATCATCTCATTTGTACCGTACTTTAATTTCCAGAAATTCTTTGTTCGTTTGTTTGCTTAAATTATTTCTCTCATTTGAAGAAACAATGCAGTCTTACGAAGTGAGGGCCCAAATCTCCTGAGTCACCCTGCTGTGGTTCATTACTTCCACACTAGTTAACAAGGCCAATAATTTCCCTAAGGTTTAACGGAAAATCCTCTTTCCAGAAGGTAGAGAAACAGGACATTTTAACAAACTCACTGTATCCTGCTTATGTCGTAGGTGAGGGATATCCTAGGCAAGGCACAGATGCTCCTAAGGGTTAGTGTAAAAAAAGCACTTTTTCACCCCAAATTACTCCCTCAGCTGGGGAAGGCAACCTGGGGGTACCATGTCCCTTGCTCAGAGCATTAGCTCCAGCTCCACTTGGCAATGGGCTCCTGAAGCATCCCAGTCCTCACCCCAAAATAAGGAGTGGCTGAAGTGGATGATACTGGAAAGGCAGATCCAAGATGTACCTGGGGTGGGTGTGGTGGGAGAGGTGGGCCTACAGCCCATTTCATTAATGATATGGATAGCAAAGCACACAGAATACCTGCCAATTACCTGCCCATAAACTGCCCTTCTCACTGGTTTCACCAACCTATTTCCATGACCAAATCAGGAGAAAAAATTAAAAACTGAAATAAATACAGGAGAAGAGCTTGTGGAAAAAAGGCAAATACATAAAACATACATATATATAGATATATTGGAATTGCAGAATAATTTGGGTTGGAAGGGACCTTTAAACTAAAAAAAAATAAACTAAAGTATTTTATTTATATGTATAGAGAGAGATAGATATGTGTGTGTGTGTAAAACAGCCCAGTAAATCTCTGTTGAGATGCACATGCAGGTGAAAAGCTGGCAGTGCTGCCTTCAGTCACGAGGGTATTTACTCTACAACAGCCTCTGCAGCTCCTTAATATTATTTATACAAACAGGATTTGTCAAGCAACAACTACAGATGTTTGCAGCGAGTCTCCTTGCTTATCCACTGATAATACCTTGTGCCTGGGACAGCTGAACAAATCCTGCTACGTAAATAATAAATACACGTCTGGGCTAATCAGAAGGAGGCAGTGAGGAATCTGGAGATTCCCACAGACTCCCTGCCGCGGGGAAGGAAACAAGAAAATGCCCTGACCTAAGCAGGGGCGAGTCTGGCATACCCACAGATCACAGGGAGATCACAGGAGCTGTTTGCAGATCACTTACCGAGCATGAATAATTCAGGCAGCAGCGGCTGGGAGCATGAGAACAGATAGATGGGAGCTCACTGCCGCTGCTTTGGCAGGTTTTATTTTATCCAGCAAGGCAAGGAAACCACAAGCCCCAGCAAAAAAATCCTCTGCCTAGCATTGCTGGTGTTGTGACTTCACTGACAGTCCCGTGATACATGGTGTTTTACAGACCCCCAGCTGATGGTGAATGCCATCTCCCTTCCTCCTTGAGGCATTTTTGTGATTATTTGGCTGGACAGGTATGGTAAAACAGTGCTTGTTTTAAAAAAAAAGCCTTTAGTACCGATCTGCACTCTACTGCACAATTACACAACTCACAGAATCACAGAACGGCGTGCCTTGGAAGGGACCTTAAAAACCATTTCATTCCACCCCCTGCCATGGGCAGGGACACCTTCCACTGTCCCAGGCTGCTCTATTCCCTGTCCAGCCTGGCCTTGGACACTTCCAGGGATCCAGGGGCAGCCACAGCTGCTCTGGGCACCCTGTGCCAGGGCCTGCCCACCCTCACAGACAGCAATTCCTTCCCAATATCCCATCCAGCCCTGCCCTCTGGCACTGGGAAGCCATTCCCTGTGTCCTGTCCCTCCGTGCCTTGTCCCCAGTCCCTCTGCAGCTCTCCTGGAGCCCCTTTAGGCCCTGCCAGGGGCTCTGAGCTCTCCCTGGAGCCTTCTCTTGTGCAGCTGAACACCCCCAGCTGTCCCAGGCTGGCTGCAGAGCAGAGGGGCTCCAGCCCTGGAGCATCTCGGTGGCCTCCTCTGGACTGGCTGCAGCAGCTCCCTGTCTTTGCTGTGCTAAGGACCCCAGAACTTGATGCAGACCATGAAGCATCCACCAACCAAAAAAGAAATTAAAAAAAAAAAGCATAGTCAGCTTCCAGGTCTCCTCCCACCCCAAGGGACCTGGGAAAAAACACAGCACCTAGAGACCAGACCAGTTTGCAGCCTTCAGGCTCCTCTGCCCCTGCAAAAACTCATGAATCAGTGGAGTTCAGCCCTGAAGGAGGAGGATGGGAAAAAAAAGAAAAAAGTGGTGATAAAAAAAAGAAGGGCTAAGGGATATCCTCTAATCCTTACTCCAAAAGGAAAACACAAGTAGGGTTGCTTCTGTTGGGATACATTAATAGTCCACACTGAACACATTACCAAGAGGATTGGAAGCCAGGAAGCAAACTAAAAAAAAATTAAACACATAAGGAAAGGCAGAAATGGTAAAGACAGATGGTGGAAGTTAAACATGGCTTTGGTGCAACCTGCAGAAATCCAAAACTCATTCTGCTGAAAGGAAACTGCATTTTGTTCCTTGCCAAACGGAAGAGCCTTGCTGTCGAGGATGGAGAGGCAGCTGTCCCATGTGGTGTCAGAAATAGGAACCCAGCTCACTGACCACCAGTGAGCCTGGGGACACCTCAGCCCCAGAGGTGAGGGGACATCTCAGAACCAGAGGAGCCAAGGAGGGATTTGACAGAGAGGACCCCGCCTTAGCAGGATTTCTGAATGTCCCTGATGGCAAGACATGCTCCAGTGCCAGTGATGTGCTTCAGGATTGGGGAACCCTCTGGGAATTCCTGTCCTGCACCTACACACGTGCATGGCCCTGCTTCAATTCACCCCTCTGCACTGCACTGCTGCCAGCACCGGATTTGGCCCCAAAACTGCACATCAAGCTCTTCTCCAGCCCAGCTACAGTGCAGGTATACCAGGTCATAGTCCCCTCACACAAAAATCTGTTTCTTGCTATCACACAAAATGTATCTGATTCAAGACTCACAGTGACAGCAAAACACATTCACCCAAAATCTCAACACAAAAATCCCAGTAGATCTGGTTCTCAGTGTGAATCACATGAGAAGCATCCAGGCAGCCCCAAGTCAGGAGCAAAACTTGGTGCTACCAGCTAACAAATTTACACCTTCAATTTTCCTTCAACACAAAAATATTGACTCTCTCCATGCTTTCTTCCATTCTTGAATTACTTAAACGTAATATTCTTAATTAAAAACTGAATTTAAACTTCAGCACCATTGCGAGTAGCATCCTTGTCTTAGAAAGCTCAGTTTGGAAGGGCCATCCCTACGGTGTGTCTGTGACACAGGCTCTAGTGCCCATATCAAGAAAATTTCACCTCAGTCTTTAGCATAAACTGACTGTCTCTGGTAGGAAATCTGCTTCTTGCCTTTGTAGACTGAGCACAGGCCACATCTCTGCACTACCCCAAAATAATTTCTTGGCCACATACCTCATCGGATCCTCAGGGCTTTGGGTTCTCCACCCTCGTGTTTACATTCCATGCAGAAAAATTAACTAATTAATATTCGTCTGACAGATGTTCTTTGAAAGAGATATCACGTCTACAAAACACAAGATGATGAAAGGAGCAATTGAGTAGATTAGACTGACCAGAAAAGTGAGGATTGTAGCATGACAGTGGAAAGCAAAGATTTAAGTCTTTCTCTTGATATTTATATGGTTCTATTTGCATATCAAACTATATGCCAATTAGCTGTATATAAATTCATGATGAAATTATGCTGTGCAGCTCTCCAAAGTGAAGAAAAGCCAGGGCTGGGCTGCATAACCACCCTTAACTCTGGCCCTCCAGGTGTTCCCACTGCAGCTCACTCCTAATGACGGTGTACTCCCAGTAACACAACTGCACAACGGGTATCTTCTGCAATCACACAGATCTATCTGCAACATTTCCATACACTGTAAGCTGCTTTGTGTATTTTTTCATTCTCCTCCAGCTAGTTACTCCTGGAGAAAAGGAGTCTGAGAGGAGACAGACCTTCTCCCTCTCCACAACTCCCTCCTGCTGGGAGGGTGCAGCCAGGGGTGGGTCGGGCTCTGCTCCCAGGGAACAAGGGACAGGATGAGAGGGAACAGCCTCAAATTGCACCAGCGCAGGTTTAGATGGGATATTGGGGAAAATTCCTTGATGAAAAGGGTTGTCCAGCCCTGGCACAGCTGCCCAGGGCAGTGCTGGATTCCCCATCCCTGGAGGGATTTAAAAGCCGTGTGGAGACATGGGTTGGTGATGGCCTTGGCAGTGCTGGGAATGGCTGGGCTTAATGATCTTAGAGGCCTTTTCCATTGTAAACGATTCTGTGATTCCATGATCTACCTGCTGCCCCTTGTCTCAGACTGCAAGGCAAGCTTTGGCTCTGTTGAGGCTTTGTGCCACCCTGTAGGAAAGCAGAGATTCTGCCTGTAGGTGACCCTGGGTGCAAACAATAACAGAGATGTATGCCCTTACTTTAAATATCAACAGGAGTGTGGGGGTGCAATAGCCTGGTCCTAAGAGCAGCACCACTTAGTCAATTGTGCTCTGGAAGGAGTGTGCACCTGTAGTCAAACTGGCTGCCTTAACGAGGTCTTTGTGCTCTGCCAGGTATCTGCAGAAGGCATCATGCAAAGCTGCAGCCTCTGGGCCCATCTGCAGCCCAGATGTGAGCCACAGCTCACACCAGTTCCAGCCAGCACTGCCTGTAAATTGGGCCATCCACCCTGCCCATGCAGGCAGGGAAAGGTCTGGGGAGATGGGATTCCAGACACCTTCCACTGTCCCAGGCTGCTCCAAGCCCCATCCAACCCGGCCTTGGACACTGCCAGGGATCCAGGGGCAGCCACAGCTGCTCTGGGCACCCTGTGCCAGGGCCTCACCACCCTCACAGTAAAAAATTTCTTCCTTACATGGGGTCTGAATCTCCCCTTTTTCAGTTTAAAACCATCACCCCTTGTCCTATCACAACAGACCCTACTAAAAACTCTGCCCTTCGTTTTTCTTAAAAGCTCCTTTTTAAGTACTGAAAGGTCACAATAAGGTCTCTGCAAAGCCTTCTCCAGGCTGAACAATCCCAGCTCTCCCAGACTGTCTGCACAGGAGAGGTGCTCCAAGCCCTATCAATGAGCCTGCATTGCTTGGGACCATTTTTTTGGGCTCAACTGCAATAGTGAGTTTGACTAATTTGAGTGATCACGCACATATTCAGACATAAAACATTAATATGGGAACAAATCAAAAGCAGTCTGGCTGGGCTTCTGCTTTGAATTCATTACATAGATTGAAAAAGATAAAATAATTTTTAAAAAAAGAAAAAAAGAAAAAAAGAGAAAGTTTTTATCTTTTCTAGTACATATGAAAAGGTATAAATTCCTGACTGACTGCAGCACTTGGCCTGGCTGTGGTGGTAAGTGGAACCAGTGTGCTTCGCTTCCCGGGCGTCCCATTCACAAGGGAGAGAAGGAAGCATTCAATTTTTCAATAGGAAATTTCATCACCGGAAAACAATCCACCTTCCCTGACTCCGAGGAAAAGCCCGAGGGCAAGTTCTCTGCTCGACCACAGCTTCAGCTTTACTGCCAGCCCCAGCCAGAGCTGCGTGCTCACGCCACCCCAAACCCATGAGACCGCCTTCAACACCTCCAGCTCCATCATTTTTTGGGTTTTTTTCTTCTAAACACATTGAGTGCTTTTCTTTTCCTTTGGGATTGCTCAGAGGTCCAGTTTGCAACTTTTCTCTCCACAACCAAACGGGCTAAAACAAGCCTGGATTTTGTCATGACAGTTTTCCTTAGGATTTCAGCTCTCCACCCAATTGCAGACCTGGGACTTCATGGAAAGCACCCAGGTGTAGCCATGCTAACATCAAGGGGATATTTGTGAGACATTTGTGAGGCAGAGCACACTTTAAGTGGGTTTTTTTAATGATCCTAGGACACCCCAAGCCATATGGGACTGAGCAAAAATCATGTTACATCAGCAGCTTTTCTTTAATAGCATTTTTAAACTCATTTCTCATTTCTAAAGCCGCTGTCTTAGCACGGAGTGGAATAAGGCTTTGAGGCCACAAAAACCCATCAGACACTCCAGCAGGACTCAAGAAAGCCAAGCAGCAGGCAAAGGGACTGAGCAGAGTGGTGGCAGGTGAAATGTAGCACCAGTCAACATAAAACTGATGCAAAAACAACCCCTGACAATGGTCCCTGTAAGAACTTAGTTTCAGGATTAAATAGACTCAGAAGCAACCATCCTGTGCTTCTGCATGCATAGCTCAAATTTAAAAATCAAACTTACTTCTACTTGTAACACTTAACGGCAAAGTTACTTTTCTCCTCATTATTTATGTTCCCACCCTAATGGCTTATTTCTTCATGCACTTACAGAAAAGCTGAATTATCGGCCTTCTTCACCCGCTTTCTGAGCCATCCCTGACTCCCTCCATCTTCCACATCCAGGACCAGAGGGCTGAACAAGAAAGGAATCCCAGGCAGGGCATGGAGGAGCTCCTCAAAAACACATTAGGCTACATCTTTATGCCTTTATTCTCCCTAAAATCTCTAGAAACAGGTTGTCACAGAGCAGTTCTTGATTAATGAATAGAAACAGTCTTCTAACCCACCATGCAGCACTGTTAGGGTACTTCGAGTTGCAACCAGGGTACTTTTACCTGCCTTGAGCTGATCCCTTGGCAAGGGGAATTTTGAAGACTGGCGTCTGACTGGGAGGGCAGACCTGGAGCAAGAAACGATGGCACAAGGGGCAGGAGATGGGCAAGGCTGAGGGCAGCAGCACGAGTAAGATAAGGAAAGCTTAGCACAAGATCAGAATGGAATCACATGGAATGCTGGATATTTTGAGATATTTCATGCAAAGGAGGCACTTGCTGTTCCTCCACTTCTGTAGAAGATGCGGAGTAAGAAACCAGGGTAGAGTTCCCCCAGTCTATGCTGAGTTAGGCATGGGATGCTTTACACAGCCTCAAAGGAAAACATAAAGACTGTAGCGTCCAAAGAGCCCTCAAGAAGCCTTCTGGCTCCCCCTCAGCCCAAAGCAGGCATCCCTGAGGACATGCAGGAAATGTCTGTGTAGTCCAGGGCTGACAAGGATGGATCCACAGCACTGACAGGACCCTGGTGTTTCACCTGTCACCCTTCCTTTAGCGGACCTGATGTCAGTCTAAAGACCCTTCACTGGATCCTACCAATGCTTCAAAAAGCCAAGAAAGTCAGGCAACACCTACCTCTGCTGGACTTCATCCTGGCCTTGACACGCAAAGCTTGGACCCTCCTGATGGACACAGACTCTGAGTCCTAACCCAGACCTGAACAGCAGATCTCACCGTTCTCATTCAGCTCCAAGCATCACTTAAATCCCAACAAATTCTTGGGCAAATAAAATGCAAGCATCTATTTTTGTAAGCCAGGATCACTTTTGTTGAGCTGTCACTGAAGCTTTTCTTAAAAGTCATTAACCATGATGGGCGAAACACAATCCCATCTCGCTCCTCTCCTGCCTCTTCAAAGGGAGGATGGCAGCACTTGAGCCACTGCCTCATTGATTGTCCTACTCTTCCACAAAGTGGTTCCTCTCTGGCAAATTGAACACTGAGAGCCATCACAGAGCCCCAGACAAAGGGACCAGTGACTGTTTCTGGGATTATTAGAGGGAAGCAGAAAGAAGCCTATTACAGGGTCTTTGTGGCACTTAATGTTGACAGCTGAAAATAATGGATAGGACAAAACAGAGCAAAGATGATTTAAATTAGGCAACTCCCGGGGAGTGGTGCTCACTGAGGCTTCCAAAGGAGAACTGCCCTTTCTAAGCCATGCTAACTCCCAAGTGGACGTGCACTCCCCCTCTGCAGCCCAAACACACACAGACACCGCCCTTTCTAGGTGCTCTGCAGAGCTTTGGCTCAGTCTGCCCGTGGCCACTGCACCCCTCCCACTAGGGGATGGAAAAGGTGTATAAAAGGAGCAGCATCAGCCACGGCTCATCAGTCCTTCAATAAAAACAGCCTTTAACTTCTAACCACTGCCACAAGTTCAGGGACCTGTAAGAAGGGATTTACACGTCCACGTTCCAGCAATCATTACACAACTCCTGCAAAGCCACCTGGAGGACAGGAGATTCACTCCTACTCCAGGGGTTTGACGCAGACAGAATGACAAAGGCTCTGACAAAGCTTTAGTGCCATCTCATGCCAGTCTCAGCTCTGTGGGACTCATACAGGGCTCATTTTAAGTAACAGGCGCCTGCCACCTACACACATCACCTCTCTCCCTCTCAAGAAGGCAGTAATCAGAGAGTCACAGAATCATTTCGGTTGAAAAAGAGCTCCAAGATCATAGAGCCCAAGCTGTGCCCAATCCCCACCTCGTCCCCAGCCCAGAGCACTGAGCACCACATCCAGGCCTTCCTTGGACACCTCCAGGGATGGGGGCTCCAACACCTCCCTGGACAGCCCCTTCCAATTTTTTAATCACCCATTGTGTGAAAAAATTCCTCCTCATGTCCAACGTGAACATTCCCTGGTACAGCCTATGTCCTCTCCTCCTGTCCCTGCTCCCTGGGAGCAGAGCCCAACCTCCCCCGGCTGCCCCCTCCTGTCAGGGAGTTGTGGAGAGCCACAAGGTCCCCCCTGAGCCTCCTTTGCTCCAGCCTGAGCCACTCCAGCTCCTTCAGCCACTCCCCATAGGACTTCCCCTCAATGCCCAAGCCATTCCCAGTCCGGCCAGGAAAGCACAAGAGGGGTGGAGAGGCACACACATTGCACATGGTGAATTTGCTGGCTGCCTGGATTCAATAGATGTGCTCAGGCTGTGGCAGCAATCTGTCTTTCCAGGCATAGCACTTGGATTTTACAACCTGAAACACCACCCAAAACAGCTCCTTAATATCTGAGGATGCCGCCCAGCCAACCCTGCACTCACCCTGCAGTGGATAAAAGCCTGTTGAACATGGGTCCCTGTGCACGGGGCCTCTGAAAGCACCTCCACAGTGATGGGGTTTCACACCTTTCTTGCACCCATGGGTATAACCCAGGAGGTACAAGGCTGCTGTCCTGTTGGGCCACCCAAAGCCCTGAGACACTCTAGCAGCAACTGGAGGGTGACAGCGGGACTGATCCTGGCAACAAACACCCCTGGGACCTGAAGGGAGGAGCCTTCAAAAGTGCTCCTGGGGGTCCCACACCACCACCCCTCTGCTGGGACACTCTGGGGTCTCCCTGCTGCAAAAGCTGCCTCTGCAGTGGAAGGAAGAGAGAGCTCTGGCATGGGATAAAGGTCATGGACATGGCAGTCAGAGCTGGGAACGCTGCTCTGGATTTTTGCAGCATCCAGATCCTACAGCAGCACCAGCATGCGGTAATGGTTGTGACAGAGGTGGAGTAGGAGGAAGGAGAGAAAAGAATGAGAGAAAGGCAGGAGAAGGAGAGGAAGAAAGAAGGGGAAAGAAGGAAAACGTGGAGAAGAAAGAAGGGGTGGAAAAGGCAGAAAGAAGAAAATGAGGAGGAGAAGGAAAAAAAGGAGAGGAGGAGAAGAAAGGAAGCAGCGAAGGAGAGGAAGCAGAGGAGGATGATGAGAAGGAGAGGAAGAAGGGGGAGGAAGAGAAGGAAGGAAGCAGTCTTTGAATTCATTACGGAGCAATGCCTGAATCCATCCGACACGAAACAAGGCCAAAGCACCATTTTCCCCCCAGACAGACAGTAAAGCAGCTCACCTCCTGCCTCCTGCTTGGCACAGATAACCGGCATGGAAAACCCCGGAGAGGAGAAGCACAGACGCGTTACGGCAGAGAGATGCTGCAGGAACGCCGACCAGACACTCTCTAACAGCAATGTGCCAGGCAGCACGGGAGGGGAAAAGCAGCCTGCCCCCATGGACGTGCCAGTCTCTTCCTTTCAATCCCTTTTGTGAAAAAGGTGACTCAGGAAAACTGGAAAGGAAGCCAGGGGAGGTGTGAAAGTGGAACAAGACACCATCTGTTCTCAAGCCTCGCAGCTGGAAAGGGCATAACCTGCCCTTGGTGTGGCTGCAAGGGACACTCTGGTCCAGAGAGGACTTGTAGGAGAGGAGAAAGCTGCCTGCTGGGTTTCCTGTGCTGGGCTTCACCCAGGACACACAGACACCCCATCAGTGAGCTGGAGGACCAGAGGCTTCACCCTGCTCCCATCCCTGCCCATGAACTCCCATGCAATATCACATCTGGAAACATCTGCTTAGGGCACTAACTCTACATTGCCTAAAAAGATGAACCACAGATCAAGATGTAGGCAAGAACCACCTCTGCAAGGCATATCAAACACTGCATATACTTGTGATACTGTAGTGGGGAAATCCTTACATACAATCCTCATCTATTTCTTACTGAGTTTACAGTACCAGAGTCCCCCCTGCAAATTCGGAGTCGTATTTCAGAGCTGATGTTCACAAAGCTCAGATTGAAAGGCGAGTAAGCCCTCATTTCAATCTGTGCTTCACTGGAAAGAATGGAAGGGAAAGGAAAGAGAAAATAAGAGAAAAAGAAACAAAAATAAAACAGGTAGCAAAATAAAGGTAAAATTGAAAAAATGGGGAAAAAAGAGAAAGAGAAGGAGAGAGAAGAGAGAAAAGAGAAGGAGAGAAGGAGAAAGAGAGAAAGAGAGAGAGAAAGAAAGGAAGGAAAGGAAGGAAAGGAAGGAAGGAAAGGAAGGACAGGAAGGAAGGACAGGAAGGACGGGAAGGAATTCGGAAGGAAGGAAGGAATTCGGAAGGAAGGAAGGAATTCGGAAGGAATTCGGAAGGAAGAAAGGAAGGAAGGAAGAAATTTGGAAGAAAGGAAGGAATTCAGAAGGAATTTGGAAGGAAGGAATTCGGAAGGAAGGAATTCGGAAGGAAGGAATTCGGAAGGAAGGAAGGAATTCGGAAGGAAGGAATTCGGAAGGAAGGAATTCGGAAGGAATTCGGAAGGAAGGAATTCGGAAGGAAGGAATTCGGAAGGAATTCGGAAGGAAGGAAGGAATTCGGAAGGAAGGAAGGAAGGAAGGAAGGAAGGAAGGAAGGAAGGAAGGAAGGAAGAAAGAAAAGAAAGAGAAAAAAAGAGAGAGAGAGAAAGAAAGAGAGAAAGAGAGAGAAAGAAAGAGAGAAAGAGAGAAAGAAAGAAAGACAGAAAGAAAGAAAGAAAATGGAAGCAGAAAAAAAGGGGGAAAAGGGGGAAAGAAAAGGGGGGAAAGAAAATGGGTGAAAGAAAAGGGGGGGAAACAAAAGGGGGAAAAGAAACAGGGAGAAAGAAAAGTGGGGAAAAGAAAAGGGAGGAAAAGAAAAGAAAAGGGAGGAAAATAAAAGAAAAGGGGGGAAAGGAAAAGAAAAGAAAAGAAAAGAAAAGAAAAGAAAAGAAAAGAAAAGAAAAGAAAAGAAAAGAAAAGAAAAGAAAAGAAAAGAAAAGAAAAGAAAAGAAAAGAAAAGAAAAGAAAAGAAAAGAAAAGAAAAGAAAAGAAAAGAAAAGAAAAGAAAAGAAAAGAAAAGAAAAGAAAAGAAAAGAAAAGAGAAAAGAAAAGAGAAAAGAGAAAAGAAAAGAAAAGAAAAGAGAAAAGAAAAGAGAAAAGAAAAGAGAAAAGAAAAGAAAAGAAAAGAAAAGAAAAGAAAAGAAAAGAAAAGAAAAGAAAAGAAAAGAAAAGAAAAGAAAAGAAAAGAAAAGAAAAGAAAAAAGAAAAGAAAAGAAAAAAGAAAGAAAAGGGGGGGAAAAGGAGGGTGAAGAAAAAAAGGAGAAAGAGAAAGGAAGAACAAAAAGTAAACAAAAAAGGGTGAGGTTAAGAAAAGACAAAAAATTGAAAGAGAAAGTCAGCAAGCAAGCAAACCTAGAAAATTGATACTTTCCCAACACTAAAAGAACCTCGAGTCACTTTTTTAAAAAGTCCGAGCCCTTCCTAATAAGATGCCTGACAGGCTGTGATTTATCCAGCCATAAAACTTCCACTTGCATGTGACATTTGCTGGTAGGAATAAATCAGGGCAAAGAAAAGAGGAGCCGCTTTGGAGTTCAATGAGTATTATCCTAATTCTAAACGTATTAGCAGTGGTCTGAAAGCAGGACATTGTCATCCAGACAGACGGACAATGTTCATAACCAATGGTAATTTGTAGGACGCATAATTTGCTACTACCGAAATAGCACAGCATGTGGGGTTTTTTGCCCTTTTTAGTCTATAGCTGTGTCGTTTCTTTTGGCGTGTTGAAAGAAATCTGCTCTGCACACGCAGAGCAAGAGCTCAGACCTTCAGCAGCTCATAGAAAACAGGTGGCCAGGCATCGGGGGAAATACAGCCCTTTGGAAAAAGCTAATAAAATAAGCAGATGATTATAGAAAATGGAGATGAAACTGGCTTCTCTTTCAAAAACAGAAAGTCAGAGAAAAAATAAGTTGAGACTGAGCAAACGCTGACTGAAAACACACCCTGCCACCACCTCTCTGAGTTTTAACAACACCAACAGAGTTTTCGCCCAAAATAAAAAATATTTAGGAAAAGAACAGTCGCCCACTCAGGGCTGGCCATCCCCAAGCCACAAAGCTCAGCTTCCCCAGGCTAACCTGGCTGTTGGCTTAACACCAAGCAGGTTGGGGTCTCGGGAAAGTCAGGTTAAAACAGGTTTGCTGTCTTCAGACTTCGTCCCTGCCATCCTCATCTCCCCATCGGACAACAGCACGCAGCACTTACATGAAAGTTGAAATTTGGTCAAGTCACAATCCTTTAACTTTCCATGGGGAGAATGTTAGGAGGTACCTCTCCTGCACACTCCAGGACCACTCTCTTAAAGTGTCAGTTATTTCACGGTGGAGATTCACCAGAAAAAAAAAAAAAGAAGTAAAAGAGAAGGGAAAAAAATAAAGCAAAAACCCACCCCAGAAAAATAAATGCCTATATCCCTAACAGAGCAGCAGGGTGGAGCCAGTACACCCTTATATTTAGCTGCAGGCAAAGCCTTAAAGTTGTAGTGCATTTATTTTCCATCAAGCACATCCATGTACAAGATAAAAAACTCCCCAGACTCCTGCTATTTGCCCCATTCTGTCTCTCATGGGGCACACTGGGATTGTTATCACTGTTTTATTTTTATTTTCTGAACTCAGGAGCCTAGGGATGGATCAGAGATTTCAACAAGCTCAGCTGAAGTTACCTCAAGCTCAAGGAAGTGCAGTTTCCCACAACCGTGGGAAAATAAATTACCAATTTCTTTTTTTTTTTTTTCCTTACAGTGGAAAAAGGTAGTTACCAGGCATAAATCAGACCTCGTACTTAGAAAATGCTCCACGGGCCGAGAGCCGGTCTCAAAGGCTGTGAATCCATCCTATCTCTCTACCTGCCCCAGCAGAGCTCGCCTGGGTGGCAGCCAAGGTCAAAGCCCATCTGCAGAGGGCACAACTTGCTGGGACATCCAACACAAACAGACACAGGGGAAGGAGGGGAAAAAACCGGGATCTGCTCCCAACCCCTCCCGAGGCTGCATCCAGCCCAAGCCACCCCAGCGCCTCCCGCTTGGCCTTGCAGCTCCTTTCATGCCCTGCCAGCCCCCGGGGCGCTCCAGCAGATGCCGTGCGTGGAGCTGCAGCCTCCTCTGCCAAAGCTGGGGGACAGCAGAAGGCTCAGCCAGCTCATAAAAAAATGAGCATCTGCACTTTGCCACTCGCACAGCTGCACCGTGACAGCAGGGCCTGGAGACCGGGCTGTCTGCGGGGACGCGGTGGGGGAAAGGGAAGCGAGTCCATCACGCTACTGCAGGAGCTGCCACTGACCTTCCAGGGAGCCTTCCTCGAGCTTCAGGGAATGAACTGAGAGGACTGAATAGGAAATTTCATCTTTCTCAGCATTTTCCTTTAAACTGTCCAGCAAAGCTAAACACAGAGGAGTGTCTGAAAGCCCTCAAGAGGAGAAATCAACCGTCTGCTTTCCAAGCAAGTGCCTAGAGAACTGGTTTGGAGAGTCATGCGCCCGTTTTCCCTTTATTCCATCAGAAGGGTTGTTCCCCCAGCAGTCCTAACATCTGAGAGGAGGACAACCCACAGCCCCCTCCATGAGGGTCCACTTGCTCTAAATGGGATCCACCTCTGGGTCTACCCTGCCTTGGACTAAAACATGAAAGCACCCACCCAGCTCTCGCAAGAAATCCTGCCTCCACTTCCAGCATTGCTCTCTGTCATGGATTCTTCAGCAGTATGGGCCCCAAAGTCTGTTTCTATCATGTATTTTAAGAAAATTTTGAAAATATTTCTTCTCGGGCACTCTGTAAGTAGGAACTGCCAAACTTCCCACCCCTCTCAGTGGGGGACAGGGAGGTGCTCTGAAGAAAGGCAAAATGCTGTTGTGGCTTTTCCCCCAACCACATCAATCCCTACACGAGGTAGGAGTGAAAGGCCATTTTTTCTCTCAATCTGAAATTTCAAACTGAAAGGCCATCTGGGATCTCTCCTTTTCCTGCACCCCATAACAGGACCTGACATTTACCCAGAGGCAAAGAAGGAGCATCATCATGGGCTTAAGAGCATCAAATCAGCCTCTGGAATTCTGCCACCCAACCCATCCCCTGGAATAAGCTGTCCAGAGAAATGGTTCATGCCCCACCCCTGGAAACACTTAAAGCCAGGTTGGACGGGCATTTGAGCAACCTGATGTTGTTGAAGATGTCCCTGCCCATGACAGGCAGGTTGAAACTAGATGGTCTTGAAGATTCCTTCCAACCCAAACTGTTCCATGACTCTCCCCCAAAGCACTCCAGAACTGTTTGCAGGAGTTCCTTACGAGAAGATCATGGAACAGTTTGGGTTGGAAGGGACCTTAAGGATGATCCAGTGCCACCCCCTGCCACAGGCAGGGACACCTTCTACTATCCCACATTGCTCCAAGCCCCGTCCAACCTGGCTCTGGAGACTTCCAGGGATTGGGCAGCCACAGCTGCTTTGGAAAACCTGGAACAATGAGCAGGTTCAGCTTCATCACCAGGTTTCACCACGTCACAGTGACAGCCAGGACATGGCCTGTTAGACAGCCATACCAGATGTGATTAGAAGTTGATAATTAACTCATGATGCATAGAGCAGAGCACCTTTTCTTGCTGCACAGCCCAGCTCTGGAGGGACACCCTGAGGAAAAAAACTGACTCTGTCAATGTACAGGCATTTGGAGACAACCCAACAGCAGATCTCTTGACTGAAAGGGACATTTTTGTTTGTTTGTTTTGAACCACTGGTTGCCAGTGCAGGACCTCATACTGGGCATCTGTCCTACCACACAATTTGTATGACAGATGCTCTTTCGGCTTTCTAATTGTTGAAACTAAGTGGGTACTGAATGAGGGCCTTTGAGGCCGGCAGGGGCTTCAAATATGGTCAGTGTTGAGCTAATTCTGCAGGGCAGTGTCTCCAGCTTCCTCCATCCCCCTCCATATTTATGTTACAGCCATCCAGATCCATTTTTTGCTGACTGTGTCCTTGCCCTCCCTCTGCCCTCTGCAGAATTTCATTAATCCCGCTTTGCTGGCTAGGGGGGACAAACATTCTCTTATTTTTATTTAATTCCTCCCCTCTCTCCCCTTACCTTCAGGGATCTCCTCCTGGTATCCACACATAACATCTCTCACCGTGACCCAGTGAGACGCAGCATTCTGGGGCCAAATGCTCCTGCTAGGTCTTAAGGCCTGGTACCAAACCAGGACTGCTGGAGCACATTGAGCATTTGGCACCTGATTGCTGAGGACCAGGAGCCCAGCCTAGGACCAGAAGGGATCTCACCATCATCAGCACAGTGCAGACCTCTTCCAGGGAAGATGTAGCCCTTGAAGGCAGCAGGGTTAGGAGCTAGAGCTGCCAAAATAGAGTTCAAGTCCTGCAGTCACCCTGGGGCGAGCCAGTTATCAAGGAAAGCTGGGGACAGACCTCAGCATCCTCCCCATCCAGCACCACCTTGCTCTGCACAGCACTGGCAAGATGGTTTTTCCCAGCACACGAGCTCTGGGGGCAATGCCTAAATGCTCCAAAGTACCAGCAAGAGCGGCTGTCAGGAAGCCACCCAGGCTCCAGCTGCCTCCTCTCCCCACACAATCTACCATCAGCAGAGACATGTTCCAAGGAGTTTGTCAAAAAGGGAATTGAAAAGAATAACATGCTCAACTCTTATTTACCTGGGTGGGAGTTCGGCACTTCATGCCATCAGTCCTCTCAGAAATTCCAGCTTAACTGCTACAATGAAAAGGAAATATTTTTCTACACTGGGGTTATTAGATGTTGCCACAGTGGCATGCGTGGGTGTGCACTTCGATATTAACTAAAGGCCCAGATCTGCAAAGACGCACATAAATCACTTGACTCCCATGAAAACAGCAAGAACAGTCATAAAATGACCCAAGTGCTGAGGTCAGATCCACCCAGACAACTTCAGTGTGTGCTACTGAGGCGTAAAAGAGGGAGAAAGAAAAAGCAGACGTATAAAATTTTCATTTCACCTCATGATGTTTCTGCATCAAGTATGTTTTTCTGTGCTGATATAACACTTGCTAAACTCTCCTTGACTCCTCACAGCTGTGATGGAGGGATGTGGATGCTGGCTGGGGCTCCCCACGCTCAGCCTGGTGTCCCTGTCTTCCCTTGGGGCAAGCAGGGATCTGACCACTCACTCCAACAACTGTGATGCCTTTCCCAACCCTTCCTCTCTTCTTTGCCTCTTCTCCCACCTTCCCAAATAGCTACAAAACCAATCAGCAAGTGATGTGCAAGCAAAGAGGTGAGGCTGGTCGTGGAGACAAGGGGTCTAAGGAATGGAAATTTGGGAGGCACATACACATCTTGTCATGGGATGGAGTGGCGGGGGAGGAGGGAAGAGGTTTTGTTGAGAGATCTGAAGGCTGCTCACCCCTCACCTTCCACCTTTGAGCTCTGGCACTGCAACCTGGTCTAGTGGAAGGTTCCCCTGCCCATGGCAGGGGCATGGAACTAGGTGATCCTTAAGATCCCTTCCAGCATAAACCATTGTAGGATTCTAGGATGGCTGGAGAAGACATTGGGAAACCACTGCAGGGAGTAAGTTCTTGACCCTCTCTGTGTCACTGCCCAACTTCCATGGCAGCCCTGGGGACCTGTGGCTCAGTCCATGTGTCCAGCAGCTGACAGGGGTCTGCAGGCACACAAACAACCTCCCACCCATCAGCACTTACAGATGGGCTCCATGCCAGCTGTGGGAGACAGCCACATGGCACACAGCAAGATTGCCACCAGCATATGGTATCTCATTTGGCACAAAATCCCCCCATATAAAGCAAATGCGTTAAAAAAAAAAAAAAATTCTGAACCACAGCTGAACCACAGCACTCCAGGCCAGCTCCCTGCTGCAGCTGCTCTGGCACCAACAGCCCTCAAAATAAAAGCTTCTGAGTCTTAGTTTTATATTTTTCCTAAAGTGATGCTGGCTTATCTACTCCCTCCCACCCTACAAGTGACACCTTATACACATCCCCCTGACTGCCTCCATGGCTCCTCCATGTGCTCTTTACGCTGGAACAATTAAGCTCTGCTCAACTTTTCCATTAACCCGAGCAGCCCTTAGTCATGTCTAACGAACTCACAACTTGCTGCGTTTTTTAATTTGATTCAAGACTCGTGTCTGCCCGGCTCAGACACATGCAAAAGGTCCAGTCCCTCAGTGCCTCACAGTCAAACACCAGTGAGGCTGCTCCCTGTCCCTGCTCTGCGGAGGCTGGATGACTACATGAGATGCCAGACAGCTCGGAATTAGGGCCAGGATTTATCCCAGGAGAGTCTGGCTGCACAGAGATTGCAGGCACCCTCAGGATTAATTTGTTTAAAAGCATCCACCCATCTGCAGTTGGGTGGCAACCACATGGCAAGGCTCTACCATCACTGCTGTGTCTCATATCACTGCAGATGTTTCCTCACTCAGGTCATTAGGGTCCCTGGCAAGACATTTATTCCGAAGAAATCTAGGCATTTCAAATTATTACTCGTCCTCCAACAAATCTGACCCTCACCCACTGCATGGTTCAAGAATTACTGATGGGACAGAGAAAGAGCCAGGCCTCAGACCTGTTTCCTTTAGAAGCCAGGATGAAAAATGTTGCATGCAAAGAAGGATTCAATCAATCAATTGATCATGCAATCAGCACAAACATGGAAAAGTATGGTGCTAACAGGCTTTGGGAGATTTAGAACCACAGAATCACAGACTTGTCTGGGTTGGAAGGAACCTTAAAGATCACATGTTTACAACCCCTATGCCACCCACTTAGTCCATTCCCTTTGTCACTTAAAACACCAAAATAATCATCAGGGAAAATGTTATCAAGGAAAATCAAGGCAAAGTCACCAAGCTGAACTCCCTGAAGCAGCTGGTAAGAGGCAGAACTGTTCACCCATTATTTTACTGTCTCAAGCTACCTGCAGACTCAGGGAGGTGCTGCTATGCTTGGATTCATGGAGATAATTTTGCAGTCACAGTCGTTAGGGATTCATTTAGAGCTTGGCTTTGTAAACCAGAAAGCTTAATAAAAAAAATACATGCAAGTCTCTGCATCTACAATTTTCAGTACATCACCTGCCCAGGGCATCATCTCCACTCTAGTTTCAAAGGGAGGCATGATGATGGGAATATATGAAGCTCATAAAGTCTTCATGAAAACACGAGACCTCATCAAGTGAGAGCAACTAAGTGATACCACTGCAAGAAAAGCTGCAATGGGAGCCTGACACCTGACAACACTAGGCAGGAAAACCCCTCCTGAGAGCTGCTACCAGCCCTGAGCCAGCTCCGCTCCAACACCCTGCCCAGTATGCCCCACACAGTATGAACCACCAGGCCAGAGCTTCAAAGGATTTGCTCCTTCAATCACTGAAGGATGAGGATGCTTTACATGAGGATGCTTTACAGGGAAGTTGCCTTAGTCTCACCCTCAGCCAGCCCTTCATTAATGACCTGTGGCTGTATGGGAAACATCAGGGTATGAAACAGAGTAACTCAGGAGGAGACGGCAAAAAAGAGGTGACCAGCAGGTGTTGCACCACACAACCAGCCTAAACACATCTGGAACAAACAGCCTGAATCTTCCCCCCCTTGCTCTGCCCTACCCCATTCTGATCCTCTCTCCCTTGGTCTCTCTCCAGTCTGCAGCATGTGGTGACTGTAATTATGGTTCACCTCACTGCTGCACAGTCACACCACCTCCAGGTACTTAACTCCTTTTAATCTTGCTTCATGTTTCAGTCCCTACAGCCCACTCGTGATGTCTGCTACTCTTCTTCCAACACCCTCAATTCATCAATAGCCATGTCAGGCTTTGACCTCCAATTTTCTAACTGCTCAGTTAAACCACTCCGCCACCGACGCTGCTCCTGCCTTTGTTAAAAATGAGGGGGGAGCCTCATTTGCTTTCTTATTTGATCATCACTTCACTTCTGTGGTGTGCACTCTGTTTCCCCATCTTGAAAACCCATCAACCAGCCCCATTCCAGACTGGTGCAGGAGCTGTTGTTACCTTTAATGAGAAGAAATTATGGTTAATGCCTAATTTTAATTTTTCCCCCCTCCTTTAATTTTTTTTTCAATAGCTTTCCCAGAAAAAGCAGCTTTGGCAGAGTGCTGCCACCTGAATGCTAATGAACGCCGAAGGGACCCGACGTGTCTGCCTCCCTGCCAGACATCAAATTGATTTTCAAATTGCTTTGATGACATAAGGTGGTTTCACAGTTTGGACCTGTGTGATTACCTGATCATTTATCTCAGTGGGCTCCTCCACTTACCTGCTTTAAAATAACCCAGGCTCTGGATTGGACCTTTGTGATGGAGGTTATCGTCCCCCAGGCTGCGGCCAGATCATGGGAACCCAGTCTGAACTTGGATAATTTGGATATGCCTGAGCCCCAGCAAACGGGTGTGGAGGACAGTTTGCAGCTGAGCACCAACAAAATCTTTAGCCTTCCAGTTTTGGGGCACAAAAACCAAACCCCATCCCTGGAAACATTCAAGGACTGGTGGGACGGGGCTCTGATGGGGGGTCTAATAGAAGATGTCCCTGCCCATTTCAAGCAGACTAGATGGCCTTCACAAACCAAACCATTTTATGATTCCAAAATATAGATGGTTCAGTGCTAGGAAAGAGTTTTGGATGTCTAATGAAATTTAAAAATAAATTTCAGTTGGGAAATTTCAACTGTTGTGCATGGGCCAGGACAGCATCTGACTTACTGGCTGATGTTCTCTCCTGGGCCAAAAGCATGAGGATGAGGAAGGAAGGACAATTAGGGAGCTGGAGGATGTTCTGAGGAGCCAGGAGCTCCCTATGGAGACATTGCAGAGCTCAGGCACACTCGTCCCTCCTTCCAAAACACTCACCCTCTGAGTGGATGCTGGATGGGAAGGAGGTGCGGCTGACAGAAGGGAAACATGATTTAGGGATGGCTGAGACTCTCCTCCATGAACAAAGACCCAAGCCTAGGAGGAGAGGAGCAGTGCTTGCCAAAGGGAAACCTGAGCACCGCATTGCGCCAGGCAGCAGTTTTAAATCCATGGGAAAAGGCAGCAAAGCGAGGCCATCAAAAACACAACGCTGTCCCATTTCTAGGACAGGTGAACAGCCAGGATTTCACTGAGCCTCGTTCCACTGCCTGGTGAGCAGAGTGACCAGGTCACCGACTCTTCCCAGGCCACAGGGGTGCGAGACAGCCGCTGTGCCAGCTGGTATTAGGACTCAACTGAGATAAAGGCATAAACTGCTGCAGGCTGAACTCAGCCTCCAGATCAACATGGATCAGAGACTGGATTAAGGGGGAGGGAAGGGAAATACAAACCACTGGCATTAACCTGTGGGTAACATCAGCAGTGACCCCAAAGGTAGTATTTCTTTTATTCCCACGCACGGCTGTGTCTGGGTACGCGCAACAGCTGGAATGCAAGCGGCTGGAGTGCAATTTATGGAGTGCTTTGTGACGGCAAGGGATGAGGGGAACAGCAGGACAGTATTTATTAGTAGTATTTTACATTAAAAGGAGCACAGTTCCATTGGTGGTTTACATTTCTGGGGCACCTTTCATCTCAAAAGATAACGTAAGCATACTGCTAACAAGGGATGGGGGGTGGATGAGCCAAAGCCTCACTACTGGCTCTACCCAGGCTATTTTATATATATATAAATAAAATATATATAAAATATATATATTAGGGACTAGAGAAATTCAAATTACCACCTTTGAGTGCAGCCATTTACAGAATCACAAAAACACCATTCTCCCCAGACCTCTGAGTGAACCCTTGCTGTGCCCACATGAAGAAGTAATCAGCACTTAGCAGCATTTCTCTCCCTGCTTTGTATTGCCACACAGGCACTCCCCATTTGCACTTTATAAAGAAAAAAATAAATCACAGGCACCCTAAATAGACTCAGGGGTGGGTTGTTTTTTATTTTTTTCTTCAGCCAGACAAGCATGTGCACCTTTGGCGCAGATCCTGCTGGGTTTGGAGAAGGATAACTACAGCACAGGTTGGAAGAGCAAGCCCTGACCACCCTCAAGACATCAAGTTGGTGCACAAGCTGAGGGATGGGAGACCCCAGTGTCCATGAGGGCTTCACACCCATCTGTGGGTGTGTGGGTGGAAAATGCTCTTACTCAGATGTACTGGGTTTGCGCGGCCAGGTTTCGGTAGTTGCAGGGGTGGCTTCTGTGAGAAGCTGCCAGGAGCTTCCCCCATGTCCAGCAGAGCCAATGCCAGCCAGCTCCAGGACAGACCCCAAGGCCAAACCCATCAGGAATGATGGTGATGTCTCTGGGATAACAGATTTAAGAAGAAAATGAAGTTGTTGCCCCGTTGTAATTGTGGCCAGAGAGAGAGAGGGGTGAGAACATGTGAGAGGAACAACTCTGCAGACACCAAGGTCAGGCCAGGAGAGGCAGGAGCTGCTCCAGGTGCCAGAGCTGAGATTCCCCTGCAGCCCCTGGTGCAGCCCATGGTGAGGCAGCTGTGCCCCTGAGGCCATGGAGGGCACCAGGATGCAGAGATGCACCTGCAGCCCCTGGAGGAGCCCATGCCAGAGCAGGGGGATGTCTGAGAGGAGGCTGTGACCCAGAGGGAAGCCCGTGGAGAGGGGAGCACATGCTGTGGCACGGGAAGGACTCCAACTCCTCTCCCTGAGCAGTGTCAGGACCATGGTGTGATGAACACATCATAACCCTTCTTCCCTCTCTCCTTGTGCCACAGGGAGAGGAGAGAGAGCTGGGAAAGGAGGGGTGGAGGTAAAGTGTTTCAAGGTCTGTTTTTACTTCTCATTATCCTGTTCTGATTTTGTTGTTAATAAATTAAAATAATATCCCCAAACTGAATCTGTTTTTCCCACAATGGTATTTGGTGAGGGATCTCTCACGGTCCTCATCTCAACTCACGACCATTCTGCTACATTTTCTCTCCCCTGTCCAGCTGTGAAGAGGAGTGAGAGAGCTGCTTTGGTGGCTGCCTGGAATCCAGCCAGAGTCAACCCACGACAGCCAGATGATATTTGGGGAGATATTGCCAACAGGTAAAGGGAGAGGACTCTGTCCCTCTGCTCTGGTATGACCCCATCTGGAGTCCTGCACACAGCTCAGGGGTCCTTAGCACTGAAAAGATATGGACCTGCGGGAATGAGTCCAGAGGAGGCCACCGAGATGCTCCAGGGCTGGAGCCCCTCTGCTCTGCAGCCAGCCTGGGACAGCTGGGGGTGTTCAGCTGCACAAGAGAAGGCTCCAGGGAGAGCTCAGAGCCCCTGGCAGGGCCTAAAGGGGCTCCAGGAGAGCTGCAGAGGGACTGGGGACAAGGCATGGAGGGACAGGACACAGGGAATGGCTTCCCAGTGTCAGAGGGCAGGGACAGATGGGATATTGGGAAGGAATTGCTGTCTGTGAGGGTGGGCAGGCCCTGGCACAGGGTGCCCAGAGCAGCTGTGGCTGCCCCTGGATCCCTGGCAGTGCCCAAGGCCAGGCTGGACAGGGAATGGAGCAGCCTGGGATAGTGGAAGGTGTCCCTGCCCATGGCAGGAGATGGGACAAGATGAGCTTTAAGTTGATCTTTTGATTCCTTCCAATCTCAATCATTCTAGGGTTCTATGATATCTCTCCCCACTGTGCAAAGTGAGACATCACCAACAATCACTTCCAAACCCTGGTGCAGCAGGGACCTGCCCAAAATAGCCCAAAGGTGATAATTCAGCCTTGTTTTAGGATTAGGGCCATAGCAGCTAAAGCAAAAGAACAGTCACCACGCAGAGCAGGAATACTTTTACATCATCAGCTACCCAAATCACTTCTAGACCCCATCCAAAGTTTGCCACTTCCACAGAAAATTAATTTTGCCTTGCACCCTGTAGCACATAGAGCTGCAGGTTGCCTTTTCCAGACACAGCTGTTTGCAGTATGAGTAACAGAAAATGTGTTTTCCCCACATATGGGGAACCATCTGAAAGCCCTGCTACACCAACCTGATGGCAGAACCAAGCAAATGTTTGGTGACATTTCCCTATTGCTGTCTCACAGTTAAATAAGCTTTTAAAAAAATCCTTGCTTTGGTGCTGGCTAAGTCTATTTTATCAGTGTGAAAATCCTCCAGAGCTCAGCAGCAGAGATTAAAGCAAGCCAGGTAAAAGTAACGGGAGAAGAGCAAATATAAACCCGAGCATCTCCCCTCTCCTCCAGAGAACAGCAGTGCCTTGCTGTTAGCAATTAAAGAAACAAAAGCTACAGGGCTGCTGCCATCCCCCTGCACACAGCTCTTCCCCAACCTCGGATGTGGATGACAGCTACTGGATCCACACTGTGTAAAACGTTCCTCCAGAGGTTTGCGACCTCTGTCTTGCCCACCATGGCGTTGACAGCTCCCAGTCGCCAGTGGGCACGGGAATTCTCCAGCAATTCCCGAGGGATCACTCACCCCTCTGCGCATCCCAACTCCATCCGCCTCCCCCACCACCACACACTTGCTTTTGGGCTGCATTTGGAAGCTTAGCCTGCTAATTAGGGTAAAGGAAATCAACACGTCCAGCCCTGACCTCCAGTGTCCTCAGCTCCTCTGTTTGGTGGTGTTGCCCTTGCAAAAAGCCTGCCAGTGTTTTGGCAGGAGCAGGCTGCTCTCTGCCTCGTGGGAGCAAATGATAACGCAGCAGAGAATTACAGCCCCCCAGACTGCCAGGGGATGGCTCAAATAGGGGAGGAAGGTGCAAAGGATTGCATGCTCTGGTTTGAAAAATCAGGAGCTTTTTCAGAGTTTCTGAAAAAACTGGACAACCCTGTGATTTCTTTTTTTTCCTCAATTTCATCTGTTTCCTGCCTATTGAATATCGCACAGTTTCCTCCAGAACACAGAACAAAATTAGATGAGACTCACTCCGGTGGAAAACTCTTTCTTCTTACCAATTCTTCAGACCCATGGGAACGACTACAGTGGAAACGAGCTGAAGACAGAAACGAGCTGGGGGCTGATCCTCAAAGACCAATTAAGCCTCTGGCATCCCTCATTTTGATGATGCTCCTCCTTGGGCTCCAGCAGGCAGCATGATGCATCTCCTGCCCAAAATGCTAAGGAAAGAACACACATTGCTGCCTGCAAAGAGGGTACATCAAGATCAATGGCTCACTGCAGACCCCAGCGTGAGAATGATGTCACTCCACTGCCAGACGTGTAGTAACGAGCCCTACAAACGAAAACATCGTGCATCACCGAGCTGTCTGTTGAGCTTACCCTCCAAAAAAAAAAAAGGGGCATTGACCTGAAAAAATCAGAGTTTGCTTTTAGGCGGGTGGGAAGATGGTGCTGAGAGAGAATGGGCAGCACAGCAGCTCAGGATTGTAAAATCATAGAACAGTTTGGGTCGGAAGGGACTACTCAGTTCCACCCCCTGCCACGGGCAGGGACACCTTCCACTAGACCAGGCTGTTCCAAGCCCTGTCCAGCCTGGCCTTGGACACTTCCAGGGATGGGGAATCCCCCACTGTGCTGTGCCTGGTGGGCTCAGTCAGGACAATGCTCCCTAATCTGTGGTGCCAACTCCCCAAGGCGCCTCATCGCCTCCTCCAGCCCCAGAATGATGCCTCAGTAACTCCTGCCAGTGGATTCATCAGGGCCTCACTTGCTTTACTGTGGAGCCCAAGACGGCCAGCGAGGGCTGGGATGCTGCACTGGGCACCATGGGCAGCCCTACAGCCCTGCCATGAAATCCTGAATTTAGGATCACCAGATGCAATGGGCTGTTCCACATATTCCCGCACGGGTTTTCCATCAGTCGTTTTCACAGATTCCAAACCAGGGCGTTCCAGGAGCTGGAAGAGGTGAATAATCTTTTTTTTTTTTTAATCCAATGACATCTCTTACTTGTATTAAAAGTAGGAGGAAAATGGCTTGAGTCAATGAGAAACAGATCTGGGGGGGAAGTGACACAGGAAAAAAAGAAAAGCTTACCCCCTCCACATTTTATTTGAATCAAAACTAAATGTCTTAGTCCACTACTACCAAGTCTTGTTTAATCTCCCCTCCTTCTAGCTGTTAACTGTAATTCCTAAACAAAAAGTTGAAAAGCTTCATTGAGAAGCTGTCAAAAAGAAAATGTTTTGGCATTTCCAAAATGACACATTTCATTCTGACATTTCACTTGAAATGCCTGGACATTAAAAATAAATTAGCTCCCCCTGGGGATTTTCAACATATCCAGTTGCCAAATTCAATTTAAGCTTATGAATAGTACAGGCTTTCCAAAATTCAACTTTTGAATTCACAGAATCACAGAGTGCTTTGGACTGGAAGAGACCTTAAAGCTCATCCCATTCCACCCCCTGCCATGGGCAGGGACACCTCCCACTATCCCAGGGCTCCAAGCCCCATCCAACCCGGCCTTGGACACTGCCAGGGATCCAGGGGCAGCCACAGCTTCGCTGAGCACCCTGTGCCAGGGCCTCACCACCCTCACACTACAAAATGCCTTCCTAATATCCAATCTAAATCTACTTTAATTAACTTACACTGGAAGTTCAGTTCAGTTTTGGTCCAGACAGTGATGCTGATACCCAAAACTTGATCTCCAGCCAACATCTCAAGCCTAGAAATATTTACACCTTATGAAAATATTATATATGAAGAGAATGAGTTAGCCTATGACCCAACAACAGCCCCTCAAATTATTCTAACGTGTTTTGCTCCTCACATACTGCTGTCATTCATGGGGATTAATGCTTGTTATTAATCACCTGATGTGAAGACACAGGAGAAAACCATCTCCCCGTGTACTAGCCAGAGGGAACATTATTTATCTGCTATCACCAACACGTAATAAAAACAATTTCTGAGTAGATCTCACCTCTCATACACAGACAACCATGCCACGTCGTGAGTGATTTGCAGGGCTTTGGAGCCATGACAAAACCAGCCAGCAATGACAACCAAGGGTATCGTCTCACAGCCCCTCCTCAGATGAGTAATACTCATGCAGATAAGCACATCCATCAGCCTGAGGTCTTGCTGAAGACTTCTGGGGACACCAGAGTGGTCACATCCCTTCTGGCTTTCCAAGAGGCTACTAGTGGGACTCAGAAGAGACCCCAGAGCAGCTGCAAGGTTCACCAGGAACCTGGGCTGTCCAACCTGGTGGAGCTATCCTACACCTGTGTTCCTAGAAATGTCATACAGGATCCCAGAACGGTTTAGGTTGGAAGGGACCTTAAAGATCACTTTTTTCCAATCCCAACCACCACAGGAGTGATACCCACCAGGTCAGGTAGCTCCAAGCCTCATCCAGCCTGGTCCTGGACACCTCCATGGATGGGGCAGCCACAGCTGCTCTGGGCACGCTGTGCCATGCCCTCACCACCCTCACAGTCAAGAATTCCTTCCCAATACCTATTCTAAATCTCTCCTCTTTTAGTTTCAAACCATCCTCCCCGTCATGCTCAGTGGTTCCAATCCAGCTTGGACAGACAATGGCTAAGGGAAAACTTGTACCATTAGGCTTAAATCCATCACCATGCTGGTGTGACCTTGCTGTGTGACTGAGGGACCAAAGCCAGTCTAGGGCAGGAAAACCTGTCCCCAGCCACCACCAGCAAGGTACCACCTCCTTCCAACAGCACAAAATCTGAACACAGGATCAGCAACTTATCCCCACCTTGCTGTGGAGGCTCCAGGGGGCTGTTTTCCCTGGTTTTACTTTTTAACGCTGCAGTTTACTCATACTCATGCACTTAGCACCAAAGACAGATCTGAGAGAAGGACAGACAACAAACTTCCACTCTCCTGGATGTCTGTAACACCAGGTCTAAACCAAAATATCCTTGCACTCTCCTGAGCAGGACTACAGTGGGTCTGAAACACCGACTCTGCTCCAGCATGAGCTTCATATTGAACTGCACACTGAAGAAAAACTTACATGTTTATACACCTTGCTTGCACAGCACGGTGCCTGTAGGCTAGAGGCTCGAGTTCCTTCTTTTGATTCACTCCTTGAGTGAGTCAAACTATTTATTTGAACTCAAATCCGCATGAGGTGCAGAACAGCTCAGGCTTCGGCTCAGTGCCAGCTGCACTCCCATTGTCCACCATATAAAAGCAGGTATCCTGGCACGGACACAGGAGGTATGAAATACAGAAGATGACAAAACACTGCTTTTGTAAGACACCTGCAGAAAAAAGAACTAATGCAATACCAAAAAAAAAAAAAAAGAAGAAAAGAAAATAAAGAGAAAGATCTATATTTTGCTTTTCTCTCCTGTTGTCCTTTCTCTGGATCCCTTCACCTCTTGCTTTTTTTGAGATTAGGGACAGAACAACCAGCCTCTTCGCATTCAGCCTTTTCTCCATTCCCCACACACTGCTGTATTTAATCCATGCCCTGAAGCTCAGCCAACATCCCTTATTAAATGAAGTTGGCTCTTCATCTGCTGAACTACAAAAAAAATTAAAAAGCAATCTTATGAGAAATGCAGGGCTTCTGGGAATCCTAAAACGATTTGTGTTGGAAGGGACCTTAAAGCTCATCCCATTCCACCCCCTGCCATGGGCAGGGACATCTCTCACTGTCCCATGTTGCTCCAAGCCCTGTCCAACCTGGCCTTGGACACTGCCAGGGATCCAAGGGCAGCCACAGCTGCTCTGGGCACCCTGTGCCAGGGCCTGCCCACCCTCACAGACAGCAATTCCTTCCCAATTTCTAATCTGAACCTGCCCTCTGGCAGTTTAATATTCCTAAGGAGGCTGCACCTTTTCTCTGGACTCTCAAACTAAAAACCTGTTGGTATGAAGTCAGATCTGGGCTTTTCATCAACTCGAATCCTCCAGCTGAAAACCAAGTGCACGAAGGAAATCCTCTGGAGCACGCCAAGTGTGTGAGTACTGGACCAGTGCACTGAGGTGGCACATCCAAGACTTGACACACATGCACTCTTCACGGCGAGATGCATCAAAGGTTCCTTGACTTTCCTCTTCAAGAACAAGCCCTGGCCTTGTTGATTGGCACAGCAGATAATTTTGGTAACTATTTTGCTCACGTACAAGTTCTCTGTCATTCCAGGTGAGTGGAGTATCCCCTGCATCCTACTGCACGAGGGGATTTCTCCCTCCAATCCCCCATCCAGAAACACCCCATGCATGAGCAGTGACTCTACTGAAGGAGGAATGGCAAGGAAGAGCTCCAGGCTTTGGAAAAGGGGGTCCTGGATACATGTTTTGACATTTAAGGTACAATACAAATGTACTTTCTCGCAAGCAGTATCTGATGAGCTGTGCTCAAGGTCACATCCAAGGAGCAACAGCCCCTGGAGTACAGCAGAGTACAAGTGGTCTCTAACAGGGTATTTGGCTGTTACTTCAGTATTAATCCCCTCAGCAGTTAAATCGTGGGAGGCTCACGAAATCTCTCTTTTCCCCACAGTACCAGTGAAAGGTCTTCAGCAATTTCCATCCAAACAACTGTGCTTTGTGAATAACGGGACCATTCATGGAGTATAATTTTATGACCTCATTCAAGCAATTTTAGCCAAATTGTGCTTCCTCTCTTGAAGAGCTGCCTTTGGTGAGGAGAGATTGTTCACGACCACAGAAGCAACAAAAATACACATTCTTTACTTCCACAGTCTGGTCTTGTATTTTGGTTTTTTTGTCATTTATTTCCAAAATACCTGCTGTCTGTCAGAATGATGCTTCTCCTCTGACAGAGCCTATAACCATCACTCAAAGATCATGGCATCTCACAAGAGTTCAGTGGAAAACGAGAGGAAAAACTCCCTGGGTACATAACTGAAGCTTTCATTTGAGGATGGGGGGTGGATTAACTGAAAGAAAACTAAATAAGCTCTAAGGTCTCAGCTCCCTGCTGGTACAAGCAGGTGCAAATTCCAACACAGAGCCAAAGGCACGCCCACACCCATCTCTCTAAAGGCAGCAGGATTATCACTGCAGGAAATAACATCACAGACTGCTTTGGGTTGGAGGGAACCTTAAAGCTCATCCCATCCCACCCCCTGCCATGGGCAGGGACACCTTCCACTGTCCCAGAGTGCTCCAAGCCCTGTCCAACCTGGCCTGGGATGCTCCCAGGAATGGGGCAGCCACAGCTGCTCTGGGCAGCCCATGCCAGTGTCTGAGTGCACATCAGGATGTGGAGAAGAGTGCTTTAATCACTAGGCTGACAAGGGGCAAAATATACTTTAAAATTAAGGTGGGACAGGTCTAGGGTGGTTTGATAGGAAAATAAAGAAATAGTTATCCTGGATCTATGCCCCATTGCTTCCCCAGTGTTCTCCCACCTCTGCATCCCTCTGCCTGTCTCCTCTCACATGGTGAACTCTTCAGGATGCTGATTGCATCGTGCATTCTCTCAGCCTGGAGTCCTACCTACTGCCAGGACCCACCTACAGAGAAGGGGCTGGCCCCTCATCTTCTATCTCCTTTCCATCCCAAAATTTAATACCAGGTTTTGCTTTACACCAAGCTCTGTATCTTAACTCATTCCATGCCATCCCATTCCACTTACCACAAACACTGTCACAATCAAAGCATAAAAAAGAAGGGAGAAATAGAGATGCAGAGATCCCCTGTATATGTGACAGGAACCACTGACGTGCCTGTAGACCAGCAGAAACAAACCCACCAGATGAAGAAGGGACACCAAAATGACCGCACAAGGGATTTTTAAGAACAAAAAGGAGAGGAAAACCGTGGCCATGATACAAGCAACTACTTTCCAAGCTACTAAAGACAGAATAGAACACAAGAACAGCTTCTTGTCTGGCCTCTGCCCACAGTAGGCCAGCTACAGACTTGAACAAAACCCTGGGTGCATTCCAGGTCTGATGCATTCAGGGAAGATGTGTGCTGTCCCTAAAAGACCCTGCCACCCCAGGCACAGCACACACTGTCACAGACACCCTTTGGCTCTCACAGTTACTAAATTTACTAAAAGGACTAAGCAAAACTGCACTTCCCAGCAATAAAACCCTTCTCTGACAGCATCACCGGAGACCCCACTCGTGTATTAATTCAGAGGCTGCCCATTACCTATTAATTAGAGGACACTATTATGCAAATAATGAAAATTAATTAAACCCTCACTTATTAATCTAATACAGTCTCTTCCTTGCTGTTCTCAAATACACCCCAGGCAAGCAGCTACAATTTTTTAACTATAAAAGTGACAGTCTATGGGCTGACACTTCTTTAAAGGATGTCTTTAATATCAAAATAAAGTAAAACTGCCGCGTCTCCTGAGTGCAACTGCAATAATGAGCTGTTAAACCCAATCTCTCCCAGACTGCTGGGTTGAGGGAGATGGGATGTTTCCTTCCCAAAAAAACCTCATTCTTCTCCTAGGAGACTGCTTCTCCCCATTGAGCATATCTGGGCACACACAGTCCTGGCTTGATGTTTCTCTGGCTTTCACCCAAATCAGCTTTATGGGAAACACAGAGCTCCTGGGAATCACAGAATCACAGAATTTTGAGTTGGAAAGGATCTTTAAAGGTCATCTAGTCCAACATCCCTGCCAAGGGCAGGGACATCTTCAACTACATGCAGCTCAGAGTCCTGCCTGAACTGATCTTGAATATTTTCAGGGATGGGGCATCCACCACTTCTCCAGGCAGTGTCGGGAGGCACCACTGCATCCCTCTTCCTCCTCCTCTGACAGCCACATCTCTGCACTGCCTAACAGCAACCTGTGTTGCAGGGAGCAGAAGGCAGCTCCTGAACCACAGCCTCCTCCCGAGATGCACCATCTCCTCTGGCTGCCATGTGTCCCGTGGTGCTTCAGTGTGCGCTCTACACCACGCCACAGACCTGCAACACAACCCTGAGACAACTCTTCAGAGCCACACACTGCCACCGTGGCAAATCACCCCCTGGCTCCCATTTCACCCTTCGCATTCCTTTTGCCTACCAGACAGGGCCCTCATTTTTCCCAGGCTGTGTGTGCAGAGCCAGGGCATGGCAAGCAGGGCTGGGAGTGCTCTTCCTCACCGATGTCATCGTCAGCCAGCGCGAGGGACGGGGGTGCCTTGTTTTGCAGCTCCTGACGTGACTCAGAACAGCCTGGGAATTACACTTGGAATAAGTGATTAAAAACCCTGACTACTCCTCCATTACCATGCAGGGGCAATGCTCTCAGCAGCAGCAGCGGTCAGAGCTGCACCTTTCTAAATGAGAGCAAAATGAGGAGAACCAAGAGCTGGTACTCCTCCGGACTGTTCCCTGGGTATGTGGAGGTGGGAACAAGGGCTTGGAAAACCCTCAGAAGAGAATCTCCAGCACACATTTAATCACTCTCTGAACCCCAGCACAGAGCCACCTCCTTCAAAAAACCCTTCTCCAAGATGCCAGCCTCCTCCTGGCCAGTGTCTGCAGGCAGTACCTGTTTGGAAAAGCCAAAGAGCCACTGCAGGCATTTTGAAATGGAGGTGCCCAGACCCTCAGTCATATGTTGTATCTATCTCAAACATTAATATAAGCAACTTGGATTTTCTTGGTAGGGAGGGAATCCTGGCGGGAAGAAAGAAACAGGATTTCAGAGGAGGAAACGCAGAGCAAAGGAAGGGTTTGAAGGGGAAGGGAGGAGGCCCCTTGACTAGAAGCAAGAAACTACAGCAAAATAAACTTGCTCAGATGGTCTCCTGGGGATTTGTGGCCTGAAATTCCAGCCACCTCCACCCACAGACAAGCAAAGGGCTGGAGCAGCAGAGACCTGAAAGATCCACCCTCGGCAGCCTGTGATCACGGGCATCAGCTGGCTTTACAAATCACAATCACAAGGAGTATCTTGGCCAGTTCCCCTCTATTTTTCTGAAAAGCTCCACGCTGTTTCAGCCCCATGTTCCCAGGTGCTTCATAAACCTCCCAGAGCTTGGGAGAAAAGTATTGTCCCTGCTTCTCCAGTTAGAAAAAAGAGCTCAGGAATTCAATTAGCATATAAGAATGCTCAAGCCTATGTGCTTGAGTCTCCCACACGGAATTAACTCATGGGCTTCGCAGCTGAGGATCAGGTAAACAAGAGATTCCAGCCCTTATTTAGGTACCCACCAAAATCAATTTCATGTATCTCAGCCTAGAGTGGCTTGGTCAAGGTCATGCATGGAACCTGAGCAGAAATTAATTGTGAAGAACCCGAAGAAGATTTTTTTAAAGGGAGAATAAAAGCACTCTCCTTTCCAGACGTGAATTACTTTGCATTAACCCGAGCCTGCTCTATCCTGAAGCACCAACGCACCCATCGAGCAGCTGGACCTCAAGCCTTGCCCTTTGCTCATCAGCCAAAATCAACCCCAGCACAACGTTCAGCTCCTGCCTTGGCTGACAATTCCATACCCCAAGTCCTCTCTTTTGGGAGCCACTCCCACCTCACACCAGCTACCCCGTACACAGCGATGCTGCCACATCCCAGTGGGATCACAGAATCACAGAATCATTCAGGTTGGAAAAGAGCTCCAAGCCCACGGAGTCCAAGCTGTGCCTGATGCCCACTGTGACGCCAGCCCAGAGCACTGAGTGCCACGTCCAGGCCTTCCTTGGACACCTCCAGGGATGGGGACTCCAAACGTCCCTGGGCAGCCTATTCCAATGACTGACCGCCCTTTCCATGGAGATGGACACTCCTTGGCTACAGCTAGGTTAACTGGATGACCAGCAGTCTAAGGCTCTCCATCTCCTTTTCACTGCCCAAAAACTCCTTCCTCTTTTTTTTACCTCTTTCCTTCCAGATCATTGTCCCACCCATGCCAATCCATCACTGCCTTCTATACAGTTTTCAAGGATCAAAGTAAAAAACTTTGGGGCTCCTTGTATTTGAGGAGAAGGGGGAAATCCAAGCCATTTGTTGTTTTGAATTTTGTATTTTCTGCAAGTTTTATGAGGCAACTATCTAAAAGCCTAAATAGTTAGTGCAAGTCAGGATCATTTCACTGCAGACCTTAACATCTTCCACCTCCTTAAGGATGGAGACATCAGAAGAACCACAGCTACTGGCTTTGGGCACTGGCTGAATGTTGTATCCTTACAATTCCCTGCCCATACTACAGAGATGTCCACAGATTTTGCCAAGAGGGCATATTATCATGCTAGGCCAGCTACTACTGCTTTACTTGCAACATCAAAACCAATCCCTGCCCTGGAAAATCAGAGAGAAGCTCCACAAGCAAGGCAGTGGAAACACAAAACCTGGAGTGACCTGTTGTGGTCACACAGGCAGGTAGTGGCCAAAGGAGGGCAACACCCCAGTGTCCCCTCAGGGAACCCTCACCTCCTGGGATGAATTACAGCCCTCAACATCAGCTTTTTGCTGCTTGTCCTCACCTTACTTCCTCCTACAAGCTGACCTGTCTGTAGTTACCTGTTCTGCAGCAAGTGTGGAGATCAGCAGCATTCCCAGCTGCAGGTAAGAGCTGACTGATGCCAGGATCCGGGTGGAATCAGAGACAAGTTAGAGTTGGAAGTGGATTTAAAGGTCAACTAATTCACCCCCCTGTCATGAACAGAGACATCTTCAACTAGATCTTGTTGCTCAGAGCCCCACTCAATCTGGCCTTGAATGCTTCCAGGGATGGAGCATGCATTACCTCGCCGGGTAACCTGTGCCAGTGTTTCACCAGCCTCATTGTAAAAACCTTCACCTTTATGTCTACTTTCAACAGACCCTCTTCTAGTTTAAAACTGTTACCCCCCCTTGTCCTACTGCACCTGCCCTGCTAAGGACTCTGTCCCCATCTTTCATGCAGACCCTTCAGGCACTGGAAGGGCCTCTTAAGGTCTCCCTGGAGAGAGACTGAACACTCCTAGCTCTCCCAGTCTTTTCCCATGGCAGAGATGCTCCATCTTACCCCAGTCCCCTGCAAGCCAAGGGGATCTCAGCAAGCTCCAGCATGTGGCAGAGGGACACATCGTGGTCTGTGTGCTGGGGCAGCGGTCCAACACGACTAAAAAAGTGCGTGCAGTGGTGCTTGTGTGCACCTTTGCAATTGTGAGAGCACAGACTGGGCAGCGATCTCCTCCCAGACTCACACCAGCACCTCCCCATCTCCTCCAACACCGAGCACAGCCCTGCCAGGATGCAAATCCACACCAACGCCTTCATTGCTCAGCTCATTCCTTCTGCCTTCCCACTTGGGCACCACAAAACGGGAAACAGCCTTGAAATAATGGCCATGATTACAGTTTGGTAGGTCTTAAATGTAGCAGAGAAAGACAGCCCTCCTCTTCATGACATTCCCAGTGTAACATGTCACAACACAACAAATGGCCCAAGGGAAATCTGTGGAGCTGGATGTAAATATTTTGATGTGCTCATGATAAAGCTTCTCAGTACTTACTGTCCACTGCCAAAAAACTAGGCTGCTCCCCATGCTTGCACCTCTACCCAGGCATGCATCCTCATCTGTTGTACACCAGGACACCCGCAAAATCCACCTGGCTCCTAGAAGTATTCATGACTTTCCACTGAAAGAGAGCTGCATTCCTTTTCTGTTCCATTTAAAATGAAATAAAAAACTAGAGAGCGGACAGGCGGCTAGGAGTTTCTGAGGTTTGACAGCCCATAATCAGAGATGAACTCGCCTGAAATAGAAGGAAACAAGCAGGAAACAAGCCTCTGAACTGCTCCCCGTTCATTTTTAGCAAGAAAACCAGGTGAGCACAGCAACTGCTATTTACCCTCTGAGTCACGGGAAGCAGCACCCAGAACAGATGCCTTGCCAAAGCTTTGCAGGACTTAAAAGAAAAAAAAAAAAAAAAAAAAAAAAAAAAAAAAAAAAAAAAAAAAAAACCCAAACGATTTGAGGCAAGTCCCAGGGCTTGCAAACTCCCTGTGAAATCCAGGCTTGGGATAACGAAGAGCTCCAGGGCTGAGGTCAGGCTGCTGCCGAGCACCTGCACTTAGCAATGCATCATTGACCGAATTCTGCTCGGGGCTTCAAAGCCCCACAGACGTCACCGGCTGCACAGTCTGGCCCAGTAACCCGTAATTTCCCTGTAATCAGAAGCAACAGGGTGAGAGTTTTAGTGGCCATGCATAATGCATGTCCTCTGGCACGGCAGGGGGAGCAGGAGATGAGCACCACAGCTGGCAGCGCCGGCCACAGTGCCAGAAAACTGGACACCCCAAAACCCACAGAGCAGCTCCAAGTGCCCTGTAACACCCCAAAGGCCCCCCACCTCCTCTCTGCTCCCAGTTTTTTCCCCATATTCCCCACGCAGCAGTCACACACAGATGGTTTCACTGTGGCTGGTACCTACCTGCTCGTCGGCATCTGCTGCTCCTCAGCCTGGATGAGGGTCTGAGCATGTTGCTCACACACACCCCTCTCTCAGAGAGTATGGAAAAAGTCAGTTGAATAGTTTATCAGCACCACTCACTTTTCCAGATATGACACACCCCACACTCAAAAGTCTGTGGTGGTTTCACAGCACTCTATGGAGCTGCTCCCTTGCAGCCTGTTGCTGCTACTTTCCTTCCCACTCCCCCTACCAATCCACTATCAACCTCATCATCATCATCCCAGATACCTTCCTGCTATCCAGCCTCCAGCACACACCCTCAGACATCAAGATCCAGCCCTCATCCCACCTGTGACCCCTCCTTATCCCCACATGAAGGGAAGCTGCTTTTATTCTGCTTTTCCCATTATTTTCCCTCATGTATTCTTCCCCAGGCCACTCTGATCTCTCCCTTCCTGCACTCTTGGTCCTTCCCTAAAAATCCCAGTAAGTTTTAGACATCCCTGGAAACCACTGAGAGCATCTTACAGCAAGTTTTACATAATCCCAAAACACTCTTTGCCCTAAAACTATAATGAATTCACTCCACCAAGGGCAATGTGGCTTTCCAGAAGGAGACTTCCTCACCTGGATACCCACAGGTGGGTTTCAATCCAGGGCCAAGGTTCTACCAGGTCCCTTCCACATGCAGAGTCACAACTCCACTGGCACAGAAGCCAAACTGGGAGCACATACCAGGGACTCTCTCCTCTGTTTTATATCAAAAATGCACAGGACTGAGACCAGAAATCATCCAGGTCCACCTATCTGGGACACCAGCAACCAGGTCACACTTGGCCACACCATGGTGAGGCAGAAGCTCCTTCAAAAGGTTCCTGTGAACCAAGGATGCTCGTTGTGGCAGCTGCAACCCAAGCTCCAGCAGCAGGAACCCTCTGCTGGAAAAGGGCAGCCAATAAAACTCCCCAGAAATGGTGGTTAGGCCCTGCTGCAGCCAAAAGATCTGGGTTTCTCTGGAAGGAGGCTTCTCCACGATCACAGAAGTATCAGCCCTGACTGAACTGCACAGAGCCCAGCATTTACCACCAGGGTGTAGCCTTTGAATACACCTCCTTCAAATGATCAGTGCTGAGCACAGCCCATGCCATCACTGCTGGAAGAGGATCAGGTGAAATCGTAACAGAGCTACCAAAAAACATGCAAACAGAGCACCTGGAGAGCACTGGGTGCTTCCCAATCCAACCTTGAGCCAATACGGGTGGTGGGAGCAAGGGAAGAATCAAGATTTGAGGTTGCTGAAGCAGAGCAGACCAGACAGTCACATCAAGTGGTGTTTGCTACTGCAAATCTGCCAACAAAGGGAAAGCCCACCTGATAAACACCTCGGGCTGTGAGACTCAGCACATCTGGGGAAGGTCAGCAGACAGCGAGGGGGAGAGAGGAGGGCACATGGCACAAACTGGGACCTACTGGAAGATGTCTGCAAGAACTGGTTTCCTACAGAGCACAGGACCTCTAACAACAGTCCTCTTTGCACAGACAGCTCTAAGTGCTGCTCAGGAGATCAGTTTTCAAAAAATTTCACTCAAAGTCGAGGTTTGCTGTTGGGGAGGAAGACTGATGTATCTCAGCCCTTGCTGAGGCTGCACCTCTCTGCTCAGAGGAGGGGAAACAAGAGCCTTCCCACACCACCAGCAGCATCTCTTGCTCTTTGCCTTTCTCTGTTCTGAAGCTGTGCCACCTGGCAGGTATCACACACTTCTTCAGCCCCTCTCCCACCTACCCAAGCTGCAGCAAGGGGTGAGTCCCATCCGGTGGCTGGGGTGCAAGACCCTGGAATGCTCTTGGTCAGACCCTGTGGCATTGCCTGTGTGGGTTGTATAAATAATTGATGGGGAACCAAGCAGTAGAAGGGGATTTCAGAGGGGAAAAACCCAGTGACAGATCTACAGTTTGAGTAACCTTCACCAGGCTCTGCCACCATCACCAGCCAAGGACCTTCTCCCAGGATATGGGGCCACCACGAGCTCTTCCCTTGCATGTTCCTCACACTCTCAGGAGCAGAGGGATTTATAGACACAAACACCTCTGGCTCCTCAGAAAATATACCAGTTTTGGGAAGTGCATCACGCAGCAACACCTCCAAAAGGCCCGTGCCATTCACCTCACTCCATGTCCCAGCATGCCAGCACTCAAAATGCACAAAATACAACCTCAAGTCCAAAAACCACACTATTACCTAAACCCTCCATCCCCTCCCCACACACAGAGCAGATCACAGACACAACTCTCCAGTCTGATACTGGGTTATAGGGGTTAAACTTTATGGCCTCAAAACCAACATTTTATACCCAAAAGAGGAAGTGGAGGGGCACGACAACGTGCCATGCCCCAAGCTGTGCGCTCCCACACTCAGGGATATCTCACCTGAATTCTTACATAAACCCACCCAAGCCCTGCAGGTGCACCAAGGAAATTAAAACAAAAACTGAGAAAGTGAAAATAAAACCTGAGAAAACGAAAATTAAACCTAAGAAAATTAAAATGCAAACTACCTCCTGCAATATGACGGCTCCCTGGATCAGTTGCCGTACGTCCTCGGGAGTTTTTGGGGAGGACACCTCCACATCGGCAAACAACCAACCGCATCGAAATGACTGCACCCCATCTTCTGCCTGCAAAAGCTCTGGCTGGTGGGATTTTTTTTTTTCCCTACAGCAGTTTGACTCAGAGGTCTGGCCAGACTCACAGCTCTCAAATTCGTTTAATAAATCATCTCCTAACCCCGCCCAGAAGCAAAAGGCAAATCTCTGTCTCCCAGGCACCTCCTGATTGGACTAACGTGCCTCTTGCTAATGACCCTGCAAGGAATAGCACGGCTCGAGTGACGTGTTTATGAAGACAAATATTTTAACTTCACAGTTTAGCGCTGTAAACTCGTTTCAGCCAGAGAGTCTCTTTAAGTTGGTTCCAGGAGAAAATGCCTCAATAATTAATTTTTTTTTTTTAATTTATTTTTTAAGCTATGAAATATTAATTGCAGTGAAATACGTGGCATGTCTTTCAGGTGCAATTAGTAGCTGCTGGTGGATGAAAAAAAAAACCTGGCTGGTGAAGCCCAGCGAAGGCATGGGAGTGATTTCTCCCCTCAGCAGAGGGAATGCAGCGCTCTGCCCTATCTAATCTCACTATAGCAACGGGAAGACCTTGGCAACCCCGATCTTTACAGTTATTAAGATGGGAGCGGGAAGAGTCGGGAGCACAGCGCCGAGGGATGCTCGGCCGAGAGCCCGGCTGCCGAGGAAATAAAGCATCCTGTCTCACTCGGGGGAATGCAGGGTCTGCCAAGCTCCCAGGGTGGGGCAGTAGCCCAAGGCTGGCTCCCCAAGACTTTCTTACAGTGGCTTTTTATGCCAAAGAGGAGACAGGCAGCTCCCCATCACATCTCAGAGAAGGATCTCCAACTCCTGCAGCTCGGACCTGCTGGAGGAAGCCACGGAGATGCTCCAGGGCTGGAGCCCCTCTGCTCTGCAGCCAGCCTGGGACAGCTGGGGGTGTTCAGCTGCACAAGAGAAGGCTCCAGGGAGACCTGAGGGCTCCTGCCAGTGCCTAAAAAGGGTTTCTAAGAAAGATGGGGACAAAGCTTTTAGCAGGGCCTATTGCAGTAACGATATTAAATTTAGAGAACGTAGGTTTAGACTACCTCTTGCTATACCTGCTGTGTAGGTTTAGTCCCCTCTGTCCAGAAGGATGGAATTTTTACACTGAGGGTGGTGAGGCCTCAGCTGCCCAGAGAAGTTGTGGCTGCCCCATCCCTGGAAGTGTTCACGGTCAGGCTGCGTGGGGCTCTGAGCAACCTGGTCTATTTGAAGACATCCCTCCTCAACGCAGGCGGTTGGAGTAGATGATCTTCCAACCCAAACTATTCTATGATTCCCTAATGCCACCAAAGATCCGAGAGGAACACGCTGCTTTTGGGACCAGGGGTCAAGTCCGCAGCCAGCTGCTCTCCCTCAGCCCCAGATTCAGCCACAAGGACGTGCCCAGACAGGATGGGGACAAGAAGGCTCCCCCATAAGTGCCACCCACCCTGGGGCTGCCAGCAACCTGCCCCACTGCCATCTCCAGAGATTGCTCACTCTCAGTTCTCACCAGGATGATTCACCCTCAAATGCAAAGGCACCAAGTGCTCAGATCAGTTTATTGCAAAATAGTGCATCTTGGTGACTGCCTGGCCCAGAGCCACCTTGGTCCTGGGCTCCCAGACTGCAGGGACAGCCCCAGGGCTAGCCTGGAGGCCACCAGCTCCTGCCCATAGCTTGGTCCCACCTGGACAGAGCAGAGAGCTGTGGGACTTCTCCCCTGTCTAAGAGGGATACTTCACTAAGACCTCATTTGTGCTGCATCCCCCTAAAAGTGGATTTCAGGCTGCTAGGAGCTGCAGAACCAGACCCTACAGCTCCCTGACCAGCCCTGAACATCTCCCACCCCTTCTGCTGCACCAGCTCACCATGACAGACACTCACAAGAACACGCTACTGACTCAGGGAGGGCTGCCTGGGGACGCTCCAAGGCTAAATTGCTACTACTTCTATTCACACTGCCAGTAGAATAATAATAACAATAATAATAATAATAATAATAATAATCCATAACCAACTTCCAAGGCAGTGTGAGTCAGTCTTTTTGGTGGCAGAAGTTGTGTTTTTCTCTAGCACTGCTCTTCTTGGCACCTCAAAGTCCTGGGATCACATTCCTCCCACAGCTTCCTCTGCTATCAATTTCCACATAAATTCAGCTGTTTCTTTCCTTCCAGCAGCCTCATTAGCCCAAAGTTTCTTCGCCAGACTCTAAAGAACTGCCTCAACCCTAGCAGAGGTGTGTGTCCCCAGCTCACAGCAGCTGGGACAGCCCTTGCTGCTCCATGCTACCTTCTACTCCCCAGACAGAGCACTGGAACTTTCCTCACCACCAAAGTCCCCAGCTGACTTCCAGCCACATTCCTCGTGATCCCAGTGTTAACTCCTCCAGGGTTTTACCAGCATTACAACATAAAGCAGGCAACTGGGCCAACTCCGGACAGAACTAGATGCTGCTGGTCATTTTTTCCAAGGAAAAGAAAGAGAGGAAGCCCCCACTTAGCTCTTTTGGGTGAAAAACATCAGGGCAGGCCATGTTAAAATACCACTATGAATGGAGAAGCAGCAGGAAAAAACCACTAGATTAGACAAAGCAATTTGATCCCCATTCAAGAAGGTGCAGAAAACTTTGATCTAAGATTCCCACCCCTCAGCCAGCTCTTCAGATGGTGAATACTGACCAAATTCCATGGAGCTCTGCTGATAGTCACCCATCCATCCAACCCCTTAGGACTCCTCTCAGTGTACAAAAGAGGTTTTGCTTGCTTTTATTTTTTTATTTTTGACTGGGCTGGAAAGTACCTCAGTCAAAACACACAGTGCCCTTGGTGCACATTAAAACCAAAAGCACTCGGAGTTAAATGTCAAGATTTTAATAATTTGACCTTATCTGGCCAAAACCAGCACGCTGCCACCCTCCCTGTGTCCCCTCCGTCCAGGCAGCGACCAGGGCTGCCAGCAGGCTGCCAGGCCATGTGCTAGCTGTCCCAGCAGTGGGAATGCTGCTGGGCAGAGCAGCGGTGGTAAATCAAAACGCAGTGAGACAGTGTGTCATCCTAGGGGCCCATTCCAGCCTCAGACACCCGCCAGCACCAGGGACCAGCAGGCTCTTCATCTTGTCACCAGTGACTAAGAGCATCCCTGGCATGACGGTACCACAAAAATACAGGTGATGGGAAATGGCCCTTTTCCAAGGAGGACGGATCCTTTATTACGTCCTGTTTATCTCCCATATTACTGAAGGGAAAGCCATGAAGCATGAGATCCTTTCAGGTTCTCTGAATCCACTTAGATTTTATCTCTGGAGCTGGAGCTTTCCAGGAATGAAATAGCTGCAAGACACAACATGGATGAAACGAAATCAAATAGAGAGTCTCCAACATGAAAGGCAAACTAAAAGGATGACAGCACTAGTTATACGGAAGGAGAAATAAGGAGGAAAGGAAATTAAAAGCAATTAAAGGGAATTAATTAGAAGGTATGATGGAGCTATGAAAGAGGAAAAACAGCTATGCAGAGTTCACTAAATACCCCCAAACTTTTAATTGTCACACTTGGAACTGCAAGCCCTGGAGGTTCAAAACCCCCCTGGCAGTTTCCAAATGAAAAAAATTCCCATGGCTTAAACAAATTACTTCTTTGCCTCTAAGTCTGAATGGCAGACAAGATTCTGAGCTTCTACTCCAAACCATGAGATAGAAGTGCATCCTGCTCTCCCCTTCAGTCCACTGACCAAGGTGGACAGCCCACGCCAGCATCTGATACCAGGAGTTGGGGCTTCAAGTAGAATATTGATGTTGCAGTCCCAAGATTTGGGCTGAATCATTTGCATCTACCCAATGTTCCTGGTAGGGTTTTCACAGGGCCCTGGGGGTTTTGGGGCCATCGTCTGTGCTTGAAGTCACCAGGATGAGACATGCTGCTGGGTTAGTCCTGGGGGAGACGGCTGGCACCTGGAGCATCTCACCCCTCATCAGAAAGCACTGTTTGCATTTTCCACTAAAACCTAACAGTCTTTTCCACAGGACCACAGAATGGTTTGGGTTGGAAGGGACCTTACAGACCATCTCAACCATGGACAGGGACACCTTCCACTATCCCAGCCTGCTCCAAGACCTGTCCAACCTGGCCTTGGACACTGCCAAGGATCCAGGGGCAGCCACAGCTGCTCTGGGCACCCTGTGCCAGGGCCTCACAGGGAAGAACTTCTTCCCAATATTCCATCTAACCCTGCCCTCTGGCAGTTAAAAACCTGATCATCATCCCCAGTTCTGAACCAGAATGAGGTTCTAAGTCACAACATTGCCATGCAAAGGGCTGCAGAGAGCAGGAGTCCCTTGTTTCTCCAGGCCTTCCCTTCGCCAGCCACCTTGGTTTTAACCCTGAGAAGTGAGGAAGTTCCCTCTGGAGATCAAAAAGTCCCTTATTAAGGGAATAGTGGCGATGGCTGGGAGGAGCAACAAGAGGTCGTAAAAAAAGCAGGCAGACACTGTTTGTCTTGGCCTCCTGGAGATGTATTATTTTCCCGGGATGCAAGCTCCAGCCCCACGCTGAAAGCAAGGATGCATGGAACAGAGACGGGGCTGCCTTGCCAACGTGGAGTTTGTTTCGGAAGAAACTCACCCGGCATTTCCGTGCAGGAAGGAGACAGTGGGGCTGCACAGCCAGAGCTGCTGGATGGTGCCTGGAAAGCACCAGCCAGATCCTCCAGGCTTGGGGTGCATGCACAGAGTCCATGCAGCACCCCAAAAAACCCATACAGGGAGGTGGGCAAAGTTTAAAGCTCCCCTATGGTCATCCCAAGCTCTCCATCCATCCATCCGTGCTCGATTCCATCAGCTACGAGGTAGGTCATGTACAGGTCTACAGAGTCCGTGCCAAAGGCTCTCTCCCCATCCCCTGCACCAGCCCTGCCACCCCCTCTGCCTCAGCTACCACTCCACTGCTGTCTTCAGAGACCCACGAAGCCCTGGCTGTGTTTAATTAAGTGACCTCACGCTGCTTTACACAATAATAACCCTGTTTCCCAACATACCAGCTTCAGGCAGCTCCCTCCAGTGACAGAACCACACTACTCCAAGGCAAGGGAGAACTTCATTATGAGTTACCCATTACAATTCAGAATTTTAAAAATATCTTCTTTATATTAAAGGCACAGCTAATTTGACACAAAAATCAACTCATTTTTAACACAAGTCTAGGGAGGAATTTTTTTCTTCTTTTTTTTTTTTTTTTTTACTTGAACTGGTTTTGCTTGGACTGTTTCATGCTTTGAAGATAATTATAACTATTTAGCTTTATACCTCACTTGCTCTGAAAGTTACAAGCCTCCCAGATCTCCTTGGTTTATTTGGGACCAGGGTTTGAAAGTCACAGCTGTCACCAGCCCAACTTCCATTAGGGAGATTAATCTTACCCAAGATGTATCTCTGGGAAGGTCTGAATCACAGGGTTGGATCCTGCTCTTGGTTATGCGGCATTACAAGAATTGCAAGAAGGGGAGGAAAAACAAAGCTGAGCTGGACTGGTGAGCATCAAACCTCCTGCTGTGGGACTGGATGGGGACATTTGGGACTTTTGAGCAGAATATTTATGCCCTGTGCAGCAAAGCAGAGCCCTGCCCCCATGCTGGATCTGCCAGGCACTGGGGCAAGTTAGTAAAATTAATAGCAATAACCAAATTGGGAAAGTCAACAGAGCATCAACCAGTGGCCTTGCCTACGTGATGGGTGGGAAAGTTTTAGCTGCTGGTCCCTGGTGATGCTCGTGGAGACCCTCTGCTGCTCTGGCATGTGTCGTGGATGACATTCCTCACTCCTGAATTAGGGGAACCTCCTATTCCTTAGTGCCAAATTAACTCAAATAATGAAGTGGTGAGGGAACACCCCATCCCATGGCAAACCCCAGGCACTGCTGGGACAACCAGCTTGTGAATAAGCCCCCACAAACAGCCAGCACCTCTGTCCCCCCACCCCTCCCAGCTTGTCATCCATCCACAGGAGCAAAATAAAAGCTTTGGGCTTTTAGTTAAAAGAGAAGAGCATCGAATCAGGGTCTTGCCATCCACACTGAGAACACAGGCAGCACCTACAAGGAAGAAATTAGTTTAAGCCACCAGATCTCAGACCGATTCAAAGCAAACCCTGAAAAGTCACCAGATAGTTCTTACATACTCCTACACACACAAGACACCAAAGGGACAAAAGGAACTGCCTGGCAGGGGAGGAACTGGAACAGCTCCAAGTGAAGAGCTGCACTCACAGGGGAGCTGGTACGAAGAGGTACCAGCGTGCAATGCCTCCTTCCTGACTCTGCTGCCTGCAACATGCAGGGAAACAAATCAAGAGCAGCTTTTGTGCTGGAGCAGAATCTGCTGAAAGGTCTTCTCAGTGCACCTCAAAGGTAAAGGACTTTCAGCAACTGCCAACCTGAAAATTGAGGAGGGAATCGTGTGTGGTGAGGTTCTGCTGCAGGTTAGTGCAAGGAGAGCCTGGCCTGGAACCAGGTGTGGAATGGGCTGGTGGTCTCCAACCACATGCACACCACTGAAACAAGGTTTGAGGAGTGTAACATGTGTTTTGGGTTGGGTTTGCTGCCTGCCAAGTCAGGCTGCTTCGTGAATTAGCCCATTTCTTGTAGGGGCCCAGACCAGGAGCCCAAGAGATACAACTCAGCTGCACCTGCAGCAAACACTGCTGGGGTCAGAAGGCGCAGGGAGATTCTCACCTTTAATTTGGGGAACCTGCAATGGATCAGCATCACATTTTCCTTACGAAAGCAGCAGAATTCAGTTTACAAATTAAAAGGCTGCAGCCCGTAAACGATTAGCATGCACTTCCCACTGCATAACGCTATCATTGTCAATATAACTGTAAACCTCTACTTTAAAGCACAGTCTTACAGAATTATTCTGCCTCAGGCTCCATTGAGTTTGCAGGGCCCTGTATTTGTTCCTCAGCTGAGACACTTGCAAGTCAAGCGCTGAATGGCAGTGTTGCTGCTACAGGGATTGTGCAGCTAAATAATTCAGTAACCAATTACTGTTTAACAATATCCCTCCCCATCATCCCAGCGTCGATCCATCATCCCAGGCCAAGAGAGTCCAGCAGAAAGGAGGCAGCGAGAAGCCTCCCTGTGATGTAAACACATTGACTCGCATATAATATACAACTTATTGATCAGAGGACAAGGTATACAGCACATTTTATTGCATGTTAAGTGAGGGCTGTAATGAATTGCTGCTTGCCTCCAGGTCATTTGTTTGATTGCCACCTAAGCAAACTGGTGAGGGCAAAAGGTCCTGCCTCTGGGACGGGTCCTTGGTGAAATGAGCTGCTGATCAAGAGAAACAAGAGAAGCAGAAAGCAGGACAGTTTAATGCTCATTCTGTGCCCAGACCAGGAAAGCTGGTCTTCTCCCTCATCCCCAAAATGTACGAGACACAACTGTAGTTGATGCTTTCACCAACGGCATCAGGGCCACTGCACCCACCCAGGTCTTCAGCAAGGGCATCCAATGCTCCCCAGCTCGGATGCATCCCACTCAGGACCTGGTCCTCCCAGCCTGTCGCTGTGCCTGGTCTGGGATCTGAAAACACAGCTGGTTTCACATTTGAAGACTCACGGACACACAGCACACATGACCAGCTGCCCTCCTGGCTATGAGACAAGGGCTGAACCTGTTCTTCATGCAGGGCATGGCCAGAGCTCACCCAGCCTTTCTCCACCACTGCGGCTCTGCGGAGAGACACGCCTGGGTATTAAAGATATCCCTCCTGCCTGCTCGGTTCCCCCTTTGTGTAGCTTTAAAGCTTTCTTCTGCGCAGCTATAAAAGGGTGCGAGAAAACTTGGAAAGGAAGCCCTGGGTGGTACAGACAACTGGAACAAGGAGCAATCTGTGCCTGGGGCAGGGGAGGGGGTGGCAGAGCCCACACGGTGCCAGGCTGAATGGCTGCCGGGGAGGAAATGACACACCACACTATCCTGCTTTTGTCCAGGGGCGAGACCAAAACACTCCAGAGGAAAAAGGAAAACCAAAAAGGGATTATTCTGCCTTGTGTTCTCCCTCCCCTCGCCTCTCTGCCACCCCCAGGCAGGCTACAGGTGATTGCCTCCTCATCCTCGCTCCACTGAACCGTGGGGCATCGTGATCTGAGCAGCATCTGGTTCACTTTAGCGCTGGGCTTATACTTTCATGCTCCTCAGGTTTCTCCCTGCTTTTTAGTTAGGAATCACGGCCACAAGGCCACCCATTGCTGGGTCTGGCTGGGCAGCAGAGCCCGGGTGCAGGAACACCCCACTCCACTGCCAGGGAAATGCCACGGGCAGGGGGTGACAGGCAGTGTCCCCCAGCCCTGCCTGTGTGCAAGGTGACACCAAGCACACGCCAGCCAAGGTGCCCACACTGGTGGCCTCCCCCAATCCCCACCTCCCAAAGGACTGTGACTCCAGCAGCATCCTGGCTGCACTCTCTGGAAAAATTAAGACTTAAAAGCTTTTCGGCCTTGTTTTTCCAAAGTTAAGCTCAAAAAGTGGGTGTTTTCCAAACCCGCACTCTCTCATCTCACGCTCCCCCACCAGAGTCCATCACTGGGGTAATCCCATCCCCAATGGCTTGTCTCCTCCCTCCCCACAACTGAGGCTTGTCCTTGGATCAGATCCTTCACCCGCGGCTCGTGAACTATCTCCCAAATGGCCAACCACCCTCTGAAGCCCCACCCCACCATATCACATGTTTTCTTCAATCTCTCTCTTTTTCCCCGGTGTTTTGGTATCTCACCCATTATCCTCCCTTGTAAAAGGACCAGAACTGACACTTTAATCCTCAGACAAAACTCTCTCTGTATCTGGGCCACCTCTCACTCCTCACTTCAAGCATAATGAAAACGAGCAAGGCACAAATGCCATTTTCGTATAAATTAAGAAGCCTGCCCTGAAAGGAACCAAAATCTCTATTGTACATACCCACAGTGATGGTGTATCTCACTAAAAACAAAACCCCAGAAGAACCCCAACTAAACAACTCTCCACAGACACAAGTTCTCCCCCTGCATCACTTGAGCACTTTGAAAGGTCAATACTAGGAAGAAATTCTTCCCTGTGAGGGTGGGCAGGCCCTGGCACAGGGTGCCCAGAGCAGCTGTGGCTGCCCCTGGATCCCTGGCAATGTCCAAGGCCAGGTTGGAGGGGGCTTGGAGCAGGCTGGGACAGTGGAAGGTGTCCCTGCCCGTGAGGTTCAGCACCTTCAGCTGGTACCAATCATCACAGCACCCCTTCAGCCCAGCTCTCACTCAACAGATACCAGGGCTTCTCTGACTACATCAGCTATAAAACCCTCTGTCCACCCCCGAGCTGGCTGGGGCCCTCAGTGATAGAAGCTGTAAACAACAAAAAAAAAACCCCATATTATCAATTGCAGCAGACACATCCAGGTCGTGTTTTTCTTCTTCTGCATGTCAGAGCTTTTTCCTCTTTAAGGAAAACCCAGAGCTCCCCCTTTTATTCCTCTTTCAAATAACGATTTCCAAACTTTAAAGTTAAAATAATAAAAAAGAAACCAGCTCCTCACCCCCATCTTTAGTTTAATACCAGCTGGAGGACAGTGGGCCTTGCAAAGCTGGACAGTGAGTTGGGTGATGGAAATGGTCTGGCTTTTTCCCATTAAATTCATTTTTGTAGGGTTAATGTGCAATGCCACCACTGCCCCCAGCTCCAACAGCAAAGAGGAGGATGGGCTGGGAGCAAGTACGTGGCTTGGGGATTTTGGTGCCTTGTCAGGTGTGACTGAACCTCAGTGAGCTACAGCCCTTTTGCAAACAAAAACTGGGGGTAGAAGAGGGTCAGAAATGTGCAGGTGTCTCAGCTGACATCACCGGCACAAGGTCACCTTGCCGAGTACATCTTGATGAGGTAAACCCTAAGTAAAGACTGAAGATCTGCCACTTCCACATGGATCCAATCCCGAGAAAGGAGGGCTCCAAACCTCCCTCATGGGGCTCTGCAGTGCTCAGTCTGGACTGAGAAGATTACCCTTTCCTTTCGCCCTCCCTGAAGACTCATCTCGAGCACCTCCAGCTCTGAAGAACAAAACCTGACCGCTGTCCCTCCAAAAAACAGCGTCCAGTGGCAGCACCAGCACAGCCCCCTTCCCAAGCCCAACCATGCAGTAGAGCCACCTATCACAAACTCCTCATCAGCACCCATCCCTCGTCCACGGAGAAAAGCTGCTCCATACAGACACACGACCCTCTTTACATTCCTAATGAATTACTACGGACAACCCATAGGCGTGGCTGGTCAGTCAACCTGCCATGCCTGCAGCACAGCCTCCTCTTGCTCAGCTGATGAAGGACCTGACCTGGACAGGGCTGGACAGTGAGCCCTGCCTCTGGGGAGGGAGAAGGAGAACCCATGGGAAGGTGGGGAAGGGATCATGCTGGCGATGGAATCTGAGGAAGACCCACAGCACAAGGTCAAAGTGATGGAGACACTTAAGATGGAGGAGCAGAAGAGGACAACCCCGAGCATGAAGCACCGCAAACAGAAGGAAGATTTACCCCTCTGGGTCACCTCAATCACCTGGGTGTCCCCAGGACATGAGTCACCAGACACTCCTTAGTCAGCCCAGCCACCACAGGCACCACCAGCCCTAGGGCCAGCGCAGGGTGGGGAGCCCCAGGGAAGCACTGAAAGGAGCCGCCAGCCTCAGGGCGCACTGTCTGAGCATTTGCATATTGGAAACCACATAAAAACACCCCCTAATACCAATAAAAACAGCGTAAGAGCAAAAGAGAAACGCAACTGCCCATCTACCAAGGGTGCACACCCCATGCCAAACCCACCAGGGCGGCTGCCAAAACTCCCAAAGATGTTGCCACCCCCAGGAGCTCACGGTGGAGCACCAGATGAGGCAGAGGGTGTGAGGAAAAGGTGTTCGGCAGTATTCAGCGTGGCAGAAAAATGGTTTGTGGGTTGGGTTGTTTTTTGGGTTTTTTTTTTGTAAACCACACCTGCACATCATCCACCCATTTGTGCCCCTCCAGACTCATCCATACACTCGACACTTGCAAGCTGCTTCCCAGTAAGGACCAACTTTGTTAAGAAAAACTACAGGGCCTGAGGCAAAATTAGCTTTTTGTCTACCAAACAGGCAATTATCTCTTGCACAACTATGCAAGTCTAAAACACAGGAGAAGCAATATTAAGCTTTACTAAAATGGTGCCTTTAAAGTACAAATTGTTGCAACATATGAAAATAACATGGGGGATTTGCAGTTGTGGAAAATTTGGAGCACTTTTTATTTTATAATTTTCAGGCACACCAGGCTCCCAATCGAGGTGACCCAAAAAAAATCACAACTTTCAGCTGTGCTACACACAGCACCCCATTTTTAGATTATTTTAGAGGAGGTAGAATGATCTGCTTCTCTGTTCCTCCTGAAGGCCCACAGATATGTTCCTTTCAGTATTTAAAGGGAGCTTATAAAAAAGATGGAAAGGGACTTTTTACATGGGCATGTAGTGATAGGACAAGGGAGAACCGTTTTAAACTCAGAAGGTAAATTTAGATTAGATGTTACAAAGAAATCCTTCCCTGTGAGGGTGGTCAGGCCCTGGCACAAGTTTCCCAGAGCAGCTGCAGCTCCCCCATCCCCGGAAGTTTCCAAGGACAGGCTGGACAAGGCTTGGAGCAAGCTGGGATATTGGAAGGTGTCCTGGATGAGCTTTAAGAACCCTTCCAACCCAAACCATTCTGTAGAAGACATTAAAAAAGGCATCAAAACTTAACACAGGCCATGCTTCTGGAGTCTGTATGTACCTGTACAGACAAATCTGCTTAAATGGGATCCCCAAGTTGCATCAGCATCACAAAAAATTAAGTGAACACTCTCTTTTTTGTATTTTGAAAAGGAACTAAAATGGGTCATTTCTAACCTGATACCATTAATTTACATGTTGATGTTTGTTTAGTGAAGCCTGTCTATCCCGGGTCACTTAAACCTTAAAACCTGAATATGGGAAACGAATGCATCGCCTTATTAATTACATGTTATGAAAGGACTCATTTTACAGCCTAATAGTTTGAAACAGTTAAAAGAAACCCTGCTGCTGGTGTCCTGCTTACAATTCACATGGCAACTCTGCGCTTCTGACCAGGCTGACCAAGAAGGGCTTATCTCTTCGTGGGGAAAACAAATAACTGCATATCAGACATTAATTTAATTAATCCCAGGCATCAGCCAGCACCAGCTCTGCACCCATCACAGAAGCACAGAATAAATACCCTGACCTGGAAAGCCCCACAAAGACCATCAATGCCCAGCTCCTGGCACTGCACACGACAGCCCAGACAATCACAATGCCTGGTGCCTTTGGGTTGGAGAGAAGATCAAGGTCCACAATACGACTTCCAGATCCAAGAAGAAACTCTAAGGTGGAAACATCCAAAGAAAAGGACAATTCACAAAGGCCAGGCTGACCAGTAACAGCGCTGCCCACAAATCCCCACTGAGCAACCTCAGTTGTGCCAACAACCACGTTTCTCTTCTCCCCTGTTTAATTCATAATCGAGATGCTCAAAAGCGACAATGAACACCCCGAATATGTTCTCTCACATCTTCTGGACTTCAGCCTCGAGCTTCCTGCTGAGCTGGAGGAGGTCACCATGCTCCTGCCCACCCTTTTCTCGGCTTCACTTTGATCGGGCACTCACCACAGAGCAAGGCAACCTAAAAACAAAGGCCCCAAAGGGATCCATACATCAAACTTGCCAGTGGCTTCTGACTCGTGCCCCTGTGCCAAGGCACAACAGGCTCTACGGAAGGGCTCATCTTCGTGGAAGTCACGGAGTTCATCTCCTGCCAGTTAGCTTGACGTCCCTACACTTGCTAATGCTGATTTGGTTACTTGATCAAGCATGCAAATCTTCAGGTCTCACGCTAGACAAAGCCTGGAGAAAGGAGAAAGCCGGAGCAAACAAATATGTAAAAGTTGGATTTATTAAAATGAAAAAAAAAAAGGATGGGGGGGGGGGGCAAGAAGCAAACTCTTCTCCTCCCTCCCCACCTCCTCCTCTGATGTGTGTTCTTAAACATGATGCAATGAGAGGGCCTGCACAGCAGTGGAAACGTTCCTGTCACCAGGAACAGAGACCGAGAGCTCCCACAGGGCAAAGGCCACCTTGCACACTGGTAAATGTTGTACCCAGCAGACACAAGATCTGCAAGAAGCAGCAACAGGAGGCTGGGAGGCTCCACTTTTCTCAGCAAATCAGTAACTCATAAAGCTACACAGGACTTGACTGGCAGGTCAAGGGAGAAAATTCTGCTCCTTCTACTCAGCTCAGCTAAAACCCCACCTGCAGAGCTGCCCCCAGCTCTGGAGCCCCCAACATAGGTAGGACAGGGAGCTGCTGCAGCCAGTCCAGAGGAGGCCACCGAGATGCTCCAGGGCTGGAGCCCCTCTGCTCTGCAGCCAGCCTGGGACAGCTGGGGGTGTTCAGCTGCACAAGAGAAGGCTCCAGGGAGAGCTCAGAGCCCCTGGCAGGGCCTAAAGGGGCTCCAGGAGAGCTGCAGAGGGACTGGGGACAAGGCATGGAGGGACAGGACACAGGGAATGGCTTCCCACTGCCAGAGGGCAGGGACGGATGGGATATTGGGAAGGAGGGTGGGCAGGCCCTGGCACAGGGTGCCCAGAGCAGCTGTGGCTGCCCCTGGATGCCTGGCAGTGTCCAAGGCCAGGCTGGAGAGAGCTTGGAGCAACCTGGGACAGTGGAAGGTGTCCCTGGATGGGCTTCAAGGTCTCTTCCAGCCCAAACCATTCCATAACTTTCTAGAGCATCATGCACCCCACAACCCAAAAGAGCCCAAGTCTCTTGGCTGGCAGAGGCAACAACCTTCAGACAAGCCATAGAGCTGCCAGTTTTACCCACTGAAAGACATAAATAAAGTGCCCACATCATGTTCATAGGGGAGTCCAATAGTTTCTGATAGGATTCATGCTATTTGTGGACCCAAATTTTCCCTGCAGCTACAAGTAGACAAAGTAATTTTGCATTTTGGGTCCTGAACCGTAGTGCAGCCTTGTTATTAAACAGCTGACACTATCCTGAAGCCTGGGAGCAGCGTTTTATGTGCATGTGAGAGTTTACAGAGCATTTGTGTGTCATTTCTGATGAATGGCGCTGCATAAATGTTAGATCTTCAACCCATTGCTCTTGCAAATACTATTTCTTCTCTTATTTATTTGTATTGCTGTAATTCATTCAGGTGCCAACCATGACTGAGGCCACGCCATCAATACACTGCCTGACAGCAGCAGCTCTACAGATCACACAGGAGAACAGGAAATGTCTTGGCTGGTGTTGGTGGGGAATGGATGTAAAGCCAGAGAATGTCCTCAAATCCCAAGGAAAAAGCCAGCAAAGCAAACAGAACTCTGATGCACAGAGCACCCATCTAAGTGTTGAACCAGAAGAGGCACAGAAGCCCCATCTCTGGTGTAACCTGGGGTCTCTGACAGACGTTTCAAATGGGGATGTGTGTGCCACCAGCACACCCAAACCATGAGGAACTACAAGGCCAGCAGCTCAGGCCTCTGCAAAGCCTGTCCCAGATCAAAGAACCACTGAATTGTTAAGGCTGGAAAAGCTCTCTAGAATCTAAAATTGAGTCCTACCATTCCCCCAGCACTGCCAAGGCCACCACTAACTCGTGTCCCCAGGTGCCACATCCACACGGCTTCTAAATCCCTCCAGGGATGGGGACTCCACCACTGCCCTGGCAGGCTGTGACAACATTTGCCAACACCTTCCGTAAGAAATTTTCACTAATATCCAATCTAAGCCTGCCCTGGTGCAACTTGAGGCCATTTCATCGTCTCTGTGATCTGCCCTAGCTGTGACAGCCTCCCTAGCCCTGGAGACCTGCTTTCCTACAGGAGCAATAAGCACATGCCCCAGTGCTGGTTTCCATGGACCAGCAGGATGAGATGCTATCAGCCCACACCTCTCCTCTGCTCCAAAAGTGCCCCAAGGCAGCGTACAAGCCCTGCTGCTGGGGAGCAGTGCAGCAGCTGGATTTGCAATATCCCAGCTCTGGTCTGGCAGCACGTGGCCCTGCACCCTCCCTGATGAAGCCAACACGATGTCCAGAAGCAGGCTGACGTGGTCCACCAGCACCCCTGGGATGTGGGCTAACTCATGCCAGGCACTGTGTCACCTCCTGGGCCCGTGCCAGATGTTCATCCCATGAAGCACCTGGATGTGGACATCCACCAAGCTGCCACCACCCCGAGCCACACCTGACCAAGTGTCACCACGGTGGGCAGGACCTCCAAGCCATGAAGGTCTGCCAGTATCCCAGTCCTGCTCCCTAGGAATTGTACCACAGCCTGCAACAGCAGCAGAGCTGTCTCCTGGTTGTCCTTGCCACCTGGACAGGCAGTGCCACCCCACCCTTTTAACTCTTTCTCCTGAGCCCTGCTCTTGGAGCAATTCCCTTCGGTCCTGGAAAACTGCTGAAGAGGGAGCCAGCAGCCTGACAAGGACCACCACTCCCCACCCACCTGCTCCTTGCTCCTCCAAAAAACCTCAAGAAAAGCCTTTCGGACCAACCAGCTCAGGTAAATAAGCCAAGGCACCTCCTCCCAGTGGAAGTAATGGAGAACTAAGGTCTCATTAAATAAATGAAACAGATTAATGAGGAGAGTGACTGCTGTTTCTTTGAGCTGATCATGGTGAGATAAAAGGCAAAGCAAGACCCGGATCCCTTTTCACAGGAGTGCTGTAAAATGAGTGGCACAGACTCAGCAGAGCTGAAAACACAGGGCAGGACACACTTTTCCCTCCAAACACACCTGACACTTCTTTCTCTGCCCTTCTTTTTCTCTCCCATACTCTCTCTCGAAAAGCCAAAATTCATTCATTACAGAACCAAACTATTTCCGTTTTGATTCTAGTATTTACTTTTTTTTTTTTTTTTTACAGTCGACCATCTGGGAGTGGGGGAGTAGAAAGGAAGCCCTGGAGCTTTTCAGACACAATAAATAAATTATTACAAAAAAAAAAAAAAAAGTATGATTAAAACCAAAAAGTATAAACAAACAAGCCATGTTACCCAGAATAATGACTTCGGGGAAAAGTGCCAAAAAAATTGTATAAGCTTCTGGAGCGTGGCAAGAGAAGAGAACAGAAAGTCCTCTCTGCTAAGGAGAATGTGCCACTGCAATGGGACAAGGGCTGGGACTACAGGGATGCCCCTGGGCAAGCCAGGAAGGCGAAGGGTTTCACATGGGCTTAGATGCCCAAATTTGTCTTCAGGCACCTGCTTTTGCTAACTGCAAAGCCCCAGTCTAGGCACTCTCAGACCTTTTCAATACACTATAATTGCATCTGCTCCTCTCTGGTGAGACCCCACCTGGAGTGAAGCTTGGGAATCCTCAGCACAAGAAGGATGTGGAGCTGCTGCAACCAGTCCAGAGGAGGCCACCGAGATGCTCCAGGGCTGGAGCCCCTCTGCTCTGCAGCCAGCCTGGGACAGCTGGGGGTGTTCAGCTGCACAAGAGAAGGCTCCAGGGAGAGCTCAGAGCCCCTGGCAGGGCCTAAAGGGGCTCCAGGAGAGCTGCAGAGGGACTGGGGACAAGGCATGGAGGGACAGGACACAGGGAATGGCTTCCCAGTGCCAGAGGGCAGGGACGGATGGGATATTGGGAAGGAATTGCTGTCTGTGAGGGTGGGCAGGCCCTGGCACAGGGTGCCCAGAGCAGCTGTGGCTGCCCCTGGATCCCTGGAAGTGTCCAAGGCCAGGCTGGAGAGAGCTTGGAGCAACCTGGGACAGTGGAAGATATCCCTGCTCACAAGGTTCCCTTGGGCCCACTTCTCAAGCTTGTCCAGGTCCCTCCGGATGGCATCCCATCACTCAGGCACGTCAACTGCACTCAGCTCAGTGTCATCTGCAAATACAAACCCCTCTGAGCTATTCTTGTTCTACAGCTCCATCATTCTCAGCAGCAGCATGCCATATTCTGCAGGGATGACAAACTGGGGGCAAGCAGGGTGGATGGCATTACCCAGAACAAATCTGATTTCTTTCTGAAAAACCCAGAGCACAGAGGGATGCACCCATTGCTCCTGTCCTAGCAGGGAAGCATTTGGGGGGGGATTCTTTGCACTCAGGGGTGTCCAGCCTGATGCAGTGCATTGAAAGTAACAGGGTGCCACATGAAAGATGTGGTGAGGAGGAAAGGGACAGTGTGCAGCACTGAGACAGGGCTAGCAGAAAATGGACCAGCACAGGCAGCCATGCTCCTGAGATACTGACACTGCAGCAGAGAAGATAAATGATTGGCCCAAGGCCACGCAGCGAGGCAGTGTCCCCTCTACATGACTTTCAATCCCTGCTCCGGCACAGGATTGCTGAGGGATCCTTCAACAAAATGTTATATTGGCTTTGAAATCATGAGATTTATTTTACACCTGAACACACTCACACTTATAAATGCACTTCTTTTCTGCCTGTTTCTCTTGCCTCTACCCAAACGCACTCAAGCACATCTTAAAACCTCTCAGAATAACCAGAAAAAGTAAAAACTTTGTATTTCCCTGCTAAAGGAGAACTCATAGGGGTTAACTTGACTCCAGGAGCTGGGGCTTCACAATGAAGCAGGGTGCTGCCAGCAGTCCCACCTGGCAAATCAGTGTCTGTATTTACAACTGCACGCCCAGAGATTCTGCAAATATTTCCTAGAAGCTATAAACCCCATCCCAAACAATTGCAACGGGAGCAGGGATAAATTAGCTGAAGCCTGTCACTTGGTGAAGTCATGCTGGAGGAGATCCATCCAGGTAATCCATCTTTCTGCTGTGTTATACAATGACACAGTAATGGCCAGCCCAGAGGGATTTCCTTCAGGAAAACTCAACTGTTACTAAAACGGTAAGTTAATACCAAGCAAGAACTCAGCCATCATTAGACCAAAGGATAGGCATGACAGGGAATAAAATATTACAATCCCCATTCAAATATTTTTTATTTACAAGAGCAGGAATAAATAGACCTATCTGTAGGCTGCAAAGAGAGGAGGCTGGGATTAAGGGAGAAGAGAAAAAAAGACCTGCACACATCGATTCCATCTTTGCCATTTTTCCTAATAAATAGCCTGGCACAGCTGTGCCGATGGGTAGCTGGGGTGGAGGAGGGCACGCTGCCCAGCTCTCACAGGGACACAGGACACAAATCTGAGCTCAGGCTCTGCCCTTTTGTGTTGATTAAAAAAAAAAAAAAAAAAAAAAAAACCCTAAGAAGAAAGGAAGAAAGCAAGAAAAGTTATGTGGCTAATAAAGGGCTCTATTGTGCCATCAATTTTTTAAGCTTTAATGATTTCGGGAGGAAGTTCAGCTCAGCAATCAATAGCACAATATGGGCAGGAGGGCTCGGAGGAAATTCAGCGCCGGAGCTGCAGCGAGGGCTGGCGGAAAGCAGGGCTCAGAGGAAGGGGGTTCCCCTCCTTCAGGGGGTAGGGGGGCTCCCAGAACCCTGCACAGGCTGGGGATCCTGTCCCCCTCCCTGTTCAGCCTGTTCAGTGCGAGCTCCCTCTCCCGCCGCACAGCGTGTGCAGCCAGGGGACAGCGGGGACATCTGGGGATACCACGGCTGCTGCCACAGCAAGGGAGGTGGAAAAGCACCCACGCCGGCTGGGGTGCTCGCCCCACACCTGACGGGGCTGAGCACATCCCAGGAACGCTCACAGCACACCAGGGACAGCCCAGGGACCATCACCCCACACTGAGCATAGCCCAGAACTGATCCCCCCACACTCCCCACCCCACACTGAGTACATCCCAGAAATGATCACCCCACACTGCGTACATCTCAGGGATGACCACGCTCCCCACACCGCGACTGAGTACATCCCAAGGACCATCACCCCACACTGAGCATATCCTAGAAATGATCATCCCACACTCCCCGAATCCAGGGTTAGCACATCCCAGAGATGCTCATCCCTCGCTGAGCACATCCCAGAGCTGCTCACCCCACACCATGCTCATCCCGGAGATGCTCGCCCCACACCATGCTCATCCCAGAGATGCTCGCCCCACACCATGCTCATCCCGGAGACGCTCGCTCCACACTCCCCACACCCGGGCTGTGCCCATCCCAGAGACACTCTCCTCCACGCCCACCCGTCCCTAAGCCCCACAGCCCGGGGCACACAGCCAGCCTTCCCCCACACCCTGTGCTCCGGGCAGCCCCGCTCCTGCCCGCAGCGGCAGACGTACCGCATCGCCGAGGCTCGGTGCTGCCGCCGGGATGCGGGGCTGTCCGGGGGGATGATCCTGCGCCAGGCAAACCTAAGAGACACGGTGACACAGCGTGAGGCTCTCCAGCATCAGCGGGGACAGCGCCTCGCCCGAGGTGCCAGCCTGGGCAGGAGCCACAGCCGCCTCCCAGTTCTCACAGGCACGGGCAAGCAGCTGGGTAAAAACCGGGCTAAAAACCCACAGAGGGCTTCCCAGCAATGGGGGGATCCCGAGCCGTCGGGTCCCTGCCCCGCTGCGAGGTGCAAGGAGAAAGGATGGGAGGACATAGGACGGGACGGGACGGGACGGGACGGGACGGGACGGGACGGGATCACCCGGCGCTTCCCGTCCTTCCCTGCAAGGAAAAGCCGATCCTGTAAGTTGATCCTTGGATCAGGGAGCGCTTCGCAGAGTGGGACCGCATCGGCTGCAGCGCGAGCCACCGCCGGCAGCAGGAACTCGGGCGAAACTTTTGCCACGATCCAGGGGGAAAATAATAAAAAATTACTAATAGTAGTCAACCAACCAACCAAAAAAAAAAAAATTAATAGCAATTAATCAATAAAAATTAACGACCGTTGGAGAAGAAGAACGGGGGGAATATCCGACCTGGGAGCCAGGAGCGCCGGTGACAGCGGTGCTGCCTCTGCGTGATGCTGCCGCAGCTCGGGGACCCAGCGGGAGAACCGGGCACGGTCCCCGGGCACCGGGAGGGACGGAGGGAGGGACGGGAGGGGAGGGGAGGGCAGGGGAGGGGAGGGGAGGGGAGGGGAGGGGAGGAGAGGGGAGGAGAGGAGAAGGAGGGGAGGAGAAGGAGGGGGGGCCGCCACCGCCTCCCCCCGCAGGAGGGTCCTGGGAAAGAGAGACCCCTCGGTCCACCCCCGTCGGTGAAGGCAGCAGTTCCCACCCGGGAATACCGGTAGGGAGGAAACAGAGCATTATTTTAAAATAGCAAACAGAACAGAAAAAAAATAAATAAATAAAATCAGAACTTACCGTCTAACACGAATCAGCAGGGAGGGATCCGCGGGCAGCGCAGCCGGGGGAGCATCGCCCCCGCCGTGGGACGGGACGGGACGGGACGGGGCGGGGCGGGGCAGGTCCGCGCACCTCGAGGGGGCAGCGGCGGGGGATGGCGACGGACACAGCACCGCGACGGGCACCGCGGCACCGCCCGCCCCGTCCGGCGGCGCTGGCCCGCGGCTGCGGGCGGCTCGGCGGCGGTGGCGAGCGAAGGGCCCGGATGTCGCTGGCCCCGCGCCAGGGGGGCCACACGGGACGCGCGGGGGGGGGTGAGGGGGGGATCCTGCCCGCCCCGTCGGGGCGGCGGGCGCTGCCACGTGGGACCGCCGGGGGGGGGCGCCGCACCTTTCTCTGTCTCTCCCCCCCGCGCGCGCCCCCCCCCCCCGCCCCGGGCTTGACAGGTCCACGCGACCAAACAAACCGCGGCGGACGGACGGGCGGCGAGGCCAATGGGAGCGCGCGGCGGGGAGGATCAGCCAATGGGAGCGCGCGGGGGGCGGGACCGCCTGAGGGGAGCGCGGCGGAGGCGCCGCCCCGGGGTCTGAGCGCCGCCCGCTGCCCTCGGGGTGCGGGGCCGGGGCCGTGAGGGGTGGGATCTTGGAGACGGGGAATGGCCCAGGGGGGAATGGGCCCGGGAGATCAGCCACTCCCAGCCCCCGCCGTGGGCAGAGACATCTTCCACTAGACCAGGGTGCTCCAAGCCCCGTCCAGTCTGGCCTCGGACACTTCCAGGGATAGGGCAGGCACAGCTTCTCTGGGCAACCTGTGCCAGGGCCTCACCGCCAGCATCCTCAAGTCATTTTCCCAGAGCTGCTGTTCATCCCCATCCTGGATTGATGAGGGGTCACCTCGCCTCAAGTGCAGCTTGCTTCAGGTCTTGTTCTTGTTAAACCTCAGAGGTTCCCATGGCACCACTTCTCATGTCCTGCACCATTTGATAATTCCAGACAAATAAACCCTTGCATGGGGATTAAAAAAAAAGCCGATATATGGATCAGAGTGGTACTCCACCATCATCATCCTGCTGCAAGACCCCCAATCCCTCTTGCAGGCAAGGGCTTGGTGGAGCGGGGTGCAGCTGATGGCATTGCCCTGTTCCTGCAGGGATCCAGCAGCTCTGGATCCTCTCTGCATCCCCTTCCTAGTTGCCTCACCCTGCCTGTACTCTCCAGTGAGAAAGGAAGCTTCTTGAGATGTTTGGTTTCCATGTTCATGTGTGTCACAAGCTTCAGGTGCCACCTGCCCTGTGTGTTGTTAGACAAACATCATCCCTCAAGCCAACCCGACAAAACCTGCGGATGATCCTTTATCGCTCCTCAGCCTTTCGAGGATTGGGCTGTGAGGGTAGAAAATACGATTTGCAGAGAAAATAGACAAAGAAGGCATATAAGTCTAGGAAATCCATGACATTTGGATAGCAAGAAGCCCCCCTTACATGTCTAATCATCTTGGTCCCAAAACTGGTGTTCTAAAACACACTGTTTTTTTAATTTGGCAGGGTGTTTTGGGAATTTGGGATTTTGACTTCCCTGGTTTTTTTTAAGTCACACCTAGCCAACAATCACAATTTGTTTTTATTTCATCTGGTCTCCTACCCTGTCATCAGGCTCCCGTGCTTTCCCACTGGGTCTCTGAGTGCAGTCAGCACGATGCTGAGTCATGGAACAACATTGTCAGCTTAAATTCTGAGCAGCTGAGGCTTCCCCTCAATATCAGCTACTCAGGGAGAGCTTCCCTGTGTGCGTTTAGAACATTTCCAGCATATTTACCCTCTATTTTTTAGGATTCTCATCAAATTTTTCCAGTGAAACATCATTTCAGGATGTTCCTTTAGGGTTTGTTGCTCTGCAATCCATCTGTTTCAGGTGGAGGAGCCTGGCACAGCAATCCAGCCTGGGATCTCTGCTCTGACACCCAGTAAAACCATTGCTAACAGCTGACCCAGCCTGGGGTCTGCCTCTGAGTGCCTTAATTAGTCAAAAGTCCCCGATTTCAGTCAAAATCCTTCACTAGTAGTGTGTTTTTAGATTTAAAGGGAAGGTTTAAATTAGGAATGGTAATACCGGAGCAGCTGCTGTGAGTTTGCTGGTAGAGGAGTGTGTGTTCCTAACAAAAAGCAGAGGCAGGATTTGGGATCTTTTTCATCCAGAGAAAGGATGCCATCCAGCTACAAAGTTCCCCATAAGGGGCAGAGGGGATTTTCTGCCCCCTCTCTGCCTCCTAGGAAACACTCCTAAGCTTTATCTCATTCTCTAGATCCAGACTTAGCACCTGATTATTTTTAAAACAACAAGCTTGTGTAAAACACACTGACAGGAACAACGTGATGCTGCCTCCTGATCTCCCCTCTACATCTCCTGCCTTCAAAAACACACCGAGGTGGAATCAAGCACCCGAACCCACTGCAGCCAAAAGCACCTTGGAGAGAGTGAGTGACATAAGACTGACGTGTGCTAAGGATTCCCTCATGCCTTTGTCTGGCAAACACTCACCAGCACAGCAGGCGAGAGGCTGTGAGGGCTGGGAGCTTTGGATGGAGGTGTCACGAGGCAGAGAGTGACGCTTGTGGTTGTTTTTGCCACAGGAAAACTTGAGATGGGATGCAACCAGGGAAGACTTCAGCGTGAGATTGGAAATGGATGAAATAGAAATGTAACTTTTCCTGTTCCACTTTGCATTTAGTTTTTTGGGTCCTGGGTGCATTAATTGGTATTAATTACTCTGACCAACTTCACCTCCACTCATGCACCCTCCACTCATTAGTCCAGAGGCTCTAATTAAGCTCTGGGCATTTTTCCCTGAGCTGTGTTGTTGTAGTACTTGGTTGTAGTCCTGTCTGGGGTCTTGTGTCTTGGGTGAGCATCATACCCATGTTGTGACCTTGATTGCAGTCCTGCTTCTGCTATTCCCAAGTGGATCCTGGACCCAGTTCATGCTCTCACCTTGCCTGGAACACTTGGTAGTTCCTTCTTACCAGCACCTGGCCCTGACCTTCCTCTTTAGATCCAGTGGGGCTACATCCCTGCCTGTGCTGTGGTCCTAGGCTCACCTTACCATGGCAGGAAGGATCGCTGAACCTGAACACCCCACAGCAGCTGGGAGCCATAAGCACACTGCTCCTAGACCACATTCCCTTCCTCGCTCTCCAAGGCACACCTGTCTTGTGTCTGTAGGACTTGACTTGTATGGTCAGGAAGATGTGGGCACCCGTCTCCTACTGCCTACAAACTACAAGTTTGTTCCACTTGTACTTAAGGAGGTCTGTGGTCACCTCAAGTTCTCTCAGGAATATTCCCAACAGATTTCTGATGCGTCAAGTTTATCCCCTCCTGAGAGCAGTAGCTCAGCTCTGTTAGAAATGGCTCAACTCCGGCACCCGCTTGTAATGTAATTTAGTGTGGAAATTGGCAGAAGAAGTAGGGAGCTACCTCATCTTCATGCACATAATCAATAGCAAATCATTACTTAAAAAGTAAAGTGGTTGATGGTGTTTCTGTAGGGCAAGACATGCCCTGCATTTTCAGTCTTTGATTCATACTGCTTAGCATGCCGTGAGATGGGGCTTGGCGAGTGACTCACATTGTAAAAGCTCTCCAGTTAGCTCCTGGTGCTCCCTCTCAGCAAGTGTGTCATGGTTGCTTCAGCATGTCTGTATCTGTTCTCCATCCCAGCTCCTAAAGCCTTCAAGGCCCTTTTAGGGATTTCCCTAAGTCCAGACGCTGGCGGCGTGGCACCAAAGCACACATGGGGCTCTCGCCAGGAGCAAGGTGCTCTCATGCTCAATTAGGTCCAGCCTGCATGAAGCAGAGTATGATACAACTCAGTCCACCTGCAGACACTTGGGTGGCTGAGGGAGCTGCAAGGGCTCAGGCTGGAGCAAAGGAGGCTCAGGGGGAACCTTGTGGCTCTGCACAAGTCCCTGACAGGAGGGGGCAGCCGGGGGGGTCGGGCTCTGCTCCCAGGGAACAGGGACAGGAGGAGAGGGAACGGCCTCAGGCTGGGCCAGGGGAAGCTCAGATTGAATATTAGGGAAAATTTCTTCACTTAAAAGGTTGTCCATTCCTGGCACAGCTGCCCAGGGCAGTGGTGGTGTCCCCATCCCTGAAGGGGTTTAAAAGCTGTGTGGATGTGGCACCTGGGGACATGGGTCAGTGGTGGCCTTGGCAGTGCTGGGGGAATGATTGGGCACAATGGTCTTGGAGGTCATTTCCAACCTGAATAATTCTGTAATTCTCTGACGGGAAACCCATGGCTTGGGGAGCACAAGCTGTGGCAACCTACTCCATCTTGCAGGAGAAAGGAACCTTGCTCCTGACTTCCACCATGACTATGTGAGGGTCAGGCTGTTCCCATGTGGAGAAAGTGGCATGCTGCAAGTGTGTATCAGTGTTGTCACACCCACTGCAGATACACTTTGGTGCTTCTGAATTGTCAGCCTTCCTAAACACGAGCTTCCTGTCTGGGTGCTCCTGCTCGAGTGAGGGATTCAGCCAAGGAATCCAGTGATCCTTCTCTTACCATTGCAAGTTGTTTGCTGTACTTCAATAACGTTGTCACTGGTTTTGGTCTGGAGTTGCCTCTTCAACAAGTTACAAAGCTTGGTAGGATTCTTTATTTATACACTGAGGATGGAGGGAGTGTTCCTTTGCTGTTGCTTCCTGTCCTCTCCTTGCACTGACAGCAATATGTCTCTGCTTTGGTTCCCTGGAGCTATGCTGGGGTTTCTGTAAGTTTGGGTGGGTCCTTGGACAAGAGGTGGGAGTCGGGAGAAACCAGGCTCCTTTGGCTGAGAGGAGGACAGCACAGAGGAAGGGCAGCAGCCTACCTGGGGCTTGCAAGATCTCCAGCTAACAATGGCCTAAGCTACCCTCTCTGGGTTTGCAGTGGGACAGAACTGCCTGTGTCCATATCATAAACTCACAGGATAGTTTGGTTTGGGAGGGACCTTAAAGCTCATCCAGTGCCAATCCCTGCCATGAGCAGGGACGCCTTCCACTGTCCCAGGTTGCTCCAAGCCCTGTCCAACCTGGCCTTGGACACTCCCAGGGATCCAGGGGCAGCCGCATCTTCTCTGGACACCCTGTGCCAGTGTCTTACCTCCCTCACAGTCAGGAATTTCTTCTAATATCTGATCTAAATCTGCCTGCTTTAAGCCCATTAATCCTCCTGAGGACGCTGCTCGTTTTCTCTGGACTCCTAAACCGAAAGCAGCAAAAGAATTCCAGCTAAGCTCCCAAGGAGCATGAAGGGTTACGGAGAGCTGTGCGGTGACAGGCGGTCCTGGGCAAGGCTGAGCACGTCCTGTGGAGGCCAGCCAGCAGGGCTGACCTGATGGAACTGGGAGCTGGCACTGGATGCTTAACTTCAAATGGCCCAGGGACTGAACAGATGGCTCCTCTTTATTTGCATGCTACTTGGATTTGTGAGTCAAACAGAAGAATAACTTAATTTTTGACATTTGCTTCTCCTCAGAGCCTGGCACAATTTATGTTATACTGGCATTTGCGTGAAGGATGTTGCTTTAGGCACAAAACCCATCCTGGCTTTAACCCTAAAAGGAGCCAAATAGGCAGGAATCATATTCCTCCCCAGCTCTTTTGTAGGCTCTGCCAAGGGATATCACACTTACACAGTGACCAAAGAATCAGGAGAAAACAGTCATTTGGGGCTTGTGGAAGGAAGGGGCAGGGTTGGAGTTAAACTGGACTGGAAAATATCGCATCTGTAGGCCTGAAATGAGAGACTGTTTGTGGATGAGGTTTACCTCCTATTAAAAATACCCTTCAAGGCCTGTGCAGTTAGTCTTGAGCACAGGGGATAAATTTAGTAGAGTCTTGTTCCTGCTGACATAAACTTAAGTGAAAATAATATATATAGCCAGGGCACAACATCTGCAAGCCAATTAAAAACCTGGCTGATCGCACCCCAGATGACAGTTGCCATGACTAGTGTGTCTGTGTGCCACCCCTTTGAGAGGGAAAAAACAGATCCTGCTTGGCTGTGCAGCATCTCTATACATCTTCCAATGCCCACGACACCTAATGGCGATTATTTGATAGCTGGAGTCTCAGCAGCATGTCCTCCTTGCCCTAACGCCTGTGCCTGCTGTCCCCAGTAATTGTATGTGGTCACATATGTGATATTCACGGGGTTTGACTGTAGGTCAGTTACAAAAGTCACAGGATAAGAGAATAAAGCTCGTTTTCTGGCCTGATTGTAAAGACGTGAGAGCCTGGGTAAGGATGTGTGTGCTTTGACCAATGAAAACACACATTTGTCAAAGGCTGTACTTGAAATACTTAGTACAAAGAGATGGTCTTTGTTTTCCAGCGGGCAAAGTGCAGTTCTCCTTCACCTGTAATTTTAAGCAAAATATCAAGTGGTGTTTTTGTGGATGGAAGATAAAGCAGGCAGAGCAGGGAGACCCATGCCCTTGAATTCTGGGGCTACAATATGTTTTTCAGACTGTTTTCAGCATCTCTTGCATTCACTGTGATCCCCCTCTTGTGGTGAGTCCAGCGCCTGCAAAATTTCCCTGTCTGTGCCTGTCAAGGCTCAGTGACTTCGGGTTCCCCAGCCAGTGCAATTGAAATATGGTGGCTTCATGGTCAGCTGCTCTCAGCTGAGCTGCTGTGACTGTTCTGGTGTGTTCTAGAAGACAACCCCAGTTGTGAGACAAAGAGCATTGTCCCAAACCTCTCCTGTTGACTGTTGCCCCAGCAGCCACAGTTACCAACCTGTTGTGGAGCTGCTGGCCTTGTGTAAGCTCTTGAGATGCTCCTGTTGGGAAGTGAAACGTGTTTTAAACCATATACATGCAAGTCCAGCTGACACATTCTCCTCTGCCACATGGGCAGGCCATGAGCGCGCACAGGAAGGATTTAACAGCCCAGCTCATGGGCCGTAACGTGTTATATTACAATAATTTGGTCCCGTCTGATGACGTGCTTCACATTTGGCCTGAGCCTTCAGTGCATAAAACATGCCCAGAGCACACAGCAATTGTGGTGTTGCTTGGATGCAAATAAGTCTCGTATATCATCTCCTCTACATCTCATATGAAGCATGGGTTGGATTTTAGATTGGATATTGGGAAAAATGTCTTAACTGGAAGGGTGGGCAGGCATTGGCACAGGGCAGTAGTGGATTCCTCATCCATGCAGGGATTTAAAAGCCCTGTACATGTGGCACTTGACAGTGCTGGGGGAGTGGTTGGACTAGACAGAAGGTCTTTTCCACTGTAAATGATTCTGTCATTCTGTGAAAAACTCCATTTCACTTCTGACCCCATTGAGTTGTTCAGTTTGAAAATGAGACTGACCCCAGTGTTCATGTAGAAGTACTTGGGCTATGGCATGGGGTTCTGATTCCCCTGAGCTAGCCCATCAACTCTCTTGTGTCTTCAGGGAGGCCAGGATTGTTGTGGATTGAATTCTACTTCTGGCTATCAAGTGGCTTTTTAAGGTCAGAGCCTGCATTCTTCCCCCTTCATTTGATGCTGCAAGGAGCTGGGACAGATACTCTATGCTCTGTATCCTCTTTAGAATCCATCCTTGTGTTTAGATCCAATCTACAGACATCCAGCAACAAAACCTCTTCGAATCTCCTCATAACTTTCCATTTCCTGGTTGGTTTTTTTTTGCATGTTGCTTCAGAAGCAAGATGCCCAGTGTTGAAACAGCCTGACATTTCATGTGGGCCCTTTGTGAGACGTGGCACAAGCGTATTGTGAATCTTTGTCGCTTTCTCCATCACTCTCACCGTGTGAGAGCCTGCACCAGACCCACACACAGCTGAAAGACAGCTCATAGCCGGAGGGCTGCTGTGATTAGGAGCAGCAGGGCTGTGCTGCGTAGAGAGAATGGGGAGCTGCACTCCCTCTCGTGGCTGTGCCTACCTTTTCCTGGAGCAGAAGACCCTAAAACTTCACGTACGGAGCCAGTGCAATATCCTCAGCATATTCAGAGCTAGCAGCACAACACCGCCCAGCACTCAAGCACTGGTAATTCAGCTAAAAGTTTTGTCAAACAATTAATTGTTCGGGGAAAAAAAAATTAAACAATTCCATGCCAGATGTCTGCCTTAGGCTGAGGTTCTCTGGAAAGTTTCAGCCAAAGTATTTTGTCCATTTCCAAGAATGAGGGGAAAGCACAGTGTTTTGCCCAGTTTTAGAAAGGAATAATTCCATGAAATTGTAATAACAGAGAAAAGCCTCCATCTATTGAAGAAAGAGCATGAAATTTGGCCCCGCTGTCAAAAAAGTGCCAGTTGCTACTTCCAGGAAAGTTTGTTTAATTTTGAATTAGTTTTAAGCTCTGAAGATCATGGTTTGCATGTGCTCAACAGATCCAGTCACAGATTAACAACTCTGTTCTCTGAGGACTGTCTGAAGCAGGCACACTCCAACTCAGGCCTGAAAAGGCTGGAGTATGGAATGGCTGCTTCCAGCACTGGAAATAAGAGCTGGGAAGTGAGGAAAGCTGGGGAGAACAGAAGGTTCAGAAGTAAGTGTTGTGATGCAGTCAGAAACAAATAGGTGCTACTGGAGGGCTCTTTATGAGAGGGGTAACACAAGCTGGCCTAGAAAAAATAGTAATGAAAAAGCTCCTGTGAGAGTTAGACCAGGCATCCTCTCCCTGCTCCTCCAGAAATGCTTCCCTTGGTGGCAGAGAAAGGAAGGACAGATTCCACCAGGTCACGGAATTCAAGCAGCAGGTGAGGGGGGATTCTGCCCCTCTGCCCCGCTCAGGGGAGACCCCACCTGCAGAGCTGCCCCAGCCCTGGGGAACAACAGCACAAGGACCTGGAGCTGCTGCAGCCAGTCCAGAGGAGGCCACGGAGCTGCTGCAGGGCTGGAGCCCCTCTGCTCTGCAGCCAGCCTGGGACAGCTGGGGGTGTTCAGCTGCACAAGAGAAGGCTCCAGGGAGAGCTCAGAGCCCCTGGCAGGGCCTAAAGGGGCTCCAGGAGAGCTGCAGAGGGACTGGGGACAAGGCATGGAGGGACAGGACACAGGGAATGGCTTCCCAGTGCCAGAGGGCAGGGACAGATGGGATATTGGGAAGGAATTGCTGTCTGTGAGGGTGGGCAGGCCCTGGCACAGGGTGCCCAGAGCAGCTGTGGCTGCCCCTGGATCCCTGGAAGTGTTCCAGGCCAGGTTGGAGGGGGCTTGGAGCAGCCTGGGATAGTGGAAGGTGTCCCTGCCCATGGCAGGAGATGGGACAAGATGAGCTTTAACCCTTCCCAGCCAAAGCATTTCATGATTCTGAGGTCCTATGTCCCCAACACTGGGTCACCTCCTGAGCTGAGCAACCTTCCCATGCAGGGAGAGTTTCTTCTCAGAGTTTGGTTGCCGCGCCGTCATCCCAGAGGCAATTTCTGAGGGAAAGCAGGAATGCCTCAGGAGCATGTCTAGGGTACTTTCGGTTGGTATGTGATGGAGATGCACAGACTGATCCAGGGTGTCCATGGGAGCCTTTTCCATCCTGCAGCATGGCACTGCAGAGACTTGGGGCAAACTGACTGGAGCTCTGGGCTGCTCCTCCCGGCACCCTGCCTCTGACATCTAAAGCTTGCACTGGGTGTCTGGACACAGCCCTACAGCGTGCCCCGTGGACTCAAGTGCAGATAGCATCTGACTCCTTTGTCCTGGCAAGAAGATTGTCTTGCTTTATAACGCTGCCATCCAGATGCCAAAAACACACTTTTGCCATCCAGTGGAGGGAAGGTTGTTAAGAATGAAGGCGTTGACACAACCTGCCTTTGGGGGAAATGGCACAGGGCAGCGTCCCTAGTTCAAGAGGCTGTCTGAGTTTGGCAATAGTCTCTTGTTCCCAGGCTCTGGGCCAGGCTAAATTGGCTGCAGTGTACTTTGGGAAGGATGGTTTTGCCTCCAGGAGAAAAAGAGCTTAGCACAGCTCTGCTGAGAGCCCCTCTTAAGCTCATCCACACAAGGGGTTGGGTGCCAGTTCCTTGGATGGGCTTGTTACTGGCCTTCCCTGGGTGTAGGAAAAGCTGCCATTAGCAGGTACAACGAGAAGGGGTTGAGAGGCAAGAGGGGCCCACAGGTTTTATCTGCTTTTATGAATTAGCCTGCGCTGATGGAATGGCCTCTCCACGATGGGAAGGAGAGGAAGGCAGAGACTAGGATGACTCCTGTCTCCATGCTCTGAGCTCTGCATACATGAGCGAGTGTTCCCCACCGTGCCAAGTATTTTAATGCCTCACACAGTATCTGGGAACAATCAGAGAACAAAGAGCACCAGCCCTACTCCCTGCCCAGCCCTTGCTGCTGTGGATGCAGCCATGCCCCTGGGTCTGGGTGGTGGATGAGGCAGGAGCCAGGCAAGGTCTGATCTAGAGGAGAGGTCTTGAGGGCTTCTCCATGGGCTCCATCCAACTGCTTTGCCCTGGAAACCTTCAGGTTTCAGGATTGTTTGCCCTGCAAGGGAAGGGTGAATTGGAACAGGCATAACAACTGGAGTCTCCTGACCTACGTGGTTCCAGTGAGGACTGGAGAGGAGCATGGCTGGAGCTCAGATCTCTGTGTTGCCTAAACAAGGGTCTTTTCTGTTAACTGAGACGTTTGAGGCCATCTCTGGCCTTGCCTTCAGCCACCACTCCATGACAAGTCTCCTGTGAGCCCTGTGTCATGCTCACCAGTCTCTGTCTCAGTACCTAAAGCATCTCACGTGGCATTGGAGACTGACCTTTAGGTACCTGAAGTGAGCACTCGGTGTTCATGCACCTCTTGGTGTTCATGCACCTCTGGTTGTCCTAGGATAGGCCATTTCTGCTGCTCAGAGCAACAGTAACTTTCTCAGGTGCTCTGTTCAGACAGGTTTTCTGGATCAATAGACCATGAGAGAGTGGTGGGGATGTTCAGCCACCCCTTCCCGGAGGGCTCCATGAGTCTCCAGGAGAGATGTCCCCAAAATCTGTGTCAGGGAGCAGAACAAGCTTCATTTCTCCACCCTGGACTTCAACCTTCCCTGCACACAGATCAGAAATTCCTGTTTGCTACTTGAGATGCAGTAGGATGGAGACCAAAGATGATCTTTTTAAATGTTTTTTACCTAGAGCAGATTTTTGTATTTAAATTACATACACCTTTAAAAATAAAGGGTAACAGCTTCTTGAAAGTCCTAGGCTTATTACACTCTACTAAATCTCCTTAATTACTGAATTTGCAAATGTTACCAGAGCAGTGGAGCAGTCACAGTCAAGGTGAAGCCCTTGGTTTCTTGAAGAACTAATGCACCTTTTGACAGAAGCCAACTTTTCCACAGATGCACGGAGACAATTTATTTCATTTCCATTTGCTTGCCTAGCTCAGCTCAATGGCTTCTTCATCCAGGGCTCTGAAGAGAATTGGCCACTGAAATAAACAACAAAGTGGGCTTTAAATAAGAAACACAGTATGTATTAATCCTCCAGGGATAAAAAAATGAGGTGTGAAAATCCACTTGTTCTAAAAATCTTGTTCGTGGTCACTACATACATCTGTCAAGTCAGGTCATGGACAACTGAACTTTCTTCATTTAAGTTGGTTTTAAAACAAACTGGTGTTTCCTTTTCTATTTCTCCGACGCATTTAGGCTTCATCCCTGAAAACTCTGGCTGGGAGCAGCCCATGTCCGTGCTGTTTGACTCTCTCATCCTTCAAAACAGGGTGGTCCCCTGCAAACTGCTTGTTGGGGCATGGGTCTCACGAGTCCATGAGATTAAGTTTGAATAAACTCATTAATAATCCATTTGCCCACTGTATTAAATTCCACTAAATTCTATGATTTGGGACAAATGGGTAAATACATGTGCAACTTCCATTGTTCCATAATGCAAAGCATTTATGTTTTACAATCCTGAAAAATGAGTATTCATTTATATGGTGACCTAAACGTGTTTCTGTCCCAGAGTCATTGCAAAACAGAGCTGGGAGGGACCTCAGCTGTTCAACTCATCCATTCCCTATGCCCCAGACAAGCTTTTCTGTGATTTTTTGCCCATTTTTCTCATTTGTTATTACTCATCTCTGGTGATGGATATTCCATGATCTCCATTTTGATGGCATGTCATCTACTAGCCAAAATGTGCTAAAATATTATAATTAGGTAGAAATCAGCATGTTTTAATAGTTACTAGTAAATATCCTAGGAAAAAAATAATTCTTATAGCAAAACAAGATTAAAAATAATGTTTTCTAACATGACTGCATTTGAAAATTTGCTTAATTTGATTCCAACTGTTCTTGGCACCAGACCTCCCTCCCCTGCCAAGCCCCTTCACTCTTTATTTTTCACCTGGATCTACTCTAGAACAGTTGAAAAGCACAGGGTGATGTAGTGAGCAGTCAGGGTGGGGAGAGAAGCAATTCTTTAAGGAGGCGTTGCTGAAAGGGAGACAGTCCTTGCTTTGAGCCATCCTGCTGCCCATTCAACGCCCGTGCTTTGCTCACCTTCCCCTTAACCCAGCAGGTTGCCTGTCTTCACCAGCAAGTTAAAGCAGAGAAGAGCAGCCAGGGATGAGCTCAGGGCCTCCTGTTCTTGAAAAATCACAGCAAAGCATTTTGTTTTTCAAACACTTGTCTAACCCAACAGGAATAATTTGTGAAGGAATCCTGACTCTACTTGTCGTTCAGTTCATTATCTTTATGATCCCGTCCCTAAAAACACTTAATGGTTAATAAACCTTAAGGAAATACAATCTTACAGGCAAATGTTTTGGCTGAGCATCTGCTTCAATACTGGGAAGGGCTGGTCTTTTGTATCTTTAATTGCCTTTTTGACCTTTTCAGAATACAGTTTTGCATTAGCCATAGGACAGCTGCGCAGAATCGGTGACACTGAACCCCTGGCTACGCGTCCCCCACAGATGCTCTTGCTCCACAGCTTTTTCAATGCTAACCTTTCTGCAAGTTCTGTTATTCATCCCAGAAAGGCTCTTTAAAAACCCCAAGGAAGTGTCCTGGCATTTCCAACATGTCCATAGGGAGGCCCAGTGGCAGTTTGGAAGAAATCTGAGTTGTGTGATGCCAGCTCTCCAGCCTGTGTCAAGATATGAGTGCAGAGCCTCATTTGCATAGATGCAAGTGCCTTAGAGGAGAGCTCAGCATTGCTGCTCCATGTTTGTAGGAGACCCTCAGTCCCAAGTGAGGTGATCTTTGCGGTCAAAGCTGGACTGTACCACAGGAGGAAGAGTTTCAGAGATCAGCCTTATGCCATTTTTGTCTGAGCTTGAGAATTCACAGCAAAGACGGTGGGTAAATCGAATCCTGAGTGCAGAATCATCATGGCCTGAGTGGTGTGGCTGCCTTAGCTGTCTGGGAGGAGATGAGGAGACCATGGGGATGATGAGTCCTTTGGGATGATTAGACCACAGGGACGATGAGACCAGGGGGAACAAGGAGGAGTCCTCTGAGGACTCCATGCTGCACTGTCTCCTCCAGATTAATGCACAAACTCACTGTTTCTTTCAAAACAGTTCCATGGGGAAGCTGTGCTTTTTTACTCATTAACCCATGGGTCAGCACACCCATCTGGAAGTGCTTGAGGTGAGCTTGAAGACCCCTTCCCAGCTTTGAGGAGATGAGCCACCTGGCAAGTTATTCTGGAGTGGGGCTTGCTCAGCTTCTTTCTCTGTTTTGTATAAAATAATTAACTGGCGGGGAGAGAGAGACAGAGGGAGCGTGTGAGTTTGCAGCTCATTGCCTAGGCATTAATCTAGAAGGAGAAGACCCAGTCCCTGCTCTTAGAACTGCTTAAATTACCCAGAAAACTGCCACAGCTCCACAGACTCTGCCCAAGGACCTTCTTTGTACACGAAGGAAGCCAGAAGTTAAACCAAGACTAATGAGGAGAGGTGACTGTGGAATTTCTGGATCAGCAGCAGTCTCCTTCATGTCACTGCCCAGGGAGCAGTGAAGCCTGAAGAATACATACCTCAGTTGTGGACCTCAGGCCCTTGAATCTCTTCATGGATTGAATGTCATCAACATGGCCAAGCATTTTGAAAGTACTTGGTACCTCGACATCTAAGTGCAAGTGATAAAGCTAAAAGGAAAATACTCATTTCCCATAGTAAGTTCCGAGCAGATTTTCCCCACAAGGCAGAAAAGCGAGGAAGCAGGGAGTTTCCTGGGAGAACACCTCCACAACCACATGGGTTCAGGCAGAGAGTCCTCAACAGTGGTGGCTGCCTTCCCCTGTCACTCTGTGGCTGCACTGTCTCCAGCAGGGTTGGCTCCTCCTGAGCAGCAGTCTCACGTCCAGAGGTCCAGCTGGTGGTGATGAGGTGAAGTGTGGGTGCAGCTCTGTCCTGCAGGAGCTCAGGGATTCCTGCTGTTTCTGAATGGCAAAGCTGATGTCCAGGGAGTAGAGGGCATGTCACCAGCCCAGTTTGGCTGGAACACTAAATTAATTTTCTTCCTAGTTACCAACATCTGTTGATGGCAGATAGGAATGGAGAGGGGATACCCTCATTCCTGCCCAGTCCCTGTGTTTTTTAGGGTGAAAGGTCCTGGAGGAAAGGTTTGCCCTTACTGTAGACATGATTTAGCTCAAGCTGCCTCCTGCCTTCCATCAATGATATGTCACTGCAATGCAAGCCCTTAGATAGTGGTGTGTTTATAGAACCTTTGTTCTTGCGTTCAGTGAATTGATCTCCATCTGAGAAAGTATCACTCACTGTCAGAATTAAAAAACAGCCCATGAAAAAGGAAAGGAGCAGCCTGACTTCAAAGGGCCGTGGTTCTTTTCTTGTGGCCTCTCCTAACCTGCACGCAGCTGAAAAACTTGTTTGACCCAATTCATTTCAGGCCTCCTTCCTCCCCTCCAACAGACAAAGACACACAAACAATAAGCTCATTCAGGTGCAGAAGAGGGAGGGAAACCCGGAGACCCAGGCGAGGTCCCGGTGCACACACCCTGTTCCCACAGATAAGCACAAAGCCGGAGGAGTGACAGGTTATCTTGCGCAGATCCAGCTACATGAGAGGTCTCCTTGAAGTCAGTGGTGTGTGTCGAGAGATGATATCTTTTATTAGGCCAACTGGTAGAGTCAGAAAAACTAGACAAGCTTTCAGGGGCCCAAAACCTTATTCAGGCCAGGGAAATATCTGGGTCTCTTGAAGCCAGGAGGTGCATGAGATGTTGCAGAGTAGGAGGTGGGTACAGGTAAGTACCTTTAGTGTCTGGTGCATTGGCTTGGCATAAATGGAGACCTTATAATGACCTTCCAGTGCCTCACGGGACTCAGAGAGAGCTGCAGATGGACTTTGGACAAGGGCCTGGAGGGTCAGGACACAGGGAATGGCTTCCCAGTGCCAGAGGGCAGGGACAGATGGGATATTAGGAAGGAATTGCTGTCTGTGAGGGTGGGGAGGCCTTGGCACAGGGTGCCCAGAGCAGCTGTGGCTGCCCCTGGATCCATGGGAGTGTTCCAGGCCAGGTTGGACAGGGCTTGGAGCAACCTGGGATAGTGGAAGTTGTCCCTGCCCTTGGCAGGAGGTCAGAACTAGACAGATGATCTTTAAGGCCCTTCCAACCCAAACCATTCTGTGATTATGTGATGTTGAAGTGATTTTTTTTTTTTGTTGAGGGGAACCAATTTAGCTTCTGACTCACGACGTGACATCCCATCTCTGACTGGCATGTGGCCAAGGGTGGGACTGCAGCAGCAAACCCCCCCATCAGTTTAAAGTGCCATGAAAAGGTCCTTCAAGGTCAGTAGCAGGCATTAACAGGGTTCCTGGCCTGGCAGCTGTAACCTTGGAGTTTCCAACACCTGATAACATGCTTAGGAGAGTTATCTCTGCAGCAGAGGTACCAAACCACTCCCAAGCAGGGCTGACTGCAGCGGACAGCCCTTTCTTCCAGGAGGAGCACAACCTTGTACAGAGATCTCTGGATGTTTTTCCCCTCTTTCTATTTTTAAGTGTGCTCCAAGCTAAAATCTTCATTTTTCTCTTCAGTGATGCATGTGCCTGCATTTCCTCGAGCTGATATTCATTCCTTCCTCCCTTGTCTTTTCCAAGAGAAATGTCTTAACATTTGCAAAAAGCAACTATTGTTTTTGTACTTTAGAAATGTGAATGTGTCACTATAGCAATTATCTCTAAAACCTTGCTAAACAGGCCTAATGCTGCTTAATAGGAACTTTGTCGCCTCTGAGCACTTTTCGTTAATGAGTCACTGCAAAGCAAATTATCGCTGGTGTCACTGTCTCAGTCCTGCTTCACTGCGGCTGGAGGTAGCATTGCCTCAATGCAAGCAGACCTTAGCCACGGATCTGCCCTGTGTGGGGCAAAAGCTCTTCAAGTTCTTTGTTAGATGTCGATGGTAAGATGGAAGAAGACCGAATAAAACCAGCCACTTGTAGCAGCAACCAGGTGAGGATGAGTACCAATCTCTAGGTGCCTGAGAGGGCTTGGTGGCTGGTTCAAAGCAGCCAGGGACAGGCTAATAACATGTGAAGCAGTCCAAGTTTGGAGATTATACTGCTGGGAAGAGGGACAAGGGACAAAACCAGCATGGACACTGAACACCTTGAGCTTTAAGGTGGCTCCTCAAGGCTATAAAATCTGCCTTGCCCCTGAATTCCATCACCTGGTGACCAGCGCCAAGGAGATGCTCCATGCTGTTACACACAGCATGAGTGAACACAGCAGATACAACTCCAACCAGCCTGGTCCAGTAATGCCCAGTAAATAACCATGCACAAAAAGCTGTTTGTGAACCTACTTCCTATGGCCTAGAAATGAGTTTATCTCAGTCATGCCCAATCACCCAGCTAGACCTTATTCATGGAGGAGCCCCCCAAGCTTTTCCATAAGTAATCATGCCTTCGGGTAGAGCTCTTTGCAGACATCAGTGAAGCTCTGCAAGGAGGCAGCAGCCCGCGTGATTTTAAGCTTGCACATCGAGGCCAGGTTGGATAGGTCTTGGAGCAACCTGGTCTAGTGGAAGAGGTTACTCTCATTGCAGGAGGGTTGGACTGGTTGACCTTTAAGAGTCCCTTTCTGCCCAAACCATTTGATAATTCCATGAGCTCTGATAGACAAAAGGATTGACCACTGAGTTCACAATCCCCAGCAGACCTGTGGTTTCTGTGTCTATGCTCTACACTTATATACCTTTTGTTAGTGATCACTTGTTAATAGGTTGAAATACCTGGTGCTTCCTGTGGGCTTAGACCATGTATGAGGAGAGTTACTCAGCTGTGGTAGGATGTCATTAAGCTTCTCCAATTAGCTATGCTGGTGCTCTCAGCTTCCTTGTTTTCACAGAGTCATAGGATCCTGGAGTGGACCTTTAAAGGTCATCTAGTCCAGCCCACCTGCCATGAGCAGGGACATCTTCCACTAGACCAGGTTGCTCAGAGCATATCTTGTCTATCATTCCTGTGTGTTCCTGTTTACATGGGGATTGCACTAGAAAGGGCTGCAGAACTAGGTGAGAGGAGCTATTCTCTCTTCTGATGGCATTTCCTGCATTTCTGATGGACAAGGGTTAGGAAGGTGATGCAGATTTATCTGTCCTGCCTAGGAGGTGGTGACAGTCCTTGTGTCTGTCACCAGAAGGTTTCCCTCAAGCCCTGATAATCTGAAGTGTTATAACTCATAACTATTATCAGGCACTTCCAGAATAGCCAGGGTGGGAAGACCTCCCCCAGTAGTAGTACAAGACTTTGAGGCTTGCAGAGGAACAGCAGCCATCATCTTGCTTGTGTGTTCCTTCATTTTGCTGCTACTTGAGCTTATGTAAAGGCTGGCCTTGTAAGGGAGAAGAGTTAGTAGTTTCCCAGTAGTCTACTGTGTTCTGTATTGGTTGTTGGCAGTTGAAAAGTAAGCAAATTTCCTAAGATCTAACTGACAGTGTAGAGAAAAGTTTTACCCATTAACATTAGTTATATAAGTTTTTATTTTTTGTTTGATTAATCAAACATCATTCTCCTCATTGCAGGCTAGAGGATTAAGATAACTACAGTGCTACTTCTCACTGGCACAGGTTCAAAAATATGTTAATCTGAATAGGGTAGAGGGATTTAGGAGTACTGTAAATTTTTTCGCATTAGCTTATTTAGCACATCTTTCTGACTGGTCCTAAAAGCTTGGAAACCTTCAGCCCCTAAAACAAATAGTCACTGAAAAATGCAGTATCCCAGCTCTTGTGTGTAACAGGTAAGGTTTGCATGACAGTGACAATGTTAATTTTGTCAGTTCTGCTTTGGGAGTAACACCATTTCCTTCTTGTAAAAAGCTGTATCTGTCTAGACAATACTCTTCCCTGAAGGAAATCTTTTCCACTAGAACAAGTAGCAATCCTCTGAGCTCCTACTGGCAAAAGTTCTAGAGTAGGTACCAAGTTAGATGGGCAGTCAGTGTATTAATGTACAGGGCACGGTTACTGTGCTCTGTAAGAGTCGACTTTAAGTGTGATGTGCTCAGGCCTGAGCAGCAGGCCTCAGCCAGAGCTGACTTACAAGATGAATCCTGGGCATTATGTGACTAGCACCATCAGTATTTTTTAGCTAGAAATAGATGACCAAGATGCTTATGCTAGCTATTTATCACCAAACTGGCTGCTTTAGAAACTTTCACATAACCTTGTGCAATTATCTGCAAGAAATGTATCATTTTAAGAAACTTTCCCAAGGGGCATTAATAGAGGCCTGTTTGTAGGGTATTTTAGGGAAAACCCTCCCAGCCAAGGCTTGGGCTCTGGCCAAGCCCTGGCCCTAGATGGGAGGGAATTATGCCATCAGACCCAAGTGCTTCACTTTGACTTGCTGATTCGGGCCTATAAAAGCTGGAGCCCATTTCAGGGTGAATTTGGTGACCTCATCTATGAGTGGACACACCGTGTAGGATTTTCCCAATTGCCAGGAAGGGCTCTCCAGGTCCTCACTGTGAAATGGGGCTCCCCAGCAATTTTGGACTCTGGATGATGGTAAACTTTTTAGGCAAGGGGTGATATATCTTTCTAAATCACTATCCTTTCTCTTGTGTAGTAATGATTAGTTGCATTAGCTTGCTTACTTTTGCATGTTGCTAAAGCCGAGTGTGTAGTAAGCTAATTGTTTTATTGAATGTATCATTTTACTTCTGTGTTGCCTTAATATTCATAGTAAAATAAGTCGTTCTTTCCATTGGTGTCTGTGTCCTTTAAATTGCCCCTGTCAGCTGGCAAAACAAAGTGAGAGGATATTTTGTGACCAAGACCATTGTCTTGTTTGTGTGTATGCCACAGCAGAGGCTCAAAAAGTGCAATTTTTTATATAATACAAGTTCAGGAGTTGTTTCCTTCCAGCTCCCACACAGCAATTTGGCATACTGTGCTCTGTATATACAGTTGGGGCCTGTTCTATACCATGAGTGTGTGCAGTAAGTCTTGTTTTCACTTGAGTTCAGCTGAGTTGTTTCAATTGAGTGGAGCTGACTGAAGCTGCCTGTGTCAGGGACTAAAATTGCCTTGCTCTTAGTGATGGTGTACACAGATAAAATGTATGTGCAGCACAGAGTAAAATAAGATTAGAGAAAGGATCAGCACAATATTTTTCTTAATCTCAGCCTTTTGGATGGTTTGACTTGACTTTTGTGACTTAGGTTAGAACTCTGGAAGAAATATTTGAGACCTGGGGTGAATACAATATGCAGTCATGCAATTAGTCATCTAAATACTGTTTAATTTGTGCCTTGGTTCGTTTGTAAGCTCTAAATCATGTTAATCATGCTTCAGCATTGACAATCTGTTTCTACTCACATCAATTTACTGAATATACGTGATGGCTTTTACCATGAGACTTGATGGAGTTTGAGTGACTTCTATGCATTGTACTGGTATTGTTTATATAATTGAACTAGAACATTGTTTTCTTCTTCCACTTTGCTACCACAATAAATATAATAAAACTCATTGTGTGAGCATACCATACACAAAGGTACTCTCTGTTTTAAACAAAACTGATTTCCTTTTCTTGTAGATGCCATGATTACTTGTGGTAATCACATCCTCCTCTGTCTCCCTGGTTCTTGATTAATGCCAATGCTGTGTGATCCTAGCAGCCTTTTTGTTTTGACAAAGAGGGTTCAGAGCTGAGTTGTAACATAGAGTTGTTTTGCATTTTTGGTATTCTTCTATACATGGTGTGGCCTTGCCTTGATGCGCTGCAGGCAGTACTGCCAATTCTTTCTTTTTACCAGTCATCCTTGGCTTTTGTTACTGTTCTTTGTCTCTTGAATGCATGTGCACTGCTCACTTAGCCATTTCTTCTGGTGCACAAATGTTTATGCTCCATGTGCTCCAGTGTAATGATTCTTCTACAGAGCAGGTTTCACCTGCGACCTTTTAATACTCCAGGAGAAGGAAGGGGTCATTACAAAAGAGGCTGTTATTGGGTCTGTTTTTCTTTTAATCCCTCTCTTCCCCCTTGTATTTTATACTCAGATATGTCAGCTTTGTCTCTGAGTTAAGCTATTCTCTCCATTCTCTTTATTACAGGATAAACCAGGGATACGTCTGCATATGATTTATCAGGTTGAAATAGAAAAACTTCTCAGAAAGCTGAACAGAGTGTTTTGAACACTTTTGGCAGGGTGTATTTTGACATACACCTTACTGATACCCAGTAGTGCAATTGGCTGTGGAAAAGACCTGCACGGCTGCAGTCTCTTTTGGCTCCAAAACTCAGCACTGCCTAGGAAAACCACCTGTTGATCCTCGTCTTCTGGAAGACCTTCTGGAAATTAGACTGATTCCTCCTGTAGCCCACCACTACCAGGAAGATTCTTGAAGCAGCTCTGGTCTTGCTAGTGAGAGAACTCTATTTGGCCAAACTTTTGATCACATAATGCCAATTTCTCATTTTCAGGTTTTCCTAAGTAGAGCTGTGATGCTATTGAACTGGACTCCTGTCATCTCTGTGTTCCATTCTAGTGTTTCCAATCTTTTTTTCTTCTTTGTTGGCAACTTATTCAGAAAATTTCTGTTTACTTCTTTTTAGAAACTTCTTTCAAATAAAAGGACAGGGTGCTGGGGAGGGTTCTGTCTCTTTCTTCCAAAGAATCAAATCCATAGATTGGCAGGTCCTGCACAAGGATTTTTTGAGGGGCTTGCTTTGTGGACAGCACAGAGGCCATTAGTATTGTAACCATTTCTTGTGCTGCGAGCTCAAATTGTGCCCCGCAAGTTTCATAGTAACGGTATTCGTTACTGTGATATAAGCAGAATGATCTGCAGAGCTGGAAGAAGATGAGGCACTTTACTCTTAATTAGAATGTATGAGTGTTGTGTACTTTATTGCCTACCGCAGGAGATTTATTCCTTTGGCACTGACAGTTACACAACAAGTCTATATCAAAGCTGTGTGCTTTGATTTGGGGAAATCTCTACTTTGGGCCCAGCTGGTAGGCAGGTACCCTCAAAGAATACTTATGCTGTCCTGCATGGACCTGTCATCTGCAAATTAATTATTTTTTTAAAAGAAAAAGTTCACTGTCAAAAAAATTTAACAGATAATTAATTATTGCAATCTGACAGTCCTGAAGAAGTCTACTACTGAGCTGACAAATGTAGAACTGTCCTTTTCTTGTTACTCTAAATTTACCTGTAGGTTCAGGAGCTTCCTCTAGTGTTCCCACATCAGCATCCCAAGAAAGTCAGCACTGCAGAAAGACAGTGCCTTTTTATATAAAGATGGTTTTCATCTTTATATATGATGGTAGAAACTGATTTTAATCTATCAGACTTAATTGCAGGAGTTGAAATACTGATTTACAACTGGCTTAGTTTTTCCTGCTGCTAGAGGCTGTGTGCAATAGAAAAATAAGGCAGGTGGTCAGATATAGTAACAACTGACTGACCTTAACCTAGCGCTTGCTTTTCTCTCTGAGAGTGATCACTCTGCAAGCTTCAAGTCCCTTGTAAGGATGGAGAACCAGGTTGTCTATAAGCTTGAGTCTGTTTAACCTCATATTCTTGTAGAGCTGCTTTAGTAGACCCTCTATATTGACCTTTAGTAGACCCTCTATATTGACCTCTATATTGACCTCTATATTGACCTATATTGACCTCTATCTGGTAATTTGAGGATATGCAGGCTTCCCTTCTTCCATCTGTCACTCATTAACTCCATTAAGACTCAGTGCCTCCCAGCCAGCACCAGACTGCCTGCTGCTGGCTGGTTACCTGAGTGTCTGAAATGTGTAAATATTTGTGGGATACACTGCTGTCTTCTTTTTACCCAGCACACTGTTTCCTCAGCATCACCAAAGTTAAATGTCCACGTCACTTGTTTCTAAGGTAAAGGTATTAGCTGTGATTGAAAATCTGAGACATCATGCAATGAAATTCTGAGTAGGAAGGAAATGCTGTGCTGCATCCAGTGGCAGGGGGCTTAGAAAGAACAGCATTTCTTAAGTGGCCTTTCATGTCATTGTGCTAGAAAGGGGCAATGAAGAGCGTGCAAATGCAGCACTGAGGAGTTCAGTGCAAAGCTGTGTAATGTCACACTTCTGTGCTTCACTTCTAAAAATTAACCTGCTCAGAAATGTGTAATTGATGCATTTCCGTAACAGACAATGCAGATTGTAATCCACTCTAACATTGGATTGGAAAAACAATTAAGCAACCAGTTTATTAAACTATCATTCTCAAAAGAAAGGTTCTTTAAGCAAATTTGCCTGGGAATACCAGCCTTGTGGGTTTTTTATTACTAAACTCTTCAAATGCTTTGCAATGCTTTCTTTCAAGTCCAGCAAGTTTCATTTGACCAGAATCTAACCAAATTTAAATACTTAAATGCATGGATAATTTTTTAGAAATCAGTAACTGCTACCAGTCAGAAAATATTTGAGTGAATTACAAAACACTAGTAAAGATATAGAGGAGGATACCACAATTTTGTGTTATGACCAACCCATTGTTCTGGAAGGGGTAGTTACATGTGTGTGTCAGGCCCCACATCTGTTGCAGTGGGGATCCTGCAACACGCATATATCAACCAGGAGTCCCGTGGAAAGGAAATATATATGGACAAACAGATTCTTGATAGCTGTTTCAGAGAGATGTTTATTTCTCCAGCCGCATGGCCGGAGCTCTGCTCAGGAACTGTCCCAGTCACGGGACCAAGGGTCCTTCTGCCCGCGCAGGGAACACAAACCAACCAATGGGAACGAGGCTGAGCAGGGGCAGGGAAACCCCGTGTCTGTGCCCTCAGGGCCCCTCTCCCAGGGCTACAAGGCAGGGGAGGGACCCCAACACCTCACCCGTTTTATTTTAATAAAAGGAGAATGAAAACAACTGGATAAACATAACAAGAACAGTTTCAAAACAAAACAAGCCACCCTCCTGAGTCTTTAAATGTCCAAACAGATTCTGTGGAACATCTTAGGGCTGACAGAAGGGAGACAGGACTCTGAGCATGCTTTGTGGGGAAACTGAGGCAGGAGAGGGTTTAACTTCTTCCCTCCCCCTTTTCATCCCCCACTCGGCATTGGAAAGGGATTTTTGGGGAAACAATTGGCAAAAGCATGGTTTTGTGAGGGAAACCATGGGTGAAAAAACGGATTGGGAATACACTGGGGGTAATAGGACATAGGGTAAAAGGGAAAGGTGGGATTAGGAAAGGGAGACTGTAGGGGGGGTTTATAAGGGAGATATTGTCTAACATGACTACGATTTTTAGCATATATACTGCCTTTCACAGAAACACCATCAGGCCCAGTGACCTGCGATGCTTGTAACCCTTTTCTCCCTAGTACAATATTAAATTCCACCACCTCTCCATCTCCCAAGCTTGGGATCCATTTTTCAGGGTTATTCTTTTTAATAGCAGTTCTATGCACGAATATGTCTTGCTGGTTGTCACACCTTGTTATAAAACCATAATTTTGCTTAACATTATACCATTTTACTATCCCTAAGGTCTTAGTTACTATGATCTTTTCCTTTTTCCGAGTGGCTGCTGTTTTCTGTCTCACTGCGTCTTTGCTCTCTCCTTCGGTCGCTCCCGTGTTGGAATTGTCGGAGCTGCTCGTGCCTGCGCGCTCTTCCCGGGATCGCGTTCGGGGCTGCGTGGGCCGGGCCGGGCCGTGCCGCTCAGTTCTCCGTGCGTCGCCTCCTCTGGTCGCAGCTTCGCTGCCGCTGCCGGGCGCTGCACCCACGTCTCGGCCGGGCCCCCGAGCGACGACCCCCCCGCGCTCCGCTCCAGCGCGCATCTCGGCTGGGCACGGCTCCGTTCCACCGCCACCGCCGCCAGCCGCCGCCCGCGCGCCGCCCCTCTCGGTCGGGCGTTCCCGGGGCTCGCTCCACCACGCGCTGCACGGGGCCGGGCGGGCACCGCCGGGTCCTGCTGCTCCCACCGCGCCTCGCTCCGCCACCGACACTGCGGCTCGCGTGGCTCCGCCCGCGCGCGGGAACTGCCTCGCTGCTGCTCGCAGAGCGCTCGGTGCACGTGGCCTGGGCCGCACGGTCCCTGCGCCAGGCTTCCCTTCGCCAGGACACAGGTGACATTGCTCAACAGTCTCGGTAACTAAATAATATTCACGAAAATATTCTTCCATCGGCGTGTATTTTGACTCCAGTATTAACTGTGTCCAAACGGTTTTCCAAAAGCCCTTGGTAATAATTAAATCCTAAGAAACATAAAAAAAGTTCTTAAACAACCATGCCAGGAAGTGTTTCAGTTCTTTTTGAGCTTGAATCAAGCTAAAATTCACAAATCGTTGTTCAAGAATCATTTTAAGTTTAAGATAAATGTCCATATGCGGCTCTGAGAGCCAAGAGTCTTTCCACGGTTCCTCCATAGTTCAGATATGGAATAGCAAAGCAAAACCAAGAAGAGGAATCCAAAGTTTCCAGGGTTTACTCACACAAATCAGTCGCTTAGGGATCGGGGATCGTTCTGCTCACAATTCTCCACCATTATGTTGCAGTGGGGATCCTGCAACATGCATATATCAACCAAGAGTCCCGTGGAAAGGAAATATATATGGACAAACAGATTCTTGATAGCTGTTTCAGAGAGATGTTTATTTCTCCAGCCGCATGGCCGGAGCTCTGCCGAGGAACTGTTCCAGTCACGGGACCAAGGGTCCTTCTGCCCGCGCAGGGAACACAAACCAACCAATGGGAACGAGGCTGAGCAGGGACAGGGAAACCCCGTGCCTGTGCCCTCAGGGCCCCTCTCCCAGGGCTACACGGCAGGGGAGGGACCCCAACACACATCCACTAATAGTCTCTGTGATCACCCTACCTCAGGGATTTATAGTTGCAGGCTGCTCTTGCCTTGCCCTGGCAGATCCTTGGGTGCTCACATTGCTGTTGTGGTTGCTCGCGGTGCCTCCCCAACCTCCATGCACAGTCATAAGGGTGATCATCCAGTCACAGCAGTAAAAAGTACTGGGATATTCCAACTTTCTTTTTGTCAGGCCCACAGCTCGGACATACTGTGCTGTTCCAGCTGCTTCTGGCATGATTCTTAGGGTACGCTGGATTTTGGGAGATGTCCAAAGGCCAAGGCTTCTGGAAACCCTTGGCTACCTACAAGAATGTGGGGAGAAGTGGTCCATAATCCAGGTGCTGGTGCACATTTAGGAAAAAATGGAGAAAGTCATGCCTTTACTATGGTCTTTAGCCACCTAGACTGCATGACATAGATGGTCTTGCAGTGACCCACAAGTAAAACTGCAGGTGATGAGTAAGTTACTTCTGCTGCCTGCTCACACCTTTGCACAGTGCTTCCCTGTACTGGAATACCTTTTCCACGGGAAACAACAGTAGCAAACAGTAAGGTTGTTATTGGCTGTGTCAGAACTCCAATTGGGAATCTCAGTTGTGGTTTCCAGAGCATGTATGTGCACATGCGTAGACATTACTCCTCCTTCCCATAATCTTGTTTTTGCCTGTTGTCTTAACTACTAGGCTCAAGCAAAATACCCATTTTCTTAAAAAGCAATTTCAAGCCTTTTTTGTTTTAACAGGCATACAAATTCTAAATTTACAGAAGTGACCACCACAACATGTAATAATCTGGTTTGTTTTCTTTCTGCTTGCATTTACATTTGGAAAAAATCGCCATATTTCATTTCACCTGAAAAACAGTCAAGTGGCATATTTCTCCTCCTCACTGGATGCAGACTTTTTGTGCTCTTCATTTTGCCAATTGACACAAACCAAAAACGTTTAATTATGAAAAAACTTGAAATTACATAACATTGAAAGCATTGTTCTGAGTTGTAGCTTTATTTCAGAATATGTGAACAAAACAATGCAATTCCTAATATTCTTATCCTAAAATACACTGGGCTGCTTCATACTGAGGAAGCAGAGAGTCTTTGAGCATTCTTGGTAAGTTATGACTTCCCTGTGCTACCCCAAAAAGCTTTCTGCTTCACCACAAACATCTTTGGAGTTCTCTGTAGAGATAGTAATACTGCATTCTTCTCACAGTGAAGGAGGATGGTGAGAACCTCTACTTCTGTAAAAATAATCCGTGTAGGAATGAGTGGGTGAAGAGTAAAGTGGATATGTGCAAGGATGCAACAAATGCAAGTGAAACTGCGGTTGGCATCTGAGGGTAATAACGCCTGTCCTGGTGACCTGAGCAAAGCTGATGTGCCACAGGTCACTGGTATGTATAAAAATGGGTTGGCTATCCTGTAGGCTGCCTGAAGGTGCCTCAAAGTGACATTCTCCAGGGGCTTCAGGTTCTGCTACTCTGCCTGTGCACACACTGGTGAGGAAAAAGGTTTGCTCCCAGGGCACAACTGGCTTCTGAGCAGGGGTTTTCCTGACAACTGCCCCATGCTTACAACTTCTAACCCAGAGTTTTCTTTCCTTCTTTGTTCCCCGGCACCTGAATGGAGATCAGTGTTTTAAGTCCATTCTTGGGTACTCCTTGGCTGTCTTTTGTCCTATGGGGACACTCCATGCCCCCATTCTTCCTGACTTATTAGAACTCTGTAAGTCTGCGTGCATAAAATTCGTTATACAAAGCAAGACCAAAACATCTTGCCTTTCCCTACTGATGCTGTGAATTCCCTGTCACTTGAAAGCCCTAAATCAGAATAAGCATCTCTTCAAAGAGGCCCCCTGCCAAAAGGAAGATTTTGAGGCAGGAATTACTACTGGTTGAAGATTTCTGCCCAGTAAATCAGATCAGCCTTCTCTGATTTCAGAATGTATATTTGATGGATAAACCTTATTCTAAATGCACTGATAGTTTGAGTGACAACTCTTTCCATGTAGTAACATCTGTACATTGCTTTGCTGTTAGTCTGCGTAATGTGTGCCAGCAACACAGCAGGGAAGTTCAAGCCTTTCTGGTGATGAATTTTTACTGAAAAAGCCAAGGCACACATCCCAGAGCTCTAGGGTGCTCTAACTGATTGGAAAGTACATTACAGAGCTCTGCTGTTTTCTTCAGTGCAGAGGCTGGATTTATTCCTAACAGCACTGGCTGGCATAGCAGTGAATTAATGGTGCTCCCCACTCAGTGAATGCTGGTTGCTATCGCAGACATGCATGTGGTACAGCCCCTCATACTCTTCCACCCATGTGTCACCTTCACCAGTCTCTCCTTGTAAGACAGTTTCATTTTTGCATTAAACCTCAGATTCTCCTTCATGTTTTGAGTTGATTTTGCAGATGTGGAAATTAAGCAAAGCCTGACCAGACAGCTTCTTGCAATTGTATGAGAAGTCTGGAACAGAAATAGAAGATGATTGCAGTTTTGCTGAGTTCTCACTATGCTGTGATCCTTGTGTTCCCATGTCTTAACCACATTCTTTGGGAAGCTGACTGTGTTTCAGAGCTAAACACACCAGTGGTTTTCCACTGCCTGTTGGCTGGTCATGCTGCTTTCCTGTCTGTTGTTCAATTCTTGAGTCTGTCCCTACAGCTTCTGGGGAATGGAGCTATAAATCAGAGAAGGTGTGCTGAGCCTCCAGCCCCAGTCCTGACGAGGAGTCCTCACCTGAAGTTGGGACTTTTGCTGCTTCTACAAAGCAGGAGCATCAGCCACATCAGTGCCTGAACTGTGCTGAGGGCCTCCTGGATGCCCACAAACTGGTGTCCTTTGCAGTTTAATAACCATCTGGTTGACAGAATTAATTTTATAAGAGTGGTAAATACATTGTCTCTAGCTGAATATATGCAGCTTTTGGAGCACCATTAAAAACAAAGTACTTGTCTGTTTTTTATTAAATGTACTGCTATGATAACTGGTCTCTTCAGTCCCTAGCATAACCAAATTATGTAATACTGATTCATCACATGATCCACTTCCTAAAGCATCAACTCTGCTTGCATACACGAGGAAAGAGGAAGGGCTTTTACATCCTGCAATCCACCCCAGTTTCCTTGGTAGGTGTTGCTACATTATCTACACATATGTACCCATATTCAGGGTAATAGCTTTTAGTTGCTCTGAATTCCTAAAGTAAGGGCAGTTAAGACTAGAAATAGAGTTTAAAATAGTTATATTAAATATTTCAGCATGCACACACACACGCAGGGGACACAAAGCAGTCAAGGACAGGGAGTCTTTCCACAGAGTCCTTAATTTCTACTTTTCATAGCTTTGCAGTAGTAATTTCTATCTGTGTGGAAAATTCATGTCGCTAGATGTTAGTGTCCACAGAGGAGACAGAGGAGTCCTGTGAAAGTACAGACTTCCCCATCCACCTACTACGTGTCTCCATAATATGTAGCCGTTCATGATCATTAAATTAGCTTTAAGTCCACGCTGGGCAGAGAAGGTAATATTCATAACTCTATTAAGTCTTTGTTCTTCACAAAATTCAGGAGTCTAGCATGACCTTGGCGGAGCAGCAGTCCGTGTCAATTAGGAAATCTTTCTGAGATTAATGGGTTCTCTTGTTATTTCCTTATCGACAAGTCTCTGGCCTTATCTATAAGCAGATTCACGCAGTCTCTTTGTAAACACGCATTCATCTTACACTTGTCATATCTGAGTTTAGCTTTGCAAGTTCCTATCATCACATGGGAAGCTGAGAAATCCTTGGCTCCTGCCTAGTACTCTGCATGGTTCTTAGTGACTGAGGCTGCCGAATGTATTTCGGAAACACCGAGGAAAGGTCTCAGCTACTGTTAGGAAAGCACGGCCTTACAGCTGTCCTTGGAACAAACATGGCTTTTCCACGTGGAACGGGCTCGCGTGCCAGCCCTGCGATGTGGAAAAGCAGTTTGCACCGGGGCTGGTGCACTACAGCGTTAAAATTCAGTTTGACACCCGGCCTCGTAAGATCCGCATGTTTCAATGCCTTATTCAGTCAATTTATTAGATTCCAGCTACTCAAAACCAGGTGTTTTAGTGGGTATGTAATTAGGCAGGTGATCTCAGCAGTCTCCTCGCTAGCAGGACAGCCTGCCGAGGATGGCCCCGCTCGGATCCACCCTCCGTATGGCAGCTGCCGCCGCTCCTGCTGGCTCGGGGAGCGAGGTAGCGAAGCTCACACGCGGGCTGACGACAGCGGAAGCGGGGCGGCGGGGCCGGGCCGGGCCGTCAGCCGGGCAGAGGCGGTGCTGCTCCGCCCGCGGCGCCCCGCGCTGCCCTGCGCAGCCCAGGACATCCCAGCCCTGCGAGCTCCTGCATGCGGGAGCGGGGAGGGAGCCGCGCAGCCCCGCTCTGCCAGCATGTCCGCCCGCTGCTGCGCCGGCCAGGTAGGGTCGGGGGCGCGGGCAGCGCGGCAGGTGTGCGGCGCGGGGGGGCGGACATTGCCGGGCACGGCGCTGGGGGCCCGCCCGGGGGCTCCGCGGTCGCGGCGGGGAGCGAGATCCCGGGTGAGCGGCCGGCGGGGCCGGGGCGGTGGGCGCTCTACGCGGCAGCGGAGGCCGGGGTGGGCAAGGGCCGGTGCGCCGTCCCTGCTCTGCCCCGCGGCTCGGCGGGCTCCGGGCCGGGCTGCGCGCCGGGCTCCCCGGCCATCGGCGCGGTAGAGGAAAAGCAGCCCTCGCAGTGAGCGGCGTGCCTGTCCAGGCTCTCCGAGTGCGCTCAGTGGTGTTTCTGCCAGTTTCCTGGGTGGATTCCCCTCGTGTTTCGGGAGGGAGGCTGGACGCAGGCTGTCCCCCGAGGTGCGTGCGGGCAGGCGGGAGCCGCTCCGCTCACCGGCGCCCGCAGCAGGGCGGTGGCATGCGGGTGGAGACGCCGACAGGGAGAGAGGCCTTCCCAAATCCCTGCACAGCAAGGAGCAATTCCCAAAGGGGCAACAGATCCTTTAGAGCTGCGGGAGGCAGTTGGGTAATAGCCGCTGGCTCCAGGTGGTGGGGAGATGAGTCCACATGGTGTAAGAATTGGAATGATCTTTTCGTAACCACTGGCTGCCTATCAGTCCTCAGACCCTTTCACAAATCCTTTAAATTCGGCTTGTGGAGAGTTTTGGCATGTTCTCAGGTGCTGGCAGAGGAAGTGAGAGATGAGAGCAAGTGGTGATGGAGGGCGGTGCAGGACCTACACTGTTCAGTATCCGTGCAGTGAGGATTCGGTACTCCACATCTTACCATGGTGCACCTGTTTTCCTGTTTGAATCAATCCCATGGATGAAGGATCATGACTTGGAGGAGATAGGCAGTAGTGAGGCCCTTTCCAGATCTCCTTCTTGGCTGCACTCAAGGGAAGGACTCCTGTTCCTAGTAGTTGTGTCTCTGACGTGATGTTAGACACCTTCTCCAGGCACTTTATTTTGTGCTGTATTTTCACAAATTTCTGTTTCTGCCGTAGAAACCCATTACTACTGAGATAAATGAATTCGCGAGCCGAATTTTCAGTAGCATAATATTGAACATTTATTAGTAGAACAAAGGCATATGACAGCGCTGGGGTGCTTAGCAATATTGCCAGAGGCGCGGCTCCATTCATTTTATCGTGAACTTAAGTACTTCTTTAAACATAGTCATTAAGCCCAGAAAGTAATTTCCACTTCACTCAACTTTCCCCCCTCTCCGATCTCTGCCCCCTCCCGCCAGCACGACGCCGCCTCGCTCCTCTGGGTAGCTTCAGAATTGAAGGCAGGCACCCCACTCCGGTGCCTCCCCAGTCTCCAACCTAATTTGTAGCTGATAGTTTCCTTGGGAGGTGTGAGTCTTGATGAGATAACAAACTTCCTGGGATGCATGTGGTTTATCTTTGTTTCTTTAAGATGTCCTGGTTTCTGGCTCTGTAGTTTGTCAACTTAAAGGACATTTATTACCATGTATTTATTACTACGTTTCACAACATACTACAATTATTTCGAAGTTACAATTCACTCTTAATCTTGTTTCTACTTAACTATATTTTACCTTAACACTATTTCTACATAGTATATTATCACTTGTAAATGTTAAAATCATATATGTGAAAGACAACGTTTATCATTCACTCATTCATCACACTAATTCTGTCGGCAACAGACTAGCCAGTGAGCTTATTCCTGTTGTTTTACATATTTAAACACCTTATGTCCTAATTCTATTGATATTTCTATTGCCCACCCTGCCCACCCTCAGAATCTGATTGTTCTCTTGCTTTTGTGTGAACCACCTGGGGAAAACCTTACGTCTTTCCTATAGTTTGAAATCCTGGGCTAGATTTGGTCTTTTGTGTGTAGTTCTTTCAATCTTCAGTGGGACAGGAGGGATTACTGAGCATACATCCGCTTGCCTGCCCTCTGGGAGCTGCCCTCGGCCTCTCCAAACAGTCCTGTGGACCTGGGGGACAGCAGTAACTACATTTGCTAATATTCTTCTTAACGCAGAGGCCTCCCTGACTGCTGTTGCACAACCACTTTGGCAGCGTGTGAAACAAGTTGTGGAGCAGCTCAACAAAATACTGTTCCTAGGTGCTGTTACTGCAGTGGTTCACGGCGTTTTGCATTTTCGTTGTGCTTTTTTTTTGGTGTAGCTTCTGGAGAAGTAACTTAAATACCAAGAGTTTGAAACTGTTGTGATGCTCGGTGGTGAATGGCATGGCTTCAGCGTGACCGACCTTTGAGACATTCTTAAAGCCTCTGTCCCTACCCGGTGTTGTAATCTCTGATAGTAATGTGTTTCATTGACACTGATGTGCCACTCTGGAGTCTGTAAATAAACTGAACTCCTTAATGTTGTTGAAGATTAAGCAAAAGCCCTAAGATAGATGTAGTCATAGTCCGAGAAATCCCTGGGGAGATGTATTCTGCTGGCTCAAGCACTACTTTTGATGTAAGACTTATCTATGCTAAATATGACATATTGCTGGAGTTACACTAGCAAACGTAGTGTGGATAACCTTTCTTTAGGCTAAGATAATAAACAGCATAAACCATGTTCCAGTAGTATGCAGTGTCACATTTTTAAAATGAAAAATGGTCTTTGCCTTCATTACTTGATTTATTCCAACCTTGTTGAGGAGATGTTTGTATAACGTGATTAATACACAAGAAAAACAAAAGGCATAAAAGTTCTTCATTCTGTCTCAACCAAGCTTCCTCAGGCATTTTGTGGGTACTGTTAATCAAGCTGGAAAATCAAGAAGGAATTTGGCCTCTCCCTCAGTGTTCCCCTGAAGTTAGCCCTATGTCCAGAAACAGAGATTAAGTGCTTGAGGAAAGATGAAAATTTTATAAGAGTTATGCAAAACAACTCCCATGTTAGGTCCCTGATTTTTTCCTAAAATATAGTAGTTTAATGTGTTTGATATCCTGTAGTGAGAGGCTTTTTTGTGAGAAGTATTTTTGCCCTTTTTATACTTTATGCATGCCTCTCTGTGGATCTGCTTTCCTGGAACTGACTGAGAATTTTGCTGTTGTCTTTCTGAGCTGTTTAAGTGCAACTGTTGTTTGTGTGCAATTGTTGTTTGTCTATAACTGATATCAAAATTTTATTGTGAGTTAACATGACTATTAATTTTCGCTCCAAAAAAATTTCCTGGTATGAAGTAGATGATGAGTGATTGGTACTTTTTTTGGGTCAAACCATGCTAAATGTCTAGTTGATGGTGCCTGTCAGAATGAATGCATTCAGTTTTGCAGCCCAGATTCCTGTTGTTATAGGATGCAGCGGCAAGCTGCCAGATTTCCGTGTACTTTGGTTATGCTGATTTTGCATTTGCAAAATTATTTATAATTGTCTTAATGGACAGTACTGTGTGACTTGCATCCTTGCCAAGTAGACCCTGGGAACTTTCTTTGAAGGAACTTGGCCGTTTATTAACTTTAATTTCTGCAGTTGTTTTTTATTGAGCAATGTACAACCTTGCTTTGAAGACAATTGTGATATTTAGGTCTCTGAGCTGTAATAAACGTGCTAAATGTTTCTTCTTTTGCTCATGTCTCATTGACAGGCCTATTTTGAGAATGTAGTGAGAATACAGTTTGGCTTGGTCCTCCACAATGCTTTTGATTACATAAAAACTCTGCTTAAATTGACAGGAAACAGGATTTTATATTTGGCTTTTCTTCAGTAGTTATTCTCAAGAGAATAAATTTGAGATCATGGTTAAAGAAAGCAGCTGTTGCAGAAAATCTTTATTACAATGAATGTGTTTTTTCCAGAGTTAAATAAATGTAATTTAGATCGTTAACATTCATTTTGGGGGGACAGTATGTAGTAGCTGGGTTGTTCAAGAAGATGAATTTTTCAATTAGAATTGGTAGCTATTAAAGCTTATGAAGCTGTTTTTGTAGGTCTGTTGAATCTTGAGTGATGTCCTTAATAGTGTTCTGCACTTAGAAATCATACTGTGGAATAAATAAAAGATGTGCTGCAAGTTAGACTATCAGGTTTTCATTTTATATCCAGACCTCTAATTCTGATGGGGTTTTTTTAAAAGAAAAAAAAGGGGAAAAAGCAGTGAACCTTGGCCCATCTTATGGCTTCTGTGACTCATAGCTTTTGGGGAAAGGAGAGAGATCCCTGTGCACTCTGGGGCTGCTTTCCTCTCTGGCGCTGCCTGTTTGTACCTGCAGGTTGAGAAGAGGGCTTGCAGTCCTGTCCCCATGGTCTCCTCTTTCCATTACATGGTGAAAAGGGTGGTTCTGTCACCCTCATCCAGATTTGTGTCCTCTCAGGTTACAGGAGCATTGCAGGACATGTGTGTAGTGTGATGTACCACAGTGCAGTGGGATGAGGCCAGTGGTGTTCCTGGCTCCACTCCACATGGTGCTCCCCAAAATACATCTCTTGTTCTGCAAAAGGTTTTCCTGGGTGAGAGCAGTTTGTTTAGTGTGTTTGACCTGAACATTTAGCTTTGGGTGTTTCCACACCTCTGCCACTGCTATTATTAATTGTGATAGAATATGAAGCTATCTGTCTGAGGTCAGATGTAGCATATTGTAGTGTTTATATATAATTATATATATATATAAATATAATTATATATTTATATACTTGTATATTGTAGTGTTATGTATTTAAGACCTAACTTAAATGTGTTAGGAAAAACAGCTTGGTGAAGGACTGTTTTCCCTGTTTGCAGAAACATGGAGGTTTTGCTTTAAGTAAATGGTTTCCTGAATAATTGAATTAGCAAACCTGATTTCCTGCAGCTTTGTCCATTGAGGTTGGTATCTCGTGCTGATTCCCCTTCTAGAAAGTACTGAAGATGTGTTTTAGCCTTTTCCTTGCTTAGGGTTGAGAGATCATTTTTTCTCCACTAAATCTTTCACTTATTTTCAAGGAAACTTTAATAACTTATCTTTGAGGTCCCATCTGCCTGCTATAGCAGGATAAAATTTACTGCTGGATTCAAAAGTGGTCAGAAACGGAAGGAAAAGTGTCCAAAAGATGGGGAGATTCTCTAAGTGTTGTATCATTTGACATTGCATTTCTAGGTTGGAATCCTTTCCCTGTCTCTGTATAAAACAGAGAAGATAGTCTTTCTCATTCCTGCCTAATTTCCAGTTGCTTCCTGTTTTTTTAGACTTTTTCTCTTGCATCCCATGAGTTGGTTGTATTGTGGGTTCAAAGAAACACCTCAGATACCCATAGCTCCAGAGCTGTGGAGTGAAGGCAATATAAGAGCAGGGCCTTTGCTTTTGAGGGCAAGGGAGTACTTTTCTGCAGAAGGATCTAAATACTACTGCTGCTTTTAGTTTAATTTTTGCAAGTGTGGTTGTTCCAGGATATGTTTTTCCCATTACTGGAACTTTCATTTCAACAGATGCATTCACCGTTGTGGGTAAAAGACATACTTATTTCAGGGGAGCAATTGGATGAAAGCCTGAGCTATGACTATGGTAGAAGGTGAAGGTCTCTCTGGGGCTAGTGACTGCTCTCATCCCAAACACGTGCTGGGGCTGGATGGTGTTCGCAAGTTAGCCATGAGAAGATGCTTGGACATTAGGTTTCTTCTAGTGTCCTTCTCAAGGACCCCAGTCAACAGTGCTTCCATTCCTGTCTCAACTGTGCAGGCCCTAATATGTCTTGGCATATAAATGCCTGGCCTCCAAGTCATTCAGACTGCAGTTGCCCACTCTGTCAAACGGATTTGACCTGCTGCCTTGTTCAGGTTATCCAGGAGATAAGCTTCAGCATCAGCGTGTGCTACAGTGTGAGGCAGTGAGGGATTGAGCCAGCCAGAGTTGTGGGGGACTGTAGTGTGTGCCCATGATGGCATGTGGGGAGAAGGTGGCTCTGTGACCATTCTGAAGGGAGTCCTACACACTAGCGATCTCATCATCATTTTAATTAGTGGCTAAGCAGTATCTAATGTTTGCAGTTTACTAATTGGATCTTCCAGCAATTAAAGATGGTGTGTGCTCAAGTATTTGAACATATAAATGTTAACAGTCTGAAAACATAAAGCTTTGCTCTTCCTTCTGTCCAGTAGCACTGATCCAAAATGCAACAACCTGTAATCTCTGGTACTGAGTTTTAACTGGAACTGTTCTTAATGTTTTCTGAAAAGACCTGTCTTGTCAGTTCGAACTCTTGGCTTATTACAGTCACTGGCAAAGCAGCGGTTCAGGAATACTTCCTATATCAGGAAGATATAGTCATTATATTTAAAGAATGCTCATTTTTAGAAGAATCGAGAGGCATCAAGAAGCATCACAAGGATGTGAGCAGGCTCCACTTTGAACCTGCCAGTCTAGAAAAGTGTGTGAATGTTGTGAATGTCAGTTATCTAAACTGAAGCATTTTTTGCAATGCTTCGAACAAGTAGATTTTTTCTTTTTTTATTTGAAGGGATAAGAAAGAGTTAAGGCTTTATACCAATTTATTGGCTTTGGTCACTTTGTACAAAGTGTTAATGTCTTTTTTTTTTACTCTCCACCATAAAGTCCTCTTGGACTCAGTACTGAAACCATCTTTTAAAGACACAGCATGTTTGTGGAACAGCTCAAAGCTGTCTATTCAAAAGCAAAGCAGCTGTTCCAGCTACATGCTTTTAAGTCAATGCATATGAATATTCAATTTTAACTCCTTCTGCACTCCAGTGGTCCATGGGCTTAGGCAGTTACTGCCCTGCATTTTGTTCTCTGTATCTGGTGATGTACCATGTTATACCATGTACCATTCTACCTCTAGAGTCCTGGTCTCGAACATCAGAGCTAACCTGGAAAAAACCTGCTCTCTGTGTGAAGTGATGGCTCCAGTTGTGAGACTTGGCCACTGCTGACTTGTCTTCTATCTTCCAGTTGCTCTTTTAGTATCTCCTCTGCTGTGAAAGTTTGAGAAGTGGCTGCAGCATGAGCTTAAACTTTCTGCAGATGAGAAACTGTGAAATATAAAATTATAGAAAAGGACAGCTGAACCTGTCATCCAGTGGAGGTTGCTGTCAGTGAGGAATGTCAAGGGATCAGTGCAGAGAAGCTTCAGGATCAGGTCTGTTTTCCTCAGTGACTTGAGAGGATATTTAAAATTGCTCCCAAAAGCACACAGGCAGATAGAAGGACTGATGCAGTGGAGACTACTACTGAAGCAAGTACAACCCAGATGGCATGACACCGCTTTTTAAGTTTAATACAACTTTTTAAGTACAGCCATCTAGCTGGTTGCCCACCTTGTGTGTGGAGTGCTGCGAGGCCAAGTCCCACCCCCTTTGTGGTTGTGTGCTGGGGAGAGGAGTCAGGTGGCTTGCTGGACTGTTTGCAGTGGGACTCCATGATTTTCTGGGAGGGATTGGGCAAATTTGAATTTTTTGCAGGGAAAAAGACCCTGAACAACTTAGGTGCTGGGAGGAAAAGTCTTGAAGCCTTCAAATGAGACTGAGGATAAACGTTTTGGTTTCCTTCTTTGATGAGCAGGGAGAAAAGACCAAGTAGTTAAAAGGCTGTCTAAGCTAGAGAAGAAAGCCTCACCAGGAACGAGTGCCTGGGGAACTGTAGCAGGCAAATTAGAAGGTGGGTTTTTTTTTTCTCTTTTCCGTGTCAGATTTAAGTAACCAGAGGGATGGACAGTCTTCCTTATATTGCTGTCAAATACATATGGTCTATGCTCATGGAAGGTAGCTATGCTACTGAGGAGATGGGTGATGTGATACACTGTGAGGCTCAGGTCAGACTAAACAATTGACTTGATTTTTCCAAAATCATCAGGAGAAGAGCAGTTGTGCAGACTTGAATTTAGACGTTTTGCAGTGATGTTATTTTCTAATGCTGAGCTGAGTCGCCACTTAGTAATGTTTTTGCACAGAGACAGAAGCTTATCGCCCTCAGTCCAGCTTAATTCCAGCTCTGCCGGTGCCTGGCAGTGGCTCACCCACAGTTTAACTCTCGGAGTAGCTTTCTTGCCTGAGTTTCCAGCTGCTTGGTGATGTATGGCAGTTCTGCCCCGTGGTGGCTGAGGGCAGGAAACCCTTGCCAAAAAGCATTTCTCAGGCAGTGCCTGGGCTGGCGTGACTTTTCTCTGAAATCTGTTTTAATTTTGCACAGTTTGCAGTGTGAGATGTGCTTCTCAAAATAGGTCATCAGTTGATTAACTGGTATGTTGGTTCACAAAACCTCTTGGCTTAAGTCACATGGTGAGTCTGAATATTAAATAAGAGGCAGTGGAAAGCCGGTTAAGACAGACAAAGGACAAAATAAAGCCTCTTTTTTGGTGAATTTAGTTACTTCAGAGGGACAAACAGCTGTGTAATCATGTGACCAGTTGAAGAAGCTTTTGGAAAATGCATATCAGCAGTAGGTTTTCAGTTATAGTCTGAGACCAGCTCCTAACACTCGGGACACCTGGCATCAGACATCTGTTGTTTTCATGAAGCAGTGCACTAACAAAATACTTGCTTCTAGACACTCTTTCCTGAAACCAAAAGTCCAAGCGAGGGCAGGTGTGTAGCCTCTTCATGATCTTTTTCATGCAGGGCTAGCTGCTTTCCCTGTCCAGACTCCTTGGATGCTGCCTGTAGCTGTGAGAGTAGATATTTGGATGTTTTTGACAGACACTGCTATTAACAGCTCAGTGACTGCATTGTCTGCGAACCTTATGGCCCAGATAATGCTGGTAGTCAAGTAATCAAGCAGTGCATGAAAAACTAAGCTGCTCTAGGCCCCCATGAAAGGAAGCTTCAGGAAGGCATGTTCTGGTGCTCTGTGGACAGGCTGGAAGGCATGCATTCTCCCTGGACGCTCTCACTAGGCTGTCAGTTAGGAGGGAAGAAGTGAAAAGCTGCTAAGTCTTCATTTCATTAAAGTATGCAGGTTTTTTTCTCCATTGTGCTCCTATCCCCTTTGATTTTTACCATTTCTGATGAAGTCTCCCAAAAGGAAGTGCTTTGTTGTGATAAGCTTGATACTTGCCTATGGTTTGTATAATTTAAAAACACCATAGGCTATTTTGGGCAGTGATCCTGAAACTCTTCACTTTAATGACTGCACAAAGTATTTTCTAAAGCCTTCAAGATCTTTTTGGGAACGTATGTGGAAAATACATTCTTAAAATCTCACTGTCTCTATAAAAGCAACAGGCAAGATAGGTTCACTTACTTCTCAATTTTGTGTGTAAACAGTTACATGTGCTTAACATTAGTCTCATACCTCATTCTACTGATTTATCAGATTGGATCACAGCTTGCAAAAATTGAGACTTGAGTGTGTGGCAGGTGTTAAGTGTGTGCTGGTGGTGTATTTATTGTAGGGAGCCAATAGTTTGTGCACAAGTTGGTAAGCCTGCTTTTATCCTGTTTCGTTAACCTGTCTAACTCTTGTTAACCATAGGTGCTCCCCGGGCTATTGTAAGATGGGACTGTTCAATATGTCTGGGCCTGCCTGTACTTGGAAAAGTGGTTTGCACGAACTAAGGCTGTCACGTGTCTGCTTACCTCTGCTCTTTACTGGGTGAATGTCAAAATTACATTCCTGCATTGGCAGGGACCTACAGCACTCACATCGAATGAGGTGATAGGAAAACGCCACTGGAAACATCTGTTCAGAGAAGGGAGAAGGTGTGTAGGACAGCTGCAAAACATTCACCTCTGTTTTCCCCTTCTGCTCGCGCACTGTGCCCTCGTGGGAAATGGTGGAGCTGTTGCTGCTGTTGCATGATAAATCAGCAGCTGAGAAGGATTCATATGTAATTTTTTCACTTGCCACTAGGTTGCTTTATTTGGTCACCCCCAGCAGAAGAAAGAACTGTCAGGGCTCAGGAGGTGCGTGCTGGTGCAGGGGTAGGAGTGAGTGAGTGGCTGGCAGAGGAGTCACAGATCAGTCTGAGTTTGAAGGGATCCACAAGGATCATTGAGTCCAGCTCTTACGTGAATGGCCTGTATGGGGATCATACCCACAACTCTGGCGTCATTAGGAAAAAGGCTGGGGGGAGCCAGGGATTGTTAAGATAGCCTATATTAACAGAAAAATTTCCCACACAGCTTTCCACAGCTGCTGTTGTGAAACCAGTCAAATCAGCCATCATCCAGGCAGTTCAAATCCTGGTGCAGTCTGTTTTCAAGTATATCACGTTTGCAGATTTTCAGGTCTTGGGCAAGTTGGCACTGTACTTGGTGGGCTCCAGAAGAGTAGCACTGAGCAAAGCAGGCAGCTGGTCTGCGCTGTGGTGTCATGTTGGGTTAGTGTGAGGGAGCTGGCTGATGGTAAGTATTTGTGGAAAGCATAAATATTTGTCCAGTGTTTGTAATTGTTGTCAAACTGTGGTGTTCACCCAGTGAGGAGACGTAAAGCTAGAGAGAGAGAGCCGGGCTGGCTGTGCTTGCTGCCTGACTTGTGGGAGCCTTTGGATTGAGAAGCACTTGAAGCCAGAACCTGCTGCAGAATGACAGACTCCTGCCAGAGCAGCCTGGCTTTCAGGGTGCCATTGTGCTGGGTACTTGGAGAACCTGGGCTTGTGGTGATCATGAGACTCTGAAGGAGCTCTGTTCATACAGATCTGGATTTCCAAGGCCTGCCTGCTGGCAGTGGTCACAGATCTTCATTGTTGTTTGGGTTGTGTCTGTCCTAAAATCTGCACAGCATCTTCTTCCTGCAGAACCCCATTTTTTGGAGGAGCTTTTAATGATAAGCTAAATCTGTAGAAGATTTTTGACATTGCTTTCTTTTTTTCTCAGTCTTTATGACAAAAATTTGTTGCTGTCTTCCAGTGGGTTTTGAGCCCTGGGCAGACCATTGCTGCAGTCGAAAAGCAGAGCAGAAGTGAGATAGGCCGTGCCTGCAGTAAAGGATGTGGCATCAGAGTATCTGCGTGGCTTAACTGCACATTGACCAAAACTTAACAGAGAACTCTTTTTACTTCTGGGCTTTGATGTCTTGTCACGCAAAGCTAATTCTTTGAAACCTCTTGTGTCAGTAGGTTGTGGCCAACATCTTACTCTTTGGGACAGAGACTGTTCTCATTAATTTTTGGATAACACCTATTTCATTGTGGCCTACTGTGGAATGTTAGAGGTACAGTTAAAAAAAAGAAAAAAAAGGAAACAAACTCACGTAAAACCCCCTAACCACCAAATTTGGGAGTGTAGCTGAATAATCTAACCAACTTTCTATGGTTTCCATGGCTATTCAGAGTGCTTAAAGAGGTTCATCTGAAAAAGATGGAAATACTGGTATTTTTCACAAGTATTTCCTATTTATAGGGTTACGTGTGCAGAATTAGAAACTATCATTAAAGTCTAAGTAATGTGGAAAAATACATAAACGACTTATATATTCTATTTAAGCGTTTGTTACTTTAAGTAGCAGCTCCAGGGACCCAGGAGTGGAATAGCAGATGCTGCTGGATGTAGACGAGAGTTTACTGGCAGAGCTCTCTAGCACCTGGTGTAGGAAAATGTTTTTCTCCTTACAAATGCCAAAGCTGCATACCTTGTTACTTCTATACTGTAATTGTTAGTATTATGCTAAGGCCAACTGTTCAGGTTCATCATGGATCCTTTGGATTTGGCTGATACCAAATCCTTTCAGGTTAAAAAGACCTTTAGTCTTAATTTTTTTGTTGTTGTTATAATTCTGAATGGGGTGAATTATACATTTCTGGTATGCATTTGTTTTGAAATGTTATCCCATTTGTTTGCTGAATCAGTAACTTACCATAGCTTCCTTATTTCCTGGACTTCTGTTGATGCTGTAAAAGGTAATGTAACGTCACTACCTAAAAAAAAGAGAATTGCCATTCAGCCACTACTGCCTTCTACTTTGGCAGTATACTTGCATGATGTGTACATAGTATTTTTAATTTCCAGCTTCGGTGCCAACATGAGGCCATTCTGTTTATTCCCCATATCTGGAGCTCTGTGTTTTGGGGAGGATTTCTGTTTTGCAGTAGCAGCAGTTTTAGCAGCTGCGTGCTTTGAGGCTCCGTATCCTCTGACATGAGATCCAGTGGTGAAGTGAGAGGAGAGCAGCGTGGGAGCTGGGTTGGAGTGTCCCCACTTTATGTCTTCTGCAGTTGAAGAGCTGCTGTTGAGCAAGGGAAGGGCCTGTCTGCCACCCCCTTCCTGGGGGCTGAAGGCAGGAAGTATGAGCTTGAGTGTTGCAAAAAGACTCCCAGTTTATCATTTCCTTGCCATGACTAGTCATGGCAAGGAAATGATAAACTGGGAGTCTTTTCAAGAGACTTCTTCAAAATTATTTGAGGCTCTTTGAACAACCAGTCTGGTTGTGAGACTCTGTGGATTTATGTGGACTCTGTGGATATATGTGTCTGCAAACCCCCTCCCCTTTATCAGACAAGTCATTGATGCTGGAAGAGAAAGTGTCCTGGGAGGAAAACAGTGCATGATGGCTGGTCACCTGAAGGCACATTCAACCAATGAAGGTTGCCTGGATGACTCAAATGTGGCACTTGCGGATTTTCACTCCTCTGGCAAGCATCCACCTTGTACAACTGCTTGCTGAAAGCAGAACATCCTCTGAATGTTCCTATGGCCCTTCCAAAAGCTAAGGAAACGCCAGTAAGAAGCAGCCTTGGTGTGCTCGAGCACCAGGCTCTGGCAGTGCACCATACCTAGCCACAGGGAGCCCCTGGAAAATGGGAGTGTTGTGGGGTGAGGTTACTCTGGGTTGGCAGCAGTGAGACCTGGGAGGGTGGCTCCCTGCTCCTGGCTGCCTGCTGATGTCCAAAAATCCCTCCTGTGGTCATGGCCAGTGGGTTAAGCACAGGAGTCATACGGAGCTGCTGCCTTTTGCAAGGAAGGGCCTGCCATGGACAGTGCTGCCTTATGTGTATAAGTAAGGTTTACCTTTGTATTTTATATATGACTTTTAGAAAAGTAGGAGACAGGGAAGGTGAATCCAGGTTCTGTGAAAGTCAGTTATAATGTTGACAGCAAGAAAATAATGACCATCAGTCTAGATGCCTTTCAGGATTTATTCAGTACCTTTTTCTTTGCTAAATAAGGTAACTAAATGCTCTTTGCTATGTTTTGTGGATTTTATCTTGGTGGATCCTCAGTTGTGGGTAGAAAACTAAAATAAACAAGGAAATCTGTCTCTCATCCTTAGCAAATCTGGGAAAGCTAGAAACTGATGTGCTTTAAACTAGTGAGTTTTGATAAACAAGACAGTCTGCTTCCACTTAAGTGCTGCTCAGCTGGGAGGAAAGGACTTGAGAAATTCTGGAGTTTTCAGGAACTCTCCTAGCTTCCCTGTCTAGCTTTTGCAGTAGAAACGCTAAGGTGGAGGGTTTTGGTGGGTTTTTGACTTGTGTTTTTTTTCTTACTTTTCAGCTGGCCTGCTGCTGCGGTACTGCTGCTTGTTCCTTGTGCTGCAAATGCTGCCCCAAGATAAAACAGTCAACCAGCACCCGCTTCATGTATGCGCTTTACTTCATCCTTGTGACCATCATCTGCTGTGTCATGATGTCTACAACAGTAGCTAACGAAATGAAAACTCATGTAAGTAACAGAGGTGTGGTCACTCCTGCCCCTGGAAGAAAATGGGGCTCCTTACATGGCTCTTTGTGTATAGGGGTGCTCCCTCAGAAGAGGCAGTCAATTTCTTCCACCCATCCACTTCCAAACCCAGAATCATTTTTCAATGCTCAGTCTCTTGATTTTTCAGCCTCTTCCTGTCATCCATTGAGTATGTTCCACAGCAGGAAGAGCCCAGGCCTAGCATCCTTCCTCTCTGGTGGAGAAATCTGCTGCAGTGAACCCACCCCAGGTTTGCAGTGCAGGCAGTGTCACAGGAGGGAGAAGTATTAGGGAATTTGTTTTAGAAGAACAAATCAGTTCAGTCTAACCTTGATTTTGTTTCTGGCAGCTTGTTTAGTAGAAGATGCAGCAAATTAGAAAATAACTCTTCAGGTGTTGCAATTTCAATTCTGCCTTCCTGGTGCGACAGACTACTGCAAAGCACAATGCTGCAGAGCCTCTACAAGGGGTTTCCTTCAGTGTGTGTTGAGTCATTGTGTTCACATGGCCTTTAACCACAGCAAATACTGTTCATCTCTAATTGTCTTTTAAATTAAACAGCTTCAAAAGGATGAAAGGAGCTGTGGCTAAAGCTAGATTTTAGAACTCAAGTTTCTTTCAGAAGTCTTAATATAGCTTTCCTAAGCTAAATGCTCACCAGCCTCCTTGTTCTCACACACTGGTCCTGTTGTACCACATACTTGGTTTGGTTTCATAAGCCACCCAAGTAGGACAAATCCTCTCTCTCACCCACTACAAACTACAAAAATAAAACCCTGCTTTTAAGTAGGGGGAACAAGGGCTGCTTTGCTTAATTCTTAAAAAATGAAGGTTCTGCACCAAATGCGTCATTGGGCCTGCTTCAGGGTTGTGTATGTGCTTGTCCTGGAGGTTCAGGCTTCCCTCAGTGCAGGCATCTAGTTGTTTTGTGCTCCTCTCCCAAGAGAGTGCTTTGGTTGCACACTGTTTCCTAGTTGAACCAGTTGCTGAACAAGCTGGTGCCCTGGTTACATTCTGCACTTGACTTTCGGTTCTCTCTGAAACACTTCCCTCCAGAGCATCCCAGATGCAGAAGCTGGTGGCAGCACCCCCTTCCTGCAACACAGATGAACCAGCGGGTTTATAGCAGGCTAATTTGAGGGCTTCTGTGCTCTGCTGCTTGTGACCTTTCTTTCTTCCCATGGTACCTTCTTTCTATGTTCTGTCCTAACTTTCTTTCATTTAATAGCACTTCGCATGAGTTACCCTAGTGCCACCTTTTTACCCTGGGCTCCCTACCACCCTGTAGGAGCACCCAGAACAGACACGACACTTGCCTGTGAGCTGACTTAAAAACGGTTCAACATGTGCGTGCTGAAATTGCTTGCCAGGAATTACTTTCACTTACTAGATGCTTAGCTTGGCAATAAAGGGAATAACCCAAGGAACTTAAGTGTGTGGGAGACAAATTATGTGCTTATATCCAAATTTCATAAAGTTATTTTCCATCAGTAGAGTGGTTTTAATGCAGCTTGTATCCCTAACAAAAAAAGACTCACTCAGAGTATCCAAGAGAAAAGTGATTCAAGAAGCCTTCAACAACATGCTTTTCAGTATTGCCAAATTTCTTTTCCAATTCATAGTCTTGAAAGCTCACTGTGGGAAGAAATGGCACAAAGAGTAGCTGTTAGTTTGAAGTGGAAAGATAATCACTCTCTTAGTTTAGAGCATTTGATGTCTTTGAATAGTAAATGGACCATCTGAAAGTAAGCTTTCTTTATCTGCTCTCTAATTTAATAATTATGTTCAGGGCTGTTAAAAGTTCAAAGATCCCTGAAGCTAATTCAGCACAGTTGTAATGGAGTGCACCTTGAAAATATTTGTTCAGACTAACCAGTCTCAGCTTCCCAATGATGAGCTGTGTTTTGAAAGTGCTGTGCACTTACTGATTCCTTTGCTTTTGGCTGGGTCATGGAACACTCCTAGTTCCTGAAGCCAGACTGTAAGCAAATATTTTGCATGATATTTTTGGGACCTCACTCTCTCTTTTTTTGAGAGAAGACAGATTTTGATTAATTTTAATCAGATTTTTTTTTAAATTTTTGTATTTAGGTAAAGAATTTCAAATTGTAATGCAGTCCTTTTTAGAGCTGTAATCTTGGCAAGGAACATGTGTCTCTTTTACCAGTGTACAGCTCAAATACTCATGCTGATCTTACATGAAAGGAATCTCTCTTTTGTCAGTGAGAGGTGTTTTTTTCTCTTTGGTTGTTTTGCTGTAAGTTCCCAAGTCTGCAGTAGTAGATCTCTAGGGAAAGAAGCAAGAGGCAGTGGAGGAACAGGGACAAAGTTGATGGATATGTCCAGGAAAATATTTTGGATAGTATGATGTAAAATAGATTTTGCAAGAGCAATATTGCATACCAAGGCAAAAGATGGAGCGTTCATCAATCAAGACATGAGCCTGGTAACAGAAATACAGAGAAGACCAATATGGAGTTACACAAAATGGTTTAGAGACTTGATTCTGTTCCAAAATGAAGCAAAGCAGGGCACAACTTTAAGTGCCTTGATACATATATGATTTCTTTTTTCCTGTTACACTGTTTTTTTAAAAAATAGATACAACTTTACTCACATGTGTTCTGTTGAAGCAAAACCTTGCATTTCACAGGCTTTCAAAGGGTAACTGAGAGAAGAAAAGGGAAAGAATTGTTTTGATTTCTCAAAACAATGTTTTGATTTTTTAAATTAAATTTTTAATCTTAAAGCTCTTTCAAAACTTGTGGTTTCTGTCTGAAAATATCCATGTCCTACTTAATTAATGAAAAGAAAAATAAGAAAGATATTTTCAGGAAAACAAACACCAGTAAAACTCAGTTCAGTTGTGTGAAAGCATGTCAGTACAAGGTGGTCACAACTTCTGGGAAAACATACTTTCAGGCTTATTTCCCCAGATAGGTTTATATCTTGGCCCTTAACTGCATTATTGTACGTTAAACCCCAAACATGCTACCAAAAATAAGGGTTCTGAGTGCAGATGCCCATTGCATATTTCTGATAAAAATTTAGTCATAGATTCATGATGACATGTGTTCTGGTCTCATTGTTTCTTGGTTTTTTATTTCATTTCTCTGCTGCCCGGGAGAGGTGATTTTACGCGGGGTTTTTTGCCCTTGCTTTCCCACCTGCACAGATTTTCTTCCATGCTTCCTGTTTTCATAACAAAGTTTGCCTGCCATATTCTCCCTCCTTGGGTGAGGCCATCCAGATGAAAGCAGGGTCCTTCAAGCCTGTTTCTACACACTCCTTCCTTCCTGTGCCCCTCTGATGCTCTTTGCTGTGCTCCTACACTCCCACATTTGGGTGCAGACAGACCCCACCCGGGGGTAGCCAGGCCCTGTCCCGGCCCCAGCGCTGGCTCCTTGCACTGAGATGGTTCCATGTGCCTGCAGCTTGCAGTGAGAGCAAGTTTAGGGCACCCTGTTTCTGTAGATGCTACTCAAAGTTGTTTTTCATCTCTGAGGGCTTCAGAGTGTGCTGTAAAATTGCCAGCTTTGCTGTGATAACATCACTGCTTGCGCAGCAACTGAGGCTTTTGTGTTATTGGAGCGGATACTGAGTTTCTGCAACAAGAATTCTTTGTCCTCTACTCAGAGACCAAAGAATTTAGCTTCTGCTGCTTTTAAAGGTAATAAAAGTAGCTATTTCACTGTATCTTGGCAAAAAACTAATCTGTGACTTAACAGCTGTCAAAAATATCTAGCAAATGGAAAGCATGGTGGAGCATGTAGGGTGGGCAGCCTTCTCAGCAGCTGAATGTGTTTCAGAGATACAGATTGAAAAAAAATTAGTCTTTTTTGTCTCTCAGTGAAGTCACATAAGCCTTGATAAATTGTTTCCAGAAGTAGACCATCCTTTCACAAAAACACGCCTTTTTTATTACATCAGTCCTATTGTCCCCAGCATTGTACTTGTGTTTATTATCTGTTGGGGTCTCCAAGACTTTGATTTTATTCTTGTTTTGTTCCTTCAGGACTATGGGTCTTCTAAAAGGGCATTCAGTCCCATGGGACTGTTCCTGTGGCTATCACTTTTTACTACGCAGCGTGGTGAATACTACATGATGGCTGAGCTCTTTATTGCTTTTGTAGGGCAAACTGAGCTGTTGTTCTTGTGAATCCATATATTTTCTCTCTGTTTTCTGTGATGAAGTTAATACGTAAAGGAGGAAAGAATGTATAGGTTCAAAAATCCCATCAAGAAACCTGTGCAATTAAAGAAGCTGCCTACTTATGGTTACTCAGAGATCTGTTTTTAATTAGCTAGTCAGTTAATCAAGTTCTGTGGTATTTTTGTTCTGTTGTGTTTTGTTCTGAAAGTCTTGTAAGTAAAGTGAACAGATCTTGTAAAACTCTGTCCCCTTGGTGAGTACTATCATTGATATCAAACAAATAAGTAATTTTCCAAGAAAAATTTTAATTTAATATTATGCCACTTTCTAACCTCTCCTGATCGATGGTTATTATAAGCAAAGAACAGGAAGGCATTCCTTGATAGCCAGTTGCTTTCTCTGGCATTGTTGTGGCTTGCCCTGGCATCACTGTGGCATTGGTAGTTCTCATAATTATTCCAGTCAATCCATTTGCTCATTTTAAATGCTGGCGTGTTTGCCCAGTCTGACATTTCATTGCCTTCCAAGACCTGGGAAAAGTGTTGCTGATGCTCCAGACAATTTCTCAGAAGCTTTCTAAAAACTCTTGCATGTGAATTAGCCACAGCTACATATTTAATGTCAAGCTTCTTTATGTGGTGGCTGCTCATCTCTGAGTTATTGCTGAAAGAGCTACTCAGAGTGGCCTAGCTTGAATCCATTCTCGTAACACCACACAGCTGTGCTGAGACCAGTTTTCATCTCTTCAGCTGGTTCCAGCCCACCAAGGATCAGCTCCATATTGTGGTTATGTTTGCTACCCTTAGCTCAGCATCTCAGTGTTGCTGTGAGCTGCTAATATAGCTTTTCTTTTTGAGAAAGTCCTGGGAGGGTTGTTGACCTCAGGTTTGGATTCCTGGAACATGGATTGAAGTTACATACCCTGCCGAGAGAGGCAGGCTTTCAGAGCCTGGTGGCTGGAAGCTGGCAGTTTATACTTGTTTATCCCTTGTTTCCTGCATTTCAGAGGGCTTTCTACCCAGCTGGGAATGCTGCCTGATGACTAGCACCCAGGCCCTGTTGTTCTTTCATTGTTACAGCTGTGTGTACTGACCTGCTTGCTAAATGTGAAGGGGTTTCCTTTGCCACAGCTGTTGGTTTGTGCATGTTGTGTCCTGCTACATGTTGTCTTCTCTATCCTCTAGTCACCTGTAGCAGCAGTCAGCTCCAGAGGGTTTAATAATGTTGTTCAACTGGTCTTACCAGCCTCTGCTGAAGGCTGTAAGCATACAGAAAGGCCTTTTTTCTTTGAAATGGACAGTGGTTTTCTAACTAAATTCCTGTGTTTCTGTGCAGCTGAATGGTTCTCTGGCTGTGAGGGGTGGATGTCTGCACAGAGGTGCCTCACAGCAGCGGGTCCTGGCCACACAGACCTGCTTTTCTGAGCACCCAGCATCATGTTCGTGTGGTGAAACTGAAGCCAAAATGTGCAGCTGTTTGCTTTCCACTTTGCAGGGAAAGGCCTCAAAGGCAAATATTAATTTAATGAGTTGAGAGAGGCAGGAATATTCCACCTTTCTGTTAATTTAAAACAACATCAGATCAACTGGCACAGCTCCCTTTCAGAAGCTGTGATGGAGAGGAGAGTGGTTGCTGTCCCTGTGACACTTGGATGTGCTTCAGTCTGCATTTGCAGCCAGGGCAGCACAAGCCCCTGTTATGTCTCATGTAACGTGAATTACTGAAGCAATCAGAGTCTTTTTCTGTACAGCATGGGAAGAAGGGAGAAGATCCCCAGGGTGAGGGAATAAGCAGTAATGGACAGGAATGGCATGAGCTAACAGAGATGAAGGAAGGTGGACTTGTACCCCAAGGGATCTGTAAGGAGTTGAGTGAAGGCTCTGGAAGACTTCAGTCCCTATGTTTCAGATTTTGTTATATCCCCTGAACCCTGAAATCCAGGCTGAAGGCATATCAAAAGTGAAAGGTATTAAATGAAGCCAGTGAAAAGTCAGTGGTGCACAGACATAGACATGCTTGGTTATGTGTGCTTCGTGTCCATTCTAACAGCTTATATATGATGTGTTCTGCTTTTCAGATTCCCTTCTACAAAGAGATGTGCAAGGGTATTCAGGCGGGTGAGATGTGTGAGAAGTTGGTGGGATACTCTGCAGTGTACAAAGTCTGTTTTGGAATGGCCTGTTTCTTCTTTTTATTCTTCTTGTTCACCATCAAAATTAACAGCAGCAAAAGCTGCCGAGCATACATTCATAATGGGTGAGTATTTTGTTTGACTGCTTAATTTTCACATCTCTTTACAAGTTTGTGCCGTGAACTTTCCACTTGGGTGTAGTACTAGGCAGAAAAAAAAAGAAAAAAACTTTACTCTGCTCTTATTGTAAGAAATAATTCAGTCAAGTGAAAACTAACTAAAGTGGTAATCAGTCATAAAAAGAATGGGGTTCTTTTACTCATTAGGCTTTAAATAGAGGTTTCTTGTGGTACTAGAGTGAAAACCTCTAATTCCTATTACAACTGGATGGTTTTTTTGTTTTTTTCTCTCATCCAGATTCTGGCTTATTAAACTTATAGTTCTGGCAGCAATGTGCTCAGGAGCCTTCTTCATTCCTGATCAGGACACTTTCCTCAATGGTATGTCCTCTTGTTTTGCTATGCTGCTTTGTTCTGTACTATCTTGTGAGTGGTTATAAATCCGAGAGGTCTAATCAACATGAATATTGCCTTGTTTCTTCGAGAAAAGCCTTTACAGGCCAGGTGCAAAAAGAGTATTTAGGATTGTTTAGGGGGACCACTGTGTGCACAAACTATGTGGTCTTCATATGAATGTGCAGGAAACAGCATGTTTTTTTCCTGACCAAGAGCAGGCCAAAGGGGTAGGTAACAATACCACTGCAGGAATTCTTTAAGAATTCTTGCGAATTCTCTAAGAAATAGGGAACTGTAATGGTGCAGAAGGAGTTTGTCACTCAAGAACACAGAGCTGCATATTAGTTTGGCTTGTGCAGGTAGCTCTGGCATAGTGCAGCAGCCAGACTGCACAGTGGAGAGGTGCCAGTGCTCCAGGAGGCACAGTAACCTGCTGGACACCGGTGTCTGCTGCCTGGAAACCCACAATGCCCCAGAGGAATTTGGGATGTTGTTAATTTTCAGGTTGGTGGCATACATACAGTAAGGTAAAATTAGAGTTCTTGGGCCCTGGTGTGAGTGCTCTGCTGAGGATGCTGTGACAGAAGCATTTCCAGTATTGGAAGGCATGCTGGCACTGCACAGGCACACTGGTACTAGCCCAGTACTGAAGTGCCAGCTGGGAGGGGAGTGTATCACAGGAGTCTTGTGGGCTAGGAGCAAAAACCCTGGTGATACCAAAATGAGTTTGTTCTCTTGCAGTAAGTACATCCTACAGGTATTTGTAAGCCCTTAAGTTGTTGGGTCTGGACAGGTGAAAAGGGATGGGATCAGTAGAGCAAAGGAGCAGTTGTGTATGCTGCCTGCTTCCACTAAGACTTGCTTGGTTGCCTTGTTCTCAGCACCTATCTGCTCTAGCCAGGATGTCTAAAAAGGCAGGAGGAAGGAGTAATATGGGGAAGAGAATAGAGTGGGCAGACAGACTATGAGCACAGTACTCTGGGAAACTAAAGTAGAAACCAGTACAAGTAAACCACTAAGAGGTATAATTCACCTTCTTGCTCTTGCTGTCTGTTTGTTGGGTCCTGGCTCAGTTTGGTGCTGCTTTTCCATCTCCTCTTTGAAGCCTTGGGATGGCTATATGTGTTTGTCCTTAGGACCCATTCATTCTTTGGATTAGATGCAGCAGTACAATGCCTTGTACCCGTGGGCCAGTAAGACTGCCTGTCATCTTTGCAAGTGACCCTTTTCATGGTGAAATGTCTTCAGGAAGTGTTTGCAGAAAAAAAGTTTTTTGTGCTGATCCTCAACAGCCGTCTAATGTAGTCTGGAGATACAGCATAACAAGCTTTCTTCCCCGAACTATCTCTTGACTTTGCAGTGTAAAGCTGTATTCTGCAACTCCTGCTAAACTGACCTCTAGTCTGTCCCTGAATTTGAGATTTACAGATGGTTTAGGTATAGTATGTTTGTGGGGTTTTCTTCCCTCTTTTCAAGAAACTTACGCTGTCTTTTGGTTGGTTGGTTTTGGGGTTTTTTTTAGAGGGTTGGGGTCATTCTCCCAACTGTTTTTTTTTTTCTTAAAAAATAAAATCTCTTGCCATGTTTCCCAAGCAGTTTGTTAATCATGAAGGAGAAATACTGTGTGCAAGCAGTAGGTTTCTGTGGGTTGTAGTGTTAAATCTACACTGGTCATGCTAACCTTATCTTGATTGATCCATAAACATCCTGCAGTATACTGTGGCAGAGAGAGATCATGAGAGTCTGTCTATGTAATAATTCACTCCACTGGTGGTCTGACTTTTCCTACTCTTCCTCTCTAAAATACACATGCCACTTTGTGCCCTGCCTATTTTTATGTACTTTTTTACAGGATAACTTCATCCGTTTTTTTGTTTTGTATGCTTGAAGAACAGAATGCTTGTCAAGTGTTTACAATGTGTTTAGCAAACCAGACAATGACATTTTTGCTTGTTTCAAATAATGAGCTTATGATAGACTAAGAAAAAAAATGAAGTAATCTCTACATCAACTGCTAATGGGAATGAGCCCTGACTGTTCTGTTTTTCCACTTAACTTATATGTGCTCTTTTTCAAAAGGAAAGCACAGTGGAAGGATATGGCTGAATTTTGCTGATGCCTTTCCTTGGTCTTTTCTTCACTGAAATCAGCTGCACACCTGGAGTAACTTGTAGGCTGCATACTGCCTACAAGCTGTATATACAGCTAAAAATTAAAATAGGTATCTGTATTTCCTCAGACATTTCTGATGTTGCATGTAAGAAATCTGTTGTCCAAAGTATCCAAGCAGCTACCCAAATACAGTATATGTAGGTCAGCAGTTAAGTAGCCAAATAACCTGTCTTAAAACCAGTCAGTGAATACCAAGTGTTCCTTGGGAGTGGCTCGGAACAGCATTTATGAATAGATAAACCCCACCTTTGTTTTTATGCAGTACTGGACTCTGGAGGAGAAGAAATTGCCCTTTTTAGTAATGATTGGGTTCCAGTACCTTGCAATTTCGGAGTTTAGATTCCTGTGGAATGCCTTTACACCACCTCCCTCCTGCCAGTCACAAATAAGGGTTTCAGTATTTTCTGTCTGAATGTAGTAACTCACAGTGTCCACAAAAATTTTCTAGGTTAGGGAAACTCAGTAGCTGTCCTAACATAATTATGTTGAAAGTGTAGCAGGTTGCAAGCTGAATTCATCAGGGAGCTAATCTTGAGTTAACTGAGCTGGCCTTTCATCTGAAATCTCTCATCTCCTGCTACATCTGTGGGCTTGAGATATTCAAACAGCATTAATAGCTTCACTGCATAGACAATAAATCCATTTTATTTCAAGGGAAAGAAAACTGCAGTTTGACCTATTTTCTGCCTCTCTGCCTTGCAGCCTGGCGCTATGTAGGAGCAACAGGAGGGTTCCTTTTCATTGCCATTCAGCTCATCCTGCTGGTTGAGTTTGCACACAAGTGGAATAAAAATTGGTACGTGTTGGGCAGTAGTTATTTGCTTAAAATTCTGGTGGACTCCTGGCCAGTACTTTTCTTGTAACAAATAATGTAAAAGTATCATGGATGTAATTTTTGAAAGAAGACAGTTGAATGTCAATATTCAGAGCTGTTCATATTCGCTTCATAAACTTTCTCCTTCCCCAACAGAAATGTTTCCTCATTGCTCACTTCTACTCTGCTGCTTTATTCTTAAGCTGAATTGCTTGGCTTCCATTAAGTAGTAGTGTCTTGGGATGCAAAAATCTCTTACTTTAAGTTATTATATATTTTATATGAAAATACATCTTAGCATCTACATGCTAAGTAGAACGGTGCAAGAGAATAAAACTGGATTTGCAAAATGTAATAGTGAAACTCCGTGCAGTATTGTGAACTGATAAATCCTGCTTTTTCTGTGTTAGCTTAATGCACTTCAGGTTTTTTTTCTCAACATGAGAACTGCTAAATTTGTGTTCAACTTCTTTCCTGTCATCTAAATATGCAAGATTCCATTATCAACATGGATATACACCCATTTGGGCATTGACTGCATTTTTGGTTCAAGTGTATTTTCTGTTACTTTCCTAGCCCTTCCCCTCTCATCAATTTAAAAAATACATGTCTTCCCACATGTATTCTCCTGCCTCTACCTCCACACTTTCTGTCTCACATTTCTTCCTCTACAAGCTCTTGCAGTCCTCTCTTGTTCTAATTAAAATACCACCTGCTAAGGAAGAGTTTTAGCAAACCTTCAGCTTTGTTCGATTCCTGTTTCAGGGAGGAAGAGGTGAGAAGTCCTTATACCTCAGATATTTTTAGTGGTAGTTACTGTAGCTGCTTTTTTGTGGATGAAAGATTTCCAACACCAGCATTTAACTTTAGCTTTCTTTACATTAGATATTCTCTTAAAATAAGTCCTGTTTCCACAAAACAACAGAAAAAAAAACCCCACTGAAAAGACTTTCCATCCACCAAACAGCCCGTTGTGTCAAAACAACTGTTTTAGTTTCTTCTTTTAAATGCTGGTGGTCTTTGCAAGAGACCCTTGGAAGGTGAAGAAGGGAAAACAAGATGGACCACACTTTAGCTGAGGAAGACCAGTGGTTAGACCCAAGTGGAGAGGAGGTTTTTTGACTGAGAGAGTAGTAAAACTATCAAGGTAGTACAAGGAGCAGAAGAGAGGCCATGGCCAAGCAATACACCTCTGGTTTCATTGTGTGGGGAGCACCACTCCCTAGCCCAGCCTGGGACGCTTGGAGTTGCTGCTGAGGAAACCTCTGAAGTATTGAGCTGAGATACACTGATGGGCTGATTCCAGAGAATTTCTGGGAGTTCTAGGAGTCAGCGTTGGGCTATAATTACAGAAAGAGCTGATTGTGATAGTACAGAAGATAAACACTAGGGATAAGGAATGTTTCCCTCTGCTTCATGGGTAAGAACCTTGCAGGAGTCTGTGTTGGTGTAGTGACGCGTGCATGCTTCCGGAAAGTAAACACTGTCTTTTGTGTTTGAGGATATGAACTATTCAGCTGTTAGAATTTTATGTTTTGGGCAAGGGAAGACAAAGATAAGATGCTTGTCTCTCTCTCCCCAGGACTGCAGGTGCAAACCACAAGCAGGTGTGGAATGGTTTGCTTGCCTTGGTCACTCTCATCCTGTACTCCATTGCTGTGGCAGCTCTGGTCCTCATGGCTCTTTTCTACACGCGCTCAGAGGGCTGCATGTACAACAAGGTCCTGATTGGAGTGAACGGTGGCCTGTGCCTCTTTGTGTCCCTGGTGGCCATATCGCCCTGTGTCCAGAATCGTGAGTCCACTGACTTTTCTCCTTCTCCTGGATTCCTGGTGCTGCCACAGTTGTGTGCCTGGAGGCATAAGCCATGTCAGGGCAGAAAATCTCATGATAGTTCAGAATTGGTGCTGCTCTTGACTCTTTATCTACATTGTGAGTTGCTGTGGCTCATTGTTAGCTTGACTGCTAAAACTACAGAGGTGTGAGACATTTTGGGTGTGCCATCAGGCACATAGTGTAAAGAAGGCTCACCTGCTGATGGCTGGCACTGTGTTGTGAAATTTGTCTAAGTCTGGCAGTGGTAGCTGTCAAATGCACTCACCACTGTTTCACCATTTACTTTTGACTTCTTGGGATTTATCATTTGTAAAGTTTGGGCCTGGAGGAGTTGCCAGCAGTATTTCATATTGTGTGTGCTGTTAGTATCTTGCATACATTGGGCCTGAAAATAGTAGAGTGACTCCAACAGAGATTTTACAGGCAAATAAAATTATTGTGGCAGCTTGTCAATAGCTTTTGAAAAGCTGCTGCATTTGGCGAAAGAACAGCACAGAGATGATTCTTTACTTACATGGCAATCTCTAATGCTTTTCTAAAACAACCGGCAGAACTAAAGAATAGACTTTTTTCTCTTTACTGGTCAGTGGAACTGTATCTAAACTGCCTCAAACACTTACTAACTGCCTTAAGTAAAAAACAAAAGATACTGGTGTGCTGTTCTTTAAAGGATATAAGTTTCTTTTTCAGTTTTCAGTCTACAAAAATAACTAATTTTCCTTTTTCTTGTAAAGGCCAGCCCCATTCTGGTTTGCTGCAGTCAGGAGTTATCAGCTGCTATGTCATGTACCTCACTTTCTCGGCACTATCCAGCAAACCACCAGAAACTAGTAAGTTATCTAACGCTTTATGTAAATTCTTTCCGACATGCCATGTATTAAAAGCAAGAATTTAGCAAACCTGGATTAACAGACTCAGGCATATAGAAGTGCTGGGTTTGCTCTTCACAGAAGAAATTGCAAATAGTACAAATAAAACTGAGCAGCCAAGAGACTGTGCAATTGGAACTCTCCATGTGAGTAAAATGCTTTGGTCTAGGGATGCTTAACTTGGGTGAGTTGCATCTGTTGCACCATGTCCTGTTTCCTAAGAATAAATTTCCCAGAGCCTTGTAGTCTGTTCTTCCTATGGCAAGTACACGTTCTCATAAAATAGGATATGACAATATACCTAATGTGTTAGGTCACGTGATAGGAAAGGACTGGAACAAACTTGGATTCCTCTGGAACAAGCTGGGTGATCAGCTCCATCCAAAAGTTACAAGGTCCAGGTCGTAGGTGCTGGCCATCAAAGTGGACACTAATATGACATGTTTTGCTCCTAGAATTAGTCTGTTAGGTAGGCCTGGACTCCTCATGAACCAAAAACTTGAGTACCACATGTCTTTTGTTTTGAGAGGAAATATTCCAAGAAAGGACTTGGAGTTACATCTCTGAGTTATGTTGCAGTTGAGATGATGCTGTTCTTCAGCAGAGTTCTTGAACTCCACTTGCCTTTCAGCCACTGGAATTGCAAGTCAGGAGTATGGAACTCGCTAGAGTTTTAAGTTCTTTATGCTACAAAAACACCAAGACTTTACAGCACAATTCAAACTTTCCTTTACCCAAATAAATATCAGATTCATATGTTTGGACTGGAAGCATTCTTTTCACTTAGAGAAGATCTTTCTGGTTTGAAGTAGTACTAAAACATCCTTTATTATTGCTCAACTTTTGGTGTTCAATAGCAGAAGCAACAATAACTAGAGGAAAATAAATCCAATGGCAGGAAGGAAAAGTTTACACAGACACCTCTCAAGAAGAAAGGGGAGAGTTGGCAGAAAAAATCTGTTACACTTGTGTAGATACAGACACACACGCAAGAGTATTCTAGAGTTAGGAAGTAAACCAGACAGTATTTAGGTGTAAAATTTACTTACAGAACTTTAGCAGTGTTTTGAATTAATATGGAGTTGAATTTAGAAGGCTTCTGAGTTACTCAAAAGTCTTGACACAGTGTAAAATGAAAAAGAAGGGGAAGAAAGTGATATGTGGAATTAAATCATTTGCCTTGTGTTGCTTCATGCCTGTCACAGACAAAGTCTTCAGCAGTTATGTAAATGTTCTGATTCTTCTTGTATGTATTGCAAGTGTAGTTATTGCATTTGTTAGAGTATGCATCAAGCACACTCTTAGATCTCCTTGTCTTCCCGTGCCTGAGAATTTTCATGGTTGTCATCTGCTCTCAGAGATGCTCCTTCCTCCCCGTCCATGTGATAAGGACTCCACGTTTGCCTGTCATCTTTCACAGTGGCGTGTGCCCGACAATGTGCGAGGTGCTGGCACTTACTATGGTGTCCCAGGCCTTGTCACTCAGGTTTGCCATGAACTTACCTAATGTTGACTCATTTGTCAAGGAGGGATTTCCAAATTGGACATCTTGCATACAAGGCCTGAAGAAAATGCAAGTTACAAGTATTTGCCACACCCTTTAAGAGTTGGATATGTATTTAGAAGGAATGAGCAAACAAAAAGTGATGTCTCTTGAATCTGTGCTAATTACAGCCTGCCTTGGCTTTATGGTGCCAGAATTGGTAAAACACCTGCCAAGCAGTGGACCTGCCTGTCTGCAGACATGTCCTTAATGGACACAGGTGGGGGAATCTGTGCATCTCTGGCCAAGGTGTTCCATAAAGGCTGGTCATCCTTTTTTTCACTCTCACCTCAGTGCTGTCCCTGCTGTGTGCTGATAAAGCTGTTTGTGCAGGCCGTACAAAGTCCTCTCCCACTGGGTCAGGGGACTGACTTTGAGTTTATTTTTAACCTGGATGTAGTCTTTGCTGCATTCTTCCCTCTGCCCGTACAAACAGTTGTGCTGCCTCAATAGGGATACATTGTGGTTGCTGGAAGGAAAAAGGAGATGTCTTAAGTAGCATTGACTCAAAAATCTCTTGATTTGATATAAGGTACAGCTGTCATTTCTTGCTTTGGGGTGATGCTGCAGGCTACTCTATGCCTTGCCTTGACTCCAGGGAGATAATAAAAAGCCAGATGCAACTTGGAACATCAAGGACTGAATTGGTTTCATTTCAGGGACCTAGAAGAAGAATTTGCTTACCTGCCAAGATGAAAATCTGCCTGTAATTGGTGCATCTTTTTTTCCTTGGTCTTCTGTGTGTCAGTCTGAGAACAGGGCAACTACCAACTGCCTTTCTTAACTGTGTATGGATTTCATAGTTGTCCTCAAGGCACCCTTGCTGTGAAAGAAATTTCTGGTCTGAGGTCTGTACTATCTTGGTCTTACATGGTTTTGTAGCCTTGGGTGAAGTGCTGGCAGACTTCCAAATTCTTATTTCTTAGTTCACAAAACAGGGGTTTTTTTTCCTTGTTTGTCTGTTGTGGTCAAACAGGAAATTTTAGCACCCTACTGAGTTGCATTTTTTGTTTTGCCTGAAACACAGAGTCTGCCAGGTCAGATTTACCAATTTTTCCCTATGATCTTTCTAAAAGATAGACAGAAACAAGTGAAATTTACCTGCCTACTCTTGCATAGTAAAAACATTTCAATGAAAGCCTTTAGTCTGAAGATTACTTTAAAATGCAATGAAATGAGCTCTGCAAACTGTTCTTTTTGTTTGTTCTGTTTTGTGAAGTCCTGGATGAAAACAACCAGAATATCACAATCTGTGTCCCTGAATTCAGTCAAGGCCTGCACAGAGATGAAAACCTGGTTACTGGCTTGGGTACTACGATTCTGTTTGGCTGCATTTTATATTCTTGGTAAGTCTAGGAGTTTGCAGCTACCTTTCTGTAAATGCAATGTTGTGGTCCAGACAGTGAAGGCTTACAGCAGGCCGCATGCAAAGTCACAGAGAGGTGTGAAATAGAGCTGAGCTGGAAGGTTTGTATTGTCCTCAGCTTCAGAATTTTAGAAGTTTCAGCTAAAAATATTCAACAAGATAATACAACTTTTGAAACAAATACATCTCGTTAGAATCAAATCATTAGATCAAATTTAGATCTAGAAGCAGAGGGGAAAAAAAATCCACCTGTCCATGATCCCAAATAATCTCGAGGTCAAACTCTAAAACTCCATACAGTTACATTCACCTGAAAAATCTGTCTGAAATTTTTGTAGCCTCCTGGCAGAGGCTATGACTGCCTTGAGAGTCTTTAAAACAAACAAACTCTTTGGGACGCTTTAAGGCTTCCTTTGAACAAATGATGAGCACAGTATTGCCATCAGGATTTGCCATTGATCTGCTTTAAAAAAACCCTTCTTGTGCTCGTTATGCTCACCTTTGATGCTCGCCTTGTCTTATTGCAGCTCATTTCAATAAATGAAGTCATGCTCTGGGACAGGGAGTTGCTGGTGATTGAAAGCTAGTGTGTCACTTGTTTTGGCTGTGCAGCTTGCCAGGAGACAGCACTGCCTGTCTGCTGCAGGTTTTTGAGATGGTTCTGCTTCTGATTCAGTCCACTTCAAAATTCACATACAGAAACCCCTTCATATTTTTGTGAAGTGTAAACAAGAGACTTATTCTTCTGTTTATCAAATATACATGTGTTCCATTTTGTTCTGATACAAAATATATAGATATGGATATCATGGATCTAGTTCCCATTGGAAGGGCATTTCCAGTGCTTCAGGGAGGTGTTTCAGGACACAGACATGTAGCCTGCCACTGAAGTGTACCATGTAGCTGGGGAGGTAAGAACACTTTCAAGGGAAGTGTTTTGAGGCATTGCTTACCAAGGCTCAGTGTGTACCCCAAAGCCTTCCTATGGGTAATGGGAAGTTTGCATTTCACGTCCTAAAGGAGCAGGACTGGTCAAGAAGTTTTTCCTGTAAGAAGAAACTAGAAGGGATTCCCCCCAGATAACTACAGTCATGCAAGAAAGTAATTTCTAGGAACTGGTACACTGACAACAGTTGCTGGTAATTTACTTTTGAAAACTGACTGCTGCCAGAGACCTGTGAGTTCGCTGGCAAAGCCTTTACAGAAGTGCTGAGCCAAAGTGATGGCTGTGAACTGAGTATGAAAGCATTGGTTGTGCACAGCAGGGGAGATCTCTTCTGACTTGCAAATTGGAGCACTTAGATTTTGCTGCTGTCAGATGGTGGTGAATTCATCACCTTTCAGGAGTGACCTACTTTTGAGCCCATGATTCAGTCTGAGCTGGGCAGTGGCCATCTGCCAGGCTGGTTTATACATAGTGCAGGAGAAACTTTTCACATACCTAGTGCTTGATGATAGCATCCAGGCAAATGCTTAGCTGAGACATGGGAGTAGACTGCTTATGTTTGCTGTGATGTTGAAGAGTTACCCTGTTGGGGTTATAGTTATGCCCAGGGGTTTGACGCTATCTTCTTTTCCTCCTAGTTTGACCTCAACAACACGTGCAAGCTCAGAGGCACTGAGAGGAATATATGCAACAGCTGAAACTGAAGTGAGTTCTTGCTTCTTGCCACAGGATTTTTGTGCAGACTTTCTCCCATGCTTTTATTTCTGTTGTCTTTGGTGGCTAGTAATCTGAAAACAGAAGCTAGTCTTGATAGTATGTATGCCATGTGCCTCTGGGTAAGGACTCATCAGAACATTTGTCCACATTGGCCCTTCTGTAGGTCTTGCTGGTCCTGTGGAGGTGCCTTTATGTACTGAAATAACTTGTTGCTCTTAAAGTTCATTCAGCATCCTGCAGACTTCCTGTAAATCTTGTGTTCCACATGAGCTCATGTCCTCTTACTTAAGGGAAAAGTGTGTTGGAAAGCTACCAGAAGAAAAAGTGGAGGCATTCTTGAACATTTTCAGTCCTGGTTGCCTTTGTTCTCATAGCAACTATGATCCCAAATTCTTATCTCTTATTTTTATTTCCATACATAAGTATTTCCTTTCTTTTTGCCTATGGTTTCATCTCTGATCGTATTTCTTGTCCGTGTTTCAGCTGTTCAAGTTTCTTCATTCCACCTGCCTGTTTCTTTGGCTTCCTTGTTCTGGGAACACCCAGAAAACTGGGAAATGAGTGGGGTTTTGCTGAGTAACAGTTTCCCCTTGCTTAGGCTTGCTAATGATGCTTTTCAGATACATGTGTGTGTTTGGAAGATGAGTCTCCATCCCTAGCTGTCTCTGCATTGGTGTTAACTTGCATCTGCAATTTTAGCTTCTGTTTCACAAGTCTTTAATCAGAGTGCTTGTGAGAGTTCAAAAACACAGAGCTATCTTCTGAGGCCTTTGGTGTTTGCAGTAGCTGGGCGTAGGGAAGGAAGACACGTTTCAGTGCCAGGGTGCCAGGAGCGCTTCCCTATGGCAGGATTCTGCAGCTGGACAGGGCACCAGTTCCAGCCCAGCCCTCGCAGCCAGCTGGGCATGGCGCACCGAGACCTGGCGTGGCCTGTCTCAGGCAGGTCCAGATGGGGCCTGTGCCTTCCCACGCTGTGCTGAGGGACAGGATGGGGAGCACTGGAGAGGAAACAGCTGCCCTTCATGCCCCTGCACCTCCTCTGCCAGCCTTGCACTGTAGGAGGCCTGTACCAGAGGTGTGGGTTCTGTGCCCTGTGGAGGAGCAGCGGGAAGGCTGGGGACTTCTGGCACGGTGTGTATTTGGGATGTGGCCCCTCACTGGGAAGGTCCATCTCATCAGCCACAGTACTTGCCCGCTGGATTAGTTCTGGACTGTTGGGTTTTAAAGAGTGTACTAGAGCCACTGAATGTACATATAAAGAAATGACTGGTAAAGAGCAACTAATAGCACTCTGATTGCCTTCCCTGTGCCAAAGGGCCTTTGCCTCCCAGCCCAGAGAGGGTCTGTCAACTGTGCTGGAGTTTTAGGGGTTAGGGGCGTGTATGCCAGCATTGCTAATGTCATCACTCTGTGCCAGGAGTTAATTACAACTGGTTAAAATGTTGAAGGGAACCCAATGCTTGCTTCAGAATGTGAGTGCAGCCTCAGGGTAATTCAAGCTGGCACTTCAGGTGAGGCTTGGCACAACAAGAGTAGAAAGAGGTAGAGAATAAGGGTTTTTTAAGTAGTTTTATCTAAACTCTCAGACAGTCTTTTGAAACAGAGTGAGCTTTTTGGCTATTCCTGACTTTATGAACCCAGTGAGTACAGGTAGTCATTGATATGCAGGGTAAACCTGCTACTTGATGTTTCTGCTGGACACTTTACGTTAAAGACCTACTGTCTGTGAAAACATGCAACCAGCCCCTGTAAGAGGGCAGAAGCTAAAACATAAAGTTTAGAAGTGCAAAGCATAAATATTTGTTCATGTGTATGTGGTGTCCCAACAAAGCTGGGGCACCCCAAATGTGGTTTTACACAGGGATCTTCTACCCCTTAGGGATTCAGGTGCAGTGTGATTTGGCTGATCACTAGCACCCACATCATCATTATTAATCATAATAAAACTTTGCAAAGCAACTATTTCTGCAGCAGTCTTGCTGCTTGTCTGTTGATCCAGACATCCTTTAAATCAGTCTTGAGATAGTTACTTATCTATGATGCTGATACGGTTTCAAAGGTGTTTTAGACACTCTAGGATGCTGGCCTTACCTGGGCTGTCCAGGGCCATGTTTTATCCTTCATGGACAGCTCTAAGTTTCCAAGAAGCAAAGTCCATATTTCCAGGACTGGGCTCTCCTTTAGTTTGTTTTACTTAAACATGAACAATACCAAAGTCTCCAGTAGAATTCCAGTGCCTCATTACATTGCACAGTATACTGTGATATAAATAACATATAAATATACAAAGTTAATGCACTTTCATATTATAAAGACTGACTGATGTGATAGTTAGGGAAGTGAATTTTCCTAACAGAGTTCATTGTCTTAATCAGACCACAAGCAAAATAAATCCCAGAGAAGGTTATTATCAGTAGAAATAATGTTGGTGATGCACTACAGAAAGTGCTGACTTTTACTGTATTCTGGTGCAAGAAATATACTTAAAATTTATTTATTAGATGGTCAACACCTTTTCTCCATTTATGTTACCATTCAACACAAGAAGTGTCAATTTTAGCTTTTCTTTATCCATCAGGTTAAAAAAAAAAAGGAAATCTTCATTTAAATAAAACAGTAGAACCAGGTTTCTGCTTTTACTCCTTCTGCTTGTGCTCATTCTAGCTGCATTTCAGCAAAATCTTGCAAAGATAAGTATATTTCAGACTTACACTGGTACAGTTGTGATTTCCAACCCATGCATCAGAGCTTTGAAAGTTCCTTATACTTTCATCTTAGTACAGAAATGTCCTAAAGAGCTCTTATATGCAGATCTAAATAGGTAAGTCCCCTAAATATGAATGTTCTTTAGTGTAGCTTTTCCATTTTGTCATAATTATTTGCATCTGCGTTGTACCTAGAGTTATGTAAAGTGGCTAGAGTAATTTTTAAAGACTGGCTCATTTCTTCAAATTTACTGAGCACATTTTTCCAAAGCTTGGAAACCGCTGTTACGAGCTACTGGGCAAATTCTAATTTGAGTTTGGTGCTGGTTGGAAATACAAACCAGACTTTTCTAAATTAGTGTCTGTATCTTAGGCATAACAGACCTTCCTTCCTCAACTGTTCTGCTTTGCTGTAGCACAGGTTCTTACCCTCTTCCTGTTGTCTGTTCCACAGGTAGCTCGTTGCTGCTTTTGCTGTGTACCCGATGGAGATGGTAATTATGTTTTCACTGAACAATTTACCTTATTTGTGGCTTTTGGACCAAACCCAAGAGAGTAAGGACACAGCTGTGGATGGAGAGCTGCTCGTACCCTCCTTCAATAGAGTACTGAAAGCAAACTGAAGCAGATGAAGTGCTCCAAATTAGGCTACAGAGGGAAGCAAGGGATGTCACAACACCATTTTAAAAATACTAGGCTAGTTAATAATTCTTTAAAGTACGTTTCATTACTGCAACATACAAAGAGTAATCTCTGGTTTTTTGCATGCCTCTGTGTGTAACTGGCTGCTGGACTTCTGGCTCAGCAGCTCTGCAGGGACTGCAGTTCAGGAGTGAGATAGGAAGGGAGTGTCCTGTTTGCAGGTACAATCAGAATTATCAGCTTGGTCTTGCCAGAAAAATATTAACAGGTAGAGCAGTTTAAATGCTCTCAATGCTCAAAATCTACTCAGCAAGCCAGGAAGCTGATACAGGGCAGGATTTCAGTGTTAGTCCAGTTTTTGGCTCAGGGTTTGGGCCCATGCTCTGAGGACAAGGAAATGTTCAGGCGTTACTCTGTGTCAATCACTCATTCCCAAATCACACCGTAGATGTTCTCCTGTGTTCTTTGTGAAGCCAGCTGCTGTTTTCAGTTCTCATTACATTTGCAAAATTTTCTTGTTTCCTGTCTCTTACAGCTGATGCTGAAGAGCATGTTGAGAAAAGGGGAGGCCAGACTGTGGTTTACGATGAGAAGAAGGGCACAGTGTACAGTTATGCCTACTTCCACTTTGTTTTCTTCCTGGCTTCTCTCTATGTGATGATGACAGTAACTCACTGGTTCCAGTAAGTGTATTTCTTTAATGCTGAGAAATTAACATCTCTCTCTGTTGAGAGGGAAGATGTGAACAGGAAGTTCTGCTGTTTGGGTGTTTCCTACCCTTATGGTAGAAGTTTGAAGAGACATTACAAGTCTTTCTTGGGCATTCTTGAGCAAGATCTTGCGCTATAAAGGGCTGCTCTCTCTTGCTTCCTCTATGGGTTAACCTAGTTAAAGTCTTTTGTTTATTGCTAAAGTTCATTCCATTTTTTTTTTTCCCCTATAACAGTTATGAAAGTGCTCAGATTGAAAAATTCTTCACTGGAACCTGGTCTATCTTCTGGATTAAGATGGTCTCCTGTTGGGTTTGTGTTGGTCTATACTTATGGACTCTTATTGCTCCACTCTGTTGCCCAACCAGAGAGTTCTCAGTGTGAACAGTCAAAAGGTCATTTTAAGTTTTTCTCTTTTTTTTTTTTTTTTTTGAATGAGGAAACACCTTTTACCCACTTATCATAATGTACCAGTTATTACCTTTTTAGTCAGACTAAACAAATGATTGCAGACTTTTTTTACCATTTTTTATTATCATGAGCAAGCATTGCCTAAGGGTACAAACCCGTTTTGAAACTTTACAATGCTTATGTGTGGTGTGTATAAAACACAGTTGTTGCATAAACTGGAATAAGTGAAATGCTTTTCAAATAACTGACAATCCTTCTCTGGCTTCATTGACAAGAAAAGAAAAAATCATGGTGCAGATGGTATCTTCTTACTCCCCATGAATGTTTGGTATCTTGTAGCAAATATGGATTCATTCCTTTTTATACTCTTTCATTAACTGTTTCTTTTACAGTTTGCAGTGGTGATTTGGACTGCTGTTTTGTACAGCATATAATTCTTGTAAGTAGTATCCAGATAATTTTTTTCCAAAAACCTATCTAAATAATTCTGTAGAAATAAGAGAATATATGAGAATTTGACTGCCAAAGGATCTACTAAAAATTGTTTATCTAAGTATTAAATATATTAAGTTATTTTATACCTGGATTGAGAAAGGAGTGTATCAATGATAGTAAAGTATTTATTCTATTATTACTTTAAAGGCACCTGGATATTTTATGCAATTCAGATTTAGCCCAGTTAATAACTGAAGGGGAGTTCTACACACAAATTCTCAAACTGAATTTTGTCCAATTTTGCTTTGCCAGGTTACTCAAAAGTTGAGTGTACTGCATGGGGATGTAAGAAAAGGTACATTCTTTATTCACAATGTTTGCTGTTGAGAAGATGATAGTTAAGGGAGCACTGCCAGTTGCTGTTAAATTTAAAAGTGGGGTGCTTGTTTACTTTTCTACCCTGCTGTTTCAGCTTGTATCTAAAGATCTCCCAGGATCTTCAGTTCTGTTTCCATGACTAGTTTTTTAATATTTTAGATGCATTGATGGTCAGAAGAGGACTATAGTGTGTTGTCATCTTTTCTGCTTGTGTGTTGGCTGGAAAGTATTTTTTCTAACTGCTATATTTTTATATTCCTCTGTTGATACTAGTTTTGCTGTTGGGATGGGACTTAACCGATCAATATATTAATGGAGACAGTTCTTTTGTAGGACTCCTATTCCAAGCACTGGAGTAAGCAGTCAGAAAAGCAAAACCAGAAGACACAAATATAGCAAGCAGCTGCCTTAGTACAAATGACTTGACAATATTAAATACTACCTTGTCACCTTTTTTTTTTAATTTAAGCAGATGATTTGGTGGTAGAACAACAGCTCAAATGCCCTGAATGCTGAATAAGGTTGAAGCCACATAGTTATCTACATTCTGGTGGGATGAATTTATGGCTTAAGCTAGTCCTGGTGTTTTTTGTCTTCTCTCTCTTGACATATATATTCACACACATGCACAGTTTGAAATATCAACCAATTTAGCAGGTCTTTTTTAAAAAATGTGATTGAGCCTTAAATCTTCATCCACTGCTTTCTGCAAAACTGAGAAAAGCACAACACAGAGGCCAATGTGTTGGCCAAAACATTTGCATGCCTTAGTTGTTCTGTTGCAATAATTAATGGCTAATGCCCACCTGGTGAGTAATCTTAACATCTCGGATCTCAGTTCTGGTCCTGCTTTCATTACCATTTTTAGCTGCCTTGTTGCTATGGTATCCGAGGGCTTCTGTCCTGCTTGGAGCTTTCCAGGGATGCGATCTTCCCCACCCTGTGCACTCTTACCTAAAACAAAATCTTCAGGTCTGAAGTCCTCTCTACTTACACCACCTATTCCACCGATTAGAGCCTCAAAATACATCTGTCCTGAGATCTGAGGGAAGGAGGAGTCTGTCCAGCAGTGACTGCCCTGGCGTTCTTCTTGTTTGCATCAAGAGTTAAAAATAGCAGTTGAATCTGGGCTTTGACACTGAGTTACAAAAGCAACAAATAGCTCTAGACAGGGAGGCAGGTTTTTCTCTTTCCCTTTGCTTCTGCTGGGAGGTTTTGATCCTGCCAAGAGGTCTGCTAGCATGGGGACCTGTCAGGACACTTCTGCCTGCATTTGGAGTCTCACTACACAGATACTTCTCCATCTGAAAAAGGCCTTTATAAATGCTTTTTCAATCCAGAAGCATCTATCTGTCCAACCTCTAAGATAAGAGCTTATGGGCTGTGCAATGATGACTAACAGTTGTCCCACCTAACTCGTAGTAGCAATTCTGACAAACAATTTTGATTCGGTGCTATAGTTGTGTGCTGCAACTGCGATAGTCCAGGCTCTTGATTCTGCCTTGCCTGGTCCTATCAGGCCTGCAAGATTGCCTTCTAGTGCCATATATGTTGTACTATGAGAAACGAAGCTTTTTTCCCCTAAATTAGCCATGTGTTTGTAACAGAACAATTGGGGAAAGGAGCTTTATGGAAGAAGGCATGCACTATGTCAAGTTATAAGGCAGGGAATGGTACCTGTTGTCTGGTTCTGATAGTAGGCATCCTGGTCACAAATGTGGCCCTTTGATGTTCCTGTTTACAAAAACACTTATTTTATGCAGTATTGCATCAGGACTTTCTGCACCTCCTTGTGCCCTTTTTAATATAATTTGTTTTAGGGAAATAGGTTTTGCACAGAGGAAACAAGGCTGTGAAAAGAAAGTCCACAGTGAGGCATGAGTCCATTCTTCTTACACAGCACTTACCTCACTGGTTTGCTCCTCCATCCTTCCCTACTACCGGCTATCAACCTAAAGCATCTAGATCTGCAGGTATACATAGAGTGGGAATAGGGCAGTGCCTGTTTACACAGTTTTGTCTACTTCTGAGCAAATCTTCGGGGGAAAACCCCCAAAATAAATAACTTCAAGGGCCTCTGGGTCCACAGTGCCCCAGATCCAGCTGTGGACTTCCAGGCCTTTCTAAGGAATCAGTAACTAGTGGCACCTGGGTGTGCAAAGACTAGTTCCTCACCAAGACAAGGCTTCCTGCTGGCCAGGCAAACATTACAGCCTTAGCATTCTGTGTAAAATCTGTACTGTGAACTTCCATGTGCAACTACCTAATAAAATCCTCGGCTCGGGTCAAGGAATCAAATTCCCAGCCCATAGATTCCAAACAGTTCATGCAAATGGGCTTTTAAAAAAAAAACTTTTTAAGAAGTGCCTTCATACCTACTGCTGTGATAACTATTAATTCAGGTGGCACTAGAACTGGAAAACCTGGACTGAGCCTGTGACTGGGTGATGCTGCCTTGTACGTTACACCAGTGTGTACAGGGCACAATCAGACCCAGAGTGCATGTGGAAGACCAAACAATCTGTGCTTGACAAACCTTTGGGGATAAGACTGCTTCAGGTATTACTGTGCAGTGGGAAATTAAGTGGGAAAACTCAAAAGTAGCCTGATGCTTTTGTAAATAAATGAGTAGTTTTACATTTAAGCTGTAAACAGTTAACTTTCTCTCCCTATAGCTGAAAGTGTGGGTGACTGTCTGCTGAGGCAGTTCACTGCACAGTCTCTATCCTGCCTTGTGCCATGTTGTTCATTGAATTTGTTCCCAGACGTAAGTGGTGCAGCATGTCTGGCTCCTAGTGGGTTTGGGCTGTGTGAAGTGAGGAAGCTTATAAAGACATCAAGACCAGAGAACATGTCCTATACTAAATTTCCTCCATTTAAATTTGAACTAATGCTATCATTTAATGGACTCTTGGAGGAACACAGTGTTGGCAGAAGTTCTGCTGGGAAGGTGAAGCAATTTTGTTGGCTTTTTTCTACTTTTTCAAATTTGCTATCATAAAGATTATTTGGGACCTCACTGCTGCACTGTCGTCTGAGACTGGAACAATTGTACTTTTCCTCGTGAAGGCAACCAAGAGCCACAGTCCTGAATGGTTCTTGTTTGGGGTAAAATAAGTGGGACAGAGTCAGAGAGCAAGTGTCTGAATCCAAGTAACTGGACTAAAAAATGAAACGATAGAACTTTACTAGGAATGTGTGGAAAGCAGGTGGATATGCTTGTTTGCTGTTTGCCACATAGTTCCTCAACGTGTGCAGGCAGCCCTTGCAGCTGGATGCCAAGTAAGGAGCTCCACTGCAATCGTACATCAGAGATATTGCATGTTTTTGATACTCTCAGCTTTCTCCTTCAAGCATTTCCATGAGGTTCAAGCAGCTTGTGCGTGCCTAGCTAACATGGTAAATCCTGGCTGGGTTGGGCTGCTTTCCTCTGAAATGCAGAATTCAGTGTTGCCAATGTATGCATAGTTCAGAGAGAGGGTTTGTCCCCTCTCAGAATCATAAACACTGCATGTCTATTTATTTATTTATTTTGTGTTTTAGCACCTTTTTACAAGTCTATAAGCGCTTTGAGATTATAAATTACGCACGCGTAATTGCTTTGTCAGCTACTGCTGCAGCCATTTCTGGGCTAGAACATTGCTATTAATGAAGCAACCATTGCACTCGTGAAAAAACTGATTTTTAACAGTTCTTTGGCTTTGAAAGATGGCGTCAGGAAAATTTGAGTGCTTCAGATAGTGCTGCTTGAACTTTGGCTAGCAGCCCACAGTATCGTGGGCATCTGAGCAAATCAGCAACAAAGTAATCTACAGACTTTTTAAACTGCACTGTAAAGATTTTATAAACTGCTAGGCTTTTCTCCTAAGTAAGTTGATGAAGCAAAATACCACAAGACTGTACCTGTGTGGCTAGATGAGTTGAGATCATCCACAGCTAAAATTTTGCTCTCATCTTTCCTTCTGGGCTTTAGAAGCAATAGAAGTCTTTTGCTTGGAGGCTATATCTTCTTGTTTTATTTGCCTTTTTCTCCTTGGATTTGTTTTTTAAAGGCATTGTAAACCTGGTTCATTCCCAGACAACCTGCTGCCTGCCAAATGGGATGTCTTTGGTGCTAGAAACTAGCAAAGACCACTTTGCCAAGTCTTACTGATCTTTTCCTTTTCATAGCAGGACAACCTGCAGCATTGAAGCAGAGTCAAGGATCATAGTTTTTATAACATGGATTGGTTTTCCTCTGTGAAAACTGCTTCTTTGTTTCCTGTAGTGGCCTACGAGTTCTTGTGGGAGGGAAACACATAATGAACGCCATGACATTTTACGTGTGTTTTCAGTTTTGTAAACAGTAGTTTGAATTCAGTGTTTCACATGACTGTACAAGTGAATGCCAGGGGTCAAGTGCTTAGAAAGCTTTGGCTGTTTCTACTCAGAACAGGCTACATAGCTTGGGAACTGGTATGTCTCTGCATTTTCTACATCCTCATGGCCCAGGTGCCCCAGGATGGGGATACAGACACACTGTGCAGAGTTTGAAGCAGCAACTTTGAGAGACTGGCATGATGACTGCTTTCTAATGCCCGAAGAAATTCTGTAGGCTTCAAGTAGGCCTTAAATCCCGTTTGTTCGGAGGTTTTTTATTGAATCTGGATTTGATTTTTCTACACCTGTTCAATAATGTTGTTTTTAAAAAGTTAGAATTTATTTCAGATATAAGCCAGCTTGCTTCCCTGCTGCCTGCCAGTCTCCAATAGTTCCCAGTGTGTAGCGTACAGAGATTTTCACAGACTTGTTCAGAGCCGCAGTCGTCAGCTTTGAAACCACTCCAGCAGCCTAAAGCTTCTAGGGCTTATGCTCACCAGAGCTTCAGGGTGCAGCAGTGCAGCCATGCTTTTGCCAAAGAAGCCTCAGTGTGAAGCCAAGAAGAAAGTGCAAAGCCAAGAATTTTGGAAAACTATGGGGAAATAATGGATCATTTGACATGCCATAGCTTTAGTTTTGCTCTTATCGATACACATCCAGGTGCTTAGGTGTCCTTTGGACATCCATGCAGACTTAAAGTGAGGAGAATTAACTTCCAGATAAAATAATTCTACTTTTAATATAGAAGCTGAGAAAAGATTTACTAGGAGCATATGGGTTCAGTGTCTGCTTTTTGTTCACCACTGATGTGTGGTGTTCAGTCGTATATATGCCATGTTCAAAAACTGGATGCAAAACAGTCAAAATAGAAACACATTTTCTTAATGGTGAGGGGATTTTAATTAGTCTTTTTCAAGGTTCTTAATATCTCAAGGGAACTTTTTGGTGTGTATGTGTGTTTTTATTTTATTAAGCTGTAGCCCGGTGAAGTGGAAGTTTGCCAGTTTATTTAACTTTTTTGCAAGTGTTGTGGTCTTTAGTAACTGTAACAGTTTGACTTTTAAGGATTGGTAAAGATTCCAGAATTGTAAGATCTTACTTGTAAAATAGTCAACAGCTTTGCCTTTATAGCATGTTAATGGTTTTTATGGACACTTCCTTTTGTATACTGAGTGAATGTATTGTTATAGATTTAATGTTTAATGGACCAATAAAATTTTTCTTACATTTGAAATGAATTGTTGTGTTACGTTAAATTTTCAAAGTCAGTTCATTCTTGGAGAAACTTAAAAAATATCTAAATATTTAGATTAGCTATGCAGTTACTGAGCCAGTAAAAGTAAATTGGTTATCTTTTTTGTTCCCTAAATTTGAATGTTGTTTAACCAAAAAATCCTGATCTATGGTATATTAGAGGCCTTCAATGTCCATGTTGTTTTTGTATTTCGCCATTGTGTGATACTGGACGATGACAGATTGCACAGATTTGTCTGTGGCATCTGTTCTGAACAATCCAGCTCCCTGAGACGTTTAAGATACCCTGGCAGTGCAAAGTATCTTCAAGGTCGATGTAGCACTGAAGCCTGTGCAGCTGTTTGAGATGCAGATCTCTGATTTTTAATCTTTTTTCCCTCACCCGGATGGTGGGGTGAGCAGCCGTTGAATTTGACATGCTGAGATCCACACCAGGGAAGGTGCTTTGTCTTCACAGGTGGTGGCTCCTTCCCTCTCACCATCCATGTCCTGCTTCAGCGTGTGCCAGCTGCAGTCTGCCTCCTGTGCCAGAGGGTGACCCCCCATGCCAGAGCTGACCAGACCCACACAAGGACACAGTTCCCTGTGGTTTTGAGAAACTGCTGACAAAGCTTCCCAGAGTCAATGGTGGCTGCTACTCCCTGTGCAGCTCCTGGTGCATGAGAGAGCTCTGGTGCATGGAGCTGTGAGGGTGTGTGTTTGGACCTAGGAGCAAGGCAGAGACAGGTTCCTGAGTGGTGCCCAAGGGCTGGGACAGTCAAGTGCCTGTGTTCCACAGCCTCCCACCAGCCTGCCCACCCCTGCCCTCACCCAACACTGCAGCATCCTGTCAGGATGTTCCCTCCTTGCAATTCCAGCCGGATGGTCTTCAGGGAACAGAAGCACTTGAAGTGTGTTTGCCATGGTGTTTGCAGCACACAGGAAACAGTTAATCTTTGTTGAGAGATTAGATCCTGGTGCAGAAGCTGCAGGACTCTGAACTCCAAAGTAGTTACAGCTGCTGCTCCAGCTGAGTACAGCCCTGCTGTGCAGGTGGTGAGGTCAAGAGCAAGCTACATGTTCAGTTTTAAAGATATGGGATTGCAGCATCTTCACGTGCCAGAGGCCACACATGGAGCTATGTCTGCATTGCACAATAGTCTAGAAAGGGGTCATGGTGCTAGAGAACCTTGTTTAAATGATTTTAAACAGGGACTGCACAATCTCTGATGAGAATGTGAGGCAGAAGGTTTCCCAAGCCCAGACTGTGATCTTCTTGGGGCAAATGTTGTCTGCAACAGCTGGCTTCACTCTTGATCTTGTAGGCTGCCTAGCAGTTGGTGTGTCAGTGTAGCAGACATAGCAAGCTGCAGCATCCTATCGTAAGGTCCCAGCAGCACCTCCTGAAATGAAAGTTCTGGCTGTCTGACTTGTAACTTTTGTCTGTGGCTGCCAGCAGAGCAAGCCAGTATGTTTTCTGTCAGGGGAGGTTAGAGGCTCACAGCTTCACAGAGTTTTCTTTGGCAACAGCATGAGAGCCAGAGCCTGCATCTCACCTCCTAGCTTCCAATGGCCATGGACTGGAAGAGAGCCTGGAACCAGGCAAGCTCCATGGACGGTAAGCCAGCTGATAAGGCAAAGGGCCAGGCTGCTCCCTCCCAGCCATTGCAGCAGAAGGAGAGGCTCTGGCTGCAGGCAGGAGGGCTGAGCAGAGCTTTGGAGCCTGGCAAGTTTTTGGAAGCCAAGTGCAATCGTGTTTTCTCATGGAGCTGGTGTGTGCTGCAGACAGGTCAGGGTGGGCCAGGCCTGTTGCATCCACTGTGAGGAGACCACTTGTGCAAAATGTGAGCACTGCAGGACCCATGTGTTCTGCACTGGTGGTGTGTGTGAGCGTAGCAACTGCCTTCTGCCCGGGCTGTGCCCAGACCATTCAGAGAGGATTTCTGCATGGAGAAAGGGCTCCTTCTGGTGAAATGTAAATGTATGATAAGGAAGATGTAAATTTGTTTCACAGTGTGTTCTCCTTCCTAAGTGAACAATACTGCAGTTTTAGCCCATGTTCAGCTAGAAAAACACATTTTTTATCATCTTCTAGGCGTAATTTGACAATGCTGTCTGTGTTGCTCCAAAGTAAATAGCTTTTCAGTCCTCAGACATCTGGTGAGTGGTTGGGTTTAGTGATGCCAAGGGGAAAGGAGGACTGAAACTGGAGGACTTTTCATCATCAAGCACTGAACCAAAGGAACACTCCTGCATCATGCTTTTTGTAGTGGGACTCTGGGGTCCCTCATGGGACAGCTCCTAGGACCATCCTGCTTCCAGAAACTTTGGAAATGGTAGACAAGCCCATGGGAAAATTCTGCCAGTAGTCAAAGCCTCTGATAGCTTGTAATATCCTTAAGGGTATTTTTATTGTACTGAGAACAGGAAACTTTTTTTTGTTGTTGTTTCATGCTCTCACCTGATAATTTAACTCAGCATTCCCTCTGTATCTGTGTACTGGGAAAGAGCTAGGAATGTTCATTTTCCCAGGGCTACTTCTGATTTTAAAACTCTCACTGTATTCCCTCCCTTTGTATTTCTTCCTCCCCCGTCCCCACAGGCTGAAGTGCCGTTTCCCAATGTCCTTTTAAAAGTAACTATCCTGTAGTTATTTTAAAAGTATATAGTTATTTTTAAAGTAACTATCCTATCTATTCAACAGTCCTTGGAGCTTGTCATCCCTCCCTTCCTAGCTCCATTTTGAAAAACAATGTAGTAAAAATGCACACTGTATTAATAGCTTTCTGCACTTCAAATTAGTGCACTATGATACAGTTTCTTTTGGCTTTTTGTTTCCAGTCCTTTCCTAATGGTTACTAATGCTTAAAACAATGTTTTGGGGTTTTAGTTTGGTGACTTTGCATAATATTACAGTACCTGCCTAGAGAGCTCGGCTCTGGCAACAGGTCAAAGCCTGGCTTTGTGCGTGTGAAAGGATTATTTTATCTAGGTGATTCTGCATTTATTATCTCTTAGTCTTTTTGTTTTAGTCACATGCAAGTCGTAAGATGTGACTACAATGCTCTGCTGTCAGCTTTTTTGCTTTTCCAGGATGTGATAGTGTTACTCACAGTTTTTGCAAGTGGGAGGGCAGGGAGGTCTAATACAGTGCTTAAGAGGAGGTCTGCCAAAAGTAACAGCGTCCAAAGGCCTTAAACTGTCCTAAAGGAGATGCAGCCTATTCCTAGGAGGACTGGAAAGGTACTACTTGGCTCAGCCAAACAGCTCTGAAACACTTAATTACCAGATGCAACCTGTTGTTTATAACACATTCAAGGTAGAGAAAATTTCACTGTCTTCCCCACCGTTTAATTATGAATCCAAAAATGCAGTAGAGTAAAACTTTTCCTGAGAGTGTTTTAAGCAAGTTGTCACTCCATTTACATGCTGCCCTCTAGATTTGAGGGCATATTTGAAAACAAGTGAGGTCCAAGTCTGTTTTGTCTCCTTTTTATTTTCACTTTTATACAAAAAAAAAGTCTGACATTGTTCTCATTGATGTGACTAAGCTGCGGTGTGCACTCTGACAACAACAATCATATAAGGATTTAAAAGATATTGTTTTACTGTTTGCAATAGCAATGTTAGTTTGCTTTTACTTTTTAAATATCCCCAACGCCAAATTGCTGCGCTTGAAATTCTTGAAAGTCCTCTGGGATGGTGTCTGAAAACAGGAAAATATGAAGAAGTTTAGTCTCTTCTGACAAAATTAAGGAGCACTTCAATTACCAGCCTACTCTCTTTTTACGTAACATGCTTCTCTTTTGTTTACACAGTAAGACTGAACAGGGAATGTTTTCAGTTTGAGCTGTATACCACAGAAAAACACGAAGAGGCTAACAAGACAGTGAGTGCTACAGTGCCAGCCTACAAGGGAGTACTATCTATCTTCAAATTACATATCTCTGAAAACTTTGTGGCTTGCACTCTTAAATTTTTATCAATAAATGCTGACCAGAAAGGCAAGAGAAGTGGTTGTCTTGCTCTGCCTGCCAGACACATTTTTAGTGCCAGCATCTCTATTTCTCACGTATCCTAATTCAACTTCCCTGTGATGGTTTTCCAGGACTCAAGAAGGGACAAAAAGCATTAGGACCAGGACCAATAGCAACCAGCATAAAGACTTGAGACTTGGGCAAGGGAGCTGGAGATGGATCAATGTCGTAAGAGTAACTACAGTTCTGTTTGAAGTGTTGTTTGCAGTCTGCCTTTGCCAGATCCCAGAACATTTTATCTGGAGAGCCACAGAGCAGCCATAGAGCTAAAGCTGCAGCCAGCAATGGAGCCACAGCAATGAAGCTCAACTGCATGACCTCAACTTTACTTTGATTATTTCCACCCTGATGCAGGAGAGGTAGCTTTAAAGTCATAAAAAGGACGTGCGTATTAACACACACAGTATGTAGAAAAAAGGGGTAAGTCCTTTGCTTTCTGTGGAGCACTTTTTAAAGGCTTGAAATTCTTCATAACGTAGGAACTTGTCTGAAATGAAAACAGATACTGGGGGACTTCAGAGTCTTTCTCAGTGGGTTTCATTGACTTAATGTAGCTCCTGCAGCAAAGCCACTTGCCTGCTCTCTGCCATGTAAGTGTGACTCAGTGGCAGCTTTGATACATGCTTTCTGGGAAACCACAATACTGTTGAAAATACTTACCAAGTAATTTTTATTTGTAAGCATTATTGTCTAGAAATTCCCTGTTTAACTGAGACCTCCAAGAGCCAGCCGAAGTGTAGTACTGAGTGTCAAAGTACCAGAGTCCATCAACATAACATGCCACAGAGTGGCCCTGTCCCCTGCAGGCCTGAACTGGGCTTCTCAGATCCACAGAAAGCAGACAAGGAAACTATTCCAACTTGGCTGGGTAATTATTCTCCAAAGGTTGGATGCTGAGAGGAGGGGCAACCCCTTCAGCCCCAGTTCAAGTTACCTGAACTGCTGCTGGGGCAGGAGTACCCTGAAATGATCAGCTTCTGTGTGAGTGATCAAAGTTTGAGTTATTTTACATAGTGGATGATCAGGGCTAAGCTAAAAGGCTCTTCCTCCAAGAGAAGTGATCCAGCACGCTCCCACATAATCAGGAGCATTCCTACATGGGAGGAAAGGTATCTTATGATCTTGTCCCCCCACATATAGGACCAGCCAGCAAGTACCCAAGTGACACTGATGCCTGGTGCCTGAGCTCACTGGCTCTCCAGGTGTATTTCACCTTGTATTCAAAGCTCAAGGCATCTACATACATGATGGTGTCAGTGTATTTATTGTGTGTGTACAGCTCTCACAGTCAGCTGGTTTTATGTAACATTCCTAATTCTCTGATGACAGCTATTCCCCTCAGTTGGCACAATCTCGCCAGCAGAGTGACTGCTCTGGGAGGAGCAGCTGTGAGGTGTTAGTTCTTGTCTGGCTGAGCTGCACTGTGCTGCTGGTGTCTGGGGAGGCATTTCACAGCTGTGAATAACTTGCAAAGGAAGGGGAAAGGAAAGGATGCAAAATGGCTTAATCCAACAGCCTTACTTCTGGTTCTTCACTTGCTAGTTGTTAGCTAAAATGATGTAAGAGCAAGATTACCATTGCAGCGATATTTCAGGTTGGACCAAATAATGTTTTCCTGAGAGAAGCAGAAAACTCCAAGCCGTCCTCCACGCATCGTGGTGTCTATAGTTACACCAGAGTCTGCCACTAGGTCAGAGCCTTCATAAAATCTTGCCCTTAATGAAAGCAAACAGAAGCTCTATTAGGTCTTTTCTAAGTCTGCAACATTCCTGAAAGTAATGTTGTTATCCATGGAGACTCTATTCTTGGGCATGCTATCCTTCCCATCTAGCCCAGGGGAGAAAAAGCAGTAAAGGTAGCCCCTTGACTGTGTAGGCTGGGAACTGGAGCAATGCTACATGCTAGTGAGAGCCAGACAGGGGAGGGTGTTTGGGGGGATTGCTACATATCCTGAAAAAGCCTTGGAATTTTTTTTTTCCTGTAGTCAGTCCGGCTAAGCACTTTAGCTCTTGAAATTTTCCACAGTCGATAGTGATAGGAGAACCAGACTAGATCAGCTGAAGAAGGCCAGATGGATATTGTCTCACATAGTTTGAAGTTTGAAGCTGAACTGTTTTTTTAAATAGGAAAAGTTTCAAACAAACCATTGGAATCTTAAATTTGTCTGTGAGATTTCTTTAAAAATGTGAATATGATTAACTCCAGGAACTGTTTTGCTGATCTAGCATCTTCTTTTTAGAAAACCCATCAGCAACTTCCCAAACCGCCCTGTGAAAGCTGCGCCCCACCAGCTGCCCAGTGTGTGCTCGGTATTGAGGGCTTGAGCAGGACCACACTAGAGCCAGCTGAGCTGTTTGTTGCAGCACTGCCCACATCAAGTCCTCAGCCTAGGTAAATGACCTAGAGGATGATGAGCCTAGAGGATAGGATGTGGATGAGGATAGTGCTGACACATTTCTGCATACAAGAAAAGAGCAAACGGTGAAGGGAATGAAAGCTCCTGTGTCTTTTCATAAAATAAGGGAAAAAAACCCAAAACAATTCCTGTTATGTTTCTGAGTTTATCTGTAGAATGAACAGAACTTGTTGTCTTGCAAATTTCCATGGGAGAGGCTGGCTCAAGTGACTTTTTCCTAGGCTTCCTTGAAGCCTTGGAAAATCTTTGCTAGACACATAGTGGTCTGTGGCATCTGGCCTAACCAGACCGCAGCAAGAGTGGACAGAGAGCTGACAGAGGCGCGCTTTAGGTGTGGCTGCCTTTAAAGGATTCTGTGACCACAGACTTTGCGACCTTTCCCAGTTACAGGGAGCATTAGTTAGGCTGGTGGGAGATACTTCAGCCATAGGAGATGTTTGCTCATGCAGCAGCTTTACAAACTTCTTGGTCTAAACGTAAGTTGCCACCCAAGATCTATTTGCTACTGCTTGGTGGCTAGGGCACAGTAACTGACAGTATAAATGTTCTTTATCAGTTTTAGTGTAAAAGTCAATCACGATCACTCAAATTACCACTGAAGATGATGCTCTGTACCAGAAAAGTGGAATAATTACACCATCAAATTACTGCATCTCAACTGCAGGGTGGTGATTTTCTTGAAGAAAAACTGACTTACCATATTTCTATTCTATTATAAGGTAAAAACCTGAGCTGATTATGCCAGGGCAGTTAGTTTTTTGCATTTTAATGTCAGCCTTGATCTACAAGTATAATTCCTGCTGATTTCTCTGCTGGATGTCGCAGAGTAAAATGTTTCATCCTGAATGGTGATTTTTTTTATATTATTAGCTTTTTTTCCCCCAAAAAACCCAAAGTAAGAATATATAACATGCATTACAAAGCTTTGACAAAATTTCTGATTATATGCTGAGTAATCGCGAATCCATCACATCAGGATAATTACTGATCTTAGCTAGAATCACAACCTCTAAGTGGACAACTTTTATTAATTCTGTTATCCTAGAATACATAAATTCCAACAAAAATATTCTAAAATATCAAAATTAAGAAAATGCGAAATATATTGCTTTTCAATAGCCAGCAGTAGCTTGGAAAACAAGGTACTAAATCCAGAAAAGAGCTCATCAGGGTAAGGCACAGTTAAAAAAGACAGATGGTCCATACAAAGAGGTTTAACTTGGAATTGTCTCTGCTAGGAAAAGAACTGCAGGCAGAATTTCAGAGGTCTAATCTGTTATAAGGCTTCATCAGTGCAAAGCCCAGACATAATACAAATTCTCAGGTTATCATCTGAATCAGGTGTTGAGAAATTACAGTTTAGGCAGACATGTATCTGTACTCACTTTATCTATCCTTTCCTCTCTTACCTGATATAACCAATCTGGGGTCTGTGCTGCAAGAACCAGCGATAGGAGACTTTGTCTTTCCACCCTACATTTCGGGGGTCCTTCCACAGCAGCCTGACCTGATCGTTAGTGTCCCCTGTGTGCCAGAGGGAGTTGCGGAGGTGCTCGCCAGGACCTGTCTTAGATTTCACAGCCTGCAAAAATACAATTTTCCAACACTGACCACATAGAAAAGTCACTTTCGGAAGCCATAGATCTTTTTTTAGTGGGGAACAGGTCTGAAGAAACATCCTCTCCACTGCTAACAAGCCCCTAACTTCTGTTCTACAGCTGCAGACACTGCCTATGTGAACAAAGCGACCAGCTGGGTACCTGGACAAAGGAAAAGGAGGCAATCTGACCAGTCAGGGTCAGAGCACAATCACTGCAGAGACTAAATGCTCCAGCTGATCAGAAAGGCAACATGAAGTTCCTTAAAAAAACAGGAAAGGGCTGTGTGGCAGCTGCCTGGTTTAACCATTTTGACAGCAGTTGCAAATAGAGAACAGCAGTCGGGCAGCACACTGACGTGCAGTGCAGTAGCTTGGCTTGTGCATGGCATGATGACCTAGCCCATGGCCAGCACATGGCAGGATGGCATAGCCAGGCTTCCATGAGCACTGTGTCCTTAGCTAGGAGCCACCACCAGTACCTTTAGCTGGATGCCAGGCTCTGCAACAGCTCGGAAGGGAGTCGCTTGCCAGTACGTCTGTTCCGTCTGTTTCCACATTACTACGTAAAAACTAGAGCTGTCTTGATAACCAAAAATAAAGCCAGCATAGTCATCATCTGTCACTGTGTTCACATGAAAAGTGCCCTCAAAGTCAACGCCATTAAAAGCCGTGTAACCTAGGCAGGGATACAAAAAAGTTAAAAACAATTTTGCAGAACACATGTTCATATTCTGTGTGTTTTCTGCTGTAAAACTTGAATCTCAGAAGAGAGTACATACCAACAGCAAGGCCAGGATCACTGTTCATAGTCTGCACAATTTCCATCCCCTGTAAGGGTAAATTCAGGGTGGTTAGCATGTGTGGCAAGCTGGGTTGGCTAAGCCTTATAGCCTTTTCTCGTCTCCCTCTAGCACCTCCTTCATCTGTCTCTTCTGTTTGCTCTCAACATACCTATGACGCTTGTATCTCTGAACTAAAATCAGTGAAAACTATAATCAAATAGTAATGTTTCAGCTGCTTGCATACCCTGAGTCAGGAAGGATTTGTCAGTTTTCCTAGTGCAGAATTAGTCATACTGGTATTTTGATACTTTCTTTCCCTACCACAATATTCTGGAAATCTGAATCTGGCCAAAACTGGGGTGCAGGGGAAGAGGGTTGTGGGAGGAAGAGAGTTTTTCCTAGGCTTAGCTCATACATTTGGATCACAGAGCTCAGGATTAAATTGACTGCCAGGACTGGGTTAAGGAAGATGTATACATTCCAGCTGGCTTGGCAGAAACTTTCGCAATGGGAATAAACTACATGTTCCCTGTGACTCAGAATACACTAGCCTCCTGAAGGCTAAAATTTGTTAGTGCAAGTAAGTTACTGAGTTCCATCCAGGAGTACTGGAGTGCTGCATCCAGCTCTGGGGTCCCAGCACAGGAAGGACATGGAGATGTTGGAGCGAGTCCAGAGGAGGCCAACCAGAGGATCAGAGGGATGGAGCATCTCTCCTATGAAGACAGGCTGAGAGAATTGGACTTTTTCAGCCTGGAAAACAGAAGGCTTAAGGATGACCTAATTGTGGCCTTCCAGTACCTGAAGGGGCCTACAAGAAAGATGGAGAGAGACTTTTTACAAGAGCATGCAATGACAGGACAAGGGGCGTGGATTCAAACTGAAAGAGAGTAGGTTTAGGTAAGATATTAGGAAAAAAATCTTTACTGTGAGGGTTGTGAGGCACTGGAACAAGCTTCCCAGAGACGTTGTACATGCACCAAACCTGGAAGTGTTCAAAGCTGGCTGGAGCTCTGAGAAACCTGGTCTAGTGATGCATGTCCCTACCTATGGCAGGTTGGGGTTGGAATGAGATGAGCTTTGAGGTCTCTTCTAACCCAAACCAATCTATAATTCTATGGAATTCTGTGTTATTTAGCAGGTCAGACTTTTAAATTATGGGAAGGATTCATGAAACTTGTTTGCTACATGTTTCAACAGGGTAACACATATCTGCCTTCTGGCAGCAGTGAAATCCACCCAGAGTAAATTGGCCAGCATGTAGTTACTTTAGATTATTAGGAGCATCAATTTTGATAGCTTGAAGGCTATAAAAAGGAAAATTCCTTCATTATTACTCCTGAAAATAGTCTACTAACCAACAGCTTCCACTTGTCATGTCTGCCAGAGGTCCAGAAATTACAGAGCCAGTTTTACTGTGGTTTTCAAATGATCTTTCTCAAACAGGTAAGAAAGACCAAGTTTTATTTTTACCTGGTTCAGAACCACCCAGTTTGGATCAATCTGCGCATCCCCCTCTGGGTCCAACACCACTGTCTGATAGGCCCTGAAGTCTGTCAAGGTGATCTCTGCGTTCTCAGGGCACACATCGATCCGATCAATCACTGTATCCTGGTCAAAATCAGACTCACAGACATCGCCAACTCCATCACCTGAATGCATCAGAGAAGTGAAAGGAGATTTATGGTGCAGCAAGTAGTTACATCTGGCCCAGCCACTGGATCAGGGTGTCCAACAAGCAGGCAGAGTGTCAGCCCTGCTGGCTGCAGTGCCTGAGAATGTGCCTCTGTTTTGGCTAAAGGGCCCCTGAGTGCTGGGGTTGTTCCTGGCAAGAGTGTATGCATTGGTAGTGACCGTGTTGCATCCTGGTGCACATGAGTAATGCCTGGAGATGAATGCAGTGCCTGAGAATCCAAATGGCTCCTGAAGGCCCATCTTACCATTATCATCTTCCTGCCCCGGGTTGGGGACCAGCCTGCAGTTGTCAGGGCCCGGGGGCAAGAGGTCAGGAATGCCATCATTATCATCATCGTCATCACACTCATCACCCAGCCCGTCCTTATCTGTGTCCAGCTGGGAGCTATTAATAACGGTAGGGCAATTGTCTGTGCTGTCCTGGTGCCCATCACCATCGCTGCAACCACAGAAACAAAAAAAATGGCATGCCAGCATCAGCTCCTGCCTCTGCACAGTGAACAGCACGGACACCTGAGGGGGAAACACACCAATGGCAGCTCTGGAGGTGGAAGCAGACCAGTGGGCAACACAACTGTTGTTGCTCAGGTGGCTGAACTGCAAGGAGAGCAGGAACAAAGAAACTCAGGTAAGATAAAGTGGCAGGAAAGCAAAGACCAAGTCAGGAGCTATAAAAATACTCAGGGAAAAGAAAAAGAAGCCTTACATGGTGTGGGAAACATACTGGAGCCCAAGACCCCGAAACACATCCACTCCTAAAGGGTGTGTAAGGCACATCCAAAAAGTGCTGTGTCACCAATTAAGAGGCACTCAGGAGACAGGAAGAGCTGGACACCTTGTGTCCCTTGTCTTGTGTGCATATGTGTCTTGGCGCTCATGAACATGCAGGTGTGAGTGTGAATGAAACTTTATGAGAAACTCTACATGAGCACCTGAAGTCAGACTTACTTTAAAACAACCACTGTTCTCACCCTCCTGCATATCAAGTTTTTCGTGGTGGACTTCGCACTGCTAGGTTAGTGCTTCCACTCGATGGTCTTGAAGGTCTTTTCCAAAATGAATGATTCTATGATTACAATCCTGCAGGGGGACATGCATTAAGAAATAGAGGAGAAAGTCTGTAGCTCCCAAGCATCCCTCCAGGCCATGGGTGCATCAGCTGGTTACAGTGAAGAGCCACCAGGAACCGGGACACAGATGACAGAAGAGGGTTCAAGAAGTTATGGGGTGGCAACATAACTTTTCCATGCCAACAGTTAAGTGCATCCCTGAAAAAAAACTGCCTGAACTGTGGTGTGTTTTGTATGCATACCAAAACCAAATTGCTTTCTGGCAATTCATAGGCATGTTTTCCCTCAGTAGCTTCTTGCTTAGCACAGGTGGAGCAGAAGTGACCTGCAGCCAAATTAAGGTCATGCTATGGCTTATAGGTAGGCATATTACAAACCACCTTTCCCTGCTTAAGAAAAGTGTTTTTATTTTAGGTCAGAGTAATCAATGTTTGCACAATATTGAGATAAAATGCAATAAGCACCATAGATGTGTATCTATTGCAAGGTTAACCTCAGGCAGAGCTACAGCATTTTTACCAGGAAATGCTTCATAGACATTAGTGAAGTTTATGGGGGGAAAAACCGTCTTTTTTTAAAACATGAGGAAGAACAAAGACATATCTACTTAAGAGTAAAATGCTGATGGCCTTGGCAGCTGCTGGCCCAAGACTGGGAATGATCCCTGCAGAGACATGGAAGTGGGCTCCCTGCAGCTCCCTTCGCAGAGAGCAGCACCCACCAGTGGCCCTGGCATGGAGCCCTGCAGTTGTCTGTGGCTGATGAAATGCTGTGACAGCACAGGATTTATCACTTCCCTTGCCTCTTGCTGTAAGTGAGGTGCACACAGGAGGGCCTGCCACCCCTGAAGTTGGTTATGCAGAAGCTGCTTCCAGGAAAGTGATGCAATTGGTCATGGGATGTGCTCCTGTGAATGCCCAAGGCATATGAAAGATATAGACAGAGGATCCTTGCCAGTCTTGCTGTGCAAAGGGGTTGCTCTGCAAGTGTTTTACACTTGATAATAAAATTCTGTTTCTGCAACCCTAGGTTCTTAAGGAAAAACATACAGCCTTTAACTGTGAAACTTCTGCTAAGGAGACAGAAATAAAAGAGGAATGAAAAAAAAAGAAATGAATTAAAGACATTTTCTCACTAAGAAGCTCTGAGCAGTGCTCTGGGTTTTACAGCCAGAGAATTGCTTGAATGTCACTTCCACAGGAACTCACAGGAAGCCTGTGTGAATGGGGCTAAGGATGAAGTAATTGTACTACCACAGGGAAGTGAACAAACAAGGCTAATAAATCCTAACACTGTTTTTGAAATAACATCTCTCTGGAATTAAATCCAGGCTAGCCTGAGGGATTATAGCTCTCCAGGAATCAGTAGCATGCTTCAGCTCAGGACTAGCCTCTCTCACAGCTTACCTGTCCTGATTGGTATCGCAGGAATCTCCAACAAGGTCATTGTCAACATCTAACTGCAAAAGGGAACAGAGAAAGTTCCAGTATCAGCTGTCAAGAACATCTATTTAAATTGCAGGATTAAATCAAAACAGAACCAAATCAAATACAGTTAAAATAAAAGCGTGAAAAGACACTTGTTTTACAGAATTTATTTTCTCTCTTGCATCATGCATCTAACCAAAAATTCAGTTTTATTAAAAAAAAAAAAGACAGTGAATAAAAACGGTTGAACTTAATTGAAGCAGTTCAAGCAAGATTCCTCTACTACTGAAAATAAGTATCCCTCATTTCTAGCAAGGTTAACTTCTTAAGCAGCTTTAAAATTCTACTATGTTTCTCTATATTTTCCAACATTTTTCATTAGTCACAGGGGGAAGGGGGGGTTTGAATCAGAATTCCAACATATGAAAAGTTACAATGACTTCTCACCTAGGAGCACTGAAAGTTTTGATAAATAAGGACACCAGGATTTTGTCCTGACTAAAGAAATATCAAGTGTAACTCAATCACACCCCTATGTGGAGTCCTGGAGCCGATTTCAGAGCATGAAAGATATACGCTGAGCAGAGGTCCTAACAACATCCCGAATTGAGAGTACAACTGGTGGCTCCTCCTTCTCACACCAGGAGAGTCTGCAGATCTGTAAAACTCTCCTGAATACCTAGATATATACTGTATTTTATTATCCAGGAAATACACTTTATTATTAAAATATGAACACTATGGCTGCACGGGTTGCTTCATTCTCTTGTACTTTTTTAGGTCTCAGCAGTCCCTCTCCCTAAACAAGGATAATTTTTCCTTCTGCCTGCTAACCTGGTTTGGGTTGCTGATTGTAGGGCAGCTGTCACAGGCATCACCAACACCATCATTATCTGTGTCCTCCTGGTCTTCATTGGGGATCCTTTGACAATTATCCAAAAGGTTCTTAACACCTAGAGTAAAGTGGATTGTGTGTGTTAGTTGAAGACAATTCCCATGTTTGTCCATACTGCACAATATAAACATTAAAACAGTAAAGACACTATTCCTTTTCAGCAACTACTTAATCCTGCAATGAAATTATAAGCCTGCACAGTAAATCTTTCTTATGTGTGCATCACTCATTTAATAGTAGTTAGCAACATCTTGTTAAAGAACATCTTTCCACCTGTCTTGGGGTGACTTTATGATGTGTATCCCATATCGCTGCCTATGCCTATAAATTAATTTTTGTGCCTTTCTGTGCCTTTAAACTGAGCCTGAGAGGGGGAAGGAAAAACTGAGCAAAACTTTCTCAAAGCAGTTTGCAGCTTGTTCAAGGTCACACAGAGATAGCGACTTTGTTTTCAGCTGCAGCAGGGAAGCAAGGAGGCACCCGGCTTGCTGCTTTCCAGTCAGCTTTTGGCCAGTTGTTTCAGTTTCTTTTCTCCAGAGACAGATGGAGAGTTGAACTTTTTTTCCTTCCCTGGAATTTTGGATTTTCTCCCTTTTCTACTGGACTGCTTCAATATCAGAGCACATCAGGATGACTTTCCACCAGGCACAGAGGGCCTGGCCCTGGGCCAAGCCCCAGCTCTGAGGACACCAAAGGCTTTCCCAGGTTTTTTCTCCACAGCGAGAGATTTTATCAGTTAGCATTATTTTCCTTTTCCTGTGTGTTTGTTAAATAAATAGTTTTATCTCCTTCACTTTCCTTCCAGGAAAATTTATTTTTCCCAAACCTGGTTGGGGAAGGGGTGGTTGTGACCTGCTGTCTCTCGCAGGATATATTTCTAAATTTGGCCAAACCAGAACACCACCCCATCACACCCATTATTACACACAATTCATTCTATCCTGTTCCTGTATCACAACTTACAGGATGGGACATTTCATCTTTGTTATTACATTTAAAGGGGTGTGATTTTTTCACTTCTTTCAAGCCTCCTACAACAATGAAAATAACACATTATATAGCTCTTGGGCACCAGTGACTGGCAGCAGCTGGATGCTCTGGGATGTTTGCACCTTTAAGAAAATGCTGAATGATCAACAACCTTAACTTCTACATGAAACATGGCTTGGTTTCTCTGTTACAGTGTACAGTGCTTCCAATGCAAGCTAAGATATGTATTAATTAAATGAAAAGGATTAAAAACACAGATTTCATGAAGAAAGACTATGTGTTACAGCTAGCAACATGAAGTCTTCTGATGTGCAGCACACACTCTGGGCAAATTTGAATGACATCAGAGAAGCTGAAAGTGAAAAATCACCAACCATCTCCATCCATGTCATCATCACAAGCATCTCCTTTCCCATCACCATCTGTGTCCCTCTGGTCGTTATTCAGGACATTACGGCAGTTGTCACAAGCATCTCCGAAGATATCTTGGTCACTGTTTCTCTGGTTAACATTGGGAACCAAGACACAGTTATCCTGTAAGACACAGAATCAGACATCAGTCAGGCCATGAATCTTTAATTTCTACTTTAATTGATTTATAAACCTCTTATATTTATTTCTACTTACCAAACAAACAAACAGAAAAACCAACCAAAACAACAAAATAGTGTGAGCAGTTTTGACATTTTATGTGAATATTAGCTCTGGATCAGATTTCACTTGGTCCCTCAAAGCTCTGCTTTGAACCACACTCTAATCATAAACATGCAGTACCATAAGGCTTTACTTATAACCTTGATTTTTGATTATCATTTTGGATGCGTCTATGGTGAGGAACCTGTTTTGGTGCCTGAGCTTTCTCACATGGTCCTTCTCAAAAGCTGCAGTTCAAAGACTCTGACAAGGTTTGCAGATGGTCTCAGTGAAAGGCTATTGCCCCCTTCTGGTACAGACTCAAACTGAAGCTGGAAACTGGGGAAAGAATTTTTTTGATGCAAAAACGTACAGGTTTTTGTTCAGTTTTGGTGGGTTGGTTTGTTTGTTTCAAGCAAGCTGCTATTGGCTTTTAAAGTCCATCAGGAGGTATGTGGAGAAAATTTTATTTCAAAGTGGTATAAAATTTCTACACCCATCTAGCACACTCATGACCTCATTGTCTTGCCCAAAGAGAACAACAACAGAGACTAGAAAGGATAAAGAATTTACTTGATTATGAAGGTGCTGAACCTGCAAGTAGATTTAAAGTTGTAGGAGGATTTAATTTTTTCATTTTAGAACATTAATAAAACCAGCTGATTTAAGCTAGCAGAATTTAGCCTGGGCCTCTCTGGCAAAACAGCCTGAGACAGACCTTCTGTGACTGCTAGTCTGCCCTAGTTCCAGGTGGACATTTGTACTCTGGATAACATGTTATTGTTGGCTTCCTTGGAAGCAGAGTAAGCAGTATCAGTCAATGATCTTAATATAGAACAACAGTCGGCTTGTAAGAATCCAGGGTGAAAACAAAACAGCTTTTCCAATCTGAATTTATTCTCTAGTATATTCTGCTGTGTGTACCCACATGGAAACCTCTTCTGCTTTGAGGACATGATCTAAAGCTTTTTCAAGTTATTGGCAAGACACATTCATTTGTGTGGGGTTTGGATCCCTGATGAAATGTGTTGTCAGGTCAGCCTGCTTTTTAAATAGAAAGATGTTAATGCAAGTAATGTTCCTGAAGGTTATGCTGTGGGAGAGTGACAGAAGGACACAAGCTCTATACACAAACAGCTCTAGAATTAAATGATAAAAGGTAGTAATGGAGTATACACAGATGGGATTTAAGGCTGTGTGGCTTAAGTCTTGTAAGAACGAGCATTATATAAAAGAAAAATACAGGATTTAGGGGGCCACTGACAGTGATGGGTATGGAACAATCTCTGGCAAACAGTAGTGAATCAGATTTCAGAATCACTTCCCATTGCTGCAATGGGAAATCCTTCTGTTTGCACAGACCCCTGCATCCTGATCTATACACAGCACCTGCTCATTGGGAATGCCATCTCCATCTGCATCGTCATCACAGGCATCTCCAATCCCATCACCATCAGCATCTTCTTGTCCAGAGTTTGGGACAAATCTGCAATTGTCCTAGACAAGAAAGGAGACAAGTCTGGTGTTCTATAGGTAAACTAGACGCCTTCATAATTTGAATGATTTTTTCCTATTATTAATTGATTCATCAACTTAAATAGAATTCAATAACCTGAATAAAAGATGAATACATTGAGTCATGTTTTTTACAGTCTTCCTCTTTATCCCTTCATGCTCTGAATTATTATAGAATTAAGAAAGCATTTCTTACCTTTCTGCAGTTTTCAGCAGAGCATGAGAGTTCTTCATTAGGGTAGCCATCAATGTCAACATCTTTTCCACAAATATAACCATCACCAGCCCAGCCAATGCCACACTATCAATAAAACATCATGGTAGCACTATCAAAAGGTTAATGAGTCACTGTAGAAATATTCAAGAAGGAAAACTCATGCCAGTCTTGAAAAGAGCAGCATATGGAAGTCATGGCCAGATACTGAAGTACCATGAGATACAGAGAGCTTGAAACAAAGATTTTCTTTCCACATTGAGAGAGGCTGCAGTGTATCCAGATGTAGCTATAAAGAGCTACAACTTGATGTCAACTGGAATGTGTGCCTGCCACACCTAATGATTGCAGTGGGAGCTATAGATTTCTTACAGACACTGGCCAGGAACCAGTTTAGGCTCCTCACTGGCAGGTTGAGCAAAAGAAAAGGGGAGACCTAGGTAGAGTATGCACCTAGCATCTTGGCAAGGGGCACATGGTTAGATGGGATGACTGTGTTTTGTTCAGTATCTCAAGAACACATCTGCAACTAGAAGAAGTTTTAAGAGAAAACTGTGTTGACATTTACTAAGTTTGCTTCAGAAAAACAAATGCATCTGCACACAAGTTTCTCCTAGCCAATTAAATTATTACTGTTTCAAACCAGCATATCATTTATGTCAAAGATATATGCAAAGAACTGCATGTCAAAATCTGGCCTTCCCTTAAAACCAGGAGTTGCCTAATACAAGTGTCTAGGCATGTTCCCATTACAGCATGGACTTAAAATATCCTAGATTATTTATCTTTGAAACAGATGTACTTAAAAACTAAACCAAAGCAAGTGCCAGAAAAAGCATGCACTGTATCCAAATTTAGGACACAGGATTAGTCTCTTGCTTTCTGTTGCAGATGGAAAAACTAAGTAATATACTTAAGTATACTCTTACAGTGGAAGTTCATATGCTACTAGTGCTCCTCAGCTCCCATAGCTGGTAAGCACAGTACAGCCTGGAATCTGTGATCTCACTTTAAAAAACATCTCTATCAGCCAGCAAATACAGGCACATTGGCTATGCAGAGAGGATCCTTACTCATAGCTATGTAGCTGGGCACCAGGAGAGGAATTTGTCCTTGTGATGTCTTCTGTAGTGTGACAGTTGACAGTCTTTTCTGAGGAGACTACAGAAAGTCTACAAAAGTGATTCCTAAAGATCTAATTACACAGGCACAGTGAATATGATACATGAATATGGCTGCTTTACAGACATGCGGCAAGAACAAAACAGTTGCAAGATAGTCTCAGCCCAGTTTTCACAGCTGGTCTTGGCCAGTGTGCCACAATTGGTAAAATATCCAACTGTATAAAATGACCACAAAGATTTTCTCATTTCCAGCCTATAAAAAATGCTGGACTTCACTGTAAAAATGCATTAATTAATGAACTCACAATACATGTCACCTCTCCTCTCCTCTCCTCAATACAACGGGCATGGATGCTGCATGGATTGAGAGCTCGATTCCTGCAGCTCCGTTCAGCCTGGCATCCTCTGGTTTGGTCTCCTGTATATCCTGGTTTGCACTGGCCACAGTGGTAAGACCCCTGTAAGAACAAAAAGTCACCAGCCAGACTTTTAACAGGACTTTTTTTCCTTTTAAAGCAAGCACAAGAGCAAGATTCAAGTCACACTGTTTATGCTGTGCAAGTGTAGTTTTTCATCCAATGACGCCTCTTGTACTGCGAACAAGCTTTATTTTCTACACTTCTTTATTTCTACAAGAAAATTATATTTGATTCCCAGAGTGCATGCTGGAAAACATACTCAACTCTTGCGTGCTTAGACCAGTCTTTTGTTAAGCCAGAGAAAAGTCATGTAGCAGCAAAAGCTTCTTCATGATGCCTTGTCCCTGCCAGCACCACCCTGAGCTGCTTCCAGGTGACTGAAACTTTTGTGCAAAATTCTAAGCAGCAGCTGATTAATCAGGCTGGATGATCTTATTTCACTGTAAAGCACACCCACCAGTTTATCTAAAGGCAACTGGGCACAAATTTTAATCAAAGAGAGATTAAAAAGTTCACCATGTCTTTGTCCCATTTTATTTTTTAAGCTAAAATGTTTTTAAGCCAATTTGATCCAAATCTTCTTCGTCAGAAAAGAATTCTGTATCTGAAGACACAGCCATCCTCATTTACACTGCAATAAGAACATCCATGTAAGTTTTTGCAGTGGTTTACCATGATACATGCATATGTATTTCATATGTATCACTCTCTTGTGTAAACAAACACAAAGGAGCTAAGCCAAGGAATCTCATTATGTGTTGGGCCAATCACCATATGAGATATAAACAGATAAATGCTGATAAGGTGAGGTCTTCTTTAGGCATCTAATGTGACTTTTGTCTCTGTCTCACATTCTTGTTGACCTGTAACTTAAGACATAAAAGTTAATTGAGAATGATCTTTTTACCTTATGGAGAATAATTATTTTTTGATATGTCCAGGAACAGAAATGGGTAGATCTCTGACAAACGTGCATCTAACCACTAGTGAAACTTCATACAACTTCACTCTTTGTGTACAGTCTGTTGGAGGAACTGTCAGGTCTGTCATAGTACACCATCATAGAGAAATCTACTTACTACTCAGACTTCATAGAGAAATCTTACTACTACTCCTCTATTCCTAACTTCATTACAAATTATAACTGTGCTGTCTGCATACTTTCAGGATGAAGATGAAAATAAACAGATGGCTGAAGAGTAAAATAATCCCTGGGCCATGCTAATGGTATGGCTTATTTAAAACACACCAGCCTGTGTACTTTATCCTAATGGATTACAGGGTAGTATCTTCTGGAGTCTGCTGAATTTGCTCGCTATATTCTGTCCTATATCAAGCTCTGGTATGCATTAAAATAGCCTCTAAGGCAGCATTTCCATACCAGACTGTTTCTGAAGGGATACAGGACTAGAAACCCCACACTGTTCTGTTTTGACAGATGCAGGACACTTCATGTTGGCCCTCTGTAGACAGGGCCCAATGGCCTCCCAAAGAGGCTGCATGTCTAGTCATGCAGCAAAACACAACATGTGACAGTAAATGTTCTAAATATTTAAAAAAAAAGATACAAACATCCTGAACGGTGAAAGCAGCCCTAAGAAAACAAGCTTATTCATGAGGAAAGCTAATACTGAACACAAATGGTAGCCTCAACAATACCTTGCTGCAGAAAAGACCACCTTTATACCTGAAGAATACTTTTAACCCGTCTCTTGCTATAAAGAAAGCCTGTCGCATGTACAGGACAACCAGGGGATCAGGCCCAGCCAGCACAGATTTATGAAAGGCAGGTCCTGCTTGTTCTGTTAAGAAGGTGACCTGCTCAGTGGATGAGCCTTTGACACCATTTCCCACAGCAATCCCCTGGGGAAATTGGCAGCTGATGGCTTGAGCAGGTGTTCACTGGGTACAGAAGTTCACAGGCCCAGAGAGTGGTGGTGAGTGGAGTTATATCCAGCTGGTGTTTGGTCACAGGTGCTGTTCCCCAAGGCTCAGTACTGGGGCCAGTTCTGTTTGGAATCTTCACTGATGATCTCATGGAGTGCACCCTCAATCAGTTTGCAGATGACACCAAGCTGGGTGGGAGTGCTGATCTGCTGGAGGGCAGGAAGGCTCTGCAGAGGGATCTGGACAGGCTGGATCATGGGCTGAGGCCGATGGTGTGAGGTTCAACAAGGGCCAGTGCCAGGTCCTGCTCTTGGGTCACAACAACCCCAGGCAGTGCCACAGGCTGGGGCAGAGTGGCTGCAAAGCTGCCCACAGGAAAAGGACCTGGGGGTGCTGGTGACAGCGACTGAACGTGAGCCAGGGTGTGCCCAGGTGGCCAAGAAGGCCAATGGCATCCTGGCCTGGATCAGCAACAGTGTGGCCAGCAGGACCAGGGCAGGGATTGTCCCCCTGTACTTGGCACTGGTGTGGCCACACCTCAAATTCTGTGTCCAATTTTGGGTCCTTCACTACAGGAAGGTCATTTTGGTGCTGGAGTGTGTCCAGAGAAGGGCAATGGAGCTGGTGAAGGGTCTGGAGGACAAGTCCTATGAGGAATGGCTGAGGGAGCTGGGGGTGTTTAGCCTGGGGAAAAGGAGTCTCGTGGGAACCTTATCATTCTACAAGTACCTAAAAAGATGCTGTAGATGGGTAGGGTTCAGTTTTTCTCCCAGGTAAGAAGTGATGGGACAAGAAGAAATGGCCTCAGATCCTCAGGCCATCTCAGGTCAGGGGAGACTTAGGTTGACTATTAGGAAGAATTTGTTTACTCAAAGGATTGTCAAGAATTGGAACAGGCTGCCCAGGGAAGTGGTGGACTCACTATTCTTGAAAGTGTTCAAAATAAGTGTGGAGGTGGCACTTGGGAAAATGGTTTTGTGGGATTGTCAGTGCTGTGTTAACAGCTGGACTCAGCCTTAAGGGTCTTTTCTATCATAAATGATTTTATGATTATGTGATTCTATGTCTAACTTGCTTCATAGCATTAAAATGGTTGTATGCCCTCTTTATTGGATCCTAACATCTTTCAAACCATTTTTACTTTTCCTGTGCTTGCTCTCCTGGGTTTAATATCTATGGGCATTAACAGTCTTGTACCAATTGCCACTCTCATTTCCATTTATTTAGAGGGATAGCTGTTACTGTATACATAACTCCTATAAAGAGAGCACCCAGCGGAACAGCTTGTTGCAACAGTTCTCAGGTGGCAGGAGATAAGGGAAGCAAAGCTTTAATCTTTCAAAGGAGGTTCCTTGCAATAACATATCCATAGACACACGTCACTGGATGGTATGGAGAGAAGAGCTCCTGCTCTTCAGGGCAAGTGATAAGGATACAATTCAGATGGATGTGTTAATGACAAATCAAGTATTGATTTTTTTTATTATTAGCTAGGAAAAGAAGAAAGGATTCTTTGATTTATATGAAGCCAAGAAACAAATTGTATTATTCAGCTCTTCCATCAGACCCATAAATCCAATCCTAACCTCATGGAATTTTAAAACAGTCGATTTTTTAAAGGCATAAATGAAAAGATGCTTACCAAAGTGTTTATGCAATGGGAATTCGGAACACAGAGTCCAAGTCCACCATTCTGACATTCATCAATATCTAAGCAGACCTAGCAATAAAACCAAATCCACAAATAATAAAAATAATGTCAATTTATTGAGATCAAAGTCTGAAGAAACAACACTAAAGTTTAAGACTGGAAGAGACATAGCCTCTCCTGAAACTGCTCTCAGAATGTCACAGACATATCCACAGGCTAAATTTCCAAACCCTGAAAAGACACTACAAACCAGAGAATTTCTGCTTTAGGATGTGTTTTGGTTCACCCTCAAGAGTTTATACAAAAACTGTGTTCCCACTATAGGTGCTTCCGGAAATATGCAAAAAAATTTACAGTAAAATGGCCCTTTTTTATGATTTTCTTCCTAGTTCAAAGCCATTTTACAGAAATCAACAAAGCCCGTTGATCAGAGATACTTACAAAGATAATGACATTTTTTCTTGTCTCTGTGCCAGTCAAGAATATTAGATTGTCACTCCCATTAAAGCTAAGCAAACACAATTCAGATCTCTAACTGAAACACTCTGAGCTCTGCCTAAGAGCATAAGGTAATTATGGAACAACTGAAAAATAAATGCAATTCAATACAGATGCATTGCTAACATAAAACCAGCACCTTGCAATGGAAGTTGTCTTGGAGGTGCTGCCACTCACCTGCTTATTGCTCTTGGCATAGCTGAGTCCTATCCCTTGCACGGTTTGTCCCGTATATCCTGGAGGACAGGTCTCACATCGGAAACCTGGAGCACTGTTCACACATCGTACACCAGGGAAGCAAGGGTTGTAACGACACTGCAAAGAAAAAACAAACCAAGCACATGTTCATGCTTCAGCAACATCCAACACCTGTATGTCTTCTGTTCAGAGAGGGCTTAGAGAGGAAACCATCTCTGCAGGTATTTCTGACCTCAATAAGTCTTCAGCTATCTCTGTAATTTAAATAATATTTGCAACCTTACATTACAGCCTGTAGTTGATGTCCTAAACTCTCAATCCTTCCTTTAGTTGGGCAGATTCGGACCCCTGGGAGGCTGAAAGCCCCCTGGAAGGATCCACACCACAATATCAGGAAAGACAAATAACTCCAAACACCCCTACTAATGTGTTTTGTACACACAGAAGTGGCAGCAGCATTTCCCTTCAGTTATATTTGGACAAATCTCATAGCCAGAAGGAATCCAATCATAAATGAGATCAGCAGGGATGTGTCGGTGGCACCCACACATTTCTAGACCAGAGGCCCACAGACAGTCCTTGGAACTTCTCCCAAAATATCACGTCCACAAAATCACCCTTGGCCTGAAGGCACCATTCACTTCATTGCCTTATGCAGTTTTATAAAACAGCTGTGACCAGTTTCACTGGTCTTGTGGCTGCCAGTTTGGGAAACACATCCTGCACTGCTGCCTTTCCCAACATCAACACTAGCTGCTAGGTAACATTTATAGGAGTACCAAAAACATCAACATGCCATCCCGCTGCACAGGGCTCAAAGACAACAATAAATGAGAAACATGAAAAAGAAATGCTAAAGTTTTAAAAATATGCCTTTTTTTCTCTTTCCATCACTGACAGACAATCATCTGCAAGATGGAGGGAGAACAAACCAGACAATATCCACCTACAAAAGACATACAACTTGTACCCAAACACACACACACACACAGAAGCAGGAAAGCTATGCTTAATATCAAAATGTGTTTGACAGAAAGATTTGTTAATAGTACGTCAATCAGTACTATAAGGAAAACGTAAAACCTAGGACAGACATTTTGTGCCTCCTTATTTTGCTGTGGATTCTTTATTGTAGGCAGCAGAGGGCACCCAAATTACACAGCACACAGAGCAGAGCTGCAGCTCCCAAGATAATGGGCACCAGCATACCAAAGTAATGTCTTCAAACTGCTAATGAATTAGGGAGCATACTGCAGAGATGCTAACAGCCTCAGGAAAGATGATGGCAGCTCTTAGTGAGGAGTCTTCCAGATTTGTCTTTACCAGAATTTGTACCATAACTTCTTTTAAAATGCCTATTATTAGGAAGTACAGAAATAGCTCATTCATAAAAGGCTTTAAATAAATTTTAAAAAACAAAACTGACCAACCAAACAAAAAAACTTTCCTTCATATCAGCTAACTCAGGAAAACAAGTAGTATGACACATCCCCTCTCATTAGACAATTCAAAATTATTGCAATTTATTGCTTCTTTATTTCTCCCTGTGCAACTCTAAGTAAAAATCCAGCTGATTAAGTAGGTGTTTGCTGGTGAACAAAACTGCTCCCGACAAGGTGACATTTTAATGGCAGTGTCCATATAAAGACCTCATAATAAACAAGACTGTATCTCTATGACACAATTTTGGCATAAATTTCTTGCTGTTTCTAATGTGAAAGCAGGTCTGTCATGTGGAGTGGTGGCAGGAAGATGAAGGTACATGAGTCTCCAGTGACTAGAGCCTGACTGCTAACAGACAACCACTTTAATATCAAGCCATCATAAACTAGTCTCTGTTTCTTTTTCCACCGCTGCTGTAATGGGCTGAGTTGCTCCAACTCTGAAAATGGCAGGGAGGAGATTATTGCCATGCTCTGTGTCAGTCTGAAAATAGCTCAGGAGGTGAAACCCGTCTGTATTGCCAGGCTCCACCTAGGCTGGCTTGAGCTTCACACCATGGCTGTCTGTAGCATGGAACATGTACCACAGCTGTCTTGGATCTACCACTTGCATTCATATTTCAGAGCTTCACCTCCATTTTTTGCACCTTCTGTCGCAGCAGACACAGTTCATGCCACATAAGGCAAAACAAGAGACATTGCCAATGCCTCAGGAAACTGCCACGCTCAACTCACTTTCTCTTTCCAGTGTTTTTCACAGACAGGTGTAAGTTAGGCACATCACATCCTCTCTACTGATGGTCTACAGGAGGGAGTAAATCAAAAGAGCAGTCAAAGCACATTTCCTGTTGGCTAGGGAGGAGAAAAAGAGAATTGCTTTTACTGTTTTACATTATTAAACAGGTACACTGGTAGTACTGTGTTATCCACAGGTGCAGTTTATGACCTAATTCTGATGGTTGCTTGGTCTACTACATCAAGGTGCTTTTCCAAAAAAAAGACTGAAGAGTAATGGTAAAAATCATCCCACAGAAAAAATGCAGTGAACCTGTAAGTGGTTTTGTTGCTTCTGTTCCAACTAAGTGTCACATTCCAGTTAACACAGGTGTTCTTCAATCATTTAAGATACTGTAAATTTATTAATTCAGTACTCAATACAAGCAAGCTCTGAATTTCTAACATACAGCACAAGAAAAGAACCAGATTTAAGTCAACATTATTGGGTTTCAACACAAACACAAAGAAGCAAAAGGAAAAATGACAATAATTGTTTATTTTCTTTCATAGACTTCTAAGGTAAGGATGAAAACATGGCTCCAGTTTGGGTTGAAGAGAAGACTCTGGTCACCGATACTGGTTCAGGAGCACAATAATTTAAAGAAACAAAGCCCATATTGACAAGAAGTGCTTCTGCAACCTATAACAGAAGCTACTGCATCTTCTTGTGGAATAGAAATGACAATGTCAAAAGTTTGTTTCGGTTGGGTTTAGGTTCTGGGGTTTTTTTCCAAACATTAAGCTCCTTTAAATGACTTCTCAACTCACCAGAGCATTTCAAGTTTTCACACATATAACCTCCATAAAGTTGCAGAAACAGCAAAATAGTCACATAAAATCAAATCAGAATGAATTAATATTCACTGTGCAAGCAGTCAGTAAATGCTGAAGACAGCAAGTATTAGCAAACCATTGATATGTATGAAACAGTTGCTTTTTAGCTTTTTTTTTTTAGTTCAGTGAAAGTCACTATTTTACCTCATCAATATCTGAGCATGTAACTCCATTTCCTGTGAGTCCTTCAGGGCAGGGCCCACATTGAAATCCCTCTGCTGTCTCCACGCACCTCACTCCCCTGAAGCAGGAATTAACTTCACATTTCGGTTTAGTACGCCTAGGAAGCTGAGTTGGAAAACTCACAGTGCCCAAACCTTTAATGCAGAAAGAACAACAGTTTCAATAGTTGAAAGAAACATTCATCATAGTTCTCAGCTGGAAAGCATTCTGAAGAAATCCCCAAGACACTTCAAGTCCCTGCACTGTGCTCCGGCCACCTGTGCTGTGCCTGAAAAGACTCCATGGTGGGAATGGCCCAGGACCTTACTGTGTCCCCAGCAAGGGGAAATTGAGGCTATTTTTTTAGGTCCATGTGCTTCTCTTGGCTACATATGGGGGTCTTCCTCCTAGGCTAGTCCTAAAACATATCTGCCAGGGGAGGAAACTCTGAAAGCCTGTGACCTCAGACCAGGGGACTCAAGTATAAGCCTACAAGTACAGGGCATTTCTCTGGCTAAACTGGCAACACTACCACTTCATAAGAAAAACAATGTTCTGGATTCACAACAGCATCTCTGACAGTCGACAAATAGGAAGAATAAAGAAGCAGCAGCTGACAGCCCACAAACACAGCAGGACCATGCAAGTACACAGGCTTAGGTGCACAGAGACCAGCCGAAGACTGGTCTTTCTGAGACGCTGGCAGGTACAGAACCTTGGTAGAAATGCATGTAGGAATTTGACTTTACCTTTGGCACTTACATATAAAATTTACCCTGCCTAGAGCTCAACTTGAGTTTTGATGAGGCTGACAGACTGGGAGAAGAAATCAACTAAAAGGCCTGATGAGTTTAAGACCTTTCATCTCACACAGTAAGGGAGTATATTGGTTTTTACAGTGACTTCACTTGTGTACTGATTGTCAGTTGTGTAGGAGGGCCATGAAGTAGCATTTGGAAAAGAATTTATTTCTTTCATCTAGAGAAAAGATGAAGACCACCTTTTGGGTCTTACTGCTAACTAGTGACTGCCTACTCAGAATCAGACAAACTTCAGGTGGACTGCATAGGATCTTCCTCAGACTGATAATACCAGCTAGAGCAGAACAGGATTCCTCCCTTGTCCTTCTACTAAGATGGTGCATGAGATAGTTGGGAGACAGTGTCTCCCTCCACAGGAACACGTGGCACAGCTTTGTGGCAGCGTGAGAACTGCCAGTACCTGCATGGTACTGCTCGGTTTAGTGGCATTTTATCCCCCAACAGGTGATTGGCAGGTCCATGGAAGCTTTTTCTCTAATGCAAATCGATTTTAAATTTGTGTCCAAATACAAACACATCTAGAACAGTATTTCTAAAAAAGTACTTTTTAGAAACCACATAAAGCTAACATGACCATCACTAGTTTTAAAACAACTCTGTATCTCTTCTACATTACCAGCAGTAACAGGAATACTCACCACATGCTTGGCATTCAGCTATGGTATTTCTCAGAAAAGTGGTTTCTTTGACCTTGAGAATATAGGAAATAAATATTATTTAGGTACAGATAGTTTCAGTTTGCACCTGGCTGAGAGAACAACCATTAGTGCCCAAGATGCCACTCAAACCATGCAACATAGGTAATCTGTTTTAAATGTGATGCTCTTTGTACTCCATAAAATTAAAGATACAGAAAATGGATGTACTTAGGTTCAGCCTTCATCAACAGGACCTTTAAAGGTCCAAAAGTCCTTGTTTGACCAAAGGTATGTGCCACCAGCAATTCCAGTTCTGACACCCACCAGCAAGTGAAACAAACACAGTTTCAGTTTCATGCAACAGACCCACAACTATCTAATAGTGGGCTAGGATGGCTTCTGTACTTCCTCACCAGACACTAAATTTTCTGGATCTGAATAAGCAAGCCTCTTACACTCCCACATTCAATGATCCTCCCTTGCAAGCACAGGGTACCAGGACCTATATGGTTATTTCTTCTCCATTGCATCATGCCTCCAAGGCAATGAACTCTACACGAGTTTATTGCTTATGTGAAGTCTGCGCTGACTTATTCTGTGATTCTGTGACTCTATCAAAGGGGCAAAATTGGGATATTTCACACTAAAGCCTCTATACAGTACCTGTTGTCTAAGAAGGTCTTTCACATCTCCCAGTATTTGGTTCATCTGCATCATTTGACCCATCAGCTGCCTGTGAAAATCACCTGCAGGGAAACAGCAATGAAAAACAGTACACAACATAACTCTCCTTCGTTTGCCATGGTAATTTCTGAGATATAAGATGGAAACCCCATAAAGAGCCATGGAGGGCAGACATTACTGTTATGTAAGCCCTGTAGAAATCATCAGAGAGACAGTATTTACCTCAAATTTTATAGTGTTATTTGCATGAACTTGAGGCTTTTCTGGACTGAACTCCTTATAGCCCACAGAAACAGGCAAAGCAGAAAGCTGTCCACAGAGAGAAAAACAAGATCACGATTCTTCTACCATTACTTCAGTGTCAAGGCACTCTAAGGCAACTAAGACCACCAGTGCTACTGGTTCCTCCCAAGCCTGAGACCAGCAACCCTAAGGGAAACTTCAGGATTTCAGAACTGGGTATTTATCATAACCTGTTTGGGGTAGGAGGGCAAAGTGAGGCCATGAAGCATATGTACATACAATGGGAAGATACCCTGCATAAGTCCATTCTGTGTCATAGAATCAGAGTCATAGAATCATCAAGGTTGGAAGAGACCTTTAAGATCATGCAGTCTAACCATCCACCCAACACTACCACTGTGACCCCTAAAGCACTAAACCATCACCTAAGCACCAGATCCAGGCACCACCTGAACACCTCCAGGTAATTCCACCACCTCCCTGGGCAACCTATTCCAATGCCTGACTGCCCTAATAATGAAAAGATATTTCTAATATCTAATCTGAATCTCCCCTATCTCAGTTCAAGGCCATTTCCTGTTGTCATCCTACTGCAGGCATGGCAGAAGAGACCAGACCCCACCTGGCTATACCCTCTTTTCAGGTGGTTGTAGAAAGCAATGAAGTCTCCCTGAGCCTCCTCTTCTTGAGACTAAACAAACCCAGCTCCCTCGGCTGTTCCTGAAACGACACATATTCTACTCCTTTCACCAGCCTTGTTGCCCGTCACTAGACACGCTCCAGCACCTCAATCTCATGTTTAAAATGAGGGGCCCAAAGCTGAACACAGGATTTGAGGTGCGGCCTCACCAATGTCGAGTACAGGGGGTTGATTACTTCCCTGGTCCTGCTGGCACAGCACAGTTGTAACCACAACTGATTAATACATATTTTTCAAAGTGAATTTACCCAGCTTTCTGAGCAAGCTCACTGTGAAGTTCTGAGAACACATCAACGATGCCTGCTCTGACAAAACAGTGCTTTTAGTAACTGCAGCAGTCACTTGGCTCTTCTTCTCAAAGGCAGCTCATCACACTGCACACAAGTTTATGGCTGCATTTGCTTCTGACAGGTGCACACTTTGTACAGACTCACAAAACATCTACTCAACACACTATGGACTCACACCAAAATCAGTCCTCAATACTAAGTAACAAATTAAAGACCTCTAAGACAAGATCAAAAATTACATCTGTAATAAGCCATAGGGAAGGACCAGATCAAACCCAAGATCTTCACAGGAGATTTTTATCTGTTAAATGAAATATTTGTTTTGAGCCAGTGACAGAGAAGAAGCAGAGAGTATGTTTAGCATAGTAACTTGTAGTTGCTTCTGTTTGCGGCTTACTTCTGAATCTGTACCTCTCTCAAGAAGATACTTGTTTACATCTCTAAGTCTGTACTTAAAAACAAACTTCACAAATACATGCTCTTTCACAGTCTAGGCAGGCAGGATATTTTGATATTATGCCCAATAGCTTCAGGGAGGTTTATTCACATGTTATTTTTGGGAGTACTGAAAGCTTATATGAAAAATGCTTCTCTTAATGTTTACCTCATTGTTTTGTACTTCAAAGCATGTCTAAGTGTTTCCAAACATTCTAGTGGGAACTATCCAACTCCTCACGTACTATGTTCTCTTCACTTCATATTTTCTCATCAAAACACTGAACAAATTTAAAGAGTCAGGAATCACCTGTTCCACAGCCTGCCTCTGTTCTAGACCTAACCTTGCCGTATTTTTATTTTGGTGACAACAGCAGGACGTAATATCATGGGTATTTGAGAATCCCATAGTGGAACCTGGCGCACAGGCTGTCAGGCCAGATGCTGGGGGCTATTCTTGTTTTATTTTTAAAACAAAGACTCATTTAGGCATTATTGATTGAAATCTGCAAAAAATTCTCAAGACTTCAGATGCTGTTTGTTGGCTAGCACCTAAATCAAAACCAGATCTATTCTGTAGTTAAGTTTTGCAGACTGCTGAACATTAAGGTGGACTAAACAGGTTATACTGCCTTGAACCTCATGTCCTGTGTGCATATTTAGACAGCAGAGCAGAAACAGCTGAATACACCTGGTTTTGGTTTTTTATCGTCCATTAAAAGCAATTCCAAAAGTAGGCCCTACTTGCAGCAGAATGACCAGGGTTCAGGGATAATATTGTCCACAATATAGTGGACCCAGCAGCAAGCAGGTAAGCAAAAGGTACCAGCCTGAAGCTATACAGTTATCTGGCCCTTCCACGTAGCCTCTCTTATCCATACCCCATCCAATAAGGCAACTCCTCAGTTCAGCTAGTCCCTAGCTCTATATTCTTGAGTTTTAACAATATGATTAACAGAATGGCTTTCACAGTAATAACTAAGCTCAGAGTATTACTGACCAACAGGAAACTGAAGTCCCTCTCTTTCTCTTGACAGGATATTGCAGCATAGAATCTAAGAATGGTTTGGATTGAAAAAGACCCTTGAAGATCATCTAGTCCAACATCCTTGCCATGGTAGGGACGCATTTCACTAGACCAGAATGCTTATAGTCCCATCTAGCCTGGCCTTCAACGCTTCCTGATGGGGCATCCACAGCTTCTCTGGGCAACCTGTTCAAGTATGGGCCCTGGATTTTGAGCAGGCAACCAGCTTCATTGCACAGCCAATTGGCCCAGGCATGTACAAACACTAGCCACCATGAAACACCTCACAGATATTTCTTCTACCTCTCTTGGGAACAACAGCTCTCTGGCTCATGTAACACACTTTCCCGTGTCTGTGTCATTCAAATCCTGAAGTGTCATTCAAAGACAATGACATTCATAGAATCATAGAATAGCCGGAGTTGGAAGGGACTCGTAAGGATCATTGGGTCAAATCCTGGCCTGGCACGGGACAACCCCAAGAATCACACCATGTGCATGAGAATATTGTCCAGCTTCTTGAACTCTGGAAGATGATGGTTTCTTGTCCAGAGATTGAACCATGATTACAGTACAGATGATGGCTGACAACAAAAAAAGTTTCCAGACAGCCTACAATCTTTCACCAAAGAAGCTGTACATACAAGTTGTATATGGAATTAGGAAGAGGCAGGTTCCAAGTAAACAGAAGGAAATATTCCTCTGATATGTGATAAATTTCTTGCCAGGAGACATTCTTGACCATGCCTTCAAAACTGACTGGACAAATTCATGGATGAAAATATATTCTTGGACAAAAACATATATTGAGTACAAAACACAAAGATTTCACCTCTGAGTCAAGAGCTCTGAATACCATGAACTGCTGGAGAACAGTAAAGCATCCAGAGAAAATCACACTAAGACTCCATTCCATTATACTCTTGCCTGTGGGTCTATATTGACATTCTGTCTCTAAAAGCAACTTGGTTAAAAGAATCTTCAGTCTGGTGCAACACAGCTATTTTTTTTATACTTTGTCAGGTTCAGGTACCCTCCACAAACTAGACAACCTCTAAAGATCCCTTCTGACCGGAATGATTTTGCGATGATCACATGCAGCACGCTAATCTCATCTACCAAACCCAGTGCACCTTGCATTCTATTTTCCTACCCAACCAAAAAGATCCAAATATATATCTTCAGCCTATGTCTGATCATCATAAACTCATCCCACTGCTTAGGTGTCTCAGCCTCACAGACTGAACATGGAGGGAATGCTGCTGCCAAAGCAATGAGCAACAACCAGGCATGCAGTCAAATCCATTTACAATTATTAAGGTCCAAAGCACTCTCAAGGATTTTCCAATTAATATGAAAGCACAAGGTTTTACCAAGATATTAGGTCTCACCCCTCCTACACAGCTAAGCATTTGCATTCCAGCTTTTCCTGGCAGTAGTCAAAATTGTCATTATCTGATATATTACTGCCATAGAAGAGCATCATGAAGCATACACATGGTTCAAGGCAGCCAAGTTAAAATTGCTGTTGGAACACTCACCTTTTCTTTTGGTGGATTTGACTATGTAGGCTTTGAATGTATTTATGTGAGTTGTTTATTATTATTATTATTATTATTATTAATGATACTAATTCCACTTGGAAGTTAAAAGCAACTGAATTTGAGAGTCTAAGCCAGGTGGAGGCAGACACAGAGACAGTATCTGTCTGTATATTACCATTTCCATTATTGATCAGTGAGCTAAAAGTTACAAATGAGAAAGCTGCAAGTCTGTAATTTGGAAACTCGCTGTGAGAGAAATGTCAGTTTTTGCAGAATAAATATTGAATTAGCCTTCCACATTCAAATGCCTGTTGATTTAGTGAAAAAGAGAGAGCTTTGAGGATAAAACACATTTTTTTACCTAAGTGTATATATGTTAAGAAGCAACGAAATAGAAGTATGTGCAGCTAAGGATTTACACAGCTAAAAGGTAAACCAGATTTTGTTACGACTGCACACCACTGATGCCTATACTCATGCGACATACCCAGGATGGTCTCATAAAATTTCTGCATCTTACCTCTGTTCTTATCAAAAGCAGCAATGCTGCAGGGTTGGGTTTGGCAGAGGGGACAGGAAAGGGTGCAAGAGAGAGAATGTATCATGGATCCTATTTCAAACCTTGAACTGAGTTTCCTTCCTGTAGTTGTCATGTATTAACATATTGCACGCACAGTGTGAACCCATTCTTCTCCCTCACATCCGGAGCAGAAAGACAGATGGACAAGGACTAGGACTACAGATGGGACAGTCTGGGATAGCACAGGTTTTCTGAGTCCAGAGGTCAGGAAGCACCCTCACCTAACACAGGGGATTGCACTAAGTCCCTGGGGCCCTGCAGGGATCTCAGTAGCCTCCGCTTCTTCCTTTCCTCTCTCTTCCCAGTTCAGTCTCCACAATGCTCAGCACAGGTAGAAAAGGAATTGGTTTTGAATCAATGTCCCCTTCAGCAGGTGACAAAAGCCTTGGCTAAATTGTGGCAGGACTAGTGGCTACTCTAAAATGGCTTTTCCCACATGGACCTACAGCCTCTGTAGCCATGGCACAAACAATTTCTTCAGTCTCCTGCAAGCTTCTTAACACCTTGTTCCTCCCCTCTGGGTGACAGTCCAGTGCTCAACAAGAGCTGAATACTGTCAGTGTGAAAGAGTACATGGGTAGGTCTTGCTACTCCATTCATCTACCTTTCATACAGCCTGTAGCAATGTATCCCATTTAGCACTACTTTCCATCTGCAATTGTTTGCAATTTGAATACTTAAAATATTATTAAGCTGACACAAATGGATCATCATCACAAAAATTCAACTTCCAAATTATGCTAAAAAACCTCTTTCAATCATTACAGACTTGTCTTTCACTAAAACAAAAATTCATTGCTTTATCACCAGCAGCAGTGACTGTTTTCTCTCCAAACTGAGCTATTTATAAAACATTTACAGGAAATTGTCATAGCTATAATTTAGTCAAATAATTGTTATTATTTGACTGAAGGCTTCTTCACATTTACCATATTCATCACATTAGCTTCCTTGCACTGGTGTCATTAGGAATAATTTTAACTCCCAGTTGCAGACCTTACCAGTGTACTGATGTACAGGCTCAATTTGTTGAAGAAAACAATCCTGCAGGTTTCCCACTTCCGCAAGCGTTCCTCCAGTTACCAGCTTCAGCTCGTCTAGTGTATCCTGGGCTCACAAGAAAAACAGAGCTCATAGTTCTGGTACAACAATGGGAAAAATATGAAATATCAGACAAAGTAATTTTTTTAAGAGAGGTGGTCCATTTCCTATGCATGCAGGGCTTCTATGCCGTTCCCTTCAGGTCCATCCATCACTATTTGAACTGTAAAAAATCTCTAATCTTTGCCTTGCAGATTTTCACATAGCTGTGGTTTTATTTCAAACTTTTTTTACTGTTACAGTGCCTATGATCTCACACACTAGGAAGTTCACATATTTCTGTATCTGTGACATATGATTTTTTTAAGTGCATCCAAAACAGTCTTTTCCTTTTTCCTCTCCTCTCAAACAGGTACATATATTCATGTCAGGAATATGGGCACCTCAGTCATTCTCCATAAAAACAGGCTCACTTTCAAGCTTGTAATGAAACAAAGTGGGCAACCTTGGGGGCAGAATGCCTTTGCACTTTATAATAAGTATTTTTGATTAATGATCATTGAAGATGTTGTGGAAGACACTGTTTATCTTGGACTGCTGACAGGGAGATGACAGGAAGCTTTATCCACTCCTGGATGGCAGATAGAGGAAGAAAAGCTACTGCAGTCAAACAGATGAGGGTTGCACTCTGGCACCACAAGAGTCCCCCCTTTCTTTTGTCTTTTTTAGTCTCTTGGCATATCATGAAGAGGAATGCCACATACACAGACAAGCTCTGCTCATACAGGACAGCTGTAAGAAGCCAGTGAAACACTGCCCCTACTGCATTAGCTAAGTCCTTGCAAAAAGTTCAGTCCCCAAAAAACAACTAGATTGAAGTGAAGGAGGCAGTATTTTTTTGATTTTAATATAAAAGCTAAAAATTGTGTTTAAAACAAATAGCATAATTATTACAGGGGTCATGTAAGCTAAGATTTCACCTGCTCCATAGGGAACTTTTATTTACATTTATTTCACAACTTAATACTAAAGTATTACTGTACAGAGCTTGGCTGCTGTGAAGATTGAGGTTTGAATTCAGCGATTCAGAGGATCACTGATGATCCAAGTGCTCAGCCTGCTCCCAGTTTCCATGCTCACCTGCGGCTTCTCCTGAAGAGTGCGCAACTCAACTGCCACCACCTTCTGAGACAGCGCTGAAAATGGTTTTGGCAGGTCCTCAATGGCACCTACTTGCAGGCAGTCCAGATACAATTCTATTGTGCTCAATCCCTGCTGCAGGCCACTCAGCCACAAGATGACACCATGGGGTTTCCCATCGGCCAGCTGGATGTTGCTAAAGATCACGGAATTCAGCCTTCCATCATTCTTCAGATAGCGCAGCACCGCTAGGACAAAATACACAGAAGGACTATTAGAGGGTAGCAGATAGCCCAAGGCTGATCAAGGAAGATCCTGTGGAAATCTGCAATTGCTCTGGTATTTTTCCACATGTCCGCTTTAGTAAATGCATCCCATATGCAGACATAATGGTAATAACAAATGAGACATTGACTTTCAAAGCAGCACTAGCAGGATGCTTGCATGACTCCCTATTTGTAAAGCTCTGCTGCCTGTGCTGAGTTTTCCTCTGCTTTGTCCAGGCCTCTCTAAATGGCTTAACCAAAGTCACTTTATAAGCCATAATGTGCTAAAATGCAAGTGGTAAAGTTACAGGGTGTAGCAGGCAGCCTGCAATCAGCACTTCGGTATGTACATATCTGATAGACCCAGAAATACTCTGTAGCAGAAGTGTACAACTAAAAAATCAATTTCAGTGATGCATACCGCATACAGTGAAGCCATCTAAGAGTGTATCCAAATGCATAATTAAAAACCAAAGGAAGCATGCTTCCAAGCCAATAACCTGCACTTCTCTGTAACAAACACTCAGTAAAACCAAAATATAATGCAGAAAAGGCATAGTCCACTCCTAGAGGTCACTAAGCCTCCTCTCAACTCTTTTTAAAAGCATTAGTGACTGACCTACCTGATAAAAATTCTCATTTTACTAAGTAAAATTCACCATCAAAAAAACCCACAACAGCAGACAAACAAATACTCTTACAATAAATATTCAGTGAGCAATATTGAAAAAAAAGTCTCTTTCCTAAGGAAATTGGATCAGTAAGCTAGGGTCTGTGAGCCAGATCTCTAAGATCAGCTAGCTAGTTCTCTCCACAAAATCTCTCCCTGGCTCTTCAACTGCATATCTGCAGAAGCAATGAGCTGAACGCATCTGGACAGTGTATAACTACCCTGCGATATCAGATAGACCTTGTTTCAAAGATCCCCCCAAACACCAGCCAACAGTCCCTTATCTCCTGATCATAACAGTTATGTGCATGAGGAATCAAGCTGCACAGACACCAGGCATCTAAACGTTTATGTGCTGGCTTTTGCTCAAGTCTGAAACTCACAGAGGGCTGCTACAGTCGCATCAAGTGAGAGCTCACAAATAGTCTGATACTAAGTCAACCAAAAATTGTGGATATAGTGGAGGTAAAAGTTCTTACTATCTTCAGACCTAGTAACAGCTACTTACTGAAACCATCCAATTTCTATTAATTAAACAACCTCCCTTCCCATCTTTCCACTACTAATATAATTGCTTTGATGCTATATCTGTTTGTTGGTGACCTCCCAACTCACTGAGCACATGCTCCCTAAAATTTTTCTAATTCCTCAGTCTAATGATTAAAAAATCCCCAGATTTATACCAGCATGAGTGGGGCAGGGTATGTCTCCATCTTTGAAGTCTACACTAGTGCTAGAGCCTCAGCAGCTGTGATCAATATAAGGAATATTTTCACTGCTGTCTATGTCAAAACACTGCCAGAGCTGAGATTTCTGCAAAGGTGCATGAGGTCACCAGTAACTCGCTAAAAGGTAGCATTTCTTGGCAAACTCAAAGATCTGGCAAGACAGAGTACACTGCAAGCATTTTATTTATGTGAATATTATGCATGCCTGGTCATATAAAAACAAGGTCTTTGGATCTAGGCCCTGCATTCAGAGTGACCAAGCACAACAGTAGCCTAGAGAAAGAAAGAGGAGATGGAGGCAGGGCCCAGAACAGACCCTGCCAGAATAGCTTCAGGACAAGGAGCAATCAGGCTTGGAAGGAGGATCAAGTATTCTTTCCTCAGCCAAAGCCAAAAAGTCATCTGGTAAACTAGAGTAGGCTTTTGAAGAGAGATTTTCTTGGATCACAGCCTCCACCTCTTAAGATTTAACTCATCCAAGGCCCTGCAGTACATTTGCTGCTTGAATATTTGACAGATATTCATGAGAGTGTCACCTGAACTGATAAAGAAACAAATTTTCAATTAAAATAGGAGATGCTTCACAGAATTGTTAAATTGCAACACTTCTGTGCACTGACTGCTGTTTGCTCCATAAAGGAGTAATTTTAAAAGGATAAGAAATCCATGGATGCTATCTGCGTCTGAAAGGCACAATTGTCTACCGTAAGTTTAGCTGTTAACTCAGTAAGTCAGACCTGTGCTTTTAAAAACATTTAGGTGTTACAAACATGTTACTATCAGTTATACCACAACAAAACCAGAATATGAGGCAACCATTGAGAACAAAACTCTTAAATGTGACATTTCAGAGTACAACTAAGGCCTGTTTTGAGCTCCTTAGGTCAGATTTGCGTGCTGGAAATACCATACAGAGAAAGCACTACACACTCTTTCGAAACCATAGATACTAAGACTGCATTTTGCTGAGATGCCAACATTGGTCCACCGCTTAAGCGACGATGTTCAGTCTCGAGAGGATCATACACATCTCATCTTGCAGTTCACATGACAATCTCCCGGATGTAGTTTAACTTACTGTATGAAGTAGCCATATGGGATCCCTAGCACGTCCAGAGAAATCACATGTGAAATCACTGCCTACCACTTGCTCACTGCCATATGCCTTGAACAAGGTGCTCTAAAGTAATAAGGAGGCAAAGAAATCCAATGAACGTTCTTGCTCTAAAAAGCCTCCCTCTCTTTGGTCAATTCTTTACATCAATCTGAAGGTCAATCCTTTACATCAGATAGGTTATAGATGTCCCCCATCTACTCAACACTGGTCATTGACAGGACAAGTTGCTTCATGCTGCCTATCCATGTGCCACTGTTTTGTTTGTCCTGTCACAGATGCTTCTCAAACACCAACCTACTGAAGACAAAACCAAAAGAAACCATGTAACCTTCCACCAGAAACACTTTAACAGACTTAAGAGGCTGTCAGTAACCATCGGACACGCAGAGATTTTTGAAAATCAGAGTCTGATATGTTCAAACTTGCATGTATATAGACACATTTGTGTGTACACATACGTGTTCCTATATGCGTGTACAACATTTACACACATAATTGTGCGTGTGTGATAGGGAGACAGGGAGTACGTGTAATCTATAATTTATTTATCAATTAAGTCAGTGTTAGGAATCGTATTACATTTATTAATAAGGCTGTGTGACCATGTATTACCCATTCCCAACACACCCATAGCTCTTATTCCCTTACCTCAGAAGGATTTTGGCAGACCTGATAAAACTACCGATGTTTTATCTAACTCATTCCCCAATAATGTACAATAAAAAGGTGTGCTTTTGTTCTTTTGCAGCATATTGAATAATTTCCCTATGTATAAACTGAAATTTCTCCTTAGAATTTCACAGTATATTCGATTCAGCTAATCACTCAGTAGCAAATTACTATAGCAGTGGTGAAGTCAATGCAGGAACAACAATGTACAAAATTCAACAATCTTTCATTGAACCTTAAATTTGTAGTATATCCTAGATCTGGTTTAGAGATCAATGAAACTCTCTATTTCTAAAACTGCTGCAGCTCCTACTCTGACTCCTGATTAACTAATTCCAAGAAATAAAGAACAAACACTTTATTTCACCCAACAGATAAGTGCCAGGAATATTTGTCTTGCATAGTCACATCTAACCTCCAGGGTCAGCAGAACAAGAACCTGCCTTTCATATGCATGAGGCAGCATGTGCGTGTGTCCCTCACATTCCTGAGTAATAAGAACCAGTGATTGTCCCTAGGGGAAAAAGGAAAAAAGAAAAGGAAAAAGAAAAGACCAAGCCAAATTGACTCCTTTCTCCATATTCCATGTTTTTCTCCTCCTTTCTCAGCATTGCTCAAAGTAAGCACCATAGCTGAGTTGAGATACCAGCTGATCGTCAGGTCAGCTTCCCCTTTCCAAGAGAGAGAAGCATCAAGGAGAGGAAGGAAAGAGATGAAGGAGTGAGAGGGGATGTGAAAGGTGACAGCATGCAACAGGAATGACTCAAGCACAAAGGTTAATCACACAGTTGTCAACATTCATCTATCACACACCAGTAACTATGGATCCAACACCATTTCTACCATATACATTCCAAACAACTCACCTTTACTCATCCGTCCCATTACCGTAAACTCAAAATACTTGCTGTTGTCAGCTGATGAATATAGGCCAAAAACAGTGGCTGTGCTCTTTGGCTGCAGTTTGAATGTTGAGAGCAAGTACACTTCATTCAGCATAGGATCCCCGAATGCTTGTTGCAAGAAGTTCAGTACCACTCGCTTGTTGGAATAAGGAAGAAGATCAAAAACTGGGGAAAAAAAAAATCAGATTTCAACAGCAAATTAAATATAATAATGACCAAAGAAGAATGTGATTTGACACCACATATTGGATGCTGTACACTCTTCATACGGAAACTCTGATCTACCTAAAATAAAAAATTATCAGTATGATGATCATCTGTAAAGATCAAGAAATTCAAACCCCTGGCACTGGAAGGGATATCTTAAGCAATCTGGTCTAGTGAAACATGTCCTCACACATGCAGGGAGTTTGGACTAGATGGTGCCTGCCAGCTGCAACTATTCTACGATTCTATCAAAATATCTGTAACTTGTTGCAACTGATACTATTTTCGCAACTTTTATTTTTCAAAGGCATTATTGATAAGTTATTAACATAGAAATATCTAGTCTTCAAATTGAGGTACTCAAATACTTTCAGGTAGATCTCAAAAGTTCTTCTCTTCTGAGGATTCACCTCAACAGAAAGCTTTTTAACCTATTTCTGCTATCATAAATTCAGATGTTTGTGTTCACATATCAATAAGATAAGGATTCAGCATTAAAATTTTCAGCCAGATTTCCAGAGTGCTGATCCTTTGATAGCATTTGCAGGGCACCAATTAAAATGCCAAAAAGCCAGGTAAGCAACATGATGTTCACAGCCTTCTTCTCATTTCACTGACTTTTCAGAATATATATTATATAAATAAGACTCATCCTTCCCTTCTGGCACAGAAAACAAAGAAATACAGGCCTCACAAAAAATCAAACAAAACCAAAAACCACAAACCCTGAAGGCATAGTGAGAGCTGTTTCAAATTTTTATTTCAGTTTTTCCACAACGCATCAGCAAAGGGTCTATGATTTTACACATACATATATCAGCTATGTTTCTTATGGCACTGAAACAACAAACTGGGGTTTTTCTCAATGTTCCTAAATCCACAACGTTTCCAAACTCAATAGACTCTTCTGTTAGGTTTCTTGATTATCTCCTATTCCAACTCACTGCAATTAAAGCAGTATACATATTATACCCTAGCAAAGTAGTCTGATAAATTATTATGCACAAGTGTTATTTAATACCAGGCAGGTGGCAAACATATGACAGCATATTGTAACTTAGCTTGATTCAAACCCATGGTTGTACTAATAAGTTTAGTTTCCCAGGCTGAAAAAACACTGGTGGACCTTTGCAGATGAGCCTTGTCTACACAGCACAACCCCAAAGCTCTTGTTGTCTTCTAAGGTGATGAGGCCATCCTACCATTCCAGTGTTTCCATATGCTACACACAGGAAAAGACTGAAGAGCACTCGAAGGACAAACACATGGGCACACAGACCTTCCCACAGATATGTGGGAAACCCTGTTCCCCTATACTAGAGTGGGTACATGCTGCATCCATTCATCTAGACACTAAAGTTATTTCCAAAAAAGAGAAAAAACGAAGACCTTTTTCCCTTCATTTCATGAAGTCATTGAAATAATCTCTGAACTCTACACTTCTATTCTAAGGACGTCATGAATCTACAGAGAATTTTCACAACACAATACAAAAAATATCTGGCCCTTGATTTGCATGCACTAGTGTCCCAGTTTGAGACTGTTTAATACTGTTGTCAAACAACTAAGAAACATATATCTAAGGTGGACCTGGTCAAAACACTTCTCTTTCATTCAGTTCAAATTTACAGCATGCCAGGACAACCACTGCTCCTACTGAAACCAGTGACAGGGGCAGCAGAAGCAAAGGGCTGGATATTTCATCACATTTAGTGCAGAAAGAGCAAAGCAACTGCCCATGCAAGAGATTGAAATGCAACTCACTGCTCTGTACAACAGCATTTTACAAGTAATCACCATTCATAAAATAGAGCCGTGTTACCTCAGCTGGAGCAACGCAATACAATACCAAAGACTTTGAGAGCACAAAATATAGCTATATATTTTGTTCAGTTCAAGGTCTATTGGCTGAACTTCTATCAACTTCTTCAATACTCATTAATCAATGCTAGAGTCACTTAAAAATATTACAAAAGTAATGACTAAATACTGTGAAACATCTAACATTACAAAAAACATTTACTGAAATTGTTGTAATTTGCATATTTAAGTGAATACTCAAATTGGTTTGGCAGTTGTGTTCCACAAACCACAGTGCTTCAGCCAGATCCTTCAGCACCATGTTATCAAACCCTTTCCTGGGATATCTTCACTGACCAGCATGTGGAGGCACTACATGACCAGATCCATCGTTAAGCACAGCTTGCACATATGGCAGCAAATGCAGCCAGCAGAAGAATGAGTGGGTTATGAAAATTCATTTTACATCCTTAGCAGAGTTGGCAGAGAGAGACAGCTCTTAGCCATTATAGAGACAATTATTTGTTTGGAAGGAACAGGGAAAAAAAGTTCCACAAAGATTTCATGTTTTATTTTTTGAAGAACCTCATCTCTTTGCTCCTCTCCGTGGAAAAGCAGACTTGAAAGCAAATGTACAGAATAGGACTGCCAAAGCTGAAAGGCACAAGCAGCTGGTTTCAATCCATGCAATGGATTGAAAACTCCGACATGCCTTCACGCCTTCAAGCACGAGTGCGCATAGCCACTGGGCTAAACTGAGCCTGCTTGTGAGACAGATCAGGAATTCTCTCCTCTGCCTTCCTTCTGGGGATTTTAGAATAGAGTTGTTCACCCTCCTAGCCAAATGCTAACAAGGGATGAGCTACATGGTGAGACAGTGGCAAAACCCGCTTTGGAAATCTGCCCAAAACCATCAAGGCTAGCTTTTCCGATGAGAGCTAGAAGATGTGATGGGAAGTGCTAGGACGAGGAGGCATGAAGGAGTGAAATTAGTAACACAGGAGAGCATGGAACTCAAAACACCCCTTCTTTCCCCTAACTCTGTTGCCATGTCACACCAGCTTTTTAAGACCACCCAAGGTTGTTCTCTGGTGACATCTAATCATAACTGTAAATGTAAACACTGCTCCACTGCTGTTCAGCACTTTTCAAGGTAATTATTAATGACTTAGACACCTGGAGTGAAATCCTAACCCCTGCCACAACAATTTCCCACTGACCCCAAGAAGCGTCCCTTGTTAAGAGGGGAGTTTTTCACTGGCTGCTGCCCCTGACAAGTTAGAAATCTGTCTTGTTTTTTTAATTAGGTAATACGCCACTTGTCATTACAACAATTTTCTGAAATGTTTTTACATCATAAAGGTCTTCAACAAAGGCTTTTGGAAATGCAGCTGTATTGCTGTGATCGGCTGTCTTTTAGATCTGCTTAAGTAATAACCGATTTAAGTGTCAAACATCATTCTGTAAGGCAGTGGAGGGGGTTAAAAATGTAGCGAAAAATCACAAGCAGCTTTAATGCTCCTGGAGTACCACGAAGTTGCACTAACTGCTGCACTCGGCAGCCGGGCTGGTTCCACTCACAAGCTGCTACCGCAGAGCGATACCACCCACTTAACTCAAGCTCTAAAATACAGCGTCTCCTGACTTACTACGTGCATAATATTGCCACAGCAATGCTGGGTTTAGAAGTATGAGTTTTCCTATGAACTTTACTATGTAATAGAGTTTTCCCAAAGAGTTTTCACTGCTTAGAAATTCACTTCTCATTTAGGAGAACTTCCAGCCGAGAAAGGGCTATTCAGATGCTCCACGCACCTACCAGCACACCTACAAAAACACCTTTTGCAAGCTGCATGGAGGCGACTGACAGCGGCTACACCGCCATCTCCTCCGGTCCCCACCGCTAGTCCGGCGGGGCAGTGCGGCGGCGGGGCGGCTCCGCGGGCGGGCTCTGCGCCCCGACGGGCAGCCGCGGCTCCCGCTGTCCGCCGCGGCTCCCGCTGCCCGCCACGGCTCCAGCTTCCCTGGCACCTGCAGAGGTGTTCCCTTTCGCTGCCAGGCAGAGTTCCCGGCGGAGGGCAGGAGACCGGACACTGCAAGCCCAGAGCCAGAGGGAAAAGGAGAGCGCGCTCCATCCCGGGGCGCGGGACCCTTACCTCGGGGGGCGGGCGCGGCGGCGCGGCCCGGGCAGAGCTGCAGGGCGAGCGGCAGCAGCAGCAGCGCGGCGCCGCGCTCGCACCCCATGGCGGCCGCGGGCCGGGCAGGGCGGCGAGGGACGGCCGCCACTCCACGCCGGACCCCGCCGTTTAACGGGGGGCGGCCCCGGGGCCGGGCACGGCCGGCGGCAGGCGGCGGGCCATTGGCCGGGGCTCCCCCCGGAAGGCGGGCGGGGGCCGCGGCGGGGGATGGCCGAGTGCTGGGGTGGATGAGGAGGGAGCGCGCCGTCGGGTCCCGAGCCGGGAACCGGCACTAGTGGAGGTGGCTCGGACAAAGCCGGACATCCTGGCGACGTCCCCCAAAATCAACACCTGTGGGGACCGTGGCTGGAGTTTGCCCTTTGAGGAGTCCTGGAAATTGAAGTGTTTTTAATGGCTTTAAATTAATAGTTGCAGAATTGGTTAGGTAGGAAAAGACCTTTAAGATCATGAAGTCCAGTGGTTAATAAGCAGGTATGTTTATTACCAGTCACAAGAAGATGGCCCCAAAAGTAAACTGGGTGTGCTTTAAGAGCCAGGTAAGAGTTCTATAAGTTCAGGAGGGACAGCAAGTCCAGTGCTGTTGCAAGCAGCCCTTCAGAGAACCACCAGCCTGGTGAGGGATGTAGAAGAGTGTCAGAAGCACGAAGATAATGCAGCTCTATCCACCCAGTCCTGCTGACTGCAGGATGCTTAACTTTGAGGTTGGAACCATCTTACTTTAAAATCTTTCTTACCTCCCTTTCTATGTTCACCAAATGGTTACCATGCATTTCTTTGTGTCTTCTGACAATAATACAGCTGTTGTCTTTGCAAAGCCCCCTCACAAATTTCTCTGCCTGCTCTGCAGTCAGGTGTTGAGTGTCCACTGGTAAGGTTTAACATGTAGTAGAACAGATTCTCTCTCATGCATACCCAAAGTCAAAACAAATGTGGATGCTCTGGTGTGAAGACTTGGTCTTGGTAGGAATTTAAATACTCCACTTTTCCTGACTGAAGAGTGTCACTAAAAGGGGTCGTGCAGATTGCAGACTGGGGCAAATTTGGTTTCTAGAAGACTCTGACTGGCAAAATGAAGACTATATTATCTGCTCCTTTATTTCATTTAAAGAGCTCAGAAGCATTGAGAGTGCTCAAACTGACCAGATGGAGACTATGTGAAAAGGCCGTTTGTCTTAGCAAGCTCCCAAACTCAATAACTTAGCCAAAGTCAATTTTACAAAAACCTTCTTCTTTCAACTATGACAATTTTGAGCATTGTGTGTTCCCTTAGGATATCATTACCCCATTGCTTGTCCTCTACTTCAGAAAATTCTAGCCTCTGCACTGCTGATGTTAAGAAAGTACAGGAGAAAGGGAGCAAGTGAGAAACCCAAACACATTTTGGGCTTCCCGTCCTGCTGCACAGTGCTCTTGGTCCTGTACCTCCCTGTGTGCATCAGCCCTGCTGATGAACCTCTGTCACGTCAGAAATCCAGGAAGCCCTGCTTGGCCCCATCGCAGCTTGCTATCCACACTCAGTTGGAAAAGTTGGAGCTGTCTGATATTATTTACATCACAAAAAGTAGGGCAACAATAGAAAGGAAAGTTTATGTTAAAGTGAGCAAAGTAGTGTTGATTAATGTTCAGTCTCATCAGCTTGGTGCATACATCTAACAAGCACCACAGAGAGCAGCCCTTGGGGGGCTCATTGTGTGTAAGGCAAGACACAGCACGCTGCAGGGTGGGGGCTGCGTGCACTTCGAAGGGGCTGCCCGAGCAGCTCTACACCACACAGAGCATGGCTGTGGGCTGCTCGCCAACAAAAGCCCAGTCAGATTTTCAGATACTTTCAGCTGGCCTATATTCACATACCCTCTAATTGCCCTCCCCACATGGCATATACCCTATAACACACCCTTACTTCTTAGCTTATTCGTGTTAGCAGTGTTGACCTGCTCCTTAAGTTGCCCATTTCTTCCTCTGCCCATTGCCAGGCAGAAGGGTGCTCTACCACATCCCCTGTGTCACAGCATGGTGCTATACCTCCTCCTCCTCACCCTACTGCTCCTCTGTATATGTCCACACACAACAAGAAACACCACAGCTTCACCCCCACATCCTTGCCCCTGCAGTGGAAGTGACAGGATGACATGGTAGTGCCGAGAGCTGCACAGGGGAGTGAGAAAAACAGATCATCAGGTGCAGAGTGCTGTGGAGCAGGGAAAAAAGGGAGGCTAAAAGGGGTAAGCAAGGGGCAAGAAGATGGAACAAGAAAAGGAGGGACTTCGAGTGTCACAAGCTCCTTAAAAAGAAGTCTTAGTTCAGAATTTGTCCCCAGCCTAAAGCGTGGGGAGACAGTACAGATGCTGCAGAGGCTAATACATGGATCTAGAGCAGCACTGATGATGTTCTACTGCTTATTAAGGAAAAGCCTCGACTCAACAAAGAGCATTTTTTGCAAACATATACTTAAGTGCATGACAGAAAAACACAATGAAAGTCTGAAAAATCATAGTTCTGGACCAAAAAAAAAAAAAAAAGAAGAGAGAAAAGGATAGTAAAGGTTTTCTTTTGCCTAAAAGGAACACCATCAGTAATTTGCAGCCATTTATTATGTACTTTGAGTTTATTGAGTTTGAGTTTATCAAAACATTAAGTGTTTTCTTGAAAGATTTCCTTATCTGACAAAAATATATATTAAGTAATTATAAATTACCATTCCTCACTTCTGATTTAACTACAGAGGAGTCTCTTGCACTGGTGCTGACCAGCCCTACAGGAGAAGGATTTTTTTTGTAGTATTATCTATTTGTTAGCATTAGATTTGTGCGGGCCATATTCTGTTCTTGCTCTGTATCTGCTTATTCTTTATGCTTACTCACAAAGAATGCACATGGAGGCAATGTTTGGCAAACAGACCATGCAGCACAATACAATGTGACAGAAGGGAACTGGTTCACAGGGTGTATGAACAGAAGCTTAAGTCCATGTTTAGATGAACTTAGTACATGTAAAGGTCACTGCAATATTTCCAGTTTTCATTTTTATGCTGAGTTTTATTGTTGGAATATGTTACAGACTAAAGGGGATTTTGTGCTCAATCACAATCTTCTTTAAGGGATTTCCAAAAGTAGAATGTTTATCTGCTGTCTAAAAGGGGCTATTAGACCTTATAATCAACATTTTTAAATAAAAACAATAGAATAGTAGCAATTGCCTTTTCACTCTTGTGTATTCTCTGAAGTATAAACTCCAGCTTACTGGAGGTTAAACAAGAAGAAAGAATCAAAACATGATTAATGAATTGTGTTTCCAAGAAACTTTCATAGTGTCAGTCACATTTTGTAAGGAAGTCATAAATATGTGACTGTAATATTTTTATATAGAATCTGCAAAAAAACCTTGATCACTTTTTTTGACCTGATTATGTAATTTGATAAGATTTTAAGCATACAGAATACAGACAGGCTGCAAACATAACAGATTTTGCTTTACAGAAGTGTCTGTGACTTGTTCAAATTCCAAATAATGGTGTAAGGGAAATAGAAAAGAACCCTGCTGCTTAATTCACCTTTCATGTTTTGTTCCTAATATGCATCAGGAGATTCACTGTTTTCATGGAATTATATGGATGATTAAAAATCAGGATTCATGGGCAATTAAGATACAGAAATCTTAAGGCAAGGGAAATATCAGCTCTAAACCACATCCTTTCCTATTTATGTCAACATTGCTGGTTTTGATCCTGCTTCATTAAAAAAAAAAAAAAAAAAAGTTGGTTTCAAGGGTTTCAAGTTTCAAAGACAGGTTTCAAAAGAATTTTTGCTTTTCCAAAACACAAATTGAAGCTCCACTTTTTCAAGTCAAGTCATATATCCATCTTCAGTGCACCTATTTACTTTTCATTTACTCTGATAGGAATTCCACTTAGGCAACCAAGAGGAAAAAAGTTCCTGACATGGGGGAGGAAAGGTACAGTGCCTCTTTTTTTATCTTTGCTCCGGACTCCACAACAACACAGAGATAAGTTGGGCCTGAATGCAATGCAAAGCTTACTTCCCTATTTACCTGCTAAGCCTTCTTGTAGCTGTCTTAAGAAAAGCCATATGATGGGTCATAGAATGGTTAGGTTTTTCTTAAAATAAGACCTCTAAGTTCATCGAGTCTAACAATCAACCCAGCACCACCACCATATTCACCACTAAAATGTGTCCTCAACAGTTCCAGGAATGGTGACTCCAACCACTTTCCTGGGCAGCCTGTTCCAATGCTTGACAACCCTTTCTGTGAAGAAATTTTTCATAATGTCTAATACAAACCTTCCCTAGTCCAACTTGAAGCCATTTCCTCTTGTCTTATCACTTCTAACTTGGGAGAAAAAACCTGAACCCTACCCATCTATAGCATCCTTTCAGGTACTTGCGGAGTGATAAGGTCCCCCCTGAGCCTCTTTTTCTCCAGGCTAAACACCCCCAGCTCCTTCAGCCACTCCTCATAGGGTCGTCCAGACCCTTCACCAGCTCCATTGCCCTTCTCTGGACACACTCCAGCACCAAAATGACCTTCCTGTAGTGAAGGACCCAAAATTGGACACAGAATTTGAGGTGTGGCCACACCAGTGCCAAGTACAGGGGGACAATCCCTGCCCTGGTCCTGCTGGCCACACTGTTGCTGATCCAGGCCAGGATGCCATTGGCCTTCTTGGCCACCTGGGCACACCCTGGCTCACGTTCAGTCGCTGTCACCAGCACCCCCAGGTCCTTTTCCTGTGGGCAGCTTTGTAGCCACTCTGCCCCAGCCTGTGGCACTGCCTGGGGTTGTTGTGACCCAAGAGCAGGACCTGGCACTGGCCCTTGTTGAACCTCACACCATCGGCCTCAGCCCATGATCCAGCCTGTCCAGATCCCTCTGCAGAGCCTTCCTGCCCTCCAGCAGATCAGCACTCCCACCCAGCTTGGTGTCATCTGCAAACTGCCTGAAGGCGCATTCAATCCTCTTGCACAGGTCATCAACAAAGATACTAAACAGGGCTGATGTAAGTATTGAGCCCTTTGTAAAATACTCCTTAATGAAATAGATCTTTGGGATCACAGCTGCTAGCATCCACCATTCCCTTTCAGAGCTTTGCATCTCAGTGCATCTCAGTTCACATGGTGAACAGACCAAAGCAAAGTACCTGGACAGACTGAGAAGAAGTTAGCTGGTGCCTACCTGTAGGGAGGAAAAGACATAAAAAATATCCTTAAAAGTATGTACCTTAAATAAGTCTTTAGAGGGAAAAATGTAACATTAAAAAAAAAAAAAAAAGCTTCTGTTAACACTGTCAGTGGTATGTTTTTCTGAGGAAAAAAGTGGATATGTATTTCTTCTCCCATGTTCCTCATCAAATGGAACAGAATGACCTCAGATCTGTGGCGTAAGTTTTTATCATGACACTTTCCTCCACAAATTTCAGGTGAATCTGAAATTGTGGATCTGGGAGGGGTAAAGGAAAAGTGAAGCTCTACCCTTACTCTCCTCCTTACGCATAGAAGACCTGAATGAGGGTGGTCAGTGCAGGAGGTTTTTTTTAATTGGTGTGTGGTATTTTTTCCTTTCGTGGGAAGGATGGAAACTTGACTTAGCATTTAGATGTGCTGTGGCACGTCTGCACGAGCCCTGGAACAAACAGCTGACAACTCGATGCCTTTAAAGGTCTGCAGTTAAAACCACACTGAATGGATTATCATTATAACCTAGACAAAACTGGTAACATGTGATCAGAGCTCCTTGTTTTTAGAGCCAAATTGCTAATGATTGCTTTTCATAGTTGACTGAGAGCCACAATTTTTTTTTTGCTCCCATGAAAAGTCCCAACTCCGTGTGCAGTGTCAGGGCTGGAGGGTGAGGGTTCAGCCAGACAGTACCAAAAGTGTTTCAAGAAGACTACAGCTGTGGCATTTCCCCATAGGATCACAGGTACTGGCCACCCACGTCCCTTCCCAAAAGGCTGACCCCCACCTGGATACAACCCGAAAGGACTTTGTAGCCAGGTAGGGGTAGGCCTCTCCTCCCAGGCAAGAAGTGACAGGACAAGAGGACATAGTTCAAGGACATTGAGGTGCTGGAGCAAGTCCAGAGAAGGGCAATGGAGCTGTGAAAGGGTCTGGAGCACGAGTCCTGTGGGGAGGGGCTGAGAGAGCTGAGTTTGTTTAGCCCTGTGAAAAGGAAGAGGCTCATGGGAGACCTTATCACTTTGTACAACTACCTGAAAGGAGGCTGTAGCCAGGCAGGAGTTGGCCTTATGGGAAGGGATGTGGGTAGTATGAGGACGTAATTTTAAGCTGTGACAGGGGAGCTTTGGGCTGGACATCTGGAAGAATTTCTTCACAGAAAGGGTGATTAGACACTGGAATGGGCTGCCCAGGGATGTGGTGGAGTCACCATCCCTGGAGGTGTTTAAGGAAAGTCCAGATGTGCCACTTGGTGCCATGGTCTGGTTGACATGGTGTTCGGCCACAAGTCGGACTCGATGACCTCAGCGGCCTTACCCACTCCAACTGATTCGGTGACTGTGACTCCTCGAGCCCGGCCAGCGGTGGCCGGGAGCACAAGGACCCGCAGCCCTGTCCCGCCCGGCGCTGCCCCCGGCCCTCCGCCCTCAGCGCCTCCTCCCTCCCCCCGCCAGCGGCCGCGGGCGCTTGGGCGCCGCCATGCGGGGAAGCAGCGCCGCGCTCCCGGCCGGCGCGGCGGACAAGATGGCGGCTCCCATGGAGCTGAGCTGCTGGGGAGGAGACTGGGGGCTGCCGTCCCTGCACCCGGAGTGTCTCACCGTCATGGTAACGGGCGGCGGCCACCACCCGGCCCGGGGGGAAGGGAGGGAGCGGCGGCGCCCCAGGGCTTGCTTGCCGCCCGCACGGACATCTGCGGGGCTCCTCCTTGCCCCGGGAGAGGCCGGGGGTGGGAGGCGCGATGCTGGGCCCGCGGCGCGGCCCTGGCTCGTTCCCGACGGGAGACGCCGACAACGCTGCCGTCCTTCCCGGGAACGCCGAGCCCTTCCAGGGGCCGCTGCCTTCCTTCCCGGGGGCTGCGGGGCCTCTGCCCAGTGTTGCCTGGAGCCGCGTTAGGGCAATGAAGCCCGACCGAAAACCGTCTTGCACCTGCTGGTGGTTGGTCCTCAGTGCACGAAGGTGTTTAACACAACTTTTAAAGCCCTGTCTTACGCTTTTCTTGCACATTGTGACAGGTTTTCTCCCCTGCGCTCCAATCTTTATTGCAGGCTTATGCCAAATTTTCTGGGGCTCCCGTGACAGTGAATACTGTAAATAACTCCTGGAGAGCTCCGAAAGGTATCGTCTTTGCAGCCTTCATTATTTTAATCACAGCCGCGATACAAATGTGGGTTCCATTTTCTGTGTTTGCGTTGGGTTTGTGTTCATGAGTGCAGTCTCCCTCAGTTAAATGACTTCACAGGATCAAGTGTGATGAATTTGTGAGAATAAAATAATGCAAGTCATAAATGAAGTGCTTCAGAGGACAATTTATCAAAATGTGTATGGTGAAGCGGCAGACAGTTAACAAAGCAGTAACGCCAAGTATGTAGCTGTTTCAGTCAGGCAGTCTGAATTGATGGTATAGTGAAAGCAAATTTGTGAGCTTTTTGCACTTTGCATATTTACAAATTAGTAGTAACTAGACTTGTGTATGGGAGAGCTCTTTGGTTACCTGTAGCTTAACGGTTTGGTACAGTTGAAAGTGGAATGTGAGCCTCAGCAAGTACAGCTTACACCCCCTGGGATGTTTAGTGCTGTGCCGAGTTAGAGGGTTTGACTGATAAAAGGTGAAGGTAAGCTGTCAGAGAGGAATTTTTTGTTTTGGATGCTTCTATTCATTGCTTATTTGTTTGCTCAGCAGTTATTGTCTTGGTGTATTTCGGAGAGGTAAAATCACTGCAGGCTTAAAGTCCTCTGTCACACTTAACCACATTGTCAGTTCAGGCAATACTGTATTCATACAGAAGTTGAGCCTTTGGTTCTTGCTTTTCAGTGTGTTTTCTGTTAGGGGGAAATACCAAGAACTGGTTGGGTGGACTTGCTAGAAATTTGGTGGCTATCCTCATAAGGAAAATACATAAAATAAATTAAGAAAGCAGTCTAAGAGTAAGTGTTGGTGATAATTGATATTTTAATATTATTTAGCACTGTCCTGTTGGGCTTGTTGTGGCAGTTATGTTGTGAATATGCTGTAAAATAGCCCCTGTTACACATAGTTTGCACTCTACATGCTTTGATCATGCAGTTTTATGACTAAAGGCTGTCCAGTCAACTACTGAGAGAGGGGAAGTATGTAGTTCTTTGACTGATTCATCGTTATGCAGTGGTAGCTTGGGTACTGGTTGTAGCAAGGCTAGAGAAAAAAGGTGGTTAAAATGGATTTGGAGGGGAGGGACAGAGGAAAATTGAAAAGAGGCTCAGAGGTGAATGAATTGAGAGAGCAGTTGGACTTAGTTGGAACTTTTATCTTAAAATGAACATCTGAAATCCAGATAAGTAGCCTAGCTGTCAAAGTATTGGACACCTGGCAAAAAACATTGGCTTCAGTCTGACTTGATGTTGCCCTTTTTAATGTCTTCTTATTAGTAAAGGCCACAATAGACTAAGAGTATTTGTAACCTTGGTGGAACTCCCCTGCTATGTAAAATTTTATGTTTATGTTTGCATGTTAGGAAAATCAGAGCAAGCTGTTGAGAAAAGGAAAGTACATAAAGTGACTGATTGCTTTCTATTTATGCTAAAACTCATCCATACAAATTGTTGACTGTATTATTTATGCCTTCTAGAAGATCTACCAGTCCTGGTATCAGAAGACATTGTTATTTCTCAGCCAGCAAAAATACTGAACTTCTTAAGAAAGCAGGTAAGTCTCTTTCAGAAAGATTTGTTTTCTTTGCCTTGCAGTGACTCTTGAGTGTCTCCTTTGTACACTGATACAGGCTTCCAGAAACCTGGAATTTAGTTCAGACCCAATGTTTTTCAGTTTTTCATACATGCATGAGAATTGCAAAATGGTGGATAAGAAATTGCTCTTTAAAAGTTTGATCATTAGTTGTGTGAAAGATTTAAAAATAAACATGAAAAAATTTAAATTGAAAAGGATGTCAAACTGTCCTAAATCGAGCAGTTTCTTACTGATCACCCTGCTTGTAATTATAACACTTTCGATGTCATTATGACTTTGCATAGGATATCATAGTTTACGCTAACAGTTTAAATGGGTCATTTCCCAGTGCTCATTTTTTCAAAGATAATACATACAGTGTTGTTTTTAATCTATGTATTTTTTCTATAGCTTGTAACATAAAAATGTCTGCAGGCACATTTCTTGATGCACACCAGGTTATTGCCTCTTCCTTGGCTTTTGTAGGACTCTTAATGTTTTGTACACAAAGAATAAAGCTGTGCAATTTCTTCTTTTCACAAAGTATAAAGATACCTAATAAACGGTGGCATCATCTTTTTATTCCTAAGATGGTCCTCTAGCCCACTGTTCTGCTTTTACATGAGAAATGCACTTCCTGTCTGGTCAGATGATCTGACGAATGCCATGTTAGTGAAACTTCAAACCTTCATGGGGAAAAACAGAATCTGAAAACTGCATTTGAGATGGAATTTTAGACAGTTTATTTGAAATTCTGAAGTTTCAGATTCATTTGGATTGAATTTGAATTTGATATTCATGTGAATAACAAAGGTTCCATAATGTTGGGGGGAAAAACCCTCTTTATGTTAAACAGTTACATGCTTACTTTCCAGATGTCCAAGTATCAGCACTGGCCCTTTGTTTCTAAATTAATGAAGCAAATCTACTCACTTCCCCCAAAATTTACCAATCCTTATAATGTATCTTAGAAGAATCCAGTGTTAGAATTAAAAGATCCGTCACTAACTGCATTAATTTAGCGGCATATTTGATCCCTTACATTGTTAGCATCCAGTTTCTTAACTTTTAGAATGCAAAATAGGGGAATGCATGCTTTTTATTTTATGCTTACACCTGCTGAAGTGTCAGGTGCTTCTTCAGAAATAACAATGGAGACTTACCAGAGGTTTTCTATATCCCTGAGTGTTGAAAAATTGCCTCTGTATCGCTGGACATTTGCTTGGAAACAAATAGGAAGGAGATACAAGGGTTATTTTGGAAATAGGAGGGCCCAAAGCTCTAGGAATGGGAAACTGGAAAAGCAAGAAGCAACAGGGTTTGGCAGAGTTGACCTGAAGAAGGAAAATTCTAGTGAGTGCATGCTTTCTGTCCCAAAAATTGTTTATATATTTACTGCCTTGATAGCTCTTAAGTTTGAAGTAACTTTGCATTGATCATGTTTTTTGAAAGTTCTGTGTAAGACTATATTTTTGGTTTGGGTTGTTTTTTTTTTAAATTTGTAGAAATACAATGCTGATTATGATTTGTCTGCAAAACAAGGAGCTGATACACTGGCATATATTGCACTACTTGAAGAGAAACTGCTTCCTGCTCTGGTAAATATTAATAAATACTTTGTAATGGTCAGAATATTTGGAATTGAATGCTGAAAGAGGTGCCCAGCATGAGAGACATTAAAGTCTCTCAGCACAGCCCTGGCTGGAGCATAGTTGCTTTGTTAGTCTGTTTTTTGGAAATACTGCCTAGCAACTTCTGAAAAGGAGAGAAATGTGTGTTTGTGGAGTGTCAAGTAATAATAGTAGATTTATGAAAGACATTTTAAAAGTATACCTAGAAGATTTTTTTCTTTTAGATCTTTTTTTTCTGTTGGTCTTTGGGAAACAGTATCCTGAAAATACCTTATTGTGGCCATGTTTTGTTTCATTTGATTTCCTGAAAAACCTTTGATTAAGATGTGTCTGATGTGAGACACACAACTGGAAGCCTTTTGAACTGTTGAATTAAAATTTTTGATTAATGAAAATGCCCATCAGGAGCTTAGTTTTTCAGTTCTAAATAAGGCATGGCCATTTGCCCTTTACACCATTTCAGTGTAATTACATTAGCGCTATAAAACCCACAGACACTGAGTGACTGAATGACTTTGGCTTCATTTTGTACGGATTATATCATAAGCTAGCCTTTTCAGCTGACCCTGGTTTCAAATTCATAATTTCATAGTATCTTTTGTTTTAAGATTTCTATAAAATTTCAAAACAAAATTCCAGGAAGTTCAAACCTGTTGCTATATGTGTGCAGCTTTTTTGTAATATAGTTACAAGATAGTGTGTGTGTGTGTGTGTGTGTACATACACTGTATCTGTACATAGATAGTACACATGTAATTTTATGCAGATGCATATAGTTCTCTATAATGTCTTTTGTGTTCTTCTTTATTTTGAAGGTAACTATTGCCTTACTTATATACTCCTATACTCAGAGGATTAGTGTATTCCTTTACAGAGCCTGGTAGGCCTAAATTACAATAATTCCTGGTTCTTCTGCTTTTCTGAGCGAGATCGTCTTGCACATGAAGTTTCATGAGATGTCTACTCATGTCATTCAGATTTCAGTTATATTTTTCTTCATGTTGATACAGCTGCACACTTTCTGGATTGAGGCTGAAAATTACTGCAGTGTGACAAAGCCATGGTTTGCCTCAAAGATTGCCTTCCCACTGAGTTTGTATCTGCCTGGAAAGATGTCCAGGGAAGCGCTGAACAGGATCTTGCTGACCAAGGGAGGACCTCCACTCTACAGTCTCACTGAAGTGGAAGCCCAGGTATGTGTTGTGCATTAAGGAATTCGTAAGTTGGTTCTGTCAAAGACAAGAACTGAAACAGTCTAGCACACTTTCAAATGATGAATGGTGCTGTGCACCTGGCTACACCTAGGGCTCTTAGACAGTCTTGTGTCTCATCAGATATACAGGGATGCCAAGGAGTGCCTAAATCTCCTGTCGAAGAGATTGGGAACAGCTCAGTTTTTCTTTGGAGATACGTGAGTGTGATTTTTAAAAATTGTTTTGGTAAATGATTAATAGAAAAGGTACCACACCAGTCTCTGAACACTTGAACTTTTTTTTTTTTTAACCTGCTGGGATGTTAAAAGTGCTTCCAAGTTGCTCATCTGAATGAGCAAACAGGGCACAAATGACATAGTTGGACTGAGTCAATGTGATGTCTCCCTTATCCTGCTTTTTTCCACAGCAAGGGAAATGCTGCCCACGGCTGCTAAGAAAATGTAAGGTGCACTGGGGAACGCTTTCTAGCCACTGAATGTCACCTTGTAGCTTTGTATGTAGAAAAAAATGCTTTAGGCTGAGGTGTTAGTACTCTGCCCTCATGGGAGGAGGGTGTAGGTCCAGGAACACTATTCCTGTGGTATGTGTGCAGAACAGGAAGCAGATAGGGACAACATAGAGCCAAAACCGATCCCTTCTTTAGCTGTTGAAGTTGGACCACTCCATGAGAGGGTCCTGGTCCCCAGTGTGACTTTTGTGGTGCCAGAAAGGTGTTTTAGAGTGTCTTGTTTAGGATAGCATGACTATGTTTTAATGCTGACATTACTGTTTCAGCTTGCCAGCATGTCTTTAGTTAAGAGATGCTGAAAGGAGTAGATAGTTGGTACAAAGCATTTATCAGGTTGATAGGCAAAGGTGGAATGACAGAAGAGCTGACTGTATTCTGTCCCGAGTTGTGTTTGACATACATGGAAAACTAGGTTGTGGAAATCTTAAAAGTCTTACCTTGAATCACTTCAGTGTTTTCTTGTGTTACTCTTTTTAGGCCTACCACCTTGGATGCCTTCGTGTTTGGCTTCCTTGCACCAATTTATAAAGTGTGCTTCCCCAGGGTACAGTTGCAAGAGCATTTGAAACAGCTTCCCAATCTGTGTCGATTTTGTGATGATATTCTAACTTGCTACTTCAGGTTAACTGTCTCAGGCAAGTTGTGATTCTTTTATCCTTTTTGTTATCTATACTTGTGTTGGGATTAGTACTCTAGAGTTCCATTTGTGAACCAAGGCACATTAGATTTCATGTAGTTTATGCTAGACTTTCTGTGGCGAAGTGGAGAAACTTTTAAAGTTGAGCAGAAAGGATTCAAAATCAAAAGCAAGTGTCAATACTCAGTTTTAGATTCTGTCAAGCATTGGCATATGGCTCACGCTTAGTACTCCTGATTTTGTCACATGGAATGGCTTTTCCACTTAAATTCTTCTTTGCATAAAAATAGTGTGTGAACTCTCTCTCCAATGTGAGTTTATTTTTTAAGAATTTAAAAGCTTTTGTAAATACCTTTTCACTCTTCATCTTTCTGCCTTCACTCTCCAGGCTATTCTCCAGCTGGACAGGATACAGCAGATGCTAATCTGCAGAAACTCACACAGCTTGTAAATAAGGAATCCAACTTGATTGAAAAGGTTACTTTTACTTCAGTATCTTTAATTTTGCTGCTTTGTTGTGGTTACTTGTTCACAGATACCTTTGCATGGCAATTGCAACTATACAGTGGACTTTATTTTAATTATTTCTTTTCTAGTGAATTACATTTTGTAGAGAGGTGGGAAGAATATTACATGATTTCGAAGGAGGAATTAATGAAGCCTTGCACTTAGAAAAGAATTTTTAATACAACCAAAAGAACATTGTCTTGCAGGTGTGCACACCAACAAAGGAGTGGTATCTTTCTGCAAGCACACATTCAGCAAAGGAGGAGGCAAATGTGTTGGTCAAAACCCGGGCATGGTCCTGCACATTAAGACTGATCACCAGCTTTCCTTGCTCCCAGCTGCATGCTGTAGTATCTAAGCAGCAGTCACTCTTCTCCTGCTTGTTCTACATCTAGCTGTTTTTCCTATGTTCCTTGTTTCTAAGGCTGTCACTCAGCACCTGCCAAAAGCTATACAACTTACCTGAAAAATACTTGTGAAGAATTAGCCTTTTCATGCAGATAGAACATTTTAACTGAAAGGGTAGAAGGCATTTCTTCCTGACAAAAACCAGTGTGTGAAATAGAAACTGTGATCAGCTTCTATAGCATTAGGTATTGATGCTCTTTCTGGCAGTGAAGTGTGGCTGTGGATGTTTTAAACAATGGGTTACATAGACATTTGTCAGGCATGATTGAGGAAATGGAATAGACCTGCCTTGAGGAAATGGAATAGACCAGGCAGCCTCTGCAGATCTGCCCTGTGCTGTCTTTTATTCTGTACCAGGTGAAACTTTTTGAGACCACATTACGCATAGGGCATTAGATGGATTTCCTATGGAAATGTGAATTGTTTATATTCAGGGATTAATTTTAACCTGTCTTTGAAAAGGTCTTATCACGAGTTCTTTATTAAGTACTTTTTGAAATGTGTCACTAATACAAATTCAGTCAGCATCTCCCAAGCATTTCTGATGTGACAAAAATTATTCTTGCTTGGTACTGAATATACAGAAGCATCCATTGATAGCGGTTTGACTCTTGATCTGCCTTCTAGCAGCATTTGGCTATTGTACAATTTATGACCTCTTAGAATCTGTGTTGCTTCCTTCAGTAATCTTGACCAAATGACTTGAGCAGAAGCACATCCAGTTGCCCTGGGTTTGATGTACCATATGTAAGGAAATGAATAGCAGCTCTAACACAAGCATCTGTTTGGGAGTGGAAAGAAACCAAAGCACCAGTTGTGGCTGGTCCTGACAGTAAACATACACCAACCCAGTATTAATGATGGCAGCCCTGACAAATAAGACTAATCGTATAATCTATATTCTGCTGTTGCCAGATCCGGCTCTCATTGTTTCTCTGCAGATGGACGACAACCTTCGTAAGAGTCCTCAGCATCCCCCTCGTAAGCTCACAACGCTCAAGCTTGCTGCAGGTGGAGAAGAAAGCAGTCCAATGAGTCGTTTGTCACCTTGACGCCACTTGTTGCCCGTACATGTGTGTTTTGTAATTCAACTGAGTGCCACAGTAAACTTTTTTCACATGAATGTTTTGCAAGGGAAGAATCTGCTAGTGGGTACAAGTAGAGAAGAAATAGAGCTTTACAATCTTCTGTCTATTTGTTTTAAGAAATTGCGTAGTTTAGGCTGGCCACACACTAAGCTGAAGCTAAGCTAAACAAAGCTTATTATTATGGATGTTAACATCATTTTGTACAGCATACTTTTGACTTTAGCCTAGCAGAAATGTTTACCAAAAGCTAAAAATCTGCTTATGGAATGTTCACTATTACTTTATTTTGTGGGTTTTGATTTTACTGTAATCATGTTACTGTATGTGAGTGGCTATACACTTTGTCTGAAAAGGACAAAGTCCAGTTGCAAAGTCTGAAAAGACAAAATGTTGCCGTTCATGGCAGCTGAGAAATGAAAAAATGACAGGAAGGTAAATATTTTTATTGTGCTTTAATGAACTTGGGGTTTGTGTTTTATGGTTGTTTGTATCTTTGAAAATTTGTTATGTCGTACTTTGAAGGGGATTATTGAAAAGCATGTGCGCTATGGGGATTAAAATGATGCACAATGCTAACATTTCACAGTACCTCGTACTAGTCCTTTGTGAAACAGGCTTAACCTGTGCACAGGGTAATACCACATGCTGCAAAACTGTTAAGTCAAAGTCACATTAAACTTGTAGTGGATGGAGAAGTTTGATTAGTTGCTGTCAGGACAAGACTCGACTAGCAAACGTACTGTGTCTATGGATTGAAAGGGACTGGTTAGGGCTTTATAAGAAAGATGATGTAGGCTTTTAAATTTGTTGCAAATGCCTCTTAATCAGTTTTGTCTTATTTTTTAATAAGCTCTACAGTTGATTCAAAAATTAAAACTAAAAATTGTCCAAATTTTTGTTGTATGATGATCTGTCTAGTTCGAAGTTCTTTTCTCTTTGCAAACTGTGGTATTGCAGGGCATATTTCTTCTGTTGAATTACATTTTCTCTTTAACAGCAGCCTTGCCAGTTCTAGAGACCCAAGCAATTCTGCCACAAGAGAGATGCTGTCATTTTTTACTGGGAATGTACTGGCAGGTGCTTCGTGAGTAGGTGTAAAGAGAATTAGACAAGTAGATTGGTCAAAATGGCAGTGCTTGGGATACAGAATTCTGATAGCTGTATGTGTGGGATAACTGTTCTGGGTTTTCTTTTTGTTGTTTTTCTGGCCAAATCAAAATAGTCTTTCAGCTTCCCTTCGGCTACTAGTCATGTTTGAGATACACAGATAAATTATTTCCTGTTTGTAAAAGACAAGATGGTAGATTGTGTACATATTGTACCTTTGGACTTGATATGTAAGGAATGTAATATCTTTAACATTTCTTAATTGAAATGTTCAGTTTCTAATGAGCACTTTAAAATACTGTTTAAGCTTCATGCTCTTACTAGAGTATTTGTTGCAGTGATTTGAAATTAATTAATCTCATCTTTCATGGTAACTATATAAACTGACAGTCCATTACATGCAAAAGTAATTAAAATGTTTAAAATTTGTACTGGCTGTAGCTTGACAAGATTTACATGAGATCGAGTCACATAGCTTTCCAGAGTTTTTCTTTTACAAACACGGCTATGGAGTATATGCCTTAGTTTGTCACTTTTGTGAATACATACACTCAACCTATAAAGTCTCTTTGTAAAAAAGGGTTGTTGTTTCAATATTAAAATTTTGGATTTTTAGTGGAATTTTTGTAGAGCTTTTTGTGGAATTTATGTTGAGCTTTTTGAGTGTTTCTCTGTTATCCTTGTAAAAAGGTTTATCTTGTCCATTAAAAAAAAAAAAAAAAAAAACCCTGCTGACTGCTAGGACAAGAAATTGAAGCAAGTTAGCATATCCATGAGATCAGATTTTAAATTTTTATCACACCTCTTCAGTACCATTCCTTTTCTTTCAACACAACCGCTTTTGGGAAGGGGGGAGTGGGGAGGCATGCATTTGCTGATCTTACTAAATGTGAGCTCTGGGCCATCTGACGGTGAAATTTTGGTAAACCGATTCTCGAGGAACTTCTTTCACCACATGGCAGAGGACAACAGTGCTAGAGATCACAGCAAACATTGCCTGCAATCATGCACACAATCCCAGGCAACCAGTGAGGTTGCACAGCCGTACACTCCCTTATTTTACTTTCTACCGAAGGAGAATTCAAACCCAGACTCCTTTATGTAGACAGTGTCATCCCTGGCCTGGTAACTCAGGCTTGCTCGTTAGTTTACTGGCATATTTTGTGTGCCTGAGTTCTGAAGCTGGGAGGTGAATGCTTTCCAGGGTGGGGTCAATTTGAGTAACTCTCGATCTGCATCTGAAGTAGTCAAAGCTGCTTCTCTGGCTAGGGAAGAAAGATGAGATTGAGTTGTGATTCATCTTCCTGGAGGTGATACCTAAGAATTGAGTCCTGGATTTGTGCTGTGTCTGCTGTGTGCAAAGGAAGCCCTGGCTGCCTGACTCTTACCATAAGATGAAAACCTGCTGCGGTGATAGCTTTTCCTCCGCTGCCAGAGCTGGTGGGTGGTCTGAAACACAAGGAGTCAGGCAGCCTTCTGCCTAGGCAGCAGTGGTGTGGCCTTCTAATTGCTGTTTGCAGCCTGCTTCCTGTGCAGAGCACTGGCTGCTGTCTGTAGCTGCTGCAGCTCTGCAGTCTCTAAATACTTCAGGTTCATGTGTTCACTTTTGGCTTCTGGTGCACACACCTATGATGTGCAAGTGTGGGATTTAGCACTGGGTTTCCCGGGCCTTGCTGCTACCAGGGCAGCTGACAAGCCTTGTCCTCCTTGCCCTCCCCCTGGAAAGGTGGTGGCTAGGAACAGATACTACCTTGAAAGCAACTTACCCAGCTGCCAGTTGTAAGTGGAGTGGACCACTTTGGCAGGTTGTAAATTTAACACCCCTGCTCCCAGGCAATCTTCTGGTGAAAGCTATGTGTAGATATCCTTAGGGCCATTTTGTGTTTTTCTGTGTTACCTGGTTGTAGGAATATATATATTCCAGAATAAACGAGATGAAAAAGTTTACAAATTAATTGCTACAAATATGTTCTATTTAACATTTCCAGGACTGCTCTAAAAATGTCTGCCCCTCCTTTCCCCTTCTCCTCTCTCCCCACTCCCATCCCGTTCTGAAAATACTGTTACATTGGGCTTTTATATACACTTACACATTCATGATGACACATCAATTTTGCTAATGTAGCATAGCACTCCATTAAGAAGAAAACCACCCTATTTGATTCCTGGTTAAAATGGTTTGCAGACTCCCTTGAGTCGGTTTCTTTTGCTTGGTATGATTCTTGGCACTGCAGCAGGAACCATTCATAGTGCCTTTTTTTTTTTCCACGCAGAAAGGCAGAGCAGCTTTACATGTTAGCTTGACAAACTATGCTGTAGCTCTTAAATCTGGATGGTCTGTGCAGTTGGCAACAAGCTGTCCTAAGTGGTGATCATAGGCATGTTTCTTGATGAGAAGCTGTTCCCCATGCCCAGCCACTTGACAGGCATATAATACGTGATATCTGGCCTGGAGGCCTCTCAGCGATACTGCTGTTCTGCATCTGCGTGAGACCTAGCCATGCCATGATAATGGTGATGCAGGGCTTAATGCTCCTGTAGTGCCATGTGTCCTGGTCTGGGCAGCAGGGCAGAGGCCAGTCCCCACTCTGTGGTCTCCTCCTCACACAATGGAGGCCTGCCCAGCAGTGGTAAGGGCCAGGAGCAACCTGGAGCTCAGTTCTGGAGCTGAGTTCTGTATCACAGGCAGCTGCCAGGATGGCAAGTGAGTTTTTTGCACCATCTCAGGGATGTGTTAAAACAAAAATGGAAGAACCAAGTCCAGGGTTCCCTCTACCGTGCTGGTTTGCTGTTTGTGCCTGGAGCAAAGATCCCAGGAATAGACCCCAGCTCCCTAAAGATATTAGATCAGGTTGGAATGAGAATCTGGGAAGGAGAAGGAAAGAAAAGGTGATCAAGGGAGAAGCATTAGGGGCATCTGTTTTCACCCTCAATGACTTCTTGTCAGAGACTTACGAGTATCATGGTATTTGAGACTGAAAGACTCCTTCATGAGCTACAATGTACTTCTCATGTGGGCAAAACGTGGGGGGAATCCAGTGGCTTCCTTCAAGTTTGATTGAAAAAGAAAAAAACAACAAAAAAAAGATTAAAATATTTGAAATGTGCTGGGTTAGTCTGCCTCAGTGCAGGACCAAGCGAGCAAGATTTACTGTGTTTCATTAAAAGTTAAGCTGAGATCAGGAATCACTGTACTTCAGAGCAAGTGAGATCTTGCAGTAAATCAGCCCAGCACAAGGATGTTCCTCAGTGCTGTTCACCTCCCTTTTGCTCATTCTCTCTTTAAATTCACATGGGTTTTATTCTTCATGATGTCAATGTTCCAGATCTGTATATGTTCAAGTGTTGCATGTGGATTCTGTTGGTGATTTACTGTTATCAAAATACAGAATGTGGTCCTTCATTTAAGCCCTCAGTGCATAGAAATTATATGCCTTGAGTATCAAGCAGCTCATTAAGTAGAAGCAATCCTGGTGTAAACATTCAGTGCTCAAATCAAATTTACCAAGCCATTTTGACACAGGTGGTTAGGCAGCCTGCCAACTCAGGCAGACGCCTCACAGTTTTTGTTTTCAGGAACAGAGAGGTGAGAGAGGGAGAGCACACACAAGAAGGTGGAAGTCTCTGCAAAGCTCTGGCTTACCCAAAGCAACCTTCAAGTAATGGAGATGGAGTCCATCTTCGCTTGTATTGTCATTTGCTGTGGTGAAAAGAAACATACACTGGGCTATGTATGTTCAGGCCAGGATTTCACAGTGAGTTTTGCTCTGAGTTGTGACCACTAGTGAGAGACGCCTCTAGAAATCCCTTCAGCAGTATGTTACAACTGCTCAGCAGCAGCCGTGGTAAGAGGAAGAGCTGTAGCACCTCTATGGCCAGTGACACATATCCTGCTGAAACTTGGTGTTGGAAAAAGGTCATTTTTTACACCTGCATGTTCTACAAAGAAATGTAGTGATTTGGATGGGAAGGATTGCTTATACCTAGATAGAAATTTGGAGAGGAGGGAAGGGAACTGATGGATACAGAACAGGCACAAATTCTGCTGGAATAGCTGATACTCTGTGATTACGTGGGAAAAGGATTTCAGCTCTCTGCTCTGAAAAAAGGAAAGTGAGAACTCATTTTGGCTGCTCCATAGCTCTTGGCAAGTGTCTGAGCCAGTGGATTAGTAGCTTCTCTGCAGTGGGCAGAGGTACCTTATTTTTCACAAAAATCCCTGGAAGGTCCTGTTTCCTTGGTGCAGGATATGAAAAACACAGAAATCCCCTTGGCTTCCATGGGGTAAGAAAGCAGTTTCCCATCTGTTCTGTTTGCTTTCTTAGCAGCACACAAGGATTATTCTGTTTATCTGGTGTCCTTATTTTAGCTGAGCCAGGTAACTGTCTTCACAGAGGGAAGATGAAGTGTTGAAATGGTGTTGGCAATTGGTGGCACCCAGTGCAGAGAACATAGCAACGGAGTGACATGCTCAAAAGGACTGAAGCAGGCAGAATGCTTGCTTTTTTTTCCTGGAGATATTTTGTGGGAGGCACCGTATCTGCTAGATACTACCTCCAGCAATGGGCAGTCATGACAGCAATCCCCAAGGGCTCTGTGGTGCTTGCAGCCCTGATCAGTAGACATCAGTTTCCACCGGAGACTCCAAAGAGAACTAGGACAGCTGAAATGTCAGTCCCTCAGTGAAAGACAGTGGGCATTACCCACGTATCTCATCAAATTACCAGCTCAGCTTTCTCTTGGGTCCACCTCAGGTCACACTCAGGTGCACTTACATCAGTTTGGTGTAGAAGGCTCCTGACCTATGCTGCTGTATCTTGACACTGGTATTGTGCCAGTTTGCTCTCCTGCAGTCCCACCAGATGGAGGAAGACTGAACCTGAAGTTGCTGGCTGTCCATACAATTGCTCATCATGTTTAGTTTGGGAAGTTCCAACACATGTTAGGATGTTACCATTCCTGTTTTTACAGCTTCTGTCTTGGGATTTGATAACCGGTTGGCACTAAGAGACAAGACAAATAAATAGGAATGCCCTTTCTTGGCGTATCAGAAATTCACCCATAGCTGTGACAAGGGTTGACTCTGAAACAAGCCTGATGCGCAGCTTAAATGAGGGAAGCTGATATTAGTGACAGAAAAGTGGGGGACAGACATCTCTTTTACTAACCTATACAGTTCATTAAGGAAAACAGTTAAAGAGGAGCCCATGTCAATTTTAGGGCCTTTTGTTCAATGCTCAGGGTAGACTTTGTCCAGAGTATTTGCTCACTGTGTTTTCCCTTTAATCAAAAAAATGTCAGTTCTCTGCGCTTCTTTCCTGGGTTTCTGAGTGGGCCAGATTCCTGGAATGAAGCTACTGCATCCTGTCTGACTCATCCGGTTGCAGGAGAGGTGGGTGTTCCTGAGAAATACAAGGGGCTGGTTTCCAGAGCTGGTTAAAGTACTCGCCAAGTTTCTAAAGTGATTTGTAGTCTGGAAAATCTTTGCAGAGCATGAGGTTGCTGTTTTATCTGGCAGAGCAAAGGAAGATTTCCTTACCTCCTTCACATAAGGGCACGTGTTTGTAGAAAAGTCCTGCCCTCATCTGCATAACACTGCGTTTTCCACTCTCAAGTTTTTAATTCGTATTTCTGGTACAAAGAATTCTTTTATTCTATTCTTTTCTTGTGCCTGGAAAAGTCTGACAGAAAGAAAAATCAGTTTTGAGAGGTTCTTTGTTCTCCATTAAGAAAATTGTTCACTGTCAGAGAGGGAATATCTTACTTCCTGAACCAAAAATTGTATTCTTGGAGAAAGAAACAGTAAGTGCCAAAATGACATCTGCTCTCTGAATTGTCAGACTGTTTGAAAGGTTTTTGACAGCCTTAGAGCCTGCATTGCCTCACTGCATCTGCTGATCTGTTAGAGCTATTATTGAAATAGCATATTGCCATAAATGGGACAATACAGAACAAAACCAGACCACTTTTCTTCCAAAGGCCATTTGAACAAAATAAAATAGGTTATGCTCTCAGAAATTACCACAGGATATAAACCATCTGATTTTCATTAAGTAATTAGCTGCTAGTTCTTAACAATAATGATATCCTTTTCATTATTTTTCAATCAGTTTAGTGTGGCCTGAGGTTTTGATAACTCTTCTGTGTGTCTTCAGCTTTAATAACACTTCCTTTAGTTGTAGATTTTACCAGATGTCTTCCTGAAATTTGATTTGAGATAATCCCTACAAAAAAGTTAGGTATTTCTTCATATATAGCTGACACACCCTGGAAAGAACTGATATACCGTCATTTTAAATTGATATAGGTTAATTTAGATTGCCTACTTGTTTCTTCTGACTGCATTTGATAGCAGATCCATTAATGGGTTCCCACTTTTCCCTGTCCATGTTTTTTCAAAAATTTTTTTTTCTGGCGCATTTTTGCAAAAGCTTCCAATGCTTTCACAGGTCAAACATTAACACTGAATAGATGAGATGGCTTGACTTGACACAAACACTTGTATTGCTTGTGCTCCTCTGTTTTTCATCCTTTTCCAGGACCTTCCCAATTATTCAATAGCTCTATTCTGCAAGAATTCAGGTACATCCACAGTGCCTGGTGTGGATGTTGGAAGGATGTTACCTTTTGGAAGGAAAACAGGGTGTTTCCTAGGATCTCCTGTGCCATATGGATGTGGATATAGTGAATTAAGTATTTTGGCAAAGACATATCTGCATTTCCCTTGTTTAGCTCACAGAACAAAATTATTGGTCAGGGGCAAACCTTGAGGAAAGCTTTTTGAAAAGGACAATACTATTTTTTGGGGCCTGAAGCTTAAAGAACAATATGCATTTAGGACTTACCTAAATTGTTTCTAATTACGTTTTAGCATCTCCTCACTCATGCACTTGTACACTGAAGCAAGACAAAGAGTCTTTAGTTCTTAGATATGTCCCAGCCTGATGTGCAGCTGCATCACCTCTTGAGACTGACCCCCAAGGTGCCCTTGGAGAGCCCAGCTGCAGATGGGATCACTTTATCCATCTATCAAAAGTGAAAGCAAAGGAGTTTCTACAGCTCACACTATTACTCCCCAGAAGTCACAATACAAGAGCTGAAGAAGGGTGTTTTACTGGGAGATGGGAGCCAAAGAAAGACTTGGAACAGCAAGCAACATGTCCAGGAATATACCGAAAGGATCCTGCATGGGAACCTGTTAGTGTTTGCATCACTTAGAGTCAGAGCAGTCTGTAATCCCACCGCCTGATTTTGCCAAGGTGTTCTATAGCATCTCATGCTAAAAGTGCATTCTTTTACGAATACTTTGGTACAAGACAAAGGTACTGAAAGTATCAGAAAGGAGAGTGAAATTTTGGTTGATTCCTCAAAAGAGCAGGCAGGTAGATATTCTAAATAATATATTCGGTTTTTGTTGAACTAAACCAGTAATTTTTTGACCCCAGAACATTTAAGAGTGAAAATTTACTGGAGCTTTTGACAAAATGATACAGTAAAAAAAAAAAAAAAAAGGACAAACATTATTTCTTGATAGAAGCTTTTTATCTTTTTACTTCATAATGATTTAAATACTCACCCTTTGAATTTCTTTGAACAACATTAGCTGTCTTAGAGGATGAGTGAAATTTGTTTTCCTTCCTTTCCAAACTTCTTTATTCACTGAAAACTGTCTTTCTGAGGAATCAAATGTATGAGGCAGAGCTGTGGGTTTTTTCAAAAGGTATTTTAAAGTCTTTAGGTCTCTGGAAAGAAGAGCAGAACTTTAGTTGCTGTGGAAGTGCCAAACTTGATGATGCCTTGTCACCACAATTAGTCTCAATTCTCAGTAGACCTTGAACAGAGTGACTGCAGATTTTTCCAGGAAATGAAATGCTGGCTGTCACAGTGCAAGCAGCAAATACACTTCTATTCTCTTTGGACTCCAAAAGTCAAGTTCTCTGTCATATTAAAATTCAATACATATTAAACGAAGATGCATTATATGTAAATAAAGCCAACTGATCAAGTCCTGGGTTTTGTGTCCTAAAAGTAAAATGGAGTGTCACTCTCTTTCAGTACTGACTCTGAAAAAAGAGGTTTTTTCCTCTTGAATCACTAACCCTATAGATAAACAGAGGACATTTTATATCTAATAACACCGTGGCTTAGTTTAAAAATGCAGTGTAAAGGTTGTGTAACAAAGCCTGTTTGCAACTTAGAGCACATTACATTACTTGTCTCCAAATTCCAAATTTAAAACTTCATTTATAGCATGGATGCTCTTAACTAATAGCATTTATTTGACATGAAATCTTTTCTTCCAAGCCACTATTCCTACAGACTAATGGAACAAAACCTGTTCCTCATACTTCATGAGTTGTAGTGATTTCTGAGCAGATCTGTTTGAGCTATTAAATGAGTCATTATGCTGATTGTAACAGCATTTAATATTTTCAGGTTATCAAGAGGAAGCTATGGAAATATTTCACCTGCAAGAAAGAGTGTGCTACACTCATTAGACTTTTCACTTTAGATAAGCAAGAAAGAAAACTATTAGACTGCATATTCTATTGATTTTTGATATCTGATGAAGTACAGCTCTTGATGAACTTAAAAAATACAGGTAGAAATCAAACATACATAAGAATCATAAAACAAAGACAGACCTTCTTGTTGATTTGCACATCAGATGTAATTATAAAAGCTGGGGTATTAATTTTCTGTATCAAGTTGAGCTTTGCAAATCTTGACCAGAATCTCTCTCACACTGTCTTGCTCAAAGAAAGAAAGAGCAGATATATAATGCTTAATTCTTTTTGGACAAAAGCAAGATCACCAAATACACCTTTTCATTTGCCCAAAGTCTATTAAGCAAGTAAAACCTTCCCATTACTTTTGCCCCTTGTTAAGGGATCAGCATTAACAAAAAAATGCTCTCCAGATAGAGTACTCCTCACCAAAAACTGATATAAGAGCCTTTCACACCTACAAGGTAAAATGAAACTAAAGATTTGTTTTGCTAGCCACTGGTACTGATAAATAATCTAACATGAATGTTAAAGTCTCTGCTCTAGACATGGAACTCTCATCTGTGTCATCTCCTTAGCTGTAACCTTAAATACTGTGCAGGACAATGTAGTATGTTCATAAAACTGTATTGCCTTAGGCTTTTCTCCCCATACTAACTGTTAACTTAATTGACGCAGTTGGCAGTGGCTAGTGGGAGCTGATTATGCTATAAATGTTTGCAGCATGCAGGGTGCCTAGTCCTCTTTGAACTGCTTATAAAATTTGGATAATAAACCATCTGTTCCTGGTATTTTCCCAGGGTGCAAATGGGATCCAGAAAAAATGGAATGTGCTGCTAACTGTGAATCAGGTATCACAATGGTGGTCAGACTCCAGTTTCCTCTAATGGCTTCAAAGTCTTTAAATTTGAATCACTTAAACACATGATGCCAGTAGCATGCATGCAGGAAGTAATAAAGCTGAAAAAATAACGTGGTTCATTAGAGCCAACGCTTCTGTTCATGAGCACCAGTTGGACAGCACTACTTCATGTGGACTAATTACTGTGTTCCTCCAAGAAAGGACATTACAGAAATTTCTCAGAAAACACAACAGTTTTGAGACCTCATCAGTTAAAATTAAAGACTCCATCTGAGCAGGAACTTGGTGTGTTCTGGCACCACTTTCAGCCCCTTGCCCCTAGAAGCATCCTGGGTCTGCCTGCTATACAGCTCTTTCAGAAGGCAGAAAAGGAGTCCAGTGATCCAGTGCATGTCTGGCTCGGCATGATTGCTCCCTCATTGCCTGTGTGTACCCATGGCTGCTGGGGATTTTAGAATCAAATTAGGGTGGTGGTGATGGGAGCAGGCTGTGACAGGAGCTCAGGGCTGGCTGAAGGGAGGCTCTGTAGCAGGATGCCCAAGTTCTGGCAAAGAGGAGGAAGAGGCCCTCAAGTGGAGTGTCTGCCTGCTGTGTTGTCTCCAGGTGGGGACCATTCCCTGCTGGGTCTTTTCAAGAGTACCCAAGACCTGGACACAGCCTGCAGCTAGAGCAATAGCAATGTGGTACCACTCTGCCTGTTCTGCACATTCTGCATCACTGTCTTTCTCCCAGGCTTGAGGTCATGGTCTGCAGCATCTCAGACTGGCACACAGCATCCCCACAGTATTGTCTAGAAGGGTCTGCTGGAGGTCCTCAAAAGATCAGGTCTTCAAAAGAGTAGGCTTTTCCCAGAACCTTTTTGGGGTTTGATATGCAGGGCAGAGAAGAGAGGGTGAGATGAGGATTTTATTTCCGTTGGTAACACCAGAGTTGGAACAAAATAACAAAATCCTGGTTTTAGTGGTACATAATTAGAGCACTGATAAGTCTTCACAATGCTGGGAGAACCTGGGAGGTATACATATGGTACATTATTCACCACAACAGCTTGAGTGTGTAACATATGCCAAGCAAGATGACATCAGATCTCAAGAATCTGCATTGCACATTGCTGAGCTGATAATCATGACAGTTGTGAAAAGTGGGAGGAAAAGGATAAATGCAGTTTTGAGCAGAGGGTGACAAAATAATTTCAACAACTGGAATATTAGAGAAGAAAAAAGTTTACTTGTGAAGTGAGGGAACTTAAGTAGCCAAGAAGGAGTCAGTCCTCTTGGGGTGTCAGAATGGAATTTGGCCACTGTTGCAGAGACTGAGCTTGTTTCCAGGGAAGAGAGATATAATTTCCTAGGGTTAGCATAAGCACAAATAACCTTTTCAAGAACTAAACACTTACTTTTAGTACATGTTGGAGTTACTATAGAGTTCTGGCATGAGCTGCTGGTATATTGAGTAGAACACTCTAAGCCCCACACTAGGTTTTACAATGAAATGTTCTCCAGTTTTGCTGGTTTTCTCCCATTGGCATGGATTTATTCATCATTGCAACCCTAGCAGTGATGGTAATAGCTTCCACTGAAGTGGATCCAAGTATATGCTACTTAACACCCTTTTACTCACCACTGGATATGAAATAAAGGAATTGTTCAAGTGTATGAAATAACTGTTAAAGCCAGATCTGAACATGAAATGAAAAATCATTCTGCAGCCAACTGAAACAGCATGGAAAATTTGCAGAGATAGATGGTAACTGCCTGAATTGGAATTCATCCAGCAAATCCAAGCTAGCATCCTGATGCAAAAGCCTTACTAGACACTCCTACACAAAGACACTCCTGAAATGGGAATAGCAGTAAGCAGTGAGGACTTCTCCTTCATGCCTCATGTCAAAAACAGCACTGCTTGTAGCACACTCCAATTATGTTCTTTTAAAGCGGACTTTGCTTAGTCAGCCAGTGCCATCATAGGTGCAGCATGTACGTCATCCTTGGAGGACTATCATCCAAATACTGTCCTGCTTCATTTGCAAGACATGACAAGTGATGGGGTGTGTGCCAATGACGTAAGTTTTACTACCTTGCACAGATACAGTCCAGCTGCAACAGTTTGAAGCTCCAGCAGCTCCTGGCTTGGAGAGAGGCTAGGTGTAGGCACAGCCTTGGGGCAACACTGTTGGAGGGTGTCTGTGTGTGGCAGCAACGGCTGGACACACGTGTAACGTGATGTCCAAAAGGCAGCACAGAGCTCCTTAGGCAGCTGTACTCTGACACTTACTAAACACTGAGTTTTTCCTTTTCCTGGAACAATTCTGGCAGGTGGGAGTGAACCCATCACAGAACCATTTCAAAGTGTAACTCTCATCCAAATACTCATCACATTGGGCATCCTTTGACCTAACAGTCATCCCATCACCCTGGGAACCACAAAGACCAAAATGAACATGGGCTTTCCTCACACTGAAATGCTGAGCATAGATAGGCTCAGATATTTTCTTCATGACAATAGTGGAATACCCACATGGTGAAAATTCTGGGTCAGCATGTCTGTGTCCAGCCTGCTAACCCTCTGAGTGCTGAGTGTGCTGAGTATGCAGATAAGTTCCTTCCTGATGCAGGGTTTTTAAAAGACACTATCTCAGCTTCATTTCAGCTCTGTTCTAATTTTCATCTCCTATTGACAGTGGAGACACCTAAATAACACCCATGGCAGCTTGCACAGCCAGTGTTCCCAGCCCTGGAAGCCCCATCCCAACCCCTCAGTGGGGCTGAAAGCCACAAAATGCACACACATAGAGCGGGAATCTGAGGTATGGTTAAGTGACTGGCAGGTAGAGGATGAACGAGGCTCACTGCTTGGTCAAGGCTGTGCACAGAGCTACATCCCAGGCTGTGACACACTGGAGTCCTCCCTGCTGCAGATCCAGGCTACCCAGCCAAAGCACACCAGTGCACCTCCAGGAGACCAAGCCTCTTGTTTGCACAACTGTTCCTCCAGAGGTGTGACTAACCCTCCCTGATTCCTTGCATTTCAAAACCAGTATGACAAGCTCTGTCATTCTGCTTTTTTCTCTCTGAAACTGCTGGCTAAAATTCACTAGTTTCATATGTTTTTGCACAGTAGAATTCCTCCTGAGAGATAAAAAAATTGTAACCCTTGTCTCTGTGTGCTCCATTGTCTTCCCAGCTTCCTCCCTGTAATGTTCAACCCAAGCAAATGGAAAAGACAAACCACCTCCTAGACAGCATAGGGATAAAAAACCAAACCAAGGCAAGTTTGATATTCCATTTGAGAATACTCTCTTCCCTGTGGCTGCTGGTGAGGCTTCTGGGGCCTCTGAGAGTACATAGAAAGCACTGCAGCATGTGACATCTTCTCTTTGGGGACAGCATGTCTTCCTGACTGAGAATAAGATTAATCTTTTTCTGAACTGTTTCCAGAAAAGCTCCAGTTCACCCAAGTACTGATCTGACTCTCTGCTGAATGTACTGGCTGTGCCCAGAATGTTCATGGCTCAGAGCACGGCTCTGCTGCACCATCTGGACAGCCCAGTGGTATCAGAGAGGCTTGGGTCACACTTTGACTTGCAGGAAGATGTATTTCATGGTTGTCAGGTTGGGAGTTTAGGCACATTTTATTTCACCTGATTCTCTTCAGCAATTGCGGTTCTGACTGACTGAGCAGGGATCTCCATCTTCCCAAATCAGACATCTTCTGAGAGATCGAACAGGACCACAGTCACCCTTTTCCACACAGAGAAACATGACCTGGTGTCAAATAAGCATTTAACATTAATCCATGAGCTTAGTGATGCTTTTTTTGTTGGGTACTTTTGGTCCACAGCATCAGTAAGCAGTCACTTGGCACATGCTCCTGGCACCCTGGGCTGAAACTCAGTTCAGGCTAACTGTGCTCTGATGTGAAGTGATAAAGATCACTGGTGTGATCCTATGGACTCAAAAAAGAGAGGAAAAAGAAACTGTTGAGGAAAGAAATAGAGGAAGATTTTGCCATCAACAAGAAAAACAACCTCTTGAGGAATACAGATACTATATTCCTACTACAGTCCTTTGGAAACCAGAGACATTTCAGAGCAATTAGAAGTTAACACTTGTTATTTAAATTGTAGTAGTGCTTTTCTTACATTCATGTTTCAGACAAGAAAAAATAAGCCCTGACACTACACCTGAAGCTGACAATACTTGGCTTTTCAGGGGCTTTTGGCAAGTATTTTGAATTCCCTGTTGTTTACATGGTCTCTTCTCAATGGGATGAACTGGTTATGTCAGACAGCCTTTTGCCTCCAGGTGGAGACAGTGACTAGCTTAGTTGGGGTTTTGGTTTGGTTTGGTTTTTTTCTTTTCATTTTCTAGTGATTCTGGGAACAAAATATTGCTGTTATAATGGCATTTCTGCCAGTGTCTGAAAAAACAGATGTGTCATCTGAGCAGGCCTAATTGTTGTATAAGCATGCAGTATATTTTGACAAACTTTGCTTCCTTCTGAATAAAAGCATTCAGCTGTGTCCCTGCCACAAAAGCACCAAACTTCTAAAACATCAGCAGTTTTTGAAATTTTGGAAGGTTAACACTAGCTGAAAATGCAATTTAAGTGTTTTCATAAGGTGATCTGAAGTATATGCCTTTGCATTAGAAACCCTTATCATTTCTCTGACAGAACTGTAGGCCAGTATTCATTAGGATAAGCCTGTGTTTCCAGTCTGGTTAATTTGATGGGACATTCAACTAAGGAAAGAAAAATATTCTTTTTTTCCAGGTCAGGATTGCTTTGGTCACAACTACAGAGAATTTATAAATGGTGATGACAGTGAGTCCTTCAGCAGCAAAGAAAGATGGGGAGGCAGATCTCCTGCTGGTGTCCTGCCCTGCCTGGCCATGATAGCTATACCCCACAGCAGCCCTTTCCCTGCACATCTTCCCCAACCCAGAGCTTCCCATCTCTTCCTACAGCAGAGGTGCTCTGTCTTCATTGCCCAAAAACACTCCGGAAGCTTTGGAGTTTGTCGTGCTGTTAGTGCCCTGCAGGGGCACGGTGGGATCTGGGGATCAGTGCTATGGCAACTTCACTGCCTCCACCCGTAAACCCCCCTAGGGGTCTAAATATGTTGTACTGTACACAGCAGAGAGTAAAACCACTTGCAAATTCACTGTGCTAGCCTTGACCGACTGTGGATTTAAAATATGAACAGATGGAGAAAACCTCCCTATTTACTTCTAATTACTTCTCACGTTGTTAAAACCCTCCATTGAAAGATAAATTAGAAGAGATGGTGACAAACATGAGATTTTAGATTTAGAGCCTCCCCAATCACCATGGCTGTATGAGAAGGTTTCCTATCTACCTCAGCATTTAAGCATTATCACCTCCTGAGGCAGCTGGCTGCTCCATGACCCCACAGTTTAGAAACTGTGGTAATAAGAAGACACACACCTGTAAAGTGTTGCCTACACTGGGCAGTGTGGTACCCTGTTGTACTAGGATTTCTCACTGGCTCTGTGTGCTCCACTTCATTTGACAGCACTGTGTCTCAAGAGTTTCCTCAGAATTAAATAGGCCAAAAAAATAGCATGAGAGAGTTTTTGCATACTCAAGATGCCTCAAAAAAGGAAGTTCATGCCCTTTCTTCTGGAATTTCCACTTGGCATTGCTTCTTGACTAGATGAAGTCCCAAGTAAGCCACTTTGACAAAGTCAACAGCAGTTTAGCATTTTCTCCCATCATGTCAAAATACCTCTTTCATCTGCTGTCAGGTGCAGAGTTTAAATAACCTGCAGCGGCTCTGAACTTCTTGGAGGTGATACAAGAGCTAAGTGTGACATCATAAATTAAGTGAAGCTTTTCAAGAGCCTCCCTATATCAATTCTACCCTGGTGGAACGAAACCAGATCTGAGCAGTCTGGTAGGATCCCAGTACTTCACAAAGCACAAGAAGGTGGTGATGAGCCCCAGTTGTAGCAGTATCAATACACACTTGAAGTAGCAGTTAATATTGAGAACTGCTGAATGTGGACATCCAAGCCTCTCCCAACCCAACCACCTCCAAGATGTGTAATGCAGAGGAGTCTCAAACCTGTCAGCTGTTGATAGTTAGTGCTCTTCTATAGTTATATAGTTTGATAGTTAGCTTGGTCTTCATACTCATCCACCCAGGCTTGGCTATTCAAAACAGTCCAGCCTAAGAGATCCTCTTCTCCTATGTGATAGTTGTACATATGGTGAGCTGATCTGCCTTTTGCTTTTCCAGATGCAGACCTATTTCCTGCCTCTGCATAAGGGTGGATATATCAAGACTACACTGATGCTACAATACATGGCAGGACTCATTTCCAGACCACCAGGTACCTCTAACATGGCACCTGCTGAAGGTTTAAACCCAGACCAAGAAACTTTCAGCCTCATCACTCAGCCAGAACTGGGGACTCAGGACACCTGTCTCTTTTGGAAGGCACAGCCAGCTGATAACACCGGAGGCAATTTAATAATAATATTCCTCATTTCTACTTAACTCCTCAGGGCTTCAGCAATAGCTATGGAAGATACTAATTTTTCTTAGAATTAATCCAGCTGTGAGCTCGGTTAGCTGACCCAGAGGCTTCTGGTCACCGCCAGGTATTTTCAAAGTACCTAAATGGCAGTGTGCCTCTGCTTTTTTAAAATCTGGTTTGCATTAACAAGGAAGAGGAAAGGAGAGAATCATTTGACCAGTGTTGGATTTGTGTGATAAAAATGATGAATAAAAAATTTTGCTTGTGCATTCCCCTATTCAGAAAACTGGTCCTTAAGAGCCATGTCTTCTCAGTAGTTTGGGTTTTGTTTTGTTTTGGTTTGTTTGTCTGTTTTAACCCTAGAAAAATGTGACATGCAAGGTTTGAATCTTTGCTAATGGAACAGGTTTATGGTCAATGCAGAAGTACTGGTAGTGGTATAAACTCATGTTCAGATACCTACTGCTTCTTCTCCTACCCTTCAGCTGGTTGCTTTACCTTAGCATGACCACTGAACCCATTTTTTCTCATGACAGTTTTTGCCTACCTTACTGATTTTGTGAAAGGCACGTCTCAGGCAACGCTTTCTTACCTGGGTTTTGTACTACAAAGAACATGCATGGGTTGACATGGGAAGGTATGCTGCAGTCCCTGCTTGCACAAGAAATTAAGTTCCCCATGAGTGCCACAGGAGTGAGCCATCAGTTCCCGGGATTAGAACTTGCTACAGCTTTTTGTAATACTGTGAGAGGGCCCCAGCCTTGCAGATAGTCAAGGCATTATTGCAATAAATAATACTGCAGTAGGGCATCAGTTTCTGATTAAGTGACACACAGCCCAAAATATGGAAGGGCTGGTAGTAGTATCAGAGTCATTACATGGCAAAGAGCTCCAAGAGCTGGTGCTAAGCAGCTCAACCTGTCTCAGGATATGTCTTTCAACACCCCCCTCCCTTGCCTTCCAGCCAGGGGAGGGGGAAGGCATGTGCTAGTTACAGGAGTTAGCGTTAGGAGCAATGGAATTTTCTTTGCATTAGGCTCCCCTTCATCCAGTACTTAAAACCTCCTTGGATTACAAGATGACCTGAGAAACCTGTACCAGTACTCTATGTTCTTAAACAGCAAATATTGTCCATGTGGAGATAGCAATGCCCTTGGCTTACTAAGATCATCAATGAAAATGCTGACCCATTTTCTTGCTTTGGAAGAAGTTTCTTCTTGTTCTCCACTCATTAACTTCTGTCAACATACTCAGTGTAAAAGCCTCGTGGTTTAACACAGCTATTTTAATATTGATTCAACAAATGTCAGCTGGGACTGGATCTCTATCTAATTCATCTATTTGTCTGTCTTATCCATCTGTCTATAAATCTAGTTTGCCACACATATATTTCATTCCAACAGGGTCTTAATACATGCTACGGGAACAGCCTTTGCTGATTCAAGCAGAAAATAGCACTTGGGTTTTCAAAAGGGGTTGCTGTAGACAGCAATAAAAGATCACAGATGAACCAATACCAAAACACAAGAAAAATTAAAGAACACTGTTCATAAATCTCGACAGAAATGTGGCTGTGCATCATTCTAAGTTTGCCTGGTAAAATAGCCTTGCATGTATTTCCTTCCAAATTCTTGCAGTTTTTATTATGTTATGAAGGTAGTGACAACAATAAAAAATGAGAATGGGGCATACAGTGACATATTCCACACTAGATTTCTATTTTTTTTTTTTTGCTTAATTGTTCCAGTGGGGATACTGTAACACGTGTATCAAACAACGAGGCCCATGGAAAAGAAATATATATAGACAGATTCTTGGTAGATGTTTCAGAGATGTTTATTTCTCCAGCCGCATGGCCGGGGCTCTGCTGAGGAACTGCTCAATCACGGGACCCGAGGGTCCTTGCCCGCGCAGGGAACACAAACCAACCAATGGGAACGAGGCTGAGCAGGGGCAGGGAAACCCCGTGTCTGTGCCCTCAGGGCCCCTCTCCCAGGGCTCCATGGTGGGGGGAAAGGGACCCCGACATTTCACCCGTTTATTTTTAATAAAAGATGTAAAAGTTAACATTGAAAACAACTGGATAAACATAACAAGAACAGTTTCAAAACAAAACAAGACACCCTCCTGAGTCTTTGAATGTCCAAACAGATTCTCTGGAACATCTTAAGGCTGACAGAAGGGAGACAGAACTCTCTGGGCATGCTTTGTGGGGAAACTGAGGCAGGAGAGGGTTTCTTCCATTTGTACCTGTTGGAACTCTAAACAACAATAGTTAATTTCTTCCTTCCCTCTCTTCATCCCCCACTCAGCATTGGAAAGGGATTTTTGAGGAAACAATTGGCAAAGGCATGGTTTTGTGAGGGAAACCATGGGTGAAAAAACAGATTGGGAATACACTGGGGGTAATAGGATATAGGATAAAAGGGAAAGGTGGGATTAGGAAAGGGAGACTGTAGGGGCTGTTTATAATGCGGATATTGTCTAACATGACTACGATTTTTAGCATATATACTGCCTTTCACAGAAACACCATCAGGCCCAGTGACCTCTGCCCCTTGTAACCCTTTTCTACCTTGCACAATTTTGAACTCTACTATTTCTCTATCTCCTAAACTTGGGATGTATTTTTCTGGGTTATTCTTTTTAATGGCAGTTCTATGAACAAATATGTCTTGCTGGTTGTCACATCTCTTTATAAAACCATAATTTTGTTTAACATTATACCATTTTACTATTCCTAAAACCTTAGCTACAATGATTTTTTCCTTTTCCCAACGGGCTGCTGTTTTCTGTCTCACTGCGTTCTTGCTTTCTCTTTCACTTGCACTCGCTCCCGTGTTGGAACTACCAGGGTTGTCAGTGCTGCTGGGGCCGTCAGAGCTGCTCGTGCCTGCACGCTCTTCCCGGGGTCACATTCAGGGCTGCATGGGCAGGGCCAGGCCTTGCCGCTCAGCTCCCCGCGTGTCGCTGCCTCTGCTTTCAGCTGCGCTGCTGCTGCCTGGCGCCGCACCCACGTCTTGGCCGGCCCCCGAGCAGCGACCCCCCGGTGCCTTGCTTCAGCATGCGTTTCTGCTGGGCGTGGCTCTGCTCCACTCCATCACTGCTGGCCACCGCCTGCACGCCGCTCCCCTCACGGGGCTTGTTCCACTACACTCTGCGCGGGGCCAGGTGGGCACCGCCGGGTCTCGCCGCTCCCACCGTGCCTCACTCCGCCGCCGACACTGCAGCTCGCGTCGCTCTGCCCGTGCGCGGGAACTGCCTCGCTGCTGCTCGGAGAGCACTCGATCCACATGGCCTGGGTAGCACGGTCCCTGAGCCAGGCTTCCCCTCGCCAAGACACAGCTGACATTGCTCAACAGTCTCAGTAATTAAATAATATTCACGAAAATATTCTTCCATTGGCATATATTTTGACTCAGAAATTAACTGTGTCCAAACGGTCTTCCAAAATTCTTTGGTAAGAATCAAATCCCAAGAAACGTAGAAAAAGTTCTTAAACAACCATGCCAGGAAGTGTTTCAGCTCCTTTTGAGCTTGAATTAAGCTAAAATTTACAAATCATTGTTCAAGAATCTTTTCAAGTTTACGATAAATGTCCATGTGCAGCTCTGAGAGCCAAGAGTCTTTCCACGGTTCCTCCCTATTTTAGAGATGGAACAGCAAAACCAAAACGAGAAGAGAAATCCAGAGTTTACTCACAAATCAGTCGCTGTCCTTAGGGATCGGGGATCATTCTGCTCACATTACCCACCATTTGTTACAGTGGGGAAACTGCAACGTGTATCAGACAACGAGGCCCGTGGAAAGAATATATATGGACCGATTCTTGGTAGATATTTTCAGAGAGATCTCCAGCCTCATGGCCGGGATCTGCCGAGGAACTGCTCAATCACAGGACACAAAACAACCAATGGGGAACAAGGCTGACCAGGGGCTAGGGAAACCCCATGTCTCCCCCAGGGCCCCTCTCTCAGGACCACATGGCAGGGGGGAAGGGACCCCAACACTTAAGAGCCCATTACACAGACTAAAAAGTGATTTTCAAAGCCATAGATTTAGTTAGCAAATCACTATAGGTTCAAAAGGCAGATATAGAATAAATTCCTTACAGCATTCTTGAAATATTATGCCAAAAGGTTTTAATTTAAGAAGTTTTATCAGGAGCTGGCCAAAAAATGTTTGAAAGTGTTAATAAACCAAATTAGAACATTAACCTATTTAATATTAACTTTCATATAAGAGTAAAAGTATTTTAAAAGATGAGAATGTTATATATTCCTCCTTCCTGAAATTAAAATTATTAGGTTATTATTGAAACATCAAAAGAAAAAAGAACACTTAAAATCAGTTCTGCAACAGACAGTATCAGCTCACATACATTCCTTTTATTGCACATAAAGCTGTCATAGTTTAACCCCAAAAATCTACCATACATCTTTGCACATACAGCATCTCCAGCATTTGTAGATAGAAAAAGGAGCAAAATATGCCTGTTAGTCTACAGGCTTTAATTAGCTCAGATGAGCAGTACATCCACAGGATCATTTTAAACACACGGGAACAGTAGGTTTCTGAAAGAAGCAAACCAAGGATGATATTTGGATGAAGTCTGATGAGAACTCTCTGGGAGCTGAATAGACTCAAGAAAGTTTGTGTATCTTTTTCTGCTTCCTGCAGTTCTTACATTCATGCTGATACTAATTAACTCCCCTTGGTAGTCAAAAGGCAAATGAGAAAAGACACTGAGGTAGACTTTACAAACTCTGATTCTGGAAGGTGTTCTTAAAAAGTATCTTAAAAATTAAGCATTACTGAATCCAGAATGGCCTTTGAGTACACAGCACAGAGCAGAGGTCATGCCAGTTGCAGAGGTGGGCTTGGATGCCAGTGGACAGCAGTCATGACAATTAAGGCCTCACTGAAGGGGGCTGGGTCAGCTGGCCATGGTAAGCCCCATGGCTGGCTGCTGGGATAACTGGATAGCCAGCTTAGAGCTCATTCCTGTGTGCCTGCCAGCAAGCTCGAATGCGTCAGCTGTGCAAGGTGGTCATCTCTGTATTTGTGCCCTGCCTCCCATGGACTGCCTGGGGGTGAGTGCTAAGGGGAGGCTCTGGAGCAGATCCCACACGCTTGCGTCCACCTTCACTCTAAACCAAAGCAGCCCTTCTCCATCTGCGTTACTATGCACTGTCCTCTTTTGTAACAGTCCTTATGCTCAGCCAAAATGGCAGCAACCACAAGAGAGAGAAAAGGGAAGGAAGGTGCTGAAGAGTAGTCACCCTTCCTGCTGTTCCTGGAGTGAATAACTAATATTCTCTTTATTTTCTATCACAGGGCCTGTTAGCAGCACAGATGGTAAAAAATACCCCTGAATGCGAAGGAGTGCAAAATAAAGATATAACCATGTGGAACCTAGACAGGCTGACTGTGTGGGGTAAGCAGAGTACATTTGAATACAGCTAAATGGCAAATCATCCATTGAAGACGACAAAGCATCGTGAATGTTTGCAGAATAGGGAAACTCATGCCAGCAGTTTGAAGGAGAGCGAGGGTTCATGGCAGATAGTTAGCTATTTGTGAGCTCCCCATGGGATAAGGGGCCACGGCAGCTAAAGGATGTTGTGAAAATGGGCCTACATCCAGTTGTAAAGAAGTTGCCACATGTCTGTGTCTCGGTTTTGAAAGACAGGTGTCTGCTAAGGAAGGCAGAGGCCCCCCTTGAAGTGGCAGATATAACCCCTTTTCCCTCCAAGTTATTATATTTTGAAATCAAGAGCCTTTAGGCAAAGATGTGGGAAATAGGAATAACAGTTCTTTACTATATATATATATGTATATAACCAGTCAAACAAAACAACAACAACTCTGGCAGTAACAGCAAACACAAACCCAGTGCCAGCCCTCTCGGCTGTCAGGCTATTTCCCCTCGGGTGCAGTTCCGCTCGCAGCCGGCAGGGGCGCTGGCGGCTCCCGGTGAGCAGGGCAGGTGCGATGGTTCCCCCGCGGCTGCAGGGGGCGCTCCGGAGCGAGCTCGGGAAACCCGCGGCTCTGGTGCCCTGGGATCCCGGGAAGGGATGGAACAAAGGCTTCACAAACCGCTGGGCAGCCGATCCCGGACTCTCAGGAACAGCAGGCTGGAATGGCAGGGACGAACGCAAATCCCGGGTGGCAGACGAGATGTATCCAGATGGGAAAAAACCACGGAGGCCCAGGCAGGCAGGGTGAGCAGGGCTACAGCGTAGCGAAAGCTCGAAGCAGCAGCAGGCAGGACAGCCACAGCTCGGTCTCCAGCAGGGCAGGGAAAAGCGGCTTTTGGGGTCCCGGCGTTGCTTCCAGCAGGAAGAAAGAACGGCCAAAAAGAAAGCAGCAGCAGCTCCTTTCTCTGCAGCTTCTCTCTCCGGACGCTCAGAGCGAACTGTCCCCACACCCAGGTGTAGACAAAGGAGTAGCCAGGCCCGCCCCACTCCCCTTTTTGTCTTTCTTAAGTACAGCTATTTGTCCCCTAGCAACATGCATATGGGAGAAAATTCCTTTAACAGGAAAACCTAAGACTAAACTAAAACCCCAACATTATCCACCCCGAATTTTTTCCCATACTAACATGTTACATGAAACTTAACTTTTTTTAACCATATAAATCTATGCATTACCCAAATTATATACAAATATACATGCTGATATTGATACAAGTGCAGAGCCATGGGTAGTTCACCCTAAAACAAGGTCCTCTTGAGGTAAGCATCGGGTCTCTCCATCCTTTTGCATCACCCACCAGGTGCAACCTGGTCCCTGAGCAAAAACAACCCCACGGATGGGTTTGTCTTTGCTCAAGGCAGACTTTACCCAAACAGTTTTTCCAAGCATACCTCTCATGTGCACCACTGGAACCTTATCTCCATCTGTTGTTTGTAGGGGTTCGGATTGGGCAGGGCCTGCTCGGCTGGTGGAACCTCGAGTGTTAACTAACCAGGTGGCTCTTGCTAAATGCATCTCCCAGTTTTTGAAAGTCCCCCCACCCAGTGCCTTCAAGGTGGTTTTAAGCAGTCCATTACACCGCTCAACCTTCCCAGCTGCTGGTGCATGGTAAGGGATGTGGTACACCCACTCTATGCCATGTTCTCTAGCCCAGGTGTTTATAAGGCTGTTCTTGAAATGAGTCCCATTGTCAGACTCGATTCTCTCAGGGGTGCCATGCCTCCAAAGGACTTGCTTTTCCAGGCCCAGGATGGTGTTCCGGGCAGTAGCATGAGGCACAGGGTAGGTCTCCAGCCACCCAGTGGTGGCTTCTACCATTGTGAGCACATAGCGCTTGCCTTGGCAGGTTTGAGGCAGTGTGATGTAATCAATCTGCCAGGCCTCCCCATACTTGTATTTGGACCATCGCCCGCCATACCACAGAGGCTTCACCCGCTTGGCCTGCTTGATCGCAGCACATGTCTCACAGTCATGGATAACCTGGGAGATACTGTCCATGGTTAGATCCACCCCTCGGTCTCGTGCCCACTTATAGGTGGCATCTCTGCCCTGATGACCTGAGGCATCATGGGCCCATCGAGCTAGGAACAGTTCTCCTTTATGTTGCCAATCCAAGTCTATCTGGGACACCTCTATTTTCGCAGCCTGATCTACCTGTTTGTTGTTACGATGTTCTTCATTAGCCCGGCTTTTGGGGATGTGAGCATCTACATGACAGACCTTCACGGATAGCTTCTCTACCCGAGTGGCAATGTCTTTCCACTCTTCAGCAGCCCAGATTGGTTTTCCTCTGCGCTGCCAGTTTGCCGCCTTCCACCTTTCCAGCCAACCCCACAGAGCATTGGCTACCATCCATGAATCGGTGTAGAGGTAGAGCTTTGGCCACTTCTCTCTTTCAGCTATGTCCAGAGCTAATTGGACAGCTTTGAGCTCAGCAAATTGGCTCGATCCACCTTCTCCTTCAGTGGCCTGTGCAACTTGTCGTGTGGGGCTCCATACAGCGGCTTTCCATTTCCGGCTAGCGCCTACAATTCGGCAGGAACCATCAGTGAAGAGGGCGTATTGTCTTTCACTCTCTGGTAGCTCGTTATATGGTGGGGCTTCTTCGGCACGTGTCACCTGCTCCTCTTCTTCTTCAGAAGATAACCCAAAAGTCTCACCTTCTGGCCAGTTTGTAATTATTTCCAAGATCCCAGGGCGACTTGGGTTTCCAATTCGGGCGCGCTGCGTGATGAGGGCAATCCATTTGCTCCAAGTAGCGTCGGTGGCGTGATGCGTGGAGGGAACCTTTCCTTTGAACATCCACCCCAGCACCGGTAGTCGGGGTGCCAGGAGGAGTTGTGCCTCAGTGCCGATTACTTCTGAGGCAGCCTGGACTCCTTCATAAGCTGCCAGGATTTCCTTCTCGGTGGGAGTGTAGTTGGCTTCAGATCCTCTGTAGCTTCGGCTCCAGAATCCCAGTGGTCGGCCCCGAGTCTCACCAGGCACCTTCTGCCAGAGGCTCCAGGACAGACCATTGTTCCCGGCTGCAGAGTAGAGCACGTTCTTCACCTCTGGTCCTGTCCTGACTGGGCCAAGGGCTACGGCGTGAGCAATTTCCTGTTTGATCTGGGCGAAGGCTTGCTGCTGTTCAGGGCCCCAGTGGAAATCATTCTTCTTGCGGGTAACCAGGTAGAGAGGACTCACGATCTGGCTGTACTCGGGAATGTGCATCCTCCAGAAACCTATAGCACCTAGGAAAGCTTGTGTTTCCTTCTTGTTGGTCGGCGGAGACATTGCTGTGATCTTATTGATGACCTCAGTGGGAATCTGACGTCGTCCATCTTGCCACTTTACTCCCAGGAACTGGATCTCTCGGGCAGGTCCCTTGACCTTGCTCTTCTTGATGGCAAAACCAGCTTGCAGGAGAATTTGAATTATTCTCTCTCCTTTCTCAAACACTTCGGTTGCAGTGTTCCCCCACACAATGATGTCATCAATGTACTGCAGATGTTCTGGAGCCTCACTCTTTTCTAGTGCAGTCTGGATCAGTCCATGACAGATGGTGGGACTGTGCTTCCACCCCTGGGGCAGTCGGTTCCAGGTGTACTGCACGCCCCTCCAGGTGAAGGCAAACTGAGGCCTGCACTCTGCTGCCAGAGGAATGGAGAAGAATGCATTGGCAATGTCAATAGTGGCGTACCACTTTGCTGCTTTGGACTCCAGCTCGTACTGGAGCTCCAACATGTCTGGCACGGCAGCGCTCAGCGGTGGAGTCACTTCATTCAGGGCACGATAGTCCACAGTCAATCTCCATTCCCCGTCAGACTTGCGCACAGGCCAGATGGGGCTGTTGAAGGGTGAATGGGTCTTGCTGACCACCCCTTGACTCTCCAGCTCGCGGATCATCTTGTGGATGGAGATCACAGCATCTCGATTTGTCCGATACTGCCGGCGGTGCACTGTCGAGGTGGCAATTGGCACTCGTTGCTCTTCCACTTTCAGGAGCCCAACTGCAGAAGGATTCTCTGATAGTCCAGGCAGGGTGTTCAATTGCCTAATGCCCTCTGCCTCCACAGCAGCAATCCCAAATGCCCACCTGAGTCCTTTTGGGTCTTTGTAGTAGCCATTCCGGAGGAAGTCTATGCCCAGAATACACGGAGCCTCTGGGCCGGTCACAATCGGATGCTTTTGCCACTCCTTCCCAGTCAGGCTCACCTCAGCTTCCAAAAGGGTCAACTGCTGTGATCCCCCGGTCACCCCAGCGATGGATACAGGTTCTGCCCCCACATGTCCCGATGGCATTAAAGTACACTGTGCCCCAGTATCAACCAATGCATCATATTTTTGTGGCTCTGATGTGCCAGGCCATCGGATCCACACCGTCCAGAAAACTCGGTTCTCCCGTGCCTCTTCCTGGCTAGAGGCAGGGCCCCTCTAGCCCTGGTTATCATTCTTTCCCTGGGCGTACATGCTCGAGGTACCTTCAAGGGGATCCGACATATCATCCTCCCTTCTGTAATGCCTGGCAGCTCGATCACGGGAGGCTGAGGCTACCTTCACCTTAGCGGAACCCCCTTGGTTAGTGCCTCCCTCCTTGAGTTCACGCACCCGCGCTGCCAGGGCAGAGGTGGGTTTCCCATCCCACCTTCTCATGTCTTCCCCATGCTCACACAGGAAAAACCACAGCTCAGCTCGTGGGGTGTACCCTCTCTCTCTAGCAGGGGGACGACGGGCTCTGACTTGGGGGCCTGTGACTCGCACTGGTGCCACACTGACCCTCCTCATCTCCTCCCTCATCTCCTCCATCTTCTCCTTCATCTCCTCTTTGAGGTCCTGGACCACAGCAGAGACATGAGCTTTCAGCGGGCCATTGATCATGCTGTCATAATGCCTGAGCCTGTTGGCAACAGAGCCCACTGTTTCTCGGGTATTGTCAGCATCAATCGTTGCAATGAAGGTGGTGTATTGCGATGGCCCTAGCCTTGCCAGGTTCCACATCATCTGTCCTGTGCACCTGACCTTATCGGGGTCATTATCATGCTGTCCATCCTTCCCAAAGAGTACCTCTAATATTGCCACCTCTCTTAGCTGTTGGATCCCTTGCTCGAGTGTCTTCCACTGCATTCTATGATGATACTCCTGCATTCTTTCTTTGTGAATGAACCTTTCTCTCACACTCATTAAGAGCCGCTCCCAGAGAGAGAGAGGCCCTGGCTCTCTCACAAATATCTGGTCCACACCTGGGTCCTGAGTCAACGATCCCAGATACCTTGCCTCACCACTATCCAGTTGCACACTTGTGCCCATAAGGTCCCAAACCCGAAGCAGCCAGGTGGTATAAGGCTCACGCCCCCTTCGCACAATGTCGTTGCGCATAGCACGGAGACTGTCGTGCGACAGGGACTCAGTAATGATTTCTGGCTCTGGCTCTCCTGCTGGTTGTGAGGGCCCTGGTTGCCCATCATCATTAACTGGTCGTACTGATTTGGTCTTATACTTCCTCCTTTGCACAGGGGCGACTGCTGCTGGCTGTGGTTGTCCTTGTGGTTCAGCTGAAGCCTGGACGGTTGTAACATCCGTGGGTTCCACTGCTGCACCATCGGACTCACCCTCTTTGGGGCAGGGAGAGGGTTTTTCACTAGCTGAGGAGGTGTATTCCCTTAGCAATTGGCATATCTCCTGGCGCACCTGGCCCATCTCCTGGCACATCTCCTTGCGCACCTGGCCCATCTCCTGGCATATCCCCTGGCGCACCTGACCCATCTCCTGGCATATCCCCTGGCGCACCTGACCCATCTCTTGGCACATCTCCTGCATCCCTTTTGCCAGTACCCCCACCCAGTTTGCGTAGTCCATTTCTGAGGTGGACTGTTGGGCAGTATCAGTCTGTGGGGCGGGATCTCTAGTGTCTGGGGCTGTGGCAGGCTCTGGCTCTGGGGTAGGATCTCTAGTGTCTGGGGCCATGTCAGGCTCTGGGGCAGGATCAGGCTCTGGGGTAGGAACTCTACTCTCTGGGGCCATGTCAGGTTCTGGGGCAGGATCTCTAGTCTCTGGGGCTGGTGTCCGGGTAGATATCCAAGCCAATCTCAACTTATCCTTGAATGCTAAATAGAGTAGGCCTATCAGCAGCAGGTGGTTAGTATTCAGAGGGAATTTAAACCCTTCGAAAATTGATGGGGTGGGCCCAAAGAACTGGTTGAGGGGTTGGGAGAAAACTTCCCCTGGTGTCATTTCCTCACAGAAGGTACCATTGTTAACATAACCCCAAAAACATGTGCTCAGTGTGTGATAGCTGTTTATCCATGTGCCCACATTCCGGAGGAAGTTAAAAACCCATGAATTCCTCACCTTCTCGACCCATAACGCAAGCTGGATAACAGCAATGGTAGCCTTAGTCAGAGGACCCATATTCAAGTAAGGAGCTGCAAAGGGGAAGAATATAGCCACGGCTACATGCCACCCAAACCAGGGTAAACTAGACCACATAGTGCTGCCTAACAAGGTTCCAATATCCAGCACACAAAATAAAGTTATCGAGGAACTGTTATTCCTTTTTCACCTCTATCTCTTAATGCCCTCAGGCCCCACGTTGGGCGCCAAGATCTGTCTCGGTTTTGAAAGACAGGTGTCTGCTAAGGAAGGCAGAGGCCCCCCTTGAAGTGGCAGATATAACCCCTTTTCCCTCCAAGTTATTATATTTTGAAATCAAGAGCCTTTAGGCGAAGATGTGGGAAATAGGAATAACAGTTCTTTACTATATATATATATGTATATAACCAGTCAAACAAAACAACAACAACTCTGGCAGTAACAGCAATCACAAACCCAGTGCCAGCCTTCTCGGCTGTCAGGCCCTTTCCCCTCGGGTGCAGTTCCGCTCGCAGCCGGCAGGGGCGCTGGCGGCTCCCGGTGAGCAGGGCAGGTGCGATGGTTCCCCCGCGGCTGCAGGGGGCGCTCCGGAGCGAGCTCGGGAAACCCGCGGCTCTGGTGCCCTGGGATCCCGGGAAGGATGGAACAAAGGCTTCACAAACCGCTGGGCAGCCGATCCCGGACTCTCAGGAACAGCAGGCTGGAATGGCAGGGACGAACGCAAATCCCGGGTGGCAGACGAGATGTATCCAGATGGGAAAAAACCACGGAGGCCCAGGCAGGCAGGGTGAGCAGGGCTACAGCGTAGCGAAAGCTCGAAGCAGCAGCAGGCAGGACAGCCACAGCTCGGTCTCCAGCAGGGCAGGGAAAAGCGGCTTTTGGGGTCCCGGCGTTGCTTCCAGCAGGAAGAAAGAACGGCCAAAAAGAAAGCAGCAGCAGCTCCTTTCTCTGCAGCTTCTCTCTCCGGACGCTCAGAGCGAACTGTCCCCACACCCAGGTGTAGACAAAGGAGTAGCCAGGCCCGCCCCACTCCCCTTTTTGTCTTTCTTAAGTACAGCTATTTGTCCCCTAGCAACATGCATATGGGAGAAAATTCCTTTAACAGGAAAACCTAAGACTAAACTAAAACCCCAACAGTCTGTCTTTGACATCAGTGCAAATTCCAAAGTGCTCAGACAGCTCCTGATGCCCGCAGCTCAAAAGGGTGCTGGTGAAATAGAGGCAGAGCAGAACTAGGAATGATTAATAGATCAGAAAATGCCTTCTAGTAAAGAAGGGCAGGAGTTCCACCACCATGGAAACTTTAAAATGGAGAGGGTTACTTTTCCAACTGGTCTGCTCCAACATAAGCTGAAATGAATTCAGGATGCATCAATGGCCTAAGTTTTAGAAAAGCTCAGACTGGACGGTCACAGCATCTCTTCTGGATCTTGAGCCCTGAGGCACTTGCTTCCTTCCTGGCCCAGCTGTCATGGAACTACACTTCATCTGCATGCACCAGGCCTACCCTTCAGCCATACCATAGGGGCTTGGTCCTGGAAGTAGACAGCTCAAGGGATCTGGACTGCAAATATGGGAAGAATTAAAAGGCTTTAGTGTCAGAAATCAGATATGGCTATTTTCTGTAGAAGCATGGAACTTGTTTGCTAATAAGCTCATTAATCCAGCTCTCTCTGAAGATCTTGCCTTTGAAGTTAGATAAAAGCTTTTCTCTGAGAAGCCTTTCTCTTCCCTTACTTGTCTGCTTTTCTTCCCCAGGAGCAAAGAAGAAGCCTGTGCAGTAGTTTGGTGTTTGTTGAATAGGGCAACCAGGGCATTCCCTTGATATCCAGTGGTGGTAATTTCTGTGATAATGTCTGAATTTAGCCTCTGAAACATTTACTTTGCTTAGAAGCTTTGGCTGCTGAACTTGTTCTGTGTCTGGAGGCGAGCTGAATTGCCTCTGTAAGATGGCACTCATGCCCTTGATCCTAACCCTGATGCTTGGGGGGGGGTTACAGGGTGGTGTCATGTGGCCCCAGGAGCAGGTGACACAAAAATAAAGGGACATGCATTACGGGCACTACCATTCATCCCTTCTACATCTAGCCTTTAAATGGAATCCATGTGAGTGTTTCCACATCTCTCATCAGGATTCATTTTCACATGTCACCAGTTCATGCTGCTGCCTTTTCACTGTGTGTTGAGGATCTCTGGAGGCCAAAGTAAGGCGTATTAGCTGGGGCTCACTAATGGGAGTGAGACCACAGTCTGTACAGGCCCAGAGGTCCCAGAGGGACAGGGCAGAGCTGCCAAAGATCTGTACACTGAGAGACAAAGCCCTAACCCATGGTTCTTTGGCAATCCTGATGGCTTCACTACTCCCCAACAACAAAATCAGGTTTCCCTGAAGAGGAGGTTTCTGGCTCTGGATTTGAGGTGTGGGAAGAAAAACATTTGCAGTGCTTTGATGGGGAAGAGATTATCACTGAAAACCTGATCTTTACATTGGGGTAGAGGTGGGACTAGGAGGCAGTGAGGAGAAAGGACCTCAACTATTTTTATGCATTAAAAGTGGCAGGCACTAATTTTCTGTCACTGTTACACAACTATCTTACATATACCTTTTTTCCCAGGTCCTCGATATTTGGGAAAAACATTATTTCTCCTTTTTTAAAAACAGATGTGCTGGTCACCACAGTCCAGTTGAGAGTCAGTCCACTATTTGGAATATACATGGACTTGGTAAAATATATTCCTCTTATGAACTAGCTAATCTTTTGAAACTTGAGTTTCCTGAGTTTCCCGTATCATCTTCAAAGAACAGCAGTTGATGCTTTCAGCCCCTGTCTCAAAAAACATGCTCTAGAAGTCAAATAACTCAGAAAACAGGAAATTAAATGAATTACTAAAAAATCCTGCAGATGATTCTAAATTTGCCTTTACAGCAAATAAAGATAATATGTGTTCATACAAAACTACAGAATAATTACATTGCTAGAACTTTTTTGCCTGTAATTTGTTTATTTACAATCTACTCACTGTTAGAGCCATTTTCTGTAACCTTTTTTCATAGTGAAAGAAAATGGGTATCTTTCATGTAAGGTCTTTGGAACATATGTCTCACAAGGACTTCATCATTACACTCTCTGGAAGCTCAGCAATGAGATCCTTTGAGCTCAGTGTATAAGAAATACGCTTCTTCAGCAGAAACAGGAGTTTTCAAATAAAGACAGGCCCAGTTCTGATTCCCAAAAGAAAAAGGCAAGAAACCAAAAGGATGAATTTTCTTAAAGAATGAAGAAAGCTCTGCCAACAGCCTGAAAGCATTACTGCTCCCTGTTTCATGCCAACATTTCTGTTTGCTGAAAATGACCAGCATGCCTCTGCTGTGCTGGAGACAGCAGATGGCACAGTGTGCCTTCCCTCAAGTGGGCTGGGCCATGTATGCGGAGTGTGTTTCGATGCTCTCCTCTCAGGCAGGTCTCACTTCAGAGGCAATCAAAGGCTTCATACTCTGGCTGAAGCCTCAGCAGAGAGGCCAGTTTTGTGTGCACACAGCAAATGAATCGACCTGAAGTGTGGCTTCCTACAAGTACACTCCTCCAAATTAATTTTAGGTTGTTTTTCTTTGCAGAGACCATCTTCCTCCAGGCGTAATAGGTCCACAAGTATAAGTAATGCATGGCTTCTTAAAGAACATAAAGTGCTACTCAGTATTTTGTGAAAACAAGTAGGGGTGAGATGCACAGAGTGGGGTTGTATTGGCATTAGTGTGTGACATGGGACTACACTTAGTGAGAAAACCTGCCATATGGTATCCTTTGAAAATCTCCACCCCCAAGCTATCCTAATACCTGCTAGCAGGTATAAAGATTTGTAACAGAAATATGACAATTCTAACATAAAGTGAAAATATGCATGTGAAATCAGGGGAAAAAGGAAGAAAGAGCAAGGGTTAGAAGAATGCCCTGTGCTCATAGAACTTGAGTGTAAGCAATGAAACTGATCGAGACAGAGGAATATAATGTTTACAACAAGGTCAGACAGCCTGTGCTCTGATGAAGCCAAGTTGTGGTGCAAGGAGGGTGGTAACAGAAGTACAACCTGGTGCATGTGCTGTGCTTCTTCCAGCTCTCCCAACAGGACAACAGACCACAGCGGCACAAATGCCCAAACCGGGAAAGAAAACAGTCAGGAAACTTGACTATATGTCTTCCTCCTTTGGAATATGTGCTTGTGAGAATGTCAGTGGGTAGAAACAACTTACACAGAGATTTGCAAAATAAAATCACACTCTCCTTTCACAGGGCTTTTGCTTAGTCTTCCTACACTAATTTCCTACACAGACAGTAAAAAACACTTAAATTTACAACTGGGAACTTCACCTAAAGGAGCCCACTCATGAAGCTTTATTGAGAGGTATTTGCCTTTGTCAACATTAGATCTCAAAAAGAAATAATTGACAACCAATAATACCCAGAGGCCTTGGGAGCTAGCTTCACCTGCAAGACATTTTGATTGTCTATTTCTGGAGAAGGATGACAGAAGGTGGGTTTAAAAAAAGCATATTTGCACTTTTAAAATGTCATTAGTCAAATAGACTGTCTAGACCTGTAACTCCGAACATGTAAATCAATGTCCACTTGGGAGCTCAGAGCACACACTCCTTCTTTTTTCACCTTGTAGGAAATTATCAGAAGCAGTCAGAAGGAAAACTCCCTGCTGTTCCTGAGCTGGAAAGAATGCTGGGGCTGAAATGCTATTGCCAAAGGTGCCAACACAAATAGCCAGGGGGAAAAGTCAACACCCCAGCATGGATGGGTGGGAGAGAGAACAGGATGGGATAGGTTACTGCAATAGCAAAGAAAAGATTCAACACCACAGGGCTCTGTTCCAGTGGTTAATATAAATGGCTTCTGAATGAAGTGAGAATAAATTAAATGCCAGAAATCAAGATTTCTGCTTTATATGCCTTATTGTGAGCTGGAAGGTACAAAAACACAGAGGAAGCACTTATAAAGAAATGAGAACAGTGCCCATACCTCAGAAAAATAAACAGAAACGTCTTTATTTATATGAGGCAGATAGTCTGAAGTAAGCAAATAGCAGTAAGGATGGTGGGGAGCTCCCCCTGGGATCTGACTCCCCCAGCCCTGAAATAAGTGCAGACCAAGTACTCTGAATGTGGGAGCAGAAGAGATGTGGCATTTAAATAAAACCTTATAAAATGAAGGCCTTGTTGTCTTTGTAAAATTATGGCTCAGGCCTGTTACTTTGGCTAGACAAGGACTGTGAGAAAAGTCAGTGAGAAGAAAAACAATTAGTTTTTACCCATGAAAATGTAATATCAACAGAAGCAAGAAAGTTAAACAATAGAAAGAGAAAAACAGCAACATATCTGCACCTGTTATTCTTCTGAATGCTTGAATGCTTATGCTGTAGGTAGCCAATGGCAGTATGTTGTAGTTAGTAATAGCCAATGAGTCTATTGTAGTAGTTTAGCAGCCAATGAATCTGTAACATGAATGATAACATACAAAAGGTGTGTAAAAGAGGCTGCTTTGTTTAATAAACGGCTTTTTGGCCCTTGAAAGAGGTACTCTGTGTGTGTGTCGTGACCGCCCCAACAGCAACAAAGAGACACAGCTGTGATGAAGAGCCCACAAAAGATGAAGTCTATCAGATCACCAGGAAAACAGGAGTAACCTCCTGTAACCACTGGAAGACAGAATAGGTCAAAGCAGAGGAAATAGGTCCCAAGCAAAGGTGATCAGTGTGTTATTTCTGAGATCATTACTGAATTGCAGCACTCCTCAGGAGAGGTGGCATCTATTGCTTGGTATCTGCAAGACCTTTTTATGTAACAAGCGAAGCTTCTGTCACTGGATTATAACGGAAACTTTCCCAAAGATGAGTATCAGCCCATGACTGGAATGGCTCAAAGTCACTTTCCTCAGTATCTGAAGGGGCACATATTTCACCTAATATGATTCAAAACCATTGACAAGCTGCAAAGCCAAGACATGTGCTGGGTTTGTATGAACTCTTTACAAATTTAACAAGGACCAGTGAAACAGAACAAGGGTATTGTATCACCCCTTTGGCATGAATCTTACTTGTGTACATTATCAAAGTGTTACAGGGGCTTCAGAAACTCTACAAAGAAGTGTGATTCTCTAACACCAAGAAGTGACTAGACTGCTGTACATATGATGTTTAGGTAAGGAAAACAATCACCTCCATGATAATCCCAGTTCAGCTTAACACGCAAGCTGTAACTACAATTATGTGAAAGAATGCATGTCATCCAGAAAAGTTAGCTACTATTCTTAGCACCTATGACTGATACATGATTTAAGGGCACATCCAAAATGGGTCAAACCTGAAATATCATAGCTGAAAGTGTATAAGGACAGGTGCAGTCCCCCATGTAATACACTTACAGAGGAATAACATGTCTAACTTGATCTCAGACAGCTCCTTGAAGGAAGAGCAAGAAACACCTGATCATGTACTGCAAGCTGTACCTGATACAATTTCTAAGCCCACTGACACTGCTGCAGACATCGGCAGTTTTGGTGTTGGTTGGTACAATACAAGTTATGCAGATATGAGTGGAAACCTGCAGTGGATTGCTCAGCTGATTATCAGACACCAAAGCTTAGGCAAATAACTAACAAACAGTCAACATCTTCATTGACTCAACAGATCACAAGCACCTTGCAGCCTAAACAGACAGGAGCTATGCTTCTCTCATAGTATTTTCTTCTAATTTACAAGCAAATGAGCTGTCAGAGAGCAATGCATGCCAATATTTAAAGAAAAAAAATCAACAATTCAGAAAATCCACCTTGTTTACCAGAACAATTCCTCTATGTCAGACAGCATTACAAGGCCAGCTCAGTATCTACATGTTGAAAGTATCAGGCTGATGCACTACACAGTCTTAGGGGTAAGTCACATCCTGCCATTGGTATATCTCCTTAAAGCATGCAGGGCTGAAAGACACCAAATCTACAAAGATTTAGTCAAGGTAACTTTTAACTATCAGACAGCAGAGCATGACCTACCCAGACTTAAATGAATTCTTATGAAAAACTGGATCATCAAAAGTACAGGCAGCACTGGTTAAGAGCAGCCTCTAGGAACATGCCTAGGTGGCACACTGAGAATGCAATGTGGGAGATGAGTAGGACTTTTCTGAAGAAATACATTCTCTAAAACCTGCCCGCTTCACTTATCATCTTGAAATTCCTGTGTAAAAACTCGGAGTAGCAAAGAGCTTGATGGTCTGAGTTTTTACATACGAATTTCAAGATCATAATTCAGCTGCCTGTTCTTAGCAACAGCAGCATCATTGAATAGTGAGTGCTAACAGAAAGGAAGCTCTGGAGTTCACCTTGCCCTGCTGAGAGCTCTGAGAACACTAACAGTCCTCTTCTTGGAACCTACCAATTATCTTTTCTTAATGGTGTTTGAATTTCTGTCAATAATTAAGTATCAGAGTCCCAGGGACTAAAATTTTAGAGATATGGCTGGACTCACTAATTTGTGGGTGGATAAGACAACCACTTTTTCATGCCAGAAGATCTTAGTCTCACCCCTGTTTGAAAGAGCGCTGTCACTGAAATATGTAGAAAATTCTGTAGGATTAAAATCCCTGGTGTCTTTCAAGAAGTACAGGTTCTAATAGAAACAGAGTAAATCTTCATCTGGTTCTAAACACAAGTGAACATAACTCATCAACAGCGTTATGACCTTAATGCAGGGAAGACTCTGAGAAGGCTTCAGAGACTATAATGAGACACCTTCAGAATTTCATAGATGAAAGAAAAAAAAAGGGGTGAAAATTGTCCTGTGTGCCACATAATTAAATCTTGATGGGTGAAGCTGGTCACTTGTGGGCACCATAACAGTATTTTAAATTAGCAGATCCTATTAAAGACTGCCCACTGTCTTCACAAGTCTCAGCAAGGTGAAGAAAGTGGCTTTGCTGCTATGGCAGAGGGCACTCCCTAGACTTTTTTGGCTCTGTTTGGGGCAGACGTTGTACAAGGGGACACAGACGCCAGTGTCTAGTCTCTCACCCATGCAACAGTGTTTGGCAACCCACAGATACTAATACCTCATCTGACCAAGACCCTTTCTCTGCACCAGAACCCTTAGGGTTTTTCCTGTCTTGGCTACAAGGCCACAGGCTGTGCACATTTCTACAGCCTCCATCTAGGTTCAGGTTCGGCTGAATGAGATGTCTGTTGAGAGCTGAAAGCTGACTCAAGGCAACTCGCAGAATGGTGTTCAGGCAACCTTTCCAGGAACTATCTTGCTCAAGAGATAGGGACCCAATACCACATATCCAAAATCATCATTATCTTTGTTTGCATTGTTATGAGTCAGTTCTCATCTTTGTGATGTAGCATTTGGGTTAAAATTGTTTAAAGCCAAAAATATTTATGTGCTACGACAGGAACTGGATCTCTAGTGGTGGTTTTTAAAAATAACAGATATTCTAACATCCCCAAAATGAAGACTCATGGCAACTGGAAAAAATCAAAGCAGAATTAACTGCACCCATGGTTTGCAATATAATCCCATTGTGGATATCAGACATCTGCAATCATTGTCAAGAAGTAGGACATACTCTGGCTAAACTCCTCAGGAAATTCCAAACCACAGCCTTGGTAACCTCCCAGTCGTTCCACTAGTTGCCAATTGAAAAAGCCTAAGGATCTGAGAGGATATCCAGATATGAAATTGCAATTTCTATTGCTTTAAGCCTGAAAGGTGATACATGTTTTTCTAGCATCTTGTAGTATCTGGAATTCTCACGGGTGATCTTTCTGGCTGAGCTTTTTGTGGGACATGCTTTATTTGCTGCAATATTGCCAAAGTGAATTTTCAGCTATATAAATGTGATGATGGCAAAACCTGATCTCCTGATGAATTCCTGCATCTTTTTTACTACAGAATCTCTTGACCATTTTGATTCTTTTTCATGCCTAGTACAAAAGCTCTTTGTAGAATGCAATAAATGCAAAAAAGTTCCTTCTCCCTTATTTTTCTGATCACATCACAGAATGGGTAATGTTGGAAGAGACCACAGTGGGTTATGTGGTCAACCTCTCTGCTTCAGCAGCATCATCCCAGAGGCACAGGATTGTGTCCAGGCAGTTGTCTCTCCCAGTGAGGAAGATTCCACAATCTTTCTGGGCGATCTGTTCCAGTGCATGGTCATCTGCACAGTAAAGAAATTCTTCCTTGTGTTCAGGTGGAACTTCCTGTGCATCAGTTTCTGCCCATTGCCTCTTGTTCTGTTGCTTGGTGCCACTGAGAAGAGCTTGGATTCATCCTCTTGGTATTTTCCCTTCAGGTACTGATAGACACTAATGAGGTCCCCTCTCAGTTGTATCTCTTTGAGGCTGAACAGGCCCAGCTCCCTCAGCCTTTCCTCATAAGAGGTGCTCCAGACCCCTCATCATCTTTGTAGCCTCCACTGGACCCGCTCAGGAGTTCCATGTCTCTCTTGTCCTGAGGAGCCCAGAACTGGACACAGCTCTCCAGGTGAGGCCTCGCCAGGGCTGAGTACAGGGGCAGGATCGCCTTCCATGACCTGCTGGCAATGCCCTTCCTAATGCCCCCCAGGATACCATTGGCCTCCTTGGCCACCAGGACACTCTGCTGGCTCATGGACAGCTTGGTGTCCACCAGGACCTGCAGGTCTGCAGAGCTGCCCCCCAGCAGGTCAGCCCCAGCCTGTGCTGGTGCCTGGGCTTGTTCCTCCCCAGGTGCAGGACCTGGCATTTGCCTTTGCTGAATTTCAGATGGTTCTTCTCTGACCATCTCTCCATCCTTGTCCTTCTGAAGGGCTGCAAAGCACACCGGGGTGTTGGCCATTCCTCCCATTTTTGTATCATCAGTGAACTTGCTGAGGAGGCATCTGTCCCTTTTTCCAAGTCATGGATGAATAAGTTACAGTATAGCATTGAACCTTGGGGGACACCATGACTAGCAGGCCTCCAAATAGACACTGTGCCACTATTTCTGACCCTCTGGGATCTGCCATTCAGCCACTTCTCAATCCACCTCATTTTCTACTCATTCTGTCCACACTTCCTGAGTTTGCATATGAGGATGTTGTGAGACACAGTATAAAAAACCTTGCTGAAGTTGAGGTAGATACTATCCGTTGTTCTCCCCTCATCCATCCAGGAAGAGCCTCTGTCTAACAAATATCAATTGTCAGAAATCTGTTTCTCTGACCTTACGTTTCTCCTTAACAATAAGTTCAAGTTATCTCAAAGAAAAATTTGCTATTGAAGACAAAATCCATTTATCTTTTAGGCCTAAAGTAACTCCATCCTACACTATTTGCCCCAACATACATTTTTCCTATACTTTCTCACCTTCTCTTTCTGATGCATTAAAGGTCATTGGTTTCTCTCATGTTTACACCTCCTGTGTATTATAGAGACAGCTAGCACATCAGCACATTACATTTTTAAGGTGTATGACCAGATGGAATCCAATATGGTAAGAAGCAAGGGGCAAAGGCAGGAAATCCAATCAGCAACTGTTTGGTGGTTCAGGGAAGGGAATATTCCCGCAGGCAGCATGGCACAGAGCTTGAGTTTTTTGTAGCATTCCTAAAGAGAATGGATTGGTCAAAATGCTCTCAAAAAGTAGAATAAAAAAGGCTGAAATCAAGGCACCAAATATATCTATGTCTGTCCTAAATGCAAAGCAAATACAAAATTCTAGAATACTACTACTAGAATATGCTCAACTCTAATACAAATACTAGATTTGTAGTCCTTACAATTAGATAACGTTAGTCTTGCCTGGTGCCCTTTCTTTGGTACAGAGGTTTGGAGGAACTTCTGGTTTTTAGGTTCGAGTTTTCCCTCACTGTGCTCAGGATACAGCTTTCCAGAAGATACAGAGACATAGGAGGAGATCAGGTGAGGAGGTGGTCATAATTTTACATATTTTCTCTCCGTTAGTCTGGTGTCAGTAGGAAAGGCGTTGCTAGATTGAGGCTTGTTTCTGGTTTTGGAAGGGGAAACCAAAATTCTCCTTCCCTATTCATTGTAAATTATGGCCAGAATATTTTCTTATCATGGATGGTGAAACAGAGTTTAAGACTGCAAAATAAATGGATAATAGCTAGAAATTGACACAGCAGAGAAAGTCTGCATGATCCCATTTCTCTCTTCCAGCTTTTCCCTGGTTTAGATTGATGTGACAGAATAAGGGCATACAACAGCCGAATCCAAGGTAGAAGGGGGTTTGCACCAGGAGATCATCTTTCTTGGCCAAGAAGGAAAGAAAAGATCACAAAGCGGATGTGTTTCTGCATAACTAGGAAAAAAACAGTGAGGAAGCATCCTCCACTTCCTAAGTGCAAGGAGAGGCTCTTAGTCACAGGAGGCCTGTGGCTTGTGCTTTGTCAGATGACAGGGGCAAAAAGATGAGCAGTTCCAGGTTTTAGCAGGGATTGTGGGACAGTCTAATCCAATATAACAGCAACATGAGGAGTTAGATAAAGCAGAGTACTCATAGGCTGATCAGATGAATCATTTTGGGCTAAGGATGTTTTCTGTGACACTCCCACTTCCTCACTAACCCTTCATCAGGCAGTTTCTCCTTGTTTGTTCCCTGCAGAGTCTTCTCTGATGACCACACTGAGAGGAACCTTTGTTCCTCCATCCTTGCTCAGCTATTCACTGCTTGGTAGGTGATACAGAAATATTGATATGTGCACACTGGTTTTCAAAAGCAAGAGGTAGCCACACACTGTGCTGCCATGCACATGCAAACAATTATCGAGTCATGTCGTTTCGTTAGATCATCCAGTATAGTTTAACCATCTTCTTTAGTGTTGAGCTTTTGATGGGATACCCTTCCTTTTTGGAGGAGGGTGAAAGAGCAGAGGAGGCTGCTCTCCTGCTAAAGTTCTTTATTTCATAGTCTCATAGTCTTCTGAAGGTAGAGTTCGAAGGGGTTACATGATAAGGCCAAGCAGTAACAGCAGCAGCAGCAGGCAAACAGCAAGTAGAAAACAGCTTCTTCTTCTCTAAACTTGCAGAAGTGTGGATTATATTTGTTCATTGACCAATAAAATTAACACACGATTCTAGTTTTCCTTTTCTTAACCTACCCCAGTCTAATTCCGACAGTCGTAAGTCTTACACAAGTGTTACATAGGTATTACACAGATTTGCATATACCATTTTGTAGTGGGTTTGGTTTGTAACCGGGCAGAAACAGCAATTTAGTGTAGTGGCTTGGTCCAAGATACTCATTACTGTTTACCTTCTGTGAGATAAGAATTAGGAGAAATGTGAAGCAGGCACCAAACTTGAAAGAATATAAGTTTATTAACAGACCTAAAAGAGGGAAAAAAATCATACCACACCTTCAGAACTCTTCTCCTCCCCCCACCTTTCTCCCTTCTCCAAGTGGCAATATAAAAAGACAACCCTTCAGATGTTCAGTCTGTTTACCACTTCCATAATAACCTTGTTCAGTCCATTTAGGAAGAGGAGTCTCTCTTGCCCATGCTATGAGCACATTATCACAACAAGACAGCCACCCACTTCCAAATAACTTTGTTCAGTCCATTTAGGAAGAGGAGTCTCTGCTCGCATGTGAGTCCCTTCCCCCAACTTGCAGCTTTTCTCACAACTGCTTTTGAGGGTCCACTCTTGAAGTTTTTTGGGGTACAGTTTTAAGGTTGAGCTATTCAGAAACAAAAGTTCCCTTCACCCATCTCTGGGAGCATTTCATCTCTAAGAACAGAGGCCCTTCTCCTTCCCTGGGAGCAAAGGGTCTTCCTCATCTTCATCTTTAGGACCATCTCTGGGAGCATCTCTAGGAACTGAGGTTTTCTCCTTTCCCATTTGAAGCAAAAGTCCTCATCGCTTCCATCTCTCCCTGTTCAAACTTCTCATGAAATTACAGCTGTGTCAGCATCTGCCTATCTCAGCGCAGGTGCTTTTCCTCACAAGCACAAGTTGAACGCTCCACCCCCCATATCTTTATGATATTACAACGGGTACTCTGATATATCATAGCTTTACAACAGAATTTCAGCTTTAAGCATCTCTTCTTTCTCTTCCCTCAGGTTTTCAGCTCTTCACAGCACTAAAAAGGGTTAATCTCACCTAGGCCTTGCAGCTGGAATGTGGCTTATTGCAGTGGAGGGGGGGAGGGGAGCCGAGCTGCTCCGGCTGCCCACAGCAGTACTGGGGGGGGGGGGGGGGGGGGGGGCGGGTTCCGCGGGTGGAACAGGGCCCATCAGCTCCAGGATGGCCGTGGCCCAGCCTGGCCTGGCCCGCAGCCACCTGTCCCAGCACCGGAAACGAGAGAGAGCCTCTGCCTCGGGGTTTGTCTATTCTTAAGTGTGCATCACAGAGGCGGTCACAACTTTAAGTGGCTCAAAGAATTGTCCATATTCAAACTGGCCACAGAGGAAGCTGTAAGCACCCCTTTGCAAGAACATCACTTCCGGGACTATGCTTGCTAACCCATGACAAGTTTCTATCAGTTCTTACTGTTTATGTGAACACTAAAAAATGTGGACAGTATAATTATATCTATATTTTGTCTAAAATAAAGAATTCTGTGAAAAGGTAACACTGCTGCAGTAAGAACTGTGTTTAAGGTCTCTGCTACAGCTTTTTAATGTTTAAGGCACTTAGCATATATTTCTACTAAAAGTCAAAAATCCATATTTTTATTTCACTTTGGTATGACTTCATGTATCTCAGCTTATCCAAAGGTTTTAATTCAACCCCTGTGCTTTGGCTTTCCTCTGGGCCTGGGTCCAGAGGAACTCTCACTCCAACACTTTAGATTTCAAAGACTGCTGTACTGGGAAGGGGATATTCCATGTCACCCAAACTAGTTATTCAAATGTTTTCATATTGCTGCTTTTCATATGAATGCTACAAACCCAGCTGTTTGATAATGAGGCAGATGTTTGAGGCTGATACATCCCCATGCTGCTACAAAGGGTCCACCTTCACTTCCCAGCATGAATTCCTAGCTCACAGTGGCCTGTACTATGTATTATGAAGGTCCCTTAGCAATATGTAGGAAGAAAAAACACTTTGTAGTTTTCTGCAAGCCCTAGATTATGATCAGACTTTGAACATCAGAGTTCTCCATTAATATACAGACCTCTAGACTGATGGGTCATAGGAGCCTCAGCTGTTCATGTGGCAATTACTGGCTTCCAAGAAAAAAATTAAGAGTTCTTTTCTGCAATGTCTCAGTAATGAAGAGCACAAGAAAATACATGGTAAACACATTATTCATGTGGAGAACCAGCTCCTTTGCAGTTCTGGGAAAAGAAATTCTTCTAATTTTGATGTTGGAGTCTGCAGACAATCACTCCAACATAGTCCTTTTATCATCATAATAATATGTTTTTCTTTCCTAGTGCTTATTTTCCTCCCTGGTAGGTATGACGCATTATACTCTTGGGTTTCTTTAAGAGCTCTTTTGCCTGTCTCTCAGTGGTGGTTTCTAAAACCATTTTTATCTAGTCCTCACTTCACTGCTTAAGCATTTGTAATGTTCTAGCATTCCAATTATTTTAATTGAAAGCTTAGCCAATTCAATAAAGTCTGTTTGTTCCCCATTTAAACTGATGATGTGGCAGGATTAGACTCTGATCCAGGCTTCTATGGGGTAGCTGGCTTATCTTGGTAGGAGAGCTGGAACTCAGTGTTAAATCTCTGCAAGAAGAAACTGTTTTAAACCCATGCAGATTCCACTTTCTGCTCCAAACATCCCCCTTCCCACTGGAAAGGAAAACAGCACAGAAAGATGGTATAAACTCATAAACTGTGTGACTAGAGCAGGATCTCAGAGGAGCAGCTTCTGGCTCCACAGATTGGCATAAGGATGAAACTGTGAGTGTGCCCTGGCTGATACAGGATGAGGACTTTCCCCCTTGATCATATGTAACAGGTATAAAATATCCAGCTTTTAGTGCCTCTGCACTCATAGTCAGTGCTCAATGGACAAGAGAGGAGCTTTTCTGCCTGTCTCAGTCTAGAGGAAAGCTGGGGAGCTGGCATCTAAGGGAACAGAGTCTCCAGGAACCTGGAGCACCATCAGTAATGTGAGGTAAACCAATGCCATAAGCTGCTGGTGTTCCCATTAAGCACTGTTCCATTAAGCAATATCCTTTGTTAGAAATAGCATCAATTTCAAGCATTTGCTTTTGGGAAGTATCTCAGCTAGAAATTTCAGTTTTTCCAATTTAGTGAGGAAAACAGGCTGTTAAAAAGTGCCCAGTCTGTGCAACACTGAAGTAAAAAACAAAGTGATGTTGGTGTGATTTAATATGGAGAAAAACAAGTAAAGAAATAGTACATCAGAGAGTTAACTATTTTTTTTCAAGAAACGAAACAGCTTCCCCCCCAAAAAAATAACCGAAACCCACAAACAACTCCAAACAAAAACTCAACCAACCAACAAAAGAAGCCTACAAACTATTTCTCCCTTACAGGAATGTTGTGAAAGAGACTTATTAGTAAAGGGCCTGCTGTATATTGCACCAGTTCAAAGGGAGGAGCACTTTTGTTCTTCAGTGTGCTACCATTTCAGTCAGTGTCCTCTTAGAATTGCCAGTAATTGATATGATGTGATTCATTAAGTACAACAGTTTGGAGAAAACTCAGCATTTGGAAAGTAAGGTTATTCAAAAGATAATGCATTCCAGTTCCAGATGCAATCCCTGTCTGAGGTTGTTGTCAGAAGGTATCCAGGATAAAAGCTGTACTGAGATTTTCCAAATGCCATGATGCTCAAGCCTGGCTCTGATCCCCAGAGCACCCACTGTTATCACTTGAAGACTTAGCTCAGTTCTCTGATCTTGTTTATTCTGCTCTTCTCAACTGTCTGATATCCTAAGACTTGAACTGAGCAAATAAAGTGAAGGAAAATATTTTTCCTTCAAGTATTCTCATGAAACTCTAGCTGACTTCTTAATTCCAGTATGGTATTGGGTAGCTAAAGTACCTATTCCCCAGCCTAAGCTGTCCAGCATACTGATGTAGTCTGTAGTAGGAGTATCTGAGTTTGAGAAGTGTTTGACAACATTCTCAGGCACAAGGTGTGATTCTTGGAGTGTCCTGCATAGGGCCAGGGTAGGACTTGATGATCCTGATGAGTCCTTTCCAACCCAGCATAATGCTATCATTATATGATCTCTCTTTTCTCCAGCTGAGTTCCCAGATGACCAAACATCTGGCACATAGTGGTGCTTCAAATTCCTCAAAGCCAATCCTCTGTTTTCCAGAGGATATGAAACATTACCTCAGGTTGTAAGAGACACTCCCCACATAAGGTACTTAATCCCACAGAACAGTTAAAACATATTCCAAGCCAGATATTTGTGGACAAAAGGTTTGGACTCGGTCTCTTCCAGATGGAAGCTGCTAATAGACAAGAGATTATCTCAATACATTACTTCGTTAACTTGATTGTGCCTTAGTTTACTATGTAATTTTTTACTTTTTTTTTGCCTTGAAGAATGGTTTTTTCCAGTCAGTCTTTCTGGGGTCTCCACATGCTTTTATGTTAAAGTGCTTCTTAGCTGTACTGTTGCAACTCTGGAGATGTTCCATTTTGAATAAAAAATTAATGCTTTCAGCAAACTTTTTTTTTTTTTTTTTTTTTTTTTTTGCTTTCTGGGCAGAATATATTAAAAAAAAATCTAAATGTCATTATTCCAGCTTTTTTTTTTTTCAAAAGAAAACCCCATAAGATTCCATATCCACATCTGCCAAGCATATACACACAGAACCATGCCACTGAACAGTGAGCTGTTGATAAAACTTGCTATAAAAATTTTCTTTTGATATGTTGAGGTATTAGCTGATATAAAAAGCTTTTCACCTAACTTGGACACTATTGACTACAACATCAGTAAAAACAAACATCATTTTTCCAGTCAAACATAATGAGTTGAGGCAAATCCATTCATTTCTGCTTAATAAGGATCTCAAATTGTTTTGCAAGTATACTGTTTTTTTCTTAAATCCTATCAGTGCAAATAGGCAGAAACCAATTAGGAGTTTATTAGTGTGTTAAGGTGCTATTAATTCTTATTATATTCTTATTCTTATATAATGAATCAATGTTTCTGCATTAGCCTTTGGTCACTGATTAAGCAACACACTTAAATACAGACTTAACTTTAATTATGGGAACAGTACTCTGAAGTTAGTCATGTGTTCAAGCGTGTAAATTATAAAATGCATGTCATGTTTACAGTGCAACAGCTATAATACCAAAGACTCTCTGAAGCAAGGAACAATTCAAGCTGACATCTATCCTACTGTTGGAGCTTTTCAGAAGATGAAGATACTTCCATTTCCTTTCCTGTATCCCCACCTGTGTTGTTAGGTAATAGATCAATCCAGAACACAACCGTGTGGGAAGAGCAGCAAAGAAAACTGTGGCAGGCCCTAGAGCAGGGTGTTAGGAAGCAATGAAAAGTACACCATGCAATGGTGGGAGGGGAGAAGTGCCCAGGACTCACATCTGCTTGGAGCTCCTTGCACCACTGTGTGACTCTGAGCCATCCACGTGTCAGAGGGAATTGAGCAAGGAATGCCATCAGCCTGTAACATGGTAATGCATGAAGAGGTACCTGACAGAGAGCTCTGTCGGAATTGGAGATAAGCAGATATTTTTCTCTAAGGCTTCAGGCCTCCAGCCCACATGGCTGAGCAGTGCCTGTGGAGTGATCCTGACTCAGGTCAATGCCAGGCTGAGCCAGGTGCTCTCTAGCTGACCCAGCAGAGCTCACTGCTACCGCTAGCAGAGTCTGTAGCCCGGTTAGTCCTGACACAGGCAGCATGACTGCTCACAGGATTTCTGTTCTGTCACACTAGCACAGCCTGGTGTAGCCACCACATGGTAATTTTTCCCAGTCAGCAGCCAGAATACTCTCTTTGGAGGCCTATCAATGGCTCAGAGATATAATAACCACCTCCGTTTCATAAGATAAGACTTTCTCTGGAGCTGGTCTGACACCGTGGAAGTTGCTCTTCAGCCATGCCAGGAGCCAGGGAGCATCCCAAAACTCAGTGGTATTTGCTCAGTGTGAAGAGTGCTTTCTAGAGCTTTCCTTCTCTATGTGAATACACAACAAAACTAAAGCAAAACAGCTTTCTCTAAAATACTGCAAGAGCTTACCAAACCATAAACCGCAGTCATACGAGTCTCTCTTTGGCAGAAGAGTGTGGCATTATGAACAATATACCAGAACTGTTTATTTTATTTTTCATCAGTTCTGGTAAGTGTTTGGGTGTCTGAGCAATACACAGATGCAATGCTAAGTCTATCTCAGCTCCCTAGAGGAATGAGATGGGACTAACTGTCATGGAAATATTCCCATCACAGTTACTTGGGGCTTGTTTCTGCATATAAATAACCAATATGTTCTTGGAGGAACTTGCACATCCTCACTTGAACACCTAATTAGTGTCTGAATTAGGGGTGTAGACTTGGGCTTACCCCTTTAATCATCCGTCTGAGTTGATAAGGCTGGCATTACAAGTGCTCTTTGACTCACTAAAGGAACTGTGGAGAACCTATAGAGGCTGAGTTGGCTAAATCATCTTCTCAGGTGCCACCTCTCTCCACTCACATCACACTTTTCACTGGGCAAACACACTTCTGACTTAGGCATCTCACTCAAGTGTGCCTTGCATCATCCCTGTAGTTCTGTACCGATTAGTGCTGATGTACCCAGGGACATGTCTTGCTTTAAGTGTTTGTCCTCAAGATTTGGGATTAATACTACTAATTTGTGCCTAAATCTTAACCATTACTGTGCTCTAATCTGCTAGATACAAGGCAATATATTCTCTTGCTAACAATCTCTTTCTGTGTAGTTGTTGACAAGCGTTCCCTATGGCCTCCTTAAACTACCCCAGATTAAATATATACAAGCTATTTTAAAATAAGAAGCTTTAAGAAAAAGGAAATCAGAGCCTATATTACTGTGGCATAATGTATATTCAGCAGTGCTGAATGCAAGCAGGGAGATTATTGCTGTGGGATGCACAGCACCATGGCAGCTGCTTGCCTTTCATGTGAACAAAGTGCAAGGAGAGAAGGCTCCTGCACAAGGCATGACACAAGACACTCTTCAGCGTGCCAAGTCTCTGTCCTGAGCCCAAGCAGGCTGTGGCACTGAACTTCAGATTTAAGAGAACTGCAGTATGAGGACTCAGGAGGCTTAGAGAATTTTTGAAGTGTTAGAGCAATCAAAGGCTGTGGAAATGTCTCACAGGTTGATTCAGAGCATCCAGATGAGCTTCACCCTCTTCACTTAATTGACAGCAGACTCCAAGGGAGAAGCCTGACTTTAATCTGGGTGGACGTGCTCCCCAATACATTCATATATCTCTGAAGTGTCCATCTCTCATATGAATCTTATTATTTTTCCATCTCATGCTCTTTGATCTATAAAGAATAGAAAGCCCTTGACTGTAGGGCCATTCTTCTTCTATTTCCTCCCCATGGATGTGTACGGTATGACACTTACAGATGCAAGCTTTTATGGGCGTACTTACATGGATGGGAAATCAGTGCCTAGCCTGAGACATACCTGGAAGTGTGTTCCTGCTTCAAGTCCATTTTCTGCCTACACCCATCTTCATTTTTGTCTCTTTCTGATGATTTCGTTCCAATACTATTTTTGGTTTTTAATGACTTTTCACCTCTTCCATCCATTCCTTTCTTTTCATTTACCTGTTTCTTCTCTAAGCTCCCTGAACACCTTCATTTCCCAGACAGAGGTGGCAGCATGGGGGTTACTAATCTTTTTTTTTTTTTCCTTTTTTCTTTTTTTTCCCCCTGTCTCCACTACATATTTTTCTTCTTTTAGTTACCCCTTCTGAATCACTTTTCTGTTTTGGACTTCGCAGAACCATTATCCTCTGAATTGTCTTTGCTCTTGACTATTCAACACCCTCTGGGCTGACTCAGCCCAGGCTGTGTGGGAATTGATTGGGAATGAATCAGCAGCTCAGTGCTCAGAAGGGAATTAACAATCTATTTACTCTCAGATGATTCCTGTCTCTCCACCTCCATCTCCAGTGACCATTTTCCAAATAAAACTATTTATAATCCTCAGATATATGAACAGGCAGAGTTCTAGAGAGGGGCTGTAAAAGTTATGTTAAGGCAGTAGGTGGCTGAAACCATTAAAAGTTTCAAGTGGCAATAGCTAAAATTAGTCCAAGTGGAGAGAAGATTATTAGCTAGGAGACTTATAGGTCCTACGCAGCAGGTGGTCTGTTTCCAGAAATCAAAATGTTCTAAAGCCCAGCAAATATCTTTCACATTCAAGTGTTATTTTTATTCAACTCCAATTACAAAAATGGTCTTTCCTCATGCAGAAGTACCAGAAAGCAGTAAGAGCAACAAGTAGATATACAGGGTAGGAACTTTTATAGCATACTTTTTGTGATAGTAAGTGCAGTTTTGAGTACTTCATTTCAAGCACAAAGACCCTTTTCAGACACATACTTGGAGCAGCCAAAGGATGAAAACTGCAGAACATGCAGAAGCTGTTCTTCAGCAAAGTCAGTTTTCTCTGCCTCTGGGGAAACACTCTTGTTAGTAGGATGCTTCTTAATTTTTTTCCACTGATTAATTTTATTTTATGGCCTGCTGTTCCTACAACATTGGATGCATGAACATGAGGAACTATGTTCTCCACTGTTCACAAGGGGAATAAATCAGAAGTTAGTCTAGTAAAGTCAAAGTCTTACACTGGCATAAAGGTGATACAAGAGCATTGATTCTGCAGAGGAGAAGAAACATTTTCTCGATGTCTATGTCTGTAACAGCTGCAGTCTGAATTTGCCTGATGCCCCTCTAGTGAGGTCTTACCCTCTTTTGTGATGTGATTGGAATGAACTTGTTCTGTTTTGTTCTGATTGCAGTAATTTTAAAGGAGAACAGAATCAATTAGAAAAAGCAGAGCCTTGTCATCTCCCTGAGTATTTAGGCTTAAAGAACAGGATGTTCATCCTTGAAAAATGCTTCTTGAAAATTCAGCAAGACTCTTGTGCTTCACTCACTGTTCATTGCCTCGGATGAGCACTTGTCCATGTCTGGCCTCTAATTACAGTCCTGCCAAATTAAACAAATTTAAGGAAGGGTACAAAACATTATGAAAAAGCTGGAATAGAAAGCATTTGATTTGAGGAAACATCCTTTGATTTGCAAGGTGAAGGGTCCAAATGCTTGTTTACCTCAAATCTCCCATTGGCACCTGGCAAACAATAAGTTTTTAATTAGTTCAATTTGAAATGGGCCTTGTATGTTTTACTTTTAGAAGCAAACATCTTTGTAAACACAGCATCACAGGCCTGCCACAGAAGAATGGTGGGAGACCAAGCAAGCATAAATGGCTAATGACCCAATTGTTTTAAATAAAAAAGTACCACTTGCTTGGCTTCCACTTTCAAAATTATTTCCATATGAATAGAAAGCAGTTTAAGGGAGCAGTGAATTCAGAAGAAAAAGAAGACAAGATGGTCTGGATTTTTGACAGATTCTGTGGTGGCTACCAAGGCAAGTAATGCACTGACTTCAAGAAAAGTTTAGCTGGTCCTTCAGTTACCAGTTATTCTCATTAAAAAGAGAAACACTAGATTTTTTGAAATAGAAAAATAATTTCTTACAGGCCAAACCTGTTTCAATGGGGTTTCCATTTTGGTGGCAGTGGTTTTAGTTAATAACAACTGAGCTTTTCAGAGCAATTTCTGGAGAAGAAAAATTCAGCTTCTTAGACACACACTGACCTACTAAGCAAATGTCTTGAGGGCTGGAAATAGAGTGTATTTTAGGATCAAGAAAATAAGAGGTCTTACTATTTGCTTCTTTGTTTTCACAATGACAATCCCATTTCAAACATCATTATAGCGAGATTGTCTAGCTCTTGCACATATAGATTAGTCATGAAAATGCATCCTAAGAAGACCAGATAAGGCTTCCAACTGACAGAGTATCACATAATGTGATTCTCTTGTACACTAGGGAAAAAAAAACTGTAAGGAGAAACTATGAATTAAAAGACCCCCACAAACAGCTGATTTCTCTGCAGACAGGATGGGCATCTCCATTGTACAGAACAATCAATTGCATTAGCCTTTCAGTTGGTCATGGTCCTGGTGCAGTGGGAGACTCGTTCTAGGCTCATTCTAGGCTCCTTTCTTCTGTTTTTTTTTTCTGCTGTTGTTTTTTTGTTTGTTTTTTGTTGGTTTTTTTGTTTTTTGTTTTTTTGTAGAGGACCATCTGTTCTTCATATCAAATTCATAAGAGAAAAATGTTTTCAGTTTTAGAATTTTAAATCACTTTATCTCCCTCTTCTGTTTCCTTAGTATTCTTGTTAGTTCTAATTTTAGAGATATATTTGATATTAAGACAGGGAGTATGTTGAAGTAAGGAGTTATGTGGCCAGTTAGGGAGACTGGATACACTTAGAGTTCAAGGATACACCTTTGGACCCGAGTCCTTTGGTGCTCATTTGGCTTTGGTGCTCTCTGCAGCCACAGCAGGGGCAGTGTGATGGGAAGCTTTGCAATATCTCACATGGAGGTCTCCAGAGGCCCACCATCCCACCTGGTGGGAGGCAGGAACATGTGTGTAGCCATGGGACGAGCCAAATAAGAAGAAGCAACTACTTTGCATAAGGTTTTACTGGAGCTAAAGTTCCAGACCAGGCTGTACAAATATGAATCCACCAAATATCTCTTCATAAGGGCTCAACTTCTGTCAGCACAGAGCCTGGCCTGGATTTTCTGAAGCATTTAATGAAAACTGACATAAGAGAAAAGCCAAGTGGAGAAGTAAATCTGAGCTCCACCAGTGGTGGTTACCATGCCTGGGAAGGAACAGGGGCAGAAAACAAAAACAGGCTTTGGCTGTGCAGAGGAGAAAGGACATTTAGCACCATAGATGCCTAAATATCTTTTTCTGTACCTGAAGCATTGGGGCATAAAAGAGTTGTCTGTCACATGGCCCATCCCAAGCTTCAGGAAGTTTTGCTGTGCTTCACACCAAGTTCCCCAGTTCCAAGGAATGGCAGAGTAATTGGGAGGTCACGCCTCTCTCATGCTATTTTTCAGAAAAGAAGTGAATTTTTTTCCCAAAATGATGATCAAGACTGACTCAGACTGCCTGGCATTTCAATGGTATTGGGAAGCTGGCCTCTGTAGAAGCTGAAAACTTTACTCATTAGCAGCATGAAGATATTTTTTGCCACTGTTCCTGGAACACATTCAGAAACATTACCATACACCAAAATACTTAAATAGTACAATTTACTCAGAATGTCTTTCAGATGACAGCAGCTGGAACCAACCAAAACCTATTTGAGACTCACTTAACAGATGCAAGTCCTAGCCCCCACTTCACAATCACTGTCCTCAGCTTAGTGGATCTGGTTACAGATTTACCCCTCAGCTCTTTCAGTCTATGACTAACAGAAAAGACAATGAGGTTACCAGGGTCTCCTCTGTACATTTTTCCTTCTGGAACTATCACACAGTGTTTCTTCTTGCATATCTTATCCTACATGTTTTTCAGGACAGGTAATGATCACTGTTGTCATCTGTCAAAGAATGATGTAAACTGCTTGTGCAAGTGCACATCACTGTGACACACAGAGGACCCCACTACCACTTTTGCTCCACCAAAGATATTCAGCTATGACCAGCACAGGCAGACACCGTGGGTGCCGCATACACAAGAGTGCTATTGGCAGTTCCACTCCAAGGCTGCGGCACAGGTAGAGGAAACAGGATATGTCTGGAACATCATTTTTTCAGCTAATCCCAGATGTTGGGCATCAGTGGCTTCTGCCCATAAGGCTTTTTTAATTTTATCTGAAGGATCAGGCTGGTCCAAGAATAGCAAAATCATATATGAGCTGGAAAATTATCTTTCCTTCTCCCCCTTCTATATGGAGCACTGCTATGAAAGCAAAAACGTGTATGAACTGCCAGTGAATGGACCTAGATTTCTCCTTCAACACCACTGACAGGATATTCCTCTTGAAATCTCATTCATTTCTGACAAAAATATTTTTCCAAAATTGTATAGCTTCAGCTGAACAATGTATTTGTACTACTATGCTGTTCTTCATACAGCATATCAAAAAGGAAAACAGAAGTTGCCATTTTCTCTTACATATAACTTTTTCTATCTCTGAAGATAAATACAGCACAACTGTCCCAGTTGAAGGCCATATGTGCGTAAAATAAAATTAGCTTCTCAAGAGCTGTGAGACATCAATAATGCTATAGGTTGAGATCCTTCAAATTCCTTGTCTGATGAAGAAAAGCAGAGACAATTGGGTGGCAAAAATGCACCTAGTCTTGGGTCCTAACAACAACTTTCTGTGCAGATCAATTCTTCTTGCCACATATTGTCCTGTTATAAAAAATAAGTGACCAGAAACTCAATTTAATCTTGAAAAAAAGATATTATTTATAAGTTTTTTAATTGAAAAATACATGTTTCTCATCTCCAAAATACCCAGAAGAAAGAAGGAATTTTGACTTCACTGTTGTTTCAGAACTTCAGAAGTTCATAACTTCAGTGATTTGTATGCTGTTACAGGAACGTACAACAGAGCCTGGGTACAGTCACAGTGGTGTAAGGCTGTTGGAAGACAGAAGCAGAGTCCAGAATAACCCTACCCTAGCTGAAGAAAAAGAGAAAAAACCCTTAGGTAAGAATATATAGGTACACCGGCATAGGGTGGGAACAGTAATGGATGGCAGCAGTAGTTCAGGAATGGGTCTGTAGGTTTCACTGTGTCATAAGTTGTACTATTACACAAAAGGCATATATTTCATGGGAGTACACAAACATAAGTAAGAATTCAGGGAAAATTATCTTCTTGACTCAGTGCTAGTTGGTCTCTATTTCTTGCATTAGTCAGTAGATGTCAGGAAAAAACCGAACTACAAAAAGAGTACAGCAGCTGGGGAGCATACAGAAAATGAAAAGTTGCTGTTCAGAGGTGTGGAAACATGACTTGTGAGAAAACAGATTACAAGTCGGATTTATGCAAAGACAATATTGTACAGAGACACAACGATGCGAAAAAGTATCTCCAAGATGGAAAGAAATAGATCTTTCTGCATGTCACTTGCTTATAGCATAGCAAGGAACATTTACATTTGGCACAAGGAAAAAATCTGGAGCCACAAGGAACATCAAGTACCAGATTGCTTTTCGGAGAGCTTATAGAATTTAAAATTTTATTGGACAAGAGAACTTCCCTGAGAAAAACAATTGTGAATTCTGCACACCATCCTTAAAGACTGTGGCCCTAAAAATAGCTCCAAAATGTTGCCACAGATCATATAAGATGCTGGTTAAGACTGCCTTAATATTTATAGAAGGAATTCCACAGCAACCACTTAATATTTACAGAAATGACCCTAAGAAGAGGCAGAGCAATGTAAATCCACATCAGAATGGACCTATTAAAGGACAACGAAAATTACATAAAAATGAGAAGCATGAGATAAGTTAGTGAAGGTGCTATCCAAGACTGAGTCAGCTTTTAACATAGAAAACATTTAAAACACAGCATATTTTCCCCCTTTTGTCTCCTCCTTGTATGCAGTGTGTTGTTCCCATGGCTGGGAAAGCTACAATAACAAAGAGAGGGAAAGAGGATGTATTCTTTATCCTCCAGAAAAGGTTCAGAGAAACAATGGGAGTCCAGCTTCAGGCAGTATTAATAACCCAGGACGAGCATCTCTTTGCCAGTGGTCCCGCAGCTGCAGCATAATCTGAATGGACTGTGTCAGACAGGACTGTGACACATCTCTCTGGATGTGCCCATCACTTACTAGAAAATAAGTGTTGCTCCTGGTCTGGCTCAGGAATTTCTCCTTTCCTTCATCTGTCTCTTTGCAAAGCCACTTCTAGAGCTCTGAGAACTCAGCAGACACTGCACCTTATGCAACCAGTCTCCTGTGGCAATTTTATAGGTGAAGGGACAGATCCTCATGATGACAAGCAAGTACTGAGCATCAGCTGGCCCCAGCTCCTCACTAGGTTCATGGCCAGTGTTCCTTAAGGCTAGGCTAATGCTACCTGAGCTGAGGAAATTAATACATTTTGGACAGACTTTCAGAACAGTCTAGGTTCTGACAGCAGGACTCCTGTTGCAGACCTTTAAGAAAAAAATATCTGAAGGAAAGAAATGAGCATTCCTCATGTCCTCAGAGTACCAGGGAAGTCTGCAAGGCAGTGGTTGGCTCTGAACTGTGCTTGGTTCAGATAGCAACACAGATAATGGGGTGAGGTACAAAGCCATTGGTATCTTCTTGGAGATGAATGAGCTGTGAGCCACTCACTATACAGTGTCAGCTCTCCTCCTCCTTCCTGGATGGAAGTCACAGCAACCAGTTCCCAGGCTGCAAAGGATTTGCTTTCTCCTAAAGAAGCTCTTGGTTGCTAAGCAGTATCTATGTGGGCATCAGACCTCCACAAAATCTTGGGGATCTGCCTAACCAGAATGTCATGGTGAAGCTCAAACATCCCACTGAGATGTGATTACATGCGAAGTTTCCATTATATAGTGCTAATTTTACTGCAGCAGCTTAAAATAATTTTTGAAGGGGTTACAAAGGGTACTTCTGTTACAAGCTTGAGCAGGTGGATTCATCATGGTGATCAATGGTATTAAGTCTAGCTGGAAGTCAGTGTACCCCAGGAGCTCAATACTGGGTCCAACATTGTTCAACATCTTTATTAATGAACAGGATGATGAGGCAGAGAGTATTTTCAGCAAGTTTGCCAATGACACACCACTGGGAGGAGTGGTTGATATGCTAGAAGCAAGGCTGCTGGCCAGAGGGACCTTGACAATCTGGAGAGCTGGGGTGAAAGAAACATCAAGTTCAATGAGGGGAATTGCAAAGTCCTGCCCTTGGGGAGGAACAACCACCAGTACACATAGGGAACTGACTGACTGGAAAGAAGCTACACAGAAAGGGACCTGTGGGTCCTGGTGGTCTATCAGGACTGTGTACCTCTACCTGGAATGCTGCCTCTGTGCCAAGCCTTGGCTGGTGACATGCTGCAGTCCCACGTGGCAGCTACACCAGGACTGTAGGTGCCACTGAAGATTTCCAGCCTGTTCCTCTGCCTTCCCTGGCTGCCTCCTTCACTACCCTTCCCTTGCTCAAGTCATGATGCTTTTGGGGGATGAACAGAGGAGGTGGGGGTTCTTGAACTGTAGGCAGCTTACCTGGGGGGAGCTGAGGAAGACAGGGAGGGGGGAGGGCAGTCCTTGGGGCTGCCTGTCCCACAGGGCTGCTTCTGCTGCCACTTTTCAGCCTTTGTGAGGCTTTTGACTTTCCTCTCCCATCTTTTTTCTGGGTTTTTCTTGCTTTTCCACTTGTAGTGCCAAGAAATCCCTGAACATCCTTTTGGCAGAACATGGTTTTGTGTGCTGAGGACAACCAGGAGCTGAGCACCTCTGCCGCCAACAGCCACCACCAGGCAGCTGCTGGTGGACAGGGCACTGGGAAGCAGGGTCATGTTACCCGAGCTCCAGCTGCCTGAGCGACGGCAGAAACGCAGCCCTTGTTGATGGATGCTTCCGCACCTTCTGCTTCCACTGCATCCCGCAGTGACATGTCAGGCCATGCCATTCTGCCATGACAGCTGTGCGACCACAGCCTTTCAGCTGCCTCCTGGACACTGTAAGGGCAGTCAGCAGCTACATGGAGGCCATGGTCAACCTGGCCTCCTGCCAGAAAAAAGCTGTGGCCAGGGAGCAGGTGGGCAGCAGATCTTTGCAGCAGCACTATACCCTGTGCCAAAGGCCATGGCCCCTGCAGTGAGCCCACCACTGGGAGAAGGGGCAGTCAGGGAGGCGCCAAGCGGCTCCAGGGCATCCCAATGTCTCTGTCCAGCAGACCACAGGGGAGAGCACAGCAGATAAACCTGACAGCTGCTATGATCTGCAGTGGTGAGAGGAATTCAAATAAAGATGCAGAAGCTTTTGGATAGCATTTGTTTCAGAACCAAAGCACAAGCTACTGCAGGGAATGCTTTCCAGTCTCCTCACCTCTCTCTCCCAACCACCAGGGCAGAGCTGTCTAAGCATCTTGAGCATCTGCTGGGCCACCTGTCCTGAAGATCTGTGAAGCAGGGTCCCTGGACAGAGTTCATGCTGACAGCCCTGTCCATGCTGGACCCTCTTGCTCGTGCCTTTGCAACCAAATAACTCCTGTCAGCCTCCAGTCACAGCCCTCCAAACATTTCCCAGACACTTCTCTAAAACAGCAGCCCAGCTATTGCATATCCAAACAGTACATGAGGGCTCCACAGGGCTGGGTGGCAGGGAACATCAGCAAAATTTTTGCTACTTTGAGGGTGACAGAATAATGGTACATGTTGCTCAGAGAGCTGGTGGAGTCACCATCCTTGGAGATCTTCAAAAGCCACCTGGACATTATCCTGGGCAGTCAGCAAGAAGGGCCCTGATTGTCCAGAAGGTTGGACAAGATGACATACAGAGGTCTCTTACAACCTCAATAACCATTCTGTGATTCTATGATTCAGGTGATGGACCTTTTAAACTGGTAGATCTTTGTGATTCAATAGGAAATGGCCCTCTATTCCAAAGCAGAATATATAATGAAAAATACAGACCCATCTTTTTTGAGTTACTGTGTAGCTCAGAATTATATGGCTTAGTAACATTACCCTGTCTTCTCTCGTTCTCCCTGAAAGTTCCACACAGCATTTTTTTTTTTTAATTAAATGCTCTTCCCATTTCCTCAATCTCAGTCACAAGAACTAATGAGCTGGAATAAAATTGTCCAAATATTCATCAGTTGCACCAGGGTCATTCCAGGAATGCAATCAGAGGAAAGTGTTTTAAGAATTTGTCAGTCCTTGTGAAGCCATACTTGCATGATATACTCCCGCAAATGCATGCTTTGACTGTAGATTAAAACAGAAGAAAGTGAGAATGCTTCTCACATTGCTGCAGTCACTGAATTAGACACTTGCAGAAAGAGAAATCAGTGCTGTCACTACATGCTGAAGGAGAAATATGAGAGAAAATATAAGATTTGCTATGGCTACTAGTTTCCTTACTTGGAGGTGTTGTATCTACTGGCTGTAGATAGAGTCATGGAATTATTAGAATAATTTAGGTTGGAAAGGATCTCTAAGATCATCAAGCCCAAACATCAATCCAGAACGACCATCATGTTCACCACTAAAACATTTCCCCAAGTGCCACATCCACACATCTTTTTAACACTTCCAGGGATGGTGGCTCTACCACTTCCGTAGGCAGCCTGTTCCAATGTTTTACCATGCTTTCCATGATTTTTTTTCTAATATTTTATCTAAATCTCTTCTGGCACAATTCAAGGCCATTTTCTGTTGTCCTATCCCTGGTTACCTGGGAGAAGAGACCAACCCCCACTTGTCTATAACCTCCTTTTGCAGAGTTGTAGTTTCCCCTGAGCCTCCTTTTTTCCAGGCTAAACATCCCCAGCTCCCTCAACTGCTCCTCACAGGACATACACAATTGGCCTCATCCCATGCTCAGCCTGTCCAGATCCCTCTGCAGAGCCTTTCTGCCCTCCAGCAGATCAGCACTCCCACCCAACTTGGTATCACCTTCCAACTGCCTGAGGATGCACTTGATCCCCTTGCTCAGATCACTGATAAAGGTATAAAACAGGACTGGCCCCAGTACTGAGCCCTGGGGAACAGCAGCTGGATGTAACTCCACAAACCACCACTCTGGGCCCAGCCATCCAGACAGTTTTTAACCCCAAACAGTGCACCTCCCAAGCTATCAGCTGCCAGTTTCTCCAGGATAACGCTGTGGGAGACAGTGTCAAAGGCTTTAGTAAAGTCCATGCAGACTACATCCACAGGCTTTCCCAAATCTATGAAGCACACCCTGTCACAGAAGGAGATCAGGTTGATCAGTCAGGATCTGCCTTTCACAAACTCCTGCTGGCTGGGTCTGAGCCCCTGGCTGTCCTGCACACACCATGTCATGGCACTCAGGATGAGCATTCAGGATAAGAAACTCCTGTGAGTTTCCCCACTAGTGAGGTCTGGCTCTGGTCTGACGCTCCTTCCAACCCTCCTTGTAGATGGGTGTCACATTTGCCAACTTCCGGTCACGTGGGACCTCCCTGGCTAACTCGAATTCCTGGTAATTAATAGAAAGTAGTTTGGTAAAGCTCTTCCACTAATTCCCTCAGGACTCCTGGGAAGACCCCATCTCACACCATGGACTAGTGCAGATTTTAGTGGCATAACAGGTCACTGACAGTTCCCTCCTGGGTTATGGGGATTCATTCTGCTCCCTGTCTCTGTCTTCCAGATTCAGGAATCTGGGTACCTTGAGGACAACTGGTCTTGCTATTAAAGACTGAAGCAAAGAAGGCATTAAGTACGTCCTCCTTTTCCTTATCCTTTTTCACTCTTTCCCCCACAAATGACCATGGATGGAGATTCTCCTTGGCTCTCCTTTTGTTGCTGATGCATTTCTCAGGTTGCCCAGAGAACTTGTGGATGCCCCATCCCTGGAAGTGTTCAAGGTCAGGTTTGATGGGGGACTGATCTAATGAATGGCATTCCCTGGCAGGGAGGTTGGAAAGAGATGATCTTTAAGGTCCATCTCTGATGTCCACTCCTTCTGCCTGGTGGTGAGAGGATAGAGGATCCATTGATTCTTGTGATTTGGATGGCAGATGTGTGTGTCCAAGGGGTGGTAGAGTACAGTTCTACCAGTCGATCTCCTCCTCAGAGCCCCCAACACTTCCCAGCCTTTCTCATTCCTCTTCCAGCTCTTCATGCTGAACAGATTGTCCACATGATCACAACCCACACAACTGGTTTCTCTGCTGCCCTCTAAGAGCAGTGTCAGGCTCTGACACTTCCTGCAGCCTGAGACCTGGACAGCTCCATGTTTCTGTGGGAGCTCTATCTGGGCCACCCCATCCTTTTTGGTGCACAAAGAAGATGCAACTTTTGGCCAAGTGGAAACCAAGCTTCTTCAGTGAGAGTAATGACCACCAGCTGAGCTAAGTGTTTGAGCTGGCAGTCCTCAGCATTCACCTTTTGCACCCTTCCTTGTGAGCTGCCACACCACGCTCTGGTTGCTTGCACTACCTGGGAATGACTTTTGTACGTGTGGGGGGCCACTTTCACTCTTAGTGCCACCCACACTGAGTCAGAGCTGCCTCTGAGTCAGGGCTCCACTGCTTCCTGCTCAAGGCAGAGGGGGCTGGTGTACCTCTCTCTGCTCTAGTTTTGAGGTCTTGCCAGCTTAAAAAAGCTCCTCTTGCTCCTTCAGCACAATCCTTGGCTCTAGAGCACATCTGTCCATGCAGTTTGCCTTTGAATCTTCCAAGATATTAGTATCGGTGGGAGCAAGGACATTGCAAGCAGAGTATAAACACTTAAAAGCAAAACACAGGTATATACAGGCTCATCCTATCATGAAAGGTAGGTGGGATTGAACAAGTTACTGGTTGATTTACCACAGCAGTAAGCCAACCAAGCAGTCTTTGATAGTCACAAGCAGGCACAATTCAGTGGGGATGATGTACCATATACTCCGGTACCATGCCAGAGCTGGCCTGGATACATGGTACAAGCACCTTCCCCCCCCAGGGGAGAACAGGGAAGCTCATAGAAGGGATTACAGAACGCGAGTTGCACACAGCAAGTCAAGAATTTCCTTAAAAATTCCTTTTTTTCATTTAAAGAAAAATGCCTATTTATCACAGCTGGACTGTACAGATTTCAGTAAGACATGAAGAACAATAATTGCACTCTCACTGAATTACAGCAAGAGACATGTTGCTGTGAAATTGCTGTAAGTCAAGTACATATCACACGTAGTTACCATTTTCAGCTGTGGTTAGGAGCTGTTGCTTGGTGGAGACTATTTTTCCCACGTGCCAGCACATTCTGTAGTCTTTCTGCTACCTGATCTGGAACTTGCCGTTCTGTCATTCCAGGTTTTCTTTTGCCCTAAGTATATGATCCAAGGGCTGAGAGGGGTGATTTAACAGCTTACTCTGCTGCACCTCTGCAGGGCTAAGGAGGTACAACTACACTCCAGAATCACTGTCCTTCTCAGTGGTCACTTTGATGGCAGTCCCAAGGAAGCTGGTCCTGCTGGCAGCGTCTGTCTCTCTTCTTGGTGTTAGCCTCACTTTTGCAGTTTGCCCACAAACCAGACTGGAAATCTCAGCTGAAGCAGGCAGTGAATCAAGGATGGCTGTTCTACAGTTGTCAGCTGGAGTGGGGTATCCAAGGAACAACACTATGTAAAGCCATAGTGTGGGAACTGTCACTCTGGATTAATTTCAGTGCCATGAGTCTGACAAAATGTTTGCTTTTCCAATGCACACATATATGATCTACTGGTATCTAATTAACAGATCTAATTATCTGTACATTAAAAAGAGGCGTTCACAGAATCACAGAATCATTTAGGTTGGGAAAAACCTCTAATATTATTGGGTCCTACCTTTGACTGATCATCAGCTTGTCAACCATGGCACTGAGTGCCACATCCAGCCATTAATGTGCTGTTACATCTCTGTTACAAGTTGACAAAAATAAGACCTGGTCCTAACATCAAGTATATCTCTCTTTCCTATTCACTCCTTTCGTTGTGCAGTAAAAGTCAGCATTCACATCTTCCTTGGATAATATCAGTAATACTCAGTAGTTTCTCCAAGCTTTTGCTTCCCTATGGAATATTTAAATGTTTACACACGGGTGGTAGTGCCAGTCATGGATTTCTTTTTTTTTCTTTCTTGCATCTTCTTGATTGTTACAGCCTTTAACCCATTGCTTCATAATCTTTAATGTCCTGCATAACCACTGCACTACAGATAATAAAGCTGCCTTGCAATTACTATACGAACACAGCATGCGTACCACTTTAAAACACAGAAACCAAACAGTAAAAGGCAGATAACTATTTTAAGCCTTGAAAGCTAAAGCTAGCCTGCTTAACTCAAGATCAAAATTATACTAGTTAAGGGAAGAGTTTCGCTAATGTGAAGATCTTAAATTATTTCTGGTCTTGTTTGAAAAACAATAGTATAAAAATTAACCCAAAGACAGAGCTCTGTATAAATTCTTGGGATTTCTTGTAAGTCATTTTGCTGTTAGCAGAGATCCTGCTTTTCTACAGATGAGAAATACACTACAAAGTGGTTGGAAAGACAGCATTCAGTAGCAGAACATCAAATGCTTCCTTACAGTGGGCCACAACCCTGAAGTACTTGGCAGAGTAAGTGAGGAAGAGGACCTTTTTAGTGGTTTGGGTTTTTTCCCTGGTAAATTCAATGTGACTTACCTGCCTTTGTCCTTTTAACTGAACTGTTAACTTTGGGCCTGATTTAAAGTGCAAAGTAAACCTTTAGAGCCCGAATGTTTTCTGCAGCAGGAATATTGTTCAGATAGATACTAACTGCTATGCTCCTTCAATAGGGTTTTCCGGGGTCCAGCAACTGTGGACGAACAACTGGAAGGAAAGCTGGAAGAATTTTTACACCATGCAGTTGTCCTAGAAATCTCACACTTTCAGGAATTTTTTGATTTATTGCTTTTTACTTGCCCAAATGAGCCACATGTGATCAACATGCCCAGACTATTCAGGCTCTACTGAAGTTACTGAATGTGTGCAAAAATAACTACAGTACCAGGCAGCAAGGCTGAGTCTTCTGCATTGAAATCGCAGAATATAGTACCAATTTAAGCTAGAGAAGCATGTAATAGATGTATACAGCTTTGAGTGAAAAATGTAAATTTTTCACTTGGGGCTTAGTGACACTATTTACTTATTTATTTGGTTTTTTTGACACCCAAGAAATGCCCCCGTTTAACTTCCAAAATCTGCTTTTATAATCTAGACAGTAATTCTCTTTCTGTACCTGGGCAGGCTGTAAGTATGTGTTTCTGTGTAGCTCTGCTGTGGTCACAGCACAGAAGGCTCTTTGCTTTGAAAGGAAAGCTGTCACTTGATACAGGAAATAGTGACATAGATTACTTCCTAAGAACTAGCAGTCACTTATTAGTTATTTACACTGCTAGGTGCACATCTTGTTCAAAATATTTTTATTAATATTTTTTTCAGAAAAAAACCCCTTCATGGCAAAAGGTAGTGATACTGGTAGCCAGTGTGGGACACCAGCACTGGTGGATGCTGTTGCAAGAGATGGAAAGCTCCCTTCTTTTGTTATAAAGTATTCAGAGATAATTTCTTACAGCTTTTCCTTTTCTTTTTTTTGGTTGTTTGTTTTTTTTTTTTCCCAAAGGCTGCTATAAGTATAATTTTTCATTTTTATTTTTTAATTTTTTAATGACAGCAGGAACCAGACATATACATATCTAAAACATCATACAGAATTAGGTAAAATAATCTGTTAATTTTACTTCAAAATGTAGTTCTCCTCAGTGAAAATGAAAGTAAGAATCATGGGACTACATATGCACTGTGCCTTCTGAGCAGGGCTCATGAAAGGACATGAGACAGACTTTTACAACCTCAGAAGGCTGGGCTGTGTGAAGTGATGCTCAGACAAAGACAGCTACTCCAGCTCCTTGCCTATTCATCAGAATCCAATTCTCTCCTGAGCCTGTTGTGGCCAGGCCTAGCTCTCCATCCCTCACTCCTTAGCAGCGTGGTACCAGCCTGGTAGGAGGAAGTTCAGCTGACCACTGCATTGACAGCGCCATAAGTGACTCCTCTGCTTGCAGCACTGCTTCCTCGAGGTTGAGAAGAGCATGTATTAGAAATAGAGTGTATCTGTAAAATAAGTCCTGAAAAGGACAATATTGTTTCTGCAGAGCTGATTCCAGAGTGGAAATTCACTTGAAAATTTGCTGATGGTACGTTTGCTGCCAACATCAAGCTGTGAGGTGTGAGCCATTTCTGGGAGGGAGGGAGGGGATGCCATCCAGAGGGACATGGACATGCTTGACGGCTAGGCCTGTGTGAAACTCATGAAGTTCAACAAGGCCAAGTGAAAGGCCCTGCACCTGGGTCAGGGCAATCCCTAGCACAAGTACAGGCTGGGTGGAGGATGGACTGACAAGAGCCCTGACAAGAAGGACTGGGGGACATTGATGGACAAGAAGCTCAGCGCAAGAAGCCAGATACATCCTGAGCTGCATCAAAAGCCACCAGCCACTCTCAGGAGTCTGTGAGTACTCTAACTGGAGCGCTCTGCCCATCTCTGGGGCCCCTTCTAATGAAGAGCTGGAGTGAGTTCAGAGGAGGGCCACAGAGATAATCAGAGGAACAGAGCACCTCTGCTGTGAGGACAGGACGAGAGTTGGGATGGTCCAGCCTGGAGAAGAGAAGACTCTGGGGAGACGTTACAGCACCTTCCAGTATGTAAAGGGGTCTAAAAGAGAGCTGGTAGAGGGACTTTTGACAAGGGCATGCAGTGACAGGACAAGGGGGAATGGCTTTAAACTGTAGAAAGGCAGGTTTAGATTAGATATTAGGAAGAAGTTCTTTATGTGAGGGTGAAGCACTGGAACAGGTTGCCCAGAGAAGTTGTGGATGTCCCATCCCTGAAAGTGTTCCAATTAGGTTGGATGGAACTCTGAACAACCTGGTCTAGTGAAAGTGTCCCTGCCTGTGGCAGGGGGGTTGAAACTAGATTATCTTCAAAGTCCAGGGTAGAAATCTGTTCCACTTCCTTCCAGACTGTGTCCTGCAGGAACTGTCCTGCAGAATAATCTCTGGTCAACAAATACTACTTTTCATTGTGCCGTAAAACTGGACAAACTCACCATGAAAAATGTAGATACTTTTCTAGTTCAGTATCTCTTCCACAGTACAAGGTGGGAAGTGGAAGAGTGGCTCTCTCTTCCTTGGTGGTTCTGTGACTGTCTGAGCACACTGGGATTCTCTATAGCTAGTAAATCCATCAGGAAAATGACAGTAATGCAGCTGTGATTACACAACAGAACGTAATTTTTCAAATCAAACTTCAACATGCTACAGGTCCTACTTGTTAGTCAGAAGCGAGAATGATTTGAAAGATCCTGATTCACATTGCTCTTAAATCAATCCTTACATACCTATTAAACCCTGCAATGCTAATAGAGATAATATTTCACATGTCTTTCACAGGCAGTATCACAGGACTGTGGATTTAGCAACAACTTATTGAGTATCTGTCTTACAACAGATTTAGTGATAATATCCACGCAGTTTTCAACAATGGTGGTCTGGGGGGAGTTAATGTACCTGTTTCTAAAGTAAGACATTACTTGACCATTTTCCGTACAAATCATACTGAAAGAACACTAGTTCAAGAGCAGAGTTGTTCTTGCACACACACACAGCATGTGTGCTGTGGTTTGCAGACGCATTGCCAGTGTCTGCCTGATGTCGCACAGAAGCATGAAACTCTCTCTGGGGCAGACTGACCTAAGCAAGGTTTGCGGATCAATACCACTGATACCAGCAACACTTCAGCCCTATTTTGACAGTAGAAATAAATCTTTCTCTCTTTACAGTCAAGCCTCTGTTCTCATCACAGTGCACAGGCATTTACAAGCCTAATCTAAAATCTGCTGAAGCAAGAGGAAATTGTTCCTTTTAATGCAATATGTTTCAAGTCAGTCCAATTATTTATTAACAATGCTTACATTATTAGGCATCAGCTTTTGTACTTCAGAATGAAAATAAACCCCAAATTACTGGTGAACTCTTTTACAGATGTTTGTGTAACTTCTAAAATGTACTAAGTACATTTTAATGTACTAAGCATGGAATGATGACTAGATTGTGTACAGATACCACACAACCCTTTCAATATTTTCATGAAGTCTTAGTGACTATCAGCCAAGCTTAGTGATATTCTTTGCTGGTTTTGAGGTATTTCTAAATGCTAAATTCATCAAGCACAACAAAAATACAGTGATTGGGAGTTTTTTGTCTTTTTCTTCTACTATACAAGCTACAATGGTCAGGAAAAAGTGAGTGCAACAAATGTCCAAGTCTCAGTTCACCTGAATGCAAAGTTATATGGACTGCACTGTACATTGAAGTGTCTAGGAACAGCCACCTTCTGGAAAGTAAGTTCTTGGACTTAATGCCCATCAGGCAAGTAAAATATCATAGCAGATGTACCTCTAAGCTTTCCAAGGGCAGGAGAGTTTGCACCATATACTGTAAGTCTTACCAGCTTAGCTGTGGCTTTCAGGGTCTGCTTTCTTCATTAACATGAGTTTTTCCTTATACTTAACTTGTATATAGTGTTCTGTTTAGCATGCACTTTGTTCCATCTTTCTGAACAGGACTTCTTCATCTGGCATATCTTAAAGCAGACCAGATTTAGACATTCAAATTAGTACTGTTTAAGCTCTTTGAGTGACACTTTCATTTTAAAATAACTTACCCAGCTTTCACATAAACAGTAAATACACTTTTTGAAACTGCTCAATCTAAAAGCTGGACCTTCTATAAAATTCATCAAAAAACAGGCCATTTTTTGACATTAACCAAATATTTCTAAGAATGAGGTAGGTACCTCCAATAAAAACATTTTGCCAAGCTCAGGTGTTGTGGTAGTACCTGAGTGATAATGTCTGGCAATAGACAAAGCTTTCACTTTCCATTTTAAAACCACTAATTATTTAAAACCACTAATACATAGTTTCCTTTGACAAGGCAATTGTTTCTTGCCTTCACTGAAGAAAACATCCAGAAAATTTCCTGTCATTTTGTTCTCCTTTTATCACTGTCTCCCCCCTTGTCAATATATCATACTGATGACCATGAAGCAATCCCACTTTTGGAATGGCAGAGATCAGGGTGAGTGGCATAGGTAATATCAGCCCAGCACTGGGATATTCCAGGCTTACTTCTAAGAACCACATTAAGCTCTGGGGGTAGTCAAACCTTTGGTGAGCTCACTGGCTGCAGGAGCCTGAGGAACACACCCTGCTGACACCACTGACCCGCCTCTTAGTTTATCACCATCTGCTTTGTGTGAGTTTCCAGCCTACCTTCTGCCACCTCCTCCTCTTCAGCCTTCAGAGTAATGCTACCTCCAATACCCTTTCTGTCTTTCTTTCCCAATTAATCCTGGACCTTTTCTCACCATCCTCCACACCTCTATAAAACACTCACTTGAGCCAACAGGGCACAGTCCTGCTATTTTATTCCCCTCTGTCCCTGACAGGGACTCAGAACTGGCACCCTTTTATTGAAATGCCAGAAAGAGCTCCGGCTTAAGTGGTCACAGGATCCTCTTTGTGTTGCCTTAACCAAGCTCAGGCTTGCCTGAGCCTGTATGACAGTCTGGACTGTGGCTCTCCTGGGATGACAAACATACAGCAGACTGGAGCAGAAAACACATGCCTTGGTGGTGTTAAATCATAAATAAACCAACAGCAGCAGGCACCTTCTCTGAGCATAAAAAGCAGAAGCATCATTGTAACTCATTTAACTCCTCTTTTCAGCTGCAAACTCTCTCTGTTACACTCCTGAAACCTGTTTTAATTCGGAGAGTACAGCTCTTCAGCTGAGCTCAAAAATGAGTCTGGCAACAGACTCCCCTGAGGCAGAAATCTCCAGAGCAGGCACAGCATGAAAACATTGCCTGCCTGCTTTAAGATTAACTTCCCCCAGCACTCACTGGAGTTCAGCACTACTGGCATGTGGGCCTTTGGCCCTTGAGACAGGCAGGAAGACAGCCATACCATCAACGTATGAAGTGCTTGGAAAAATGGTTTGAAAAAGCCACAGGGAAAAATCAGCATCCTATTCCTGTGCTGACATATACCAATTTTAGCCCACCTGTTTTGGTGTCCCTGAAACACTGCAGCTTCCTGTGCTGGTACTAGATTGGATAACAGGAAAGAGCGAGACAGATGCAGGAAAATGGACACAAATCTGAAATTAGGAGCATCAAATCTGTAAGAGCACAGGTAAAAAGCAGTGACAGAAAAGTGGTGATCCACAAGGTCCTGCGTAGCAATCTGCCTTTCACTTTCAAAACCACTTACCCAACAAATTGAGGATGAAAACCACAAGGGAAGACTTCTACCACTACTACCAAGTTTCCTTATACCTATGTTTCATGACTAGCTATTCACAAGCACAGATATTTACTAACACAGTCGGGTAGCCATTAGTCTGCTGTGAGCAGCTTCAGTAGATGTGGCATACTCAGATTCTCTATGGCTGATATGAAGAACTAGCTTGGGACTCCCTCATTCTGCAAACATGAGGATCTCTGCGTGTCCAACTTTTCTTAATTTGTGCATTAAAGAATTAGCAAACAATGGCACAGGATATATCAATCTGCAGCATGTTTCAGTTGTTGAAATTTTTATACATTTTCCAAGCACATCATCTTGGACTCAGGCTCTGGCTGTCCTGGCAAATGATGAAACAGTAACTTTCATGTATTGCAGTGAGAAATGCATTTATTTCATACACGGGTTCATAATTAACTTTAAAAAGATAGCTAGCACTATCATATCTAACAAAACTTCTGTATCCCCTTAGAAGTACTGCTCTGTGTATTACTAGGTGCATGCTCCATCTGAGGAGTCGATTTTCTTCCAGGCTCAGGGTGATTATGTGTCTGAGCAGTAACTACAATTACTGACGATGTGAAGGAGAGCTGTGCACATAGCATTCATCAGTGAAGACCAGCTATCCCTTCCTGGCATACCTCTTCCTCTCTCTATCCCCTGATGCTGTATTTGTCTGTTTTCTAGAAACTGTGAAGCAGCAGATTAGCTGTGCTTCACGAACTCTGGCAGCTCCATTCCCGTGCACAGGGTAAGCACTCCAGCCTTCTCCAGGGCAAAGGCTGGGTGAGCCGCAGCAGTGAAGTTGTGCCTGATGGCAAACAGCAACAGTCCTCTCTCTGCATTGAAGAACAATAGCCTGCCACTACTGTAATCCAACAGGATGCCAATCCTGGCCAGGTGTTCCGTCACACGGACATCACTCACCACACCGGTGTGAAGAAATCTGTAAAGAAAGCTGTGGGAAAATGGAAACCAGAATACAATGAGCCTCCCCATAGCAATTTACCAGAAATAACCTTAATTCCAATCTATTAACAGGTGGCTGCATACAGCAGCCTATCACATGGCAACAGCATTTTGCTCAGTACATAGGCAAAACAAATGTGGCATTGCTTCAAGCCCTCCCTGGCACCCTGATGAGCCTTTTCATTTGGCGTCTTTGGACTCTTAGAAAAAAAGCCTCTCGGATGTTTCATTTAGCTAGTTATGCTCGTACATCCATGTGATTTCACACTGAAAAAAGCACTCTTGTTTGGATCAAGAGCACCTTTACAAAGTATCAGGGTGGTGCCTTACAAACCTCCAGCAGCCTGTGGCGCTGGCCTGCTACCACAGACTACCCCAGCACCCTGCAGTCCTGCCACAGCAGCAGGCGAGCGCCTATTGCTGTGAAGGACAAGGCAAGAGAAAACATTCCCTGTCAGGGCTTGACATTTCCTGCAGATGGAAGTACGTTCTAAAAAGGCTGCATTTATGGAAATAAATACACATGCTGGGGTTTAGTGAAGCAAATCAGGATATGAGCAGCAACAAACTAGTTCTTTAAGTTTTATTCACTGTCTGGGTGAAGCGTGTTAAAATCATCTGTTTGAGATAAATTTTAAGGTGCTTTATAAGACCTTTTAAACTAAGAGGAGGTCTAAAGATCTTACGTAGATGTCCTTTTCTTATTACTCGAATTTGCATAAATAAAGCAGAAGAATCCTTTCTGCTCTCATGATTCTTGTGGCTGACCAGCTTTATTTTCATGAAGGACAAGTAACTTCTCAAGCAGCCAGACTGACTCCTCTCTACCTGGTTTGTGTAGGACAGCATTGCATGCACCAGGAGGTATCACTCAACCCCAGGACACTGTTCTGTGTTGCTGTTTCATAGCAAATCCCAATCCTGTAGCTTCTGCAGGCAGAGACAGCAATTTCCCAGTAATGACATCCTTGAGCAGGCAGCAGTTCACCCAGGACTGAAGGAAACCTGTTTGTGAAAGAGGCATACAGTAAAGAGAGTGTGGTGGCAGACAAACCATATTGTGATATTTCTTTCAGTCACATCATGAAGCATCATGTAAAATTACCAATGAATTGCACTCTGTTGTTCTAACTGCAGAGTTTTATCAAAGATTTAACTGAGAGTCTTTTCTTCTTTGCACTGAGACGGACTTACCTAAAGGACCTCAAATTTTGAAGGCTTGTTCAAACTAGAAAGTCTGGTGGTTTATGTAAACATAGTCACAAACACCTTGTGTACATTCAGTGGTAACAGCAACAAGAAATGCTTAAACCAGTAAATCCTCATCACCTTTTAAAAAGCCATATCAGTATGGCACAAGTTATACAAGTGGACCTGTGCTTGTCCTGGACTGATAGCAATATGTCAATCCCCCTGCAGTGTTCTCAATGGATAGAGCTAGCCTGGTACAACCACGTTAACATATCCCAGGAGCACTTCCTAGTTCTCCAAAGCCACAAATACTTTGGAAAACATTACCAATAATGCCCTCAGGAGAGAAGCAAACTATGGAAGATGGATTACTTCTATCCACAATGTATTAAAAACTAAACCCACAACTCTGACCTTTTCAGGGCAGCAAAAAATTGCTTTGAGACTCTGAAGAATTAAGCAGTGACCATGGGCTGAAAAAATCGAGCAGTCCAAGTAGGTAGCACTGCTTTTGACTTCCTAGCCATTCCTTAGTGTGACACTGAATTCTGTCCAGCACCTACATCAATCCCACCACCGACTTTATTGAGATGTTGCAGTGTTTGAAAGGGGGGTTCAATTGCACAAAGTCCAGGGGCTGCATGACCAAAATGATTCAGTTCATCTACAAAATTAGTGTAATGTGAAAGATGCCTATTGGCAAAAACATTAAAGCGAGAGATACATCCTGAACCCCACAGAATGGTTGTGCCCACCATACTGCTACTCACCCAGTGAGTTTGGTTTTCTCAGGAAGGTGGATCACTGTTGCATTAGAGGAGATTTGCAATGCAGGATGGGCTGTGTCACTCAGCAGGCGAAATCGAGTTCCTGGTACAATTCAAAGAAACACCAGATCTGAGAGGCTGGCTACATTAACATGAGATGAATCATAAAATGTTAAGCAACAATTACGGCCATCTTAGCTGGACAGAGCTGTGACTGGTGGCAGGTAGGAGTGACAGAAAATTGGATGCAAATGAAAGGAGTCTTCCAAGCTGGGACAGCAGTCTAATATTCAGAAATGCAGCTAGGTGATAAAGAGGTCTTTAAGACTATGTAAGAAGGTTGAATAATTTTCAATCAACTGCTCTTTTCAAAACAGCAAATTCGAATTTTGAGGCTGATTTGGAAGAACCATACATAATTTAACACTATTTATCTGGAAATCTTGGAGTTTGAATCATCCATTATATTTTAAAACTGCTTTACATGCTTCCCCATCACTCAAACTCCATTAGGTTTTAATTGTGAGAGGTTTTCTTTAGGTCATGACAACTTTTATCTGATTGTGCTCTGTCAGATTCAAGCAAACTGAGATCCCTGAAGAATACTTAATCACTTAATCTCTCTGACAGAATTCAACATTTTTGCTTCTGAGGTCACACCAGTTTTACATAGGACATAAATACATAAATATACAAATTTCAAGTGAAGTAGTCCTGATTAAGCTAATTTTAAGCAGAAAAAAATGGATATAAATTTGATTTAATGAAATAAAAACTTCAATAACTTTGTTACAACCATATTGGGAACTTCAGGTATAATTTCCATAGAAAAATGTTTGGCTACTTTGCCCTTTCATCCCATTGTTTTGACATCAGGAAATTATGATCTACCTTTAGTTGAGATGAGAGCTGCTTCACTTTGTTCACTTGTCCCAAATGGGTTGACAGCCCTCAAGTAGAAGAAATAGTTCACATTGGGCTCCAGGGATACTTTCAGTTCAGGTTTCTTTATACAAGCGAAAGATCTGCAAATGTTGAAGATACATTAAAATGTATGCAGGTATCCAAATGAGGGAAGACTATTTTATGCCAACAGCTAAGTCCCCTAACAGTATTGTTTACTACTGAAACAACAGACAACATACAGAAACTCCAAATGAGAAAGGCAAACACTGTCTTCACTGACAACTGTGTTATGTAGGAGCTTCAGCATTTCACTTGAGGGATTGTCTTCACTTTGTCTGATGAAGTTTGAGGCCTTTGCTCATGCACCACCTTATCACCCAGTGGAGTCATTTGGTGTAATGATCACTTCAGTTTGCAGTATAATTCATCATATAAAATTTAAGCAGCTCAGAGTCAAATCCTCATCTGCCTCCTGTGAAAAGTCTGCATTTTTTACAAAATGAGTAAGTTTCTGAAGAAAACCCCCCACCTTTTAATTAATTCAGTTGCATGACAGTGAATACACTCGTGTTTTTACTACCTGGGCACATGCTACATACAAGTCCAAAAGAATCGATACCCTTATCTGAGGTGGCACAGAAATCATGCTCTTCATCATAAAATCATCATAGAATGGTGATTAACTTCTTATTAGGAACCCCTCACTCACAAATCCTTCAACAGCTAAGCCTGGGCTCTGTTTTTGTTGTGGTGCCATGCACTCTATCAGGGCAGTTTTGCAGGAGGCAGAGCAGAGGAGCTGCCCTCACACAGTGCCCTGCTTTGACTATGCTCCCCAGACTGTGCCTCAAAAACTCCAGCCCTCACATCCTGTACCCCTGGTGTCTTGACACACTGCTAGAAAGCAGGAGTCAGCACCTACATAATCTGCTTCACAGGTGCTTTTAAGTACCAGTGAAAGTATTTTAGATGGTTGGAAAGATGCCATTTTATTTTCTACATTGACAGCAGTATGAAAGATGGGCTTAACAAGTTCTCACGCAGTGGGTCTTGATTTTCCTCATTTTTTGCCTCATATGATAACAGCAAAGCCAGACAATACACATGCTCTGCATTGTATGCCTGCAGGTAAAGACTGTTTATCTGTATAAAGTAGGTTATTTCCTTCCAGAAATGCTTTTAGGAATCTACAAGGCAAGTATTTAAATTCAAGAATGGGAGACCTGCCTTTGGAGAGTGAACAAGACACTTCCCCTCCCACCTCAGGTTTCAGAGTGGAGCCCATGATGGTCTGCCACCTGCAAGCAATGCCTCTGTGAGAAGCTAGACTAACCAGATTACCTTTTCCAGCACAAATTGCTGTGACCCCAGAGGAGGTAAGGCAAGCGAGTCACCAGTCAGATCAGATCGTTGCTATTCATTAGGGGTGACTGTTTTTACGCATATATCCCACCAGAGAGCAGTACAAACTGCAGAATAATCAGTGCCCATCCATCGGGGTTTTTCACATGCCTGCGTCTGCTGCACTTATCACATCGAGGTAAAAATCTCACAGCTCTTAATGCAGCGATTCCTGCTTACACCACACAGATCTCTTTCTAGGAGGATGGCATCTTGGGGAAAGACTGGTGCTTCATCCTTATTAGTCTGTAATAGGTATTTTGCTCTGACAATTGTCATTAAAAGTGATTGAGAGCATCAAGAAAATGCACTGGGTGCTTCTGTGACCTATTCTTTCAATTTAAAAGAATTTCAGAGAGTGTGGGGCACCAGCATGATCAGCACAAGACTATGCTGCTTTTGGGGAACGTGTTACATTAATGCTGGAACCGATGCAGTAAAGAGAAGTGGTTGCAAACATGGCAGAAATTGCATGGTTTGCTTCATGCTCATGACTCACCAAGGCCCCGACCACAAGACCACTTCAGCAGGGCACTGACAGCACAGCAGGCTAGTTGTTTCTCACTGAAAGGTTTGGGGAAGAGGTGTAACTGACTGATGAGAATATGAGCTCTTTAGACTTGAGTACAGGGGACAAGAGAAAAAAAGATGGATTGAAGAAAACTACAAGATGGGAACTGAGAAAGGAGGCAAATATGAAAGAAGTGAGAGAAAGGAATAACAGGATAGAAGCAGAGGTAGGGGAAAAGAAGTAGGCACCTGAGCTTTGAAGAAATTTACCCATGCTTCCTAAGCAAGGCTTACCCAATCTGTTCCTTAAAAGCAGCACACTGACATCTTTGATGTGAATCTGAAGCACAGACCACCAGAGAGGAGTTTTGAGCAGAGTTACAAGTGAGATGAAAGAAGATATGCTAAACTATTCCTCGAAAGCTGTCTGTGGCAATATGTAGATCAGCAGGCCTTAAGCACAGTGATGCCCTGTGTACAGCTCCTTCTTCTGTCTTCTGGAAAAGGTCATGTAAGTCAGTGTCCTTCCAAAGAAATTAGGAGATCTTCTTTTTCACTATGTACTATTTATGAGATGATTAAATAATAAAACACAAAATGATTTCTAAATTCAATTAGACAGTTACATTGTGGTGTAATAAGTAGACATGGGGTATTCATATTCTGGAGTCTGGATCCCAGAGATATCTCACAGGTATTTAGAGAACATTTTGGGTCCAGTCATTTACAGAACAGAGTCAGCAATCAAAGTGCAGAGTTAGGTCTCTTACAAATAAGAAATTCTCCAAATTAGAATTTAGATGCATGTTTAAATCCGAGAGCAATAGCATGCTGCAGTTTTAATAGTGAGACAGAAGAATCTTGACTTTAAGCAGACCTGGGCTGTAAAACAGTGATCAGATTTTCAAAAAGCATTCTCAGGTTGGTAATCTATTTCAGCCAGCTTTAAGCTGCCTAAGAATAAGAGCCCATCAATTTTAGCTACGATTAAGGCTTAAAAACAGTCCTGCTGCTGCCAACTAATGAAACAGAATATGCTGACAAGAAGGAATTTCATTTGCTACATTCTGAGCCAGATCTAAGTGCAAAAGAAGCTGCATACAAAGAAGAAACTGGTCTTACTATCTATTGGCTCTCCTGTTGAGAGGGCAAGGTGAAGGGGGAGAGTTAATACTGAGGGCTCCCCAGAAATCGCAGTAGTTTATCATGCTTTAGATTGACTCTGCAAAAGCAAGGATGAGGAGAAGGTATGATTAGTGCTTCTCTTACAGCATACAGGTTATGTGTAGGAGAAGGCGAGGGAAAATGCATCCTGACTGTGTTGGTGGAAGGCTGTTTCATTTCTGATTTCTTGTAACAAGCATTACAGATGGATCTTCCTCAAGCTCACCTTAAGCAGTGAACTGTAATTTTGAAAGAAAAAGAAGTCCACCTACAACATTTCTAATGTCAGATAGTTTCTACCTTATATACACCTGCCCACTTTAGAGATGATTTGAAATGTAATAATAATGTTAGCAAAGCATGAGGCATCCTGGTCTTTAGATTAAATACTATCTTATTTGCATTGTCCTCTCAATTTCTTGGTATCGTTGATACAAAAATTAGTGTGTAGAAAGTCAAGAAACACTGAAGTTAAATATTTTAAGTATCTCCTCTCAATCCTTTCATTGTAAGAGGAATCTGTGAGACTGAAAATCCAATCTCCAAATATCAGGTATATGATATTTAAAGCAGAACAAAAAGGACTTGCATGTTTCTTCACCTTATATTATAGTAGCAGTTGTCTGCTAAATCTGTGATTTCTCTGGTTTTAGGGAAATCTGTGCTTTCATGTTCATTTCTCTCATCAGCATCCTCATTTATTTAAAGGAAGCAACATCTAGGGGATATTTTTTAATATCGCCTGAACCCAGCAAATGATATGCCGTGCAATGATTCACAACACCCTCTGTGCTATAATTGTCATTTCCACCCCCAGGATCCCACTGAAACAGTACCTCCAGAGCTGTGCTGCTATCACTGATATGGAGTTAGGGTGAAAGTATGCAAGCTTCTCAAGATGCATGTGGAAGCACACAGAAAGGGTGCACCATGAGTGGAAAAAAGCTCTTGAAGCTAAAAATAGAGAGCAAATAGCTCTGAGTTTGCTCCCAGCTGTGCCACATGCTTCCTCTCCTCTCCTCTCCTCTCCTCTCCTCTCCTCTCCTCTCCTCTCCTCTCCTCTCCTCTCCTCTCCTCTCCTCTCCTCTCCTCTCCTCTCCTCTCCTCTCCTCTCCTCTCCTCTCCTCTCCTCTCCCTCTCCTCTCCCTCTCCTCTCCCTCTCCTCTCCCTCTCCTCTCCCTCTCCTCTCCCTCTCCTCTCCCTCTCCTCTCCCTCTCCTCTCCCTCTCCTCTCCCTCTCCTCTCCCTCTCCTCTCCCTCTCCTCTCCTCTATTCCAGCTCAGGCTGATTTTGAGATTAGGTCACCAAAACACCCCCTGCTTGCTGCTATCCATGATGGCAGAGTTAGAGGGAAGGAAGGTTGTTCTGTGTTTCCAACACCTTGTTTCCTGAGCTACCAGGACAATCATGTGGGCAATGCAAGAGGAGGGAGACTTGCTCCTCTTGTCCCAGCATTAGACTTGCTCCATAAGGAGACTGAAAATTTCATTCCTGAGAAGTGTCGGTCTTGCACCGTCAGAGAGGATGACATTCAGTTACATCCACTTTCACAAGCTCACCACATGCTGCACTTATTTCTGCCTCCCTGAGTCTTATGGATTTCTCATGATGTGACACAGGCTTTCCATCTGAACAGCCTACATACCTAATCCCTGGACTACATTTCTCACAGCTTTCCATCTTCCACCCACAACTCGATTGACTTCTCAACACAAAGAGGCTGAGAAAATAGCAGAGCTCTTTAAACTGAAAGAAACATTTCAAAGCATCACTCAGAAAGATTCTGGAAAAAGATTCAACCTGAGAAGGAGCTTTAGAACCACTGCAGCAGGCCAGGGACTCATTTTTGCTGAAGATTTAAGATGATTTTATAGGAAGTCATGTCCCTCAGGTGGCAAGCTGGTAAGAAGAGAGAATGGAGAAGGGAAAACGTAGATTTGGGTAGAGTTTTTTTGGTTGGTTGGTTGGTTATTTTATGTTTTCGTTGGTTGGGATTTTGTGGCTGGTTTGTTTTGGTTTTTGACAGGATTGGAAAGGAACCTTTAGTGAGGTTTCACTTCCAGATGTGCTTCATATTCTCCCCCTGGAGAGCTGGGACTGCTCCAAGGATGTTCTTGGAGTTATTCAAAAGTTACTCCTGGGCAACTGGCTCTAGGGGGCCCTGCTTGATCAGGAGTGTTAGGTGATCTCCACAGGTCCCCTCCAACATCAACCATCCCGTAATTCTGTGGCATGCTGAAGTTTACAGGCAGCTGGCTTAGACCACATGTCTCTAGCTGTTCAGTGAGGGCCTTTCTCCCTGTTTGCTCCCTTGGCAGTGTCCTTTACCTTGAGTGAGCTTCCAGAATGACATCTGCTAAAGCAGCCTTATGGGATGGGGCCACACTGCCTTCTCCAGTACTTTTCTTGAATGTTCTTCCCTGACCTCCGCTTTCACACTGTGCCCTCTGCAGCAACTGAATGAACCTTCTAGGGTTGCTGAGAAATGTGTTTGAACTCCCACCTAAGGACTGGGAAATTGCTTAGCTGCAGGGCTGCTGCAAGCACAAAAGGCACAGGCTGTCTGTGAAAGGGCTCCACATTTAGCTGATCCCCAAGATGAATGCTGCTCAGGAAACCTGCAAAGGCCAAACTCCAAGCTTTCAAGGGAAAAAAACCAGAAGAATCTACAAGATTTGAGACCAAAATTCTGAGTGTGCATAGAGTCAGAGTTTTATTCCACCTGATATAGGTACTTGGCTTCTAGTCAAGTTGATTTCTAATTCTAAATTGCACCTTGGAGGCCTTGGATACAAGTTCTTCATCTACCAGGGGGTTCTTTTACCCACAGATTTATGTAGAAACTTAAACAGAAATATTTAAAAAAATTTATACAGCCTTGTAACAACTTGTGACACTACAGAAGATTTCCAGGTTATTCTGAGGGGGTTGATTTAGGAAAAAGAAAGAGGGAAATTGTTTTCAGGGAAAGTAAGTGGCAAAACATTGTCTTTGACGCACAAAAAGAGGTCAGAGCCCTTCTACAAATAGAGAATTTTAAACTATAGCAATTCTGAGAAAATTCATTATTTTGTCCTTTGGGAAGTTTTTACACTTGTCTCAGTAAAAGGCCAGCTTCTGCTGACAGGAAGGCCAAAAAGCCAAATGTGACTCAGTATAATTATAAACATGTTACATTTTACACAAGGTCACTTGAGAAAGCAAATGGGTCTGTTCTGGAAGCTTTTTTGCCACATTTATCACCACACAAGAAAACACTTGGTGTTACCGACACCTTGCTCATGGATTACAGGAATCAGCACAGTGTCTGGTTTAGTTTTGAGAAAAAAAGTCAATTTCAGATAACAGCACAGAAACTTGAGGGCAAACAACCAGCATATGTTTTGGGAGCAGCTCCATTATCTTTGACCAACAGCAACTTTGGCAGGTTGACAGGGACCTGGTGGCCTCAAGAAATATGTACAAAACAGAGCAGGTCCCTCTGAGAGGCAGGAGAACTGGGCAAGACCTCTCCTTGACTGCAGTAATGCAGCACACTGGTACTGCATGATAAAAAGTCTCCCACCCACACAGAAATTTTTAATTTCAGTTTTCAGCCTACTTTTGTAAGGAGCAAGGCATGCAGAGTTTCACAGTTGTACTTCTCTCCTACAAAGCTATGAACGCTTTAGTCCACTTAACTAATTATGACTGCAGGGCATGGAGCCCTTCCCTCCTCTTCATGGAGCTCGTCCCTCTCTGCCCAGTCTCCCTGACGCCCATGTTAACTAGCCCATAGGTGAAGACCTTAATCAGGCTTCTCAGGAGGTGAAAAAGACAACCACAGATGGGCTGAGGCTCTTTCACAGATTCCTGTATGGCAAGTCACCCCTCTCCACCTCCCAAAACTTCTCAGACCTTTGCAACTATATTTTGCTGGAATATTGTTGTCACCGTTTTTAAAAAGCAAACAAACAAAAACTCCCAAGCCCCAAGGACATATATACCACCATGTAATTCCGTGCCTACAGCCGAGGGCTGGAACTAGATGATCTTTAAGGTCTCTTCTAACCGAGGCTATTCTAAGATTCTATGATTCTGCAATAGTTTTCTCTGCATTTCCGCACAGTGCATAGTTCCACGGCTCAGTGGTGCCGACATCCCTCCCTATCCTCTCCTCTATGCAGCACAGGCTTAGCATAGGGGAAACCAGAACGGGTCTGGCATAAACAGCCACTACCCCTAGTTTCAAAGCTACTCTTGGAGCCCTGTGGCATGCCTGCACAGCCAGGCAGCACTGAGCTCAGCTGTGCGTTGGGAGGCATCCGCACACACGTCCAGACAGCACAAATGGGTCACCAGTGTTACTGGGACACCCGTGTCGCCCTTGCTGTGCCCAGAGCTGACTTCTGTCTTGCTCTCCAAAAAGCAAACTGGGCCATGCTCCTCCACCACTCGCCTTCCCATGGAGCTGCCCTGCTCTGCCTTGTCCTGGGGCCGCTATTGCTTCCCCGACCAGCACAGCCTCGCAACTTCTGGTTGACTGCAGACAGCACCACATCTCCAGGGTTTTGGCCCCAAATCAAAGGGATTGTCCGGTTAAGCAGAATAAAAAGGAAGTATTTTTATGTCTCACCCTAATCTCACAGATTAGTGCCTGCCCCTTAAATGCCTCAGCACACAAAAGCAGATTTCTTCCTTGCATGGCTGCAGGCAGAATAATCTCTTACGTAATGACCCGCAGTCAGGGGGATGGTCATTAGCGTCTGCCTAATCTGACCAAGGGGCTTTAGTGGCTGCGGCACTGACCTGAGTCCTTCTTCTTCCGGCGAGTGCTGCCGGCAGTATTCCAAGATGAAGGACTCGGCAGACACGGATGCGGCACGCCAGCGGACAGTGGCTGTGTCCCAACACACGGTGCAGTCCTCGGCCTTGATGGTGGGCACAGCGGGTGCTGGGGACACAAGGACACGTTAGCTGTACTGCGAGGAGGGTGCCCGGAGGGGGATCTTTGCAGGGGAAGGAACAGTCACCTCCTTGAAAACCCACGCCATAGTTTTTTTCCCCATCTAGCAGTGATCTTTTGCTTGTTTGTATTCAAATGGCAGAGGGGTACATTACAGGGAAAACAAAACAAAACAAAAAAAAACATGCTGGGAAAGTCATTGTGAATAGCTGTGCATTTGTCAAATCCTTATAATGATAGATTTTTATGCCTTTCCTCAAGCAATGTTTCCTCATTTCTGCCAATCCGCAAGGAGCAGAGCACGGAGGCACTGCCTACAGCTCTCCCTGCATCACCTCAGTCCTGTCCTCAGCAGTCCCTGCATGAGCTGCATCAGAAGCAAATGTGCTGCTGCAAAAATGACAGGGAGATGCTGACTTTCTGTTTAATTATGTCCTGGTTATTTTTGCAATGCTAAAATTTGGTCCTATAATTTCTCCTTTGTAGAGATTCTGTTTATGAGCTACAGGCCCAACTGCAAGACAGAAAACTGAATGTAAAATAATGCACTAGCTGCAATTAATCAAAAGCTATTGTGTGAAACTGCACATTCAACACTGTAGACTGAAAATGGATCAGTTGTATTCTCCTGCTTTTTCCCATTCTGGGAAATAGCTACAGAAAACACCTTATGACCTGTTGTGAAACTCACATACACAGTCCTAATACCAATTATAGAAGAAAGGTTATTAATTTAAAAAAAAAAAAAAGGTCATAAAAATTAATTTTACTTTTGGAGTTCCAAATAGGAGACCTAAAACAAAAGTAGGGATTAGATGATTTTATGATAAGGTAATCTAATAGAACTGCAGAAAACATTCCAGATGCATTCTGGTTTTTAAGAAGAATTTTTTGCTGTTACTAGAAAAGGAAAGAAAAACACCCCCATGTATTTACCAGTTTCCTGGTTTAGTGAAAATCAGGAGGTTAGCAGTTCAGGTTAAGATTTACTTTATGTTTTACTACAGGAGCAGCTAATATACGTATTCAGCAGAACAGTGAATTTGTGGATAGAGCATCATCTGGTAATACCTCCTTGTAGCTTCCTTAGCAATAGTTCCTTAATTCTTTTCTGAAAAATTTGATTATTGTTTCTAAATGCATCCTTCCTAAAGAATGAAAAATTAAGAGCTGAATCCCCTAATACTTGCATTCAGCAGCTCACACACATACCTACATCTATGTATGTCACAGGACATGAAGCTTTTTTTACTGTAATTTGAAAGTATCTGTCTAAAGAGTAGCTGGAGTGAGCATACCAGAAAACGCTTCTGAGATTTTTAAAATTAATTGCAGCTAGAATACAAAATCTAATTTCATTGTAATATTCTGGAACTCATAGAAGTGATTGCGGAAGAGGCAAAGAGCCAACAGGGTGAGAATCACGCAGGTTTTGAGCAACAGCAGAAGGTGCATTCACTTCTGTGTCTTTAGGATTCCAAGGAGAGATCACCAGGAGATCAGTTGCGGGGGAGGGGTCAGGGGGGTGCAGGGATACTTCCTGCCTTCAGCATCATTCCCTCACAGAAAATACTGTTTGGAAACAGAATGTTCCTCAGCAGAGGGAAGGACACGCTGTGAGTCTGGGAGGTGGAGGAGCACGCATCAGGGGGTTCTGGGGAGATGCCAAAGCAGCATCTACCTGCATTCCCCACAACTCTCCAGGCTACAGTGACACCTCCATGAGTGCAGTGCCACCAGAGAAATTTTATGGGGGTTCTCATCAACTGGAAGAGTCACAGCTTTGTTCAGCTATTAATGTGTATGTTCCTGTAATTGCATATAAGAGCAAATTATTTTCTTGGATGTGCCAATTCTTAACCTGAATTACTAAAAGTAAATTCTACGTTCTTGCTTCTGAGTTCATTCAGCTGCTTTAAGAGTTGAAATATTTTATCTTTATATCAAAGCAGCTGGACTCTCACTGAAGAACTGGTGCTCTTTTCCCTGCCTTTGCTGTTGAAGAAATGCAGCAATTTTGCATCAGTCAGTGCTCAGCAGTGTCCCCAGAAATCCATCTGGGGCTCATGCACTTCAGAGGGAGTTCAACTGAGCTTTGAGGGAAGGTGTTTAATAAGCCCATATTTAACCTAGTTTATTTGTTTTCTTAAAGAATCAGGCTGAAGGAAGCCATTAAAGAGTCATGTAAATTAACTTTTCATTGAAGGCTTCAGTTTTTAGGAAAAAATATGGTGAGCGTGATACCAAAAGACAGAGATTTCTTAAAAAATAATGGTCTCAGAAAGGTGAAACCCTCTTTTTAAATTATGATATATTAGCTACTAATAACTTATCTTTATTTGTGCATTTGGCAGAAAGTGTGCACCATGTGCACAATTGCATTGCTGAGGCCAAAAATTTGAATTTCCACTTCAAGCTCTCTGGAAAATAACCTTTGTTAAAATATGAATCGCAAATTAAGTATCAGGGAGAATTATCAACAGATTTGCAGTCTAGTAGATTAAGCAAAAGGCTTGAAGCTATGGCTGCTGCCAAGTGATTTCAACAAGAAACTCAAGTGTGGTACAGAATTTTTTACTATGAATTGTTAAATATCCTTGCCGGTATTTGTGACTGCAGGAGTGGAATAATTGTTTTTATCCTGTAGCACTGAAAAAATTGTCTGGCAGGAAGGCCTCAAACACAAGGATGCTTCTCCTTGCTTTTAATTCAAGAAGCAATAGTTTTGTCAATACAAATTATCAAAGCAATTAATGCTCAGAAAAATTTATCAGTCAAGGGAAGCTCATAAGCAATACTCATCTAGTTACACATCTCAATTTATACTACTTAAACAACAGCAGAGCCTCTCAGCCACACCTGAGATTTGTGTCCCACTGAGCAAGACACAGCATGTAAACTCAGTAAAGCAGTCCTTCCCTTCAAAAATTAATAGCTTAAATCAATGCAACATAGATGTATCAGGTGGATGGAAGAGAAGCAAAACATGCAGCCATCTCCTCCACAGTGGGCAGGAGAGGGAGCAGCAGCAGGGAGCAGCCAGGTGGTTTTGCCAGAGCTTCCCTGGAGCACTGCAACACACTCAGAAGATAAATACACAATGTGCTGCCCTGATGCCGCAGTCATGTGGCCCAACACTGGAAATATATTCAAATCTGAATGCCTTCAAGTCTCCTCTCAGAAGCAATTATGTCACTATCTCTTGGCAAATAAAGAAATGACCATGAACTGCCTGCTATCTGCCAGATGGGGTAAATGAAGCAGTTCCTTCTGTGTCAGTAACACTGTGGACTAAATTCGTCTAAGGACCTGAAACTTGTAATAATCAAGTGACAAAGTATGTACTTACCTGTTTTAAAAATGGCTTTTTCACTGGGTAAACTGCAGCCTGTGCCATTGACAGCCATGACCCACACACTGTAGCAGCGATCTGGCTCCAGGTCCTCCAGAATGCAGTGGCTCTCTTTCACTGTCACTCTGTACTCTTCCACTAAGACTAGGAGAACACACAGGTGCACAGGACATCACACTCAGGGTTGCACTGGTAGGGCTTAGAACTGAGCCTCTCAAATAACATATTAAAACTGGTCAATTTAAAAAATCCAGAAATTATCACTAGCTGAGATCTCCATATTTTGTTCTGACTCGTTTTTGACAGAAAGGTTTTGATGTGCCCTTGAGCTGAGTGTACGCAAATGCCATTCATGGCAAGGGGAGATTACTGCCCTCAGTCCTACTGGACTGCAGGTTTGGGAGATGCAACTAGCAGTTACCAACCCTGGTGTCACCACTATGTATCAATAATTTCTCATAATGAACTATATAGCACTTATCTATCAATGACATATTACAAAAAGCCCTTAATATCCTTTAGCCTGCACATAAAAGCACACATGGATTTGTGCAGAGCCTGGTCACTAAAAGTGACTTTATGTTCTATTTTGAGCTTTTTAATGAAGGAGCACTTCAATTCCCTTTACTAAATTTCAATTTTTAACATTTGAAATATTTTGAAAAAAATCTTTGTCTACATGTGGAAATACTGACTACGTTTTCCCAATGCTTTTTCAATGAGGACATATTTCTGAAGCACATGCAGGGTCCCAAAAACCCAATGAAACCTGTCCCCTTGGGAACTCTTGTCTGCAGTCTCCATGAGTACCAATGGGGCAGCATGGACACATCCTCTCTGATGGTCAGACCTCTTCATGAAAAGGCACTTCAACAGGTGAAAACAACTGCCCTTGACTTTACAGTGATATTATCTTGCATTTGGGGGGACAAAGGGGAGGAGAAGAAACAGCATCTTCCTCATGATCTCCTCCACCACTGCCCATCTTTTGTTCTATACATGATGTCTTCACAGCCATTCTTCTTTCCTTGTCCTGGGCACACCCCTGCAGCTCATCCCCCCCCCTCTGCTTACCCCAGGCCAGGGCAGAAAGGACTCCTGCAATTGCAAAGGCAAGACCTTACGCACCTCCTGCATCTTTGCTGGCTTGCAGCTCCTCCATACAGTAGACCTGGAAGCAGTCAATGGTATCCCCGTCGTTCACAGCCCAGTAGACAGCAATGGATGTGCTGGTGGCTGAGTTCGGCTCCTGAGGTACGACAGTCGGTGTCTGTGGGACTGAGAGGAAAGTCTCCCACTGTTATACACAGCTCTGTGTTTTCAGCCAAATTACCTACAAATTCATGAGTCAACCCAATTGCTTATTTTCACTCAGGTTGCTTATTTCCACAGAGCAAGTACAGCAGGACAAACAGAATACTGGTTCAGTTTTAGAGCAACAGGTCCTCATAAACCAGGAACAGAAGAAAGTATCTGCTCAGCATTGGAAGACCCTATTTCCCTCACAGTCTGAACAAAGTAAGACACAGTGCTAGTACTAAGTCCACCCAAACCCGGCGCAGAGCGTGTGCCTACGCCCTCCACCAGAGAGAGATCTGTGTACTGATCCTGGAAATGTGGGCAGGGGAAAGGACCTGCCACACCAGGAAGGGATTCATGCAGTGTGTCAGTGCTGCTGATGCTGACAGCAGCAGGGATGTCCTTCAGGCAGAGAAGGCTCAAAATGCACTGGAAAGCAGGAGGGTACCTGCAGCCCCGGGTCTATCCCTACCCTGGGGTGGACTACTACTGCACACACACAGCTTGGCACTCCTCCTGCCACGGTCACTTCCCCACAGAGCCAGGGGACTGAGAATCCTTAGTGTGCAGGTGAACCTGAATTCTGCAAAAGCACCCGAACCCCATGGGGCTTCCAGGATCATTCCTCACAAAGTGCTTCAAAGATTTCAAAGGCTCCCCAGATTTCACACAAACTTTGTCTCTTGATCGACACAGATCCAACCCCAGATGAGATATTGTTTCCCTCTGTGATTATGTCATAAAAGAGAGGGATGAGAAAGAAAGAAGCAAAAAGCCCCAAAAGATGATAATTGTTAAAGTGATTGCAGGGAACGAAAATACATGGCTCTATTTCTTCACCCAGTAAATTTCCATATTTCATGAATTCTCTTAGAATCTCAGCAGAAAGCTTTTGCTTTCTTTCAGTTATCTCCACAGTAGTGATGATGATCCCCTGTGGCATGAACAAGGCAAATGCAGATGCTGGCTGTTTCCTTATGATTTATACAGAGAGCTACCAGTACAGTAGCATTACATCTGCTTCCCATTGAAAAAAATTATCCTTCTTATTGCTAAAAACAATCCTCATTTTGTCTTTTGACTGCATCTAGAGTTGGCAATTAAAAAATTTATCATCTTTAGGAAAATACTTCCTTTCAGTGGACGTTGTGGGTAAACCATTTTTTTTCCCCATGAAGTTGCCTAGAAACCACTATTTTTGATCACAGAAACCCCACAGTTGCAAGATTTATTATTATGCCAAATCTGAACAGAAGCTAGTTTATTGAATGAAACTTCTGAAAAAAAATCGTAGATCAAAATTCAGTTCAGCAACGTTGAGAAACATTTGATTTCTAATTTCCTTTTGCTTAATATGAAACAATTTGAAAAGAAGCAATTTCGAAACAAGAAGCTGAACTGTTCAGAAACAGAATCTTTGTGCATTGTACTTTTTTAAGTGGTCCCTTTTAAAGTGAATTTTAATCAAAAAATGAGGTATTTGCAATATGAGTTTGACTAAATTATATTTTTCAACAGAAAAGTGGGATGTTCTCATCAATTCAGTTTTCATTGAAGTGCTGTGGTGTAAGGAAGTTTTCCATTGTGCTACGTAATCTCCACAGCCCCGGGAGAAAAATAATAATCCATATGTTTTCCGATGTAACGAGAAACAATATTTCCTTGGTTATGTGTAGTTGAAGAAGGAGAGCAGATACATTCCTCTGTGACTCTATGGGAAACTTTTTTGCAATCAGCAAAGGTCCTTGCCTTCCAGTATAAAAGGCCAGGACTTGCAGTGGGCTTTGGAAAGAATGATTTTCAAATTTTTAAATTATTCCCACTCTTCTATTCCCAGGCAGAACCTGGGTTCCATTATGCTCAATGGTATGCTGCAAGGGTTTTTTATGCTAATGCATTTCTGAATGGAAATGGATTACATGAAAGAAGGAAGAATACGAGGGAAAAGGGCATTTCATTAGTGGATATGGAAAACTGGGAAATGGAGGGCATTTTGAAGGAAACATGTTTCTGAAGTGGTGAAAATAATGTTTTATGAAATTGTTCAGTAAAACACCGTATTTTCTGAAGGAAAATACATGGATTGAAGAAACCTGGCATGTTCATAGGCATTCCGTCATATGGCTTAATTCAAATAAAATTCTGAGTGTCTTAAAATGGTCGTCAGTATGTGAAAAATTAATGTATTCAAGCCATTCAATTCCTAATCAAGTTTCATGTATGCATGTAACTATTTTCCTTCAGGGAGGGTGTAACCTTGAAAAAACAAACTATCAAATAAATAAGAAAAAACTCATTGAATTTTTTTTGTCTACTGCTTGCCAAAGTAAAAATCACAATAGCAGTTTAAATACTTTGCAGTAAAGGTGAAGACAGGTATGCCTAGTTATGTTAGAGATTAAGTAAGTATAAAGAATAAGGACCTTTGAAGATCTCTTACTAGTGGACAGTTATTCATCTGCAGTTTGTCAAAGCAAACTGGTCTGGAGCCAGCAAACACAGTAGCTAATGCAAACTAACTCAGAAAGCAGGCTTCAGCAGTTTAGGGAAATATATGTTGGAGTGGCTTGTGGGAAAAAGAAATACATGGATCTCTCCACCTGTATGACCTTGCCAGTAGGCAGTAGCCTAGGAGGAATGAACGGTTGCACCCACGGGACTGCAAGAGGAAGTTTGGGAACTAAGCCAAGACACATAGCACATTTACACCAGCAAGTTAACTGACAGAGTGAGTTACAAAAGTGGTTGTTTTATCTGACTTCCTAAAAAAATGACACTGCGATAATGCTGCATGCACAAATGCCTGTCCAACTTCACCTGAGAAACTTACAAGTGCCACAGGCAAATTCATATACATCTGACAAGGACATTAACATCTCAGATATATTTGAGTTCCTCCAGGTCTAATAAAAGTAGTGGTGTGAAGGAGAGAGACAATCTCCTTATACTGACACTGCTAAGTGCACTCAGCCCTTATTAGACACACCAGAGAGTCAGCACAAGGTGGGCACTTCTCTATGGTACCATTAGTCACTTGAAAATCCAGCCAGTGAACAAAGCACCTTAGGGAATCTAATGCTCCAGTTTCAGTGCTCAGGGACCAAACACATGAGAAAGGGGCTTCACTTCAAAAGCCAGGGAGTGACTATGCTGGCAGTGGTGCATGTGATGATGAATGGGGGGCCACAAAGCCTGACAATGAGATGTGACATCCCTAAACCAATGTTCTCTTGAAAAAGAAACCCCGGAGTGAGGTCCCATTATGAAGAAAATGAACCACAAAATGGTGCTGACAAGATCTTCGTTGACAGCTGTCCAGATCTCGATAATACACCTATATACACAGGCAGAGCAGAAAGCTCGGTCAGGCTCTTTAAAGGACATGAAATATCAGACAGAGATAAGTAAACCCCTTTATCATGTGCAATTTTCATTACCAGCCTCCCAAGCAGAGGCTGTTTCCAGCTATAGTTAACCACTTTCCCTTCACATCCCTTGGGAGTTTCAGGTGCCTCCATTCATTTGTGACAAGTCCAGGGACCTCAACCATCAACCAGCCCGCTGCTCTCATTCCAACACCAGGCATTCTGGGGTTGCCATCCTCAGAGGAAGAGAGCTCAGGAGACCCATTGATTGCTTCTTCTATCTCTGCATGCAAGTAAAAGCAACTTTTTTAGCCCCAGGAGATTTACAGATAGAGACCTTCAGCTTGTCTGAGGTACAGATGTCTGAAATGATGCAAGAATCCCCCAATTTAGCATTCCTCCCTCTGTTGCTCATCTTACTGTACCTACTATAAGCCAAACACTTGTGCACAATTAAACTTCATTTTACATTCAACTCTGATTGCTAATTACAAGGTTTGGAAATCTACACTTCTCAAATAGATTCTATTTTTAGCTTCCTAAAATTTCCAAAGCATTGCCAAAATGTCAGGTTTTGTGAAGACGATATCCAGAGTTTCTTACCAGCCACGTGTTGTAAGGAGTGTTGGTTGCTTTGTCCTGGGCTGTCCGCATAGTGCTCGAACAGAGAAAAAGCACTGGGCACCTTCTCTAAAGAGAGAGTGGTATCCATCGCAGAAAGTAACCTAATTGAAAGAAAACACATATCTGTCTGTCGTGGCCAGTGAACATACACTACAAGGGACAGAGAGTGCTCAGTAAGAAAAGTCCCTAGTGCCACAGGAACCAGTTTATGTTAAGGTGACCAGAAAGGCTTCCCCCAGGATGCGTTGTTCGGCTAGGTTAATCTATCCCAGTTCGGATTCCCCGGTTGGCTGTCAGCCTCTACCCCTCGTCACTCCCTCAGAGCTTTCCCATTGGTCCCTATCCCCTGGTCCCGCCTTTCCCCACGCGCAGGTAAAACCGTGAGCTTCGGGATCACGTTTGTATTTGCCTCTGTGACCTTTGACCGCGTAGCAGCAATGAGTGCTGCTGCCGGAACGCACGCAAGTGCCCTTCTGGACTCTTTGCTACCGACTGTAACACTGAACCCACCCGTGCGGCTGTGGGGGCACGCGGGACCCCACGGAGCCGGGCAGGGACGGTATTATCTGTCCATATAAATTCTTTGTGGAGGACTGTTGCATAGTTTTCCAAAGGCCAGAAGCAAAGACCACGTGACTTGCACTTCTCTAAATATTTCCTGTGAACTTGAGGACAGCATGTAAGGAGAAGCTGTTTCCCTGATTTTGAACATTTAGACTGCAGTTTCGAGTCAGGAGCACAGTGAGAGTGCACACAACCCACGAGAATGTGAAGGTGTGGAAGTTCACAGCAAGACTCTGAAGAGCATGGGCTTGGAGCTTGCTAATGCAGTGCCTTTAAAGGTTACAAACTTAGAGCTAACTACAGCAGCTGACTCCGGAGATGTAACGTAAAGCAGCTGCTTGTGGCAAGCCAAAAAACATGAGAAAAATAGATTACATTTAATTAGCCCATACTTGCTGGGTTCATTATATGAAAAAAACCCAAAACATTTTTAACTCTGGGACAGAAGCAGCCTCAAGAAAATGGAAGAAATTTTTTTTTCAAGGCGTCTGAATTTTGTCATTTTCCCCTTCATTTTTTTCAGTCACTGAAGTAGTTAATTATGCATAATATTAGCAAAGCACAGCAAATATAAAATACACTTTCTTTAGAAAAACATGCATTGTTAAATAGACTTGTTCTTAATCTATTTTAGGTTAACAGGTATTATCAAACTAAAGTTAAAACCAAGACCATGCACCAAACAGAATAAACTTTATTGTGTAAGTAAAGAAGATCAAGTGGACAGAAAGCATCGGAAAATCGTTTCGTCTCATTTTACCTGCTCTAATCATATGCAGTAAACTAAGTGCAGATACATGGCCAGACAGTTTGACTTGCAACAGGTGAGTCTAGATTTATAGTTCTAATTTTGGAGATTAATAGAAACCTTGAAGGGGTGTTTGTCACATTCTCTTCAGATCTCTCTCCTGGGGTTGTAATTTGACTGCAAACTGAAACCCTGGTGTTACTGTTATGCCCCAGTCCATGTCAGCATGCATATCCCTGTGATGGCTGAGGCAGCACTGACAAGGGTATGTTGGATTTGCACTGCGCAGTGCCCAAGCCCTCTGGGGAAAGTCAGGGGTGGTGGGGTGGGTAGTGCAGTTTGGGGGGCTTGCACGGGAGAAGCCTGGAACCAACCGCTCTGAATGTTTCTCTTTTACCCTAGAAAATTTATTTGGGGAATATGGGCTTATGATTAAACACTTCCCTCATAAAGGATGGGACTCACCAAAGTAACTCCCTTGAGAAAATCCCACATGGCAGAAAGCTGTTTGTGATTGTATGCATTTACCGTTGTGTTCAGGCAGACCATGATGCAGCCATGATGAGGCACCAGCCCTCCAACACACCCTGAATTAGGCAGTACCAGTGGAGAGCCACAGGAAAACATCAGCTCATAGTCTTCTAGTCAGGTTTGGAAATCTACTTAATCTCATTTTTCTGGAGTTGTGTTCAAGAAACATAGTCCAACTTAGTCCAACTACCTGTATTGCTTTGTGTTACAACCTTTCAGAGACCAAGTGATACAGAACCAGACTAGTGAAAAAAGAAACATATCAGTGATATATCTGATCAGTCAAAAAGGTGGACACATGGTCAAAATGGTTATTGTATATGTATGTATAGTGATAACTACAAGGAGCGTCTGTTTAAAAATGTCTGGCAGAGGTTTAAAATTGAGCTGATGTTTTAACATGCTATTTGTTTAATTAATGCATTACAGAACATGTGCAAAACACTTCAAAACCAGTCAGTTACAGCAAGTAACAAGTATAAAGCCACTTTTCTAAATTTCATTATTTGCAAGGTTTATAAAGGTAGCTCTGATTACTAGCAGTGTGTTTTCAAAGCTTGCAAATACTGAATGAAGCATCTAGCATGCTAGGCCTAATGCTCACTACAGTACACTTAACCCATACTTCATGTACCTTTTATTCAATTCTTTAGATGACTAGGAAGAGAAGGAAAAAAAAATGTTAATGGTTTTCAAAAACCCCCAAAGTGCTGAAAAGCCAATCATGGTCATCTAACAGTCTTTCTACTCTCCACAGACATAAAACACACAGCTTTATTGACTTGAGGTTGTGTGGAATGCTGTGCATTCACACCAGCAGAGAATTTGTTTCCTTAGGAATATTTCATTTCAAAGCTCTGGCTCAGCAGGGTATTAGAGTATAAATCTTGTTTTAAGTGCCTGAGGGTTCAGTATTCAATATCTAGGTTTAAAGATGGAGCATAGTCAAGTACTTTCTTAAACCACGACTTTTAGAGAAAGAAATCACTTGCATGTTAAGAATAGTTAAATCCAAATTCTGGCTAAAATGTCCTTCATAACTTCTTATTACTAAAAGCTATGTGAGATTTATACTTATAGAGTGAGAGTTTGTCCCATGCCCCAGGAATCTTCAGCTAATGTTTCCTGGCCTGTGAACAAAAAAGTTCCTGTCCTTTATCACTAACAGAAGGGAGCAGGGAATCTAGTAATTTTCATAGCCCTGCAAAAGAATTACAGATTACAAAGTTATCATTTTGCCAAAGCACTGACCCTCACAAAATCAGGAAAATAATCTAGATTTTTCGTCCCTCCCAAAATAGCTAATCTACCACAACATTCCCTTGGTTACAGGATACTACAATGTTGTGTGGCATGGAGCAGGGAAGAAAGCCAAATATTGGTCCATCATTTCTGTAGCTGCAGGGTGTATATGGGCTGGGCACTTGTATTTCAGAAGCTGGTTTATTTTGCATGAGTGATCAGTCTTTAGACAGTAATTTGACGTTTTATTTCTGGCATTCTGGATCATTTCTCTGCAACTTCCAGACCACATGCTAATTCCATAACGGGGGAAGATTATTATCCCAGAAACTCCATCATCCTCTTTGAGACTCCATTACCTCTTTGAGGTAATACACTTGTAGAGAGAAGAAAGTACCATGGCTCACTTAAGGACAAGTCTTGCAGCACAAGAATAGTATTGGAGGACACAGGACCTGCAACACCCTCTGAACAAAGTTTAATACAGACTAATGACTGTATGAGTTAGGCAGGCCCAGTCGTGTAGATTCACTGGAGAAGTTTTTAACATCCAGAAAGAACCATTAGAGACATGCACCTCACATGCAGAGCCTTCAGCCTATCCCACTGTCGTGGTTTTACCCCAGTCAGCAACCAACACAGCCCCTCTCTGTTTTTCAATAGTAAGTATTTATCACAGCCTCAGTAATTTGAGTGCATAAATACTGCCCATCTGCTCATTAAAAAATACACCAAAACAACAACAACAAAACCCTCAAACAACAACAACACACACCAAAAAACCCTAAAACCCAGAAACAATTTTACTTTTCAATTACATTTTCTTGTTTCAAAAGTAATTTTCTTGTTGTTTATTATTATACATAATATGTATTTTATTTTTCATACAGTAAAATACCTGAATACGGTAATGTCTCTTACTTCTCAGTGATTAATTCTAGATATATTATCAAACTGTCTTTTCACCTTCTTATAAAATGAACAGAACCATTTTAGTAGTGTAAGTCACATTTTTTTCCTGTGCATCATCTCTACAGTTCTCTCTGAGAATTCCCACATCAAAAGCAAATGATCGAGCAGCTTCAGAGTGGAATAGCTGAGTTAGCAGGATTTAGCTGTCTTAAAAAGAAAAGTAAATAACTCATTGAGACCCTAGATACAGAAGTCCTTTCCTAACTAATATCATAAAAGCTACAGCATGAAAGCTAGTTTTACTTACATTTAGGAAAACAAATCCATCCACTTCATCTGTTTCTTTTATTGTTGTCTCCAAAGTTTCCTTTGCTGAATCAACAGTTTGCTGGAAATTTACCATCTGCTCATACAGGTACTCCATTTTCATCTTCTTCACTTCCTCAAAGTTCTCTGATTTCTCATCATATTGAGCTACCACTTTCTTGAGCATCTCTTCATTCTGCTTTTCCAATAAGTCTGCATTTTTCTTACAGTTTTCCTGCAGAATAAAATGACAACATTAATGAATATACAGAAATTCTCAATTACCCATACATGAGCCATCCACCAGATTCATTCATTGTCACACTGACAATAAGACAATTTTATTTCTGCAAGCAAACTCCTCTGAGAGAAATATCTCTAGAGAAATACATCAAAAACAACAACAGCTTTTTTTTTTTTTTTTTTACTGTTAGGGCTTAAAATTAAATTTTAATATTTGAGCACTGAGATAGGAAGTCTGACTACGAAATAGCTAAAAATCTATACTTACAACTGCAGTTAATATAGTTCTCAAGGCTTAAGAACTTGGGCAATCAGAACTTAAAACACTGGCCAGCTAATTTAGATGCTTCACATGGGATTCTAAATAAAGACATAGTGTGAGCTTTTTATAGGCATAAACAAAATTAAGGGAACTTTTTCCTTCAGTGTTTGACAGTTACATGTTCCACTTTGCAGTAATGCGCAAGAAAGCAATCTTTTTCTTCCTCTAAAGTTAACACCTTTCAGTGAATTTCCAGAGAAGTCAGTTTGAGGACTGGAGAAACAGCCCATTTTAGTGGAAGCAATGAAGTTGCTCAACAAGGCAAGCATATCTTGGAAGTAATCTTGTAGAGGGAAAGAAAACTAGTGTGATAAAACACAGGACTTACCTCAACTGAGTTAAATCGCAATTCAATATCACTCACAAACTCTTCAATCTTCATTGACTTTTCTTCCAGTGCTGTTAGCAATTTGCTTAACTGATCCTGAAATTTAAAATGTTTCAGTAACTTAGGCAGGTTGTTTTATAAACTTTTTACACAGAATTTATTTTAGGTGAATATTTTCCTTTTGCCATGAGCCACCATTGGAACAATTGCTAAGTAAGTTCAAGTATCACCCTGGCTACAAAAACAAGCACAGAAATAGCAACTGGAACAGTCACAGAACTCTTTCCAAACCAAAAAAGTGAGCTCAGTTTGATAAGGTGCTGTGTCCATACAAGCTGTTGAATGGTATGAATTCCCATGCAGCTTTGCCAGAAAGTGAAGGTACTCAGAGCCTCATGAGTGTCCTTGAGAGATCACAGGAACAAGCCCATAAAAAGGAAGATAACAAAGGTAGTTGTGAGGGTAATAGATTGTACAGTGTCATGGCTTCTTAAATTACAATTTTAAAGATAGATATCTGTCTCTATATAGATCGATATATAGATAAATAGATATCCCTTTATGTATGTATATGTAAATAGATATCCCTGTATGTGTGTGTGTGTATATATATATATATATATATATATATAAAATTCCTATACGCAAGAAATCATCAAAATCACTGATGGAGTTACGTGGAAACAAAGGCAGCCCAAGGCACAACAGGCATCCGAGACAACTCAGAACTTTTTCTTAGTCCTTCTTGACCTTTTATGAAAACAAGTTGTTCAACTGCTCTGGAGCAACTCATAATTTATAAAAATGCTTAGTTTTAATTTGATGGCATAAATCTAAAAGGAAGGTCGTCTTCCTTTGTAACAGCTTCTTATTATGGCAGAATTTTACAGCTAGATCTGTAGGAAAAAAGCACATGACTTTACATTAATTACAAATGTCACATTGGACAATACCATTGAAAGCTCACTTTAAAAATACTTAGGGCAAATCATCAAGACTTGGAAACAAATTTCTGTTTGCCAAGATGATCTATAAAACCTGACAGATGCCATCCATAGCTCATTTAATTTACTGTGAAGCTATGTTCTTACATTTTTCAAGCAACAATAATAAAAAATAATTTAAATAATTTTTTAAATCATGCAATAAGCATTTTGCTATCTTAATGTTTTCTCAGTAATTATACAGAAGTAACATGAGACATACAAATGCAGTCTCAAAGTAACCTGAGCCCTGAGTGTTAGAAATCATGTGAAGGCAGGCCTGTGTTGTAGCCAAATTTAATATTCGCTTCATGTCCATGCTCCACAGCCAGAGAATGATATCATGGGATATTTATTTGCAGCTTAACTTGACTCGCTGTAATGCAGGTACATTTGAGGGGTGGCTGGGGTCTGTGACTTTGTTACTAACTTACTTGTGGCTTGTTATCACTGCTAAGTCAAGCATGAATGGCCATATATAAAAAGCAGCTCTACATCTGCACACCATGGAGATATTTTGCAAGTATTGATATTTGAAACTGTCACATTGACTCCTCCCACTTTTGATTTCTCTCTTCTGCATATGAGGTAACATAAAGATTACATAAATACAACCAATACAAGCTCTTCTGGAATTTCAGTGAAATGACATAAAATCTGTATTTCTTTCAAATGAAAATGTGCCAAGAAAGAGACCTTTTTCAACCTTTCATTTGTTGCCAAGACTGTCACCTTTCACCTCACATTTACTGCGATGAGAGTAAATAGCTGGTAACCAAGAAAGGAACACCTGTATGATATGTTCACTTGTACAGGAACAGATCTGATATGGGAGAAGTGAGCTATCACACTCATGTTGTTTTCACAAGTAGAACTTCACTTTAATGAAAATAGCTTCCATAGAAAAAGCATTTTCACTAGTATTGGTAGCAATGGACTAGCCTACCAAAATGGAGGGCATTTTATCTGTCTTTTAAGAGGGAGCAGCTTAGAGATAGTGGCAAGAAGTAAGACTTCATAAACTCCTACCTGTGCTGACACTACAACGCTATTAGCACAGATCACAATGATTTGGGTTGGAAGGAGCCTTAAAGACCATGTAGTTCCAATTTCCTTGCCATGGGCAGGGACACATTCCATTAGACCAGGTTGCTCAGAGCCCCATCCAGCCTGGCCTTGAACACTTCCAGTGGTGGGGCATCCACAACTTCTCTGGACAACCTGTTCCACTGTCGCACCACCCTCACAGTGAAGAATTTTTTTCCGTATGTCTAACAAAAACCTGCCCCCTTTCAATTTAAAGACATTCCCCATTGTCCTGTCAGTACATGCTCTTGTTAAACATCCCTCTCCAGTTTAAGGCTGTCTTGCAGATGAAAATGAATGGAACAGAAAACAGGTTGGCACTTACACAAAACTGTGCAGTGTAATTTGTCTAACACCTCCCAGCAACCAACGCATGTAGGTGAGACAGGGAACACTTTATGGTGATACTGGTCTCCACATATGGAGGCTTCTATACCTTGTCAAGTGAAGTGAGCTGCTGTTACTCAAGTTTTATTTTCATAGAAACAACGTTCTTCCCATTTCTCCCCCTACCTATCAAAACCAGAACAAACTTACACAGATAAGAGGACTGAAAGATGAAAAGTCTGGTAACAACTACGTATAAACAAGGCCATTCAAGCTTCTGAATAAATTAAAACACCAGCTTGGCAAGCCTGGGACTCCAGAGAATATGTTAGTAAGATAGTCTCCCTTCAAGATCTCTAACAGGTGTTTAGGAATAGTTTGTATTTTATAGATACTGCAACTTGGCGTCTGGACTGCTCTTTGAAGCCTCTGCCCTTGACAATGCAAGAGGACTGAAAAAATTAGCCTTAGTAGCTCCTTTTCTTACCTGGATTAATTCTTACCTTCATCTTGGTTGCAGCATCATCTAGTGTTGTGACTTCATGGTCTTTATGCTCTCCAAAAAGCTTGTCAATAGCAGATATTGGGCATTTGCAGTGGTAACAGTAAGTGTCTGCTTGTGCTTTCTTCAGTTCTCTTTGTGGGCTTTCAACTTGAGGAATGTTCATTGCTGATTTTTCAGGATACATCACCACAAAGCCTGAATCTTCAAGCTCAACAGGTATTCTTTGTTCTGGCTCATTAACAAATTCATAACTATCAGCAGCATGATCAAAGGAGTCCCTGTCTTCAAATAATAGCTCCTCGTGTGTAAATTGAGATGATATTTCATCTTGCAAAAGCTCTTCTTGTGTAATCACATCATAGTCCATTGACTCAGCAAGATCCTCATACACATCAGGGTGCTGCTCCTCTATTTGCAAGTCTGGATTCTCTGTTTGCTGAATGGTAGGGACACAGGACAGATGTTCCTGAGTATACTGATCATCTGCACTGTCTTCAGTGGGAGCCCTGACATACGGAACGTACTTTTCCATTTGAGGAACTGCTGTTATATCTTGCCGTTCTTCCTGCTTAGTGCCAGCTTCTTGATACATGGCTCCCTGATAATCCACTCGTTGAGTGTATGCTTGTTGACTTGACTGCTCTGGAAACTCTTCAGTTGTTTCTACTGATACATTTTCTTCTTCTCTTTGTTCAGTGGTATCAGTTCTTACACCTGAAAGAACTGTTTTGCTTCCAAAAGGAATGGCATGCATTGGCTTGCAAATTGTTGCTTGAATGTTGCTGTCAACCTGAATTTTGTCTCTCTCCATAACACCTCTTTCTGACAGAACCTCAGGAAAATCACCAAATCCCTGCTCCTGCTTGTTCTCTGAACTCCAAACCAAAATTCCTCCACTAAAGGATTCATCTTCTGGTATCTGATCTTTTTGAGGCCCTATGGCCTTACTTGGAATTTCATCTTTAAGAATGTATTTTTCAAAATACATTCCAGTTCCATCATCTGTGTCTGAATTTCTACTAGGGAAAGACGCATTAGAATTACCACTTTCTTCATCAGAGGGAGTCTCATCCTTTGTCTTTTCTCCTACTGCTTCCGCATAGAGGTCCTTGTATAAAAATGACAGAGCAGGTGGCTCCTCTAAAAGCTCTGGGTTAACTGCAGCAACAGTGGTAGGGAACAAGAGAGATCGTTCTAGCACTCCTCCTTCTGAATCAAAGAGTGGGGTCCCTGGTGACTTCTGTTCTTCTTCTACATTTGTAAAGCTTTTACTGCTAGAATCAATTGATTTCTGCAGTGGTAAAGGTCTTGAAGCCTCTGCATAGAACTGTGTTTTGCTTTCTCCTTTTATGGTACCATAAAAGACTTCATCCAGGTCCTCAAGCAAGGAAAACTCTTCCGAAGTATCTACCTCAGTACTTTCTTTAAAAGATTTGGCTTCTTCCATTGATTCATTAGGATCTTCTGTCACAGGAGACAATGAAATTTGTCTTTCAAATTGTGGCTGAATTGGGGATTTATCATCAATCAATGTGTATTTTTCAAAATAATCCATATCAGCAGTACCATTATTAGGATCCAGCATTGCATAATTATTGTTTTCTGGCAACAGGAGGTTTTCTTGTTGAGTTTCTCCAGTTTCCTCAATATCATCCTTTTTGACTGATTCTATTAGTTCATGGGTTTCAGTCTTTCCCAATACTGAGCTTTCTGAAATTTCTGTGGTTCTTCCAGAACTTAGGGCTGTCTGGCCATCATCACCTAATTTTCTTCTAAATGAAGTATTTGTTTCCAAGTATTCTAATTTATCAGGCATGTGTTTACTTTCTTCTTGATCAACAGAAGACATATGTGTAGGTGCGTGAATATTGAGTATTTCATAACCTTCTGAAATGATATTAAATAGGTCTTTTTGTTCAGTAGTCTCTGGAGTATGCTGACTGTCTTCTACAGCACTTGCATGTTGCATTTTTTCCTCTTCTCTCAGGTAATGTTCAGGCACTTCAGACATTTTTCCTACCTCCAGGTGTTGCATTGCTTCAATTTTTGTCGGGATTGAAGTACTAGTTTCATGGTCCAGAAGTTTATCTGGACCTTGATTATCCCCTACCAGAGATGGTAAATCATACCTTTGTGTTTTGGGACTAGTGTCTGAGGACTTCCTGGGAGGAAATTTATTTGACGCTGATTCAGAAACTCTATGTCTCTTAGTCTCTGTAGTCCCATGAACTGTAAGTTCTGTATCACTTCCAGCTGGGAATTGTTTTGATCCAAAATCAGAAGCTTCATTTGGAGAAAGCTGAATTCCTTGTGAGTCTGTATCCACAGCCCCTATTGGACTAGCTGAGCGAGCTTTCACCTCTTCTACCAGCCAGCTAGCCAGCCCAAAAGATGGAGTATCTGGTTTCTGCTTTTCTTCAGAACTGGAGCTAAGGGACTTAATCTCTGCTGAAGAAGGGCTGCCCCAGTCACCAGAATAATGCTGAGTTTTGTGTGTCACAGTTTCATGAACAAGGTCTGATGAAACTGCTCCCAGATGCTCCAAGGTTATATGCTTTTGGTCTTCAAAACATTGCATTTCACATCTATGCCCTCCTTCAGTATAAAGGCCTGAAGCTTTGCTAGATTGCTTTCCAAGCATGTCTGCTACATCAGAGAAAGATGGTGGGGTATTTTGTTTCTCTTCATCATCAGTGAAAGCCACTGATACTGACTTTTCAAGTTCTGACTTTCCTGGAAATTTATGAAAAGATTGAGATGACTCTGATGACACTGCTTGCTGGTCTGCTACACCGGTCACCTTTGACTCTGTGGTCACTGACCTTGGCACTGTCTGTACATCGGGTTGCATTTCTTGTTCATATTGCTCGGTAGTGAATTTGGGGGAACTTCTTAGCTGGTCTGGAGACAAATATATGGTGTCCAACAAACGAGATTCTAGCTGGTCTTGGTCTTGCACTCGAGACATACTCTCCAAGTGCACTGTCATCAAGCTTGCTGTTTCAGGTGAACTGAGCTGAATTTTTTGCAGTTGTTTTTCATTGTGTGGTGGAATTACATCTTCACACTCTGATTGTATGGGCTGGGTAATAAGTGGCTGCATACTTTGCTTTTCTTGTTCAGCAAGGGACCGTGTGGGAACCAAGTATTCAGAGACTGGTTTTGAATAAGGTGGAACTTCTTGCTGACATGTTTCGTCAGCTGAATAAAATGGAACTGAAGGTTTAGACTGCAGTTTTGAAGGTACAGTCAAGTAATCTTGACTTTCTAGAGTGTCTGTCTTATCTGTAGAATATGATAAATTTAGTTGTTCAGATTCCAATTGTATAGCTGTGTGAAAGTAATGTGGAGTCTGTTCTCTCTCAGCTTCAGCCAAAATTTCACATTCAACCTCAGACTCTGCAGCTACAGGCAAACATAGAAGACTTTCTGTATTCTCTGCTTTTCTTGCAAAAAAGGATCCTGGCTCAGGCTGGGCAGTTTCTGAGTGCTCTGTTTTACAGCGGGAGTAAGATGTTTCTAAATGTTTGGGGGATGAGCCTCCAGTTAGAGGTGAAGATTTTGGACTTCCTTCAGGGCTTATTTCAGAAACAGTGTGTGAAGCACCCAAAGGTACAGACACTGTTTGTTCAGTAAGAGATGAATATGGTTGAATTTTGTGGCTGTCTGCTTCCTCAGTGGAAAATGATAAATTTTGTTGTTCACTTTCCAGCTGAGCACTTAAAGATGAAGGAACACCAGTGTCTCGCTTCTGTGAATGTCCTGCTCTCAGTGGGGGCATTTCATGCTTTTCTGCTTTGTCAATAGGACTTAATAAATCTGATTGTTTGAAGGCTGGTTGTGCAGTTCCCTGCTCCTCGGTCCTGACAAAGGTATGTGATACAGAAGGTGTTTCTGGCTGCTCTGTTTCAACCTCAGAGGACTGCAGACTAACACATGGCTGTTCAAGTTGGACCCCATCCCTCCACTTTGTTTCACCAGTGAAATATGGTATCTCTGCATGCTCCAGCTGGGCAGTCTGTGGTTGCTCTGCCTTGCCATAGGAGTATGATAAATCTAGTGGCTTTATTCCGTGAGTCTCTGCTTTGCCAAGAGAGTATGACAAATCTGGATGTTTTGAATTCAGCTGTTCTGGTTGCAACTGCTCTGATTTTCCTGTGGAATACAAAAAATCAGAAGGCGTGAACTCTGCTTGTGCAGTGTCCTGTTTTTGTGTTTTGCCAGAGGAATAGAAGAAGTTTGGGAATTCCCCTTCCACTGGGAATGTATTTCGTTGCTGTTCCATGCCACGAGGACTTGAAAACACTGGTTGTTTCAATTTTAGTTGTACTATTTCCTCTGGCTGTAATGTATAGGTTCCCCTCTCCTGTTTAACCTCCAGCTGTGCACTTTGTTTTTCTTCACTAACAGAAGAGGACAAATCCATGTGCAGTACTTTGCCCGTGGCCTCCATGACATTTGAATGTTCAGACTCTGGTAGGGCAGCCCATGATGGCTTTGTTTTGACAAATGAATGCAACAAACTCTGTTCTTTCAACTCTGGCTGTGTTGTTTTATGAGGTTCTGCTGTGCCAACAGAGAAGGACAAATCTGCATATTGTGATTTTGCTTGGGATTTTTGCAGTCCTTCTGTTTCCTCCATAGAGCACTGCAGCTCAGGGTGTTCTGCCTGCATTTGTGCATCTTTCCATTGTTCTGCTTTACTGAGAGAGGATGAAAACTCATTTGTCTGTTCTTTCTCTGGTTGAATCTTTTCTTGCTGCACTGTGCCAGTGGAATGAAATAAATCCAGGCACTCCAAATCCTCATCAGCAATTTGAGTTTGCTGTGTTTCACCAATTGAACATGATAAATCCATTATTTCTGCCTCTGGCTGTATGATTTCATGGTGTTCTAGTCTGCCAGCAGATAAATCCGAATGGTGTGATTTTGCATTTAAAGTTTCTTGTTCTGCCTCACTAAGAGAATGACATAATTCTGAATGTCCCAATTCTGTCCGTGCTTTCTCGCCTTGTGCAGCTTTTTTGAAAGAATGCAAGAAGCCTGCCTTCTCCTCTTCAGCAGTTTGTCCTTTCTCTGTTGTGCCAGGCCAAGATGACAGATCTGATTTTTCTAATACTGGTTGTGCAGTTCCTTGTGGCTTTTCTTTGTCAATGGAATGCAATAAATCAGGATGCTTTGCCTCTGCTTTTAGCATTTCTCTTTGCTCCATTTCTCCACTCTGGGATGGTGTATCCGGAGCTCTTTGTTTCTCCTTTGCAGCTTGTGGATGCTCTGCTCTGCAGACAGACAGTTCGTTTTTAGAGCATTCCACAGTTGTGTGCTCTCTCCCTTGTTTCCCCACTTCCGTGGCCAGGGGTGCCCAGCTTGCATAGCCTGGCTCCAGCTGTGCAGGTGGGAGTTGCTCCGTTTTGTTATGACTATACAATGCACCTGGCTCTTCCAATCCCAGCTGGATTGTTTCCTGCACCTTGCTGAGGGAACGTGCTAGACCAGGGTGTTCAGATTTCAGCTGTGATGTTTGTAGCCCTTCAACTTTGAAAACAGAGTAAGGCAGATCAGGATGTCCCTGCCCCGGTTCTGCCATTTCTATTTCCTCTGCTGTACCCACAGAAGGTGACAAATGTGAAAATTCCTCTTCTGGCTGAACTGTTACCTCTTCCATTTGTCCAAAGGGATAAGTTTGCTCTGTTTCCTGATGTACTCTTCGTTGTACTTCTGTGTTGTCCAGAGGAGATACCACACCAGTATGCTCTGCCTCTGGTGGTGTAATTTCATCATCTGGGCTATCAATGGAAAATGATAAATCTGGTTGTTCCAAGCCCTCCTGGGTACGTTCTAAAGTTCTATGTTCTATGTTATCAGGAGGATGTGGTAACTTTTCTTGCTCTAACTGCTGCTTTGTGGCTTTCTGCTGTTTTTCTCTGCCAAAAGAAAGTTTTCTGTGTTTTTGATCCAATGGTGCTACTTCTTCCTGGCTTGTCTCACCAGTGGAATGTGACAAATCAGGATGCATCATTTCCCACGGTGCAATTTCTGGATGTTTTGACTCTATTTGTGCAGTTGCTGGAGAAGCTCTTTTTCTAGCTACTTTAGGCAATTCTTGATGTTTAGACTCAAACTTTGGAGTTGATTGTTCTTTGCCTTCACCAAAGGAAAATGATAAATCTGAATATTTTGAATCCATTTGTGGAGTTTCTTGCAGGTTTCCTTGGACATCAGAACATGACAGATTTGGGTATTGAGATTCTACTTCCATACTTTTATCTTGTGCTGCTTCACTCAGGCTTCCTTGTGAATCCAAATGTTCTGATTTTTGCTGAGTTTCTCCCATGGAGTATGAGAGCTCTGGATGTCCTGACTCCTGTTCTACAATGTCACCTTGTTTTGATTCACCACTGTCACATGAAAAAGCTGGATGTTCCATCATTACTTGTTCAGTGGTTCGTTGCTTCAAATGGAGTGGTAAGGTTGGGGTTTTCAACATTTTTTCTTGATTATGAGAGGAACATGTCAAATCTGAATATTCTGAAGTTATTTCCATTTCCAGTGGAGCTTCTTTTTCACTGGAAGAAGGCAAAAATGTTTGCTCTAGCTCTGGATGTACTATTTCTTGTTGCTGTGATTTGTATTGTATGATTTCCTTCTCTGTTTCTGAACTTACATAAAATGTTTTTTCTGGATATGCTGTCTCTGTTTGCATTTCTTCTTCCATTTGTTTACTGAAGGAATATGGCAAAGATGGATGCACTAACCCTGGTCGAGCTATTTGTGCCAAATTAATTTGGTCTATAACCTGTGACTCCTCTTTACCCAGGCTTTCTGAAATATCTGAATACTCTGTTTCCATTTGCACAGCTTCTTGTCGATCTGTTTCCTGCTGTTTCACCTCTCTTTGTACTGTATCTTGTTCCATTCTGCCAAAGGACCATGAAACATCTGGCTGGGGCACGGTCAGTGGTGGTGTTTCCTGTTGCTGAGTACCAGCAGTGGAACAGGAAGGAAAAGACTGCTCCTGCTCCATTTGTGGCATTTCCCAGGGCTTTGCTCTGTCAATCAGTTGTGACCCCAAAGTTTCTGACTCCACTCCTTTTTGCATGACTTCTCCAGTGATAAATGATAAATCCTTCTTTTCTGAAACTACTTGTATATTTTCGTGTTGCTCTGCTTCACTAGTGAAACATGATGGCTCTGGACCTTCTACGTTTCTTTGTACAGCTTCTTGTACCATTTCTCCGTGGGAATACAGTGAATCAGTTTGTTCCAGCTTTGGTTGCAATTTTTGATGTTCTGTTTTGCCAGTGGAAGATGTTGTCTCTGGCTGTTCCACCTTCAGTTGTGAAGTTTTACGTTCCTGTTCTTTTCTGGTAGAATGTGGCCAAACTGGATGCTCTGACTGCAGCCGAGTAGTTTCTCCTTGCATTGCCATGGCAGAGGAATCCAGCTTACCTCCAGACTGTGAATCCTGCTGTGGCTGTTCTCTTTTGTCACTTTGTGACAGTTCTTGCTCCTTTGTTTTATTCATGGAATATGGTAAATCTGAAAATGCTGTTTCCAGATACCCTGTTTGTTGTGTCTCAGCCCTTCCGGTGGAATCAAATATATCTGAATGTGCCAACTGGATTTCTGTACTGTTTTCTTTCTCTGCTTCCTCCATCAAAGATGATAAATCTGAATGTACCACTGCAAGCTCTTCTTTTTCTTCTTGTTTATCTTCTTCAGACTGTTCCAGTTCAAAAGAACTGAATGCTTGGTTTTCTGTTTCTTCCATGGAAAGCAAAACACGATCCATTTCCAGCTGTGCACTTTGCATTTCCTTGACTACTTCCTTGGTTAAAGAAGATTCTGGATGACCCATCTCCAGCTGTGCACTCTCTGATTCCACCATTTCTTCTCTGGAATATGATAGATCTGAGTGCTCTGTCTCCAGCTGTGCACTTTGCAATTTCTCCACTTCTCCCCTAGAAAAAGAAGAGTCTGGATGACCCATCTCCAGCTGTGCACTCTCCGATTCCACCATTTCTTCTCTGGAATATGATAGATCTGAGTGCTCTGTCTCCAGCTGTGCACTTTGCAGTTCTTCCACTTCTTCCCTAGAAAAACAAGAGTCTGGATGATCCATCTCCAGCTGTGCACTCTCTGATTCCACCATTTCTTCTGTGGAATATGATAGATCTGAGTGCTCTGTCTCCAGCTGTGCACTTTGCAATTCCTCCACTTCTTCCCTAGAAAAACAAGAGTCTGGATGACCCATCTCCAGCTGTGCACTCTCTGATTCCACCATTTCTTCTCTGGAATATGATAGATCTGAATGCTCTGTCTCCAGCTGTACACTATCTGATTCTTCCATTTCTTCCCTGGAAAAAGAAAAGTCTGGATGCTCCATCTCCAGCTGTGCATGCTCTCGTTCTTTTGTTTCTTCCTTGGAAGAAAATTCTGGATGTTCTGTCTCCAGTTGTGATGTCCCTAATTTCTCAGTTTCTTTTACGGAAAAAAGCAATTCTGGATAGTCTGTATCCAGTATTGCACTCTCTGATCCCTCTGTTTCTTCCTTGGAATATGAGAAATGTGGAAGTTCTGTCTCTAGCTGTGCACTTCCTGGTTCCTCTATTTCTTCCCTGGAAAAGGAGAAGTCTGGATGCTCCATCTCCATCTGTTCACCCTTCAATTCCTCTGTTTCTTCATTGGGAGAAGAGAATTCCAGATGCTCTGTCTCCATCTGTGTTGTCTCTGATTCTCCAGTTTCTTCGTTGGAATATGAGAGGTCTGGATGTTCCATCTTCATTTGCCCACCTTCTGCTTGTTTGTTTTCTTCAATGGAAAAATCAGAGTGATCGAAATCTACTGCTTTATTTATAGCTGAAGTTTTCTGTGTTTCTTCTGTTTCTGTATGAGTAGGATATGAAATGCTGAAATATTTGGAATCTATATTCTCAGGAATTGGTGGTTTAAATTTAATTCCTTGCTTATCTGTTTCGTGAAGGGAAAAGTATTGTTCAGACTTTGTTTGGTTATCCAAATGAACACTTTGAGTTTCTGAGGGTGGGATCTTTTGACCCTCTTCTCTTTCAGCTGAATACATTGGACCTGAACTCTCTGACTCTGGCAGTGCACTTGTTGATGATGGACACTTGGTTTCTTGCTTCTCTGTTTCATTTCCAGAATATCTTAAAAGCTCATGTTCAGACTCAGATTGTGGAGTTTCTGATGACTGAGGAATAGTATCTTCCTGTCTTATTTCAGTTAGAGTGGAATATCTGGATTTAGCTGATGGATCATCAGGTAAGTAAGGCTTCTCTGTTTCCCTCTCAGGATGTTCTGATGCGGATTCTGTAGGCAAAATATGCTGGGAGCGTGGTCTATCTAGTTCATTAACAAAATCTGCTGAAACAGACTGTGATGCAGAAATGGGCTGAACTTCCTGCTTCTTCACTTCATCCAGATGATCTGATGCTGTCAGCAGGGGTTGGTCTGGCTTCTTGTTTGCGTTTTCAGCTGAGGGAAGCAGCACTTGTTTCTCATCAGACTTGAGTGACGTGGAGGTTGTTGACTCTGTTATTGATGTTTTGGCCACAGGTGAATGACTTTGCTGCTTCCTGGCTTCTTCTTCATTCTTCAGCAAGTGTCCTGAAACCTGATTTGGAGTCTCCAAAAGAGGTTGTCTGTCTTTTCTTTCTTCATGTTGAAGAGTTGATTCTTTAATTTTATAAGATTCAGTATTTTCAGATGAAATGTAATTTTTCTTAGTAAGCTGTTTTTCAAGAGGTGGTGCTGGTGAAGAAAAGCTTTGATTTGCTTCTTCTGTGAGTTGTTGTCTTTGTTTCCTTCTTCTCTCAGAAGGTGTTTCAAGAATTTTACTTCTTGCTCCCTGAAAATGTTTCGGATGTGTTGCTTCTGAGAGTGAACCGAACTTCTGCAGCCTTTCTTTTACTGATGTTTCAAGGAACTTTTCAGAATCTCCTGAAGCTGAGCTACTTCTCCGGCTTCTGTTTTTCTCCAGTGTTTCAGGGGCTGGCCCAGTCCCTCCAAAAATTGAGTTGAAGAGCTGGATTCTAGCTTGTACTGGTCCTCCAAGAATTGGACCAACTTTCCTCAGTCTGCTCTCCCTAAATATTGATCTTATTGGAGCACGTTTTACGGGCTCTTCTGCGATATTCTCTAGATCTTCTTTGTTGTCCAACATTTCCTCATCTGTGTCTTGTGCTTCCACCTGCTCTACATTCAACATGGAGGCCTGCACATCTCCTAGAACAGTTCTTGGTTCTTGCCTCTGCATTCCAGAAGAGTCACGTTTTTTATTGCTCTGGCCTCCCTTCTGTCTTGTAGCCATCGGCACCCTGTTTGAAGATTTGCGTGTCCTTTTCCGAACAATCTTGCCTTCATCCATTATAAAGATAACTTTTCCTGGAGGAGAACCTACTGGTGAACTTTCCATACTGTAAAGATCAGAAGCTGTACTAGTTTCTGAGGTCCAGGGAGTAGAACATCTGCTCGAGTTGGTTTCCCAGGTTATTCCACTGTCTTCACTTTGGCATGTTACCATAGAAAAGGAAGGGTTAGTCATGATGTACTGCAGCTTGGGTTTCACATCTTCACTTTGGATAAGGTCTTTTAAACTACAAACAAAAGAAGAAATAACAAAAAAAGCTGTAAAAACACACAACAAATTAAATTATTGCAGGAAAATGTCGAACTTTTTCATTAAAGCAAAAATAGTTTTCAAAGTTGTAAAAATACTGCATAAGCATAAATTTTGAAGTACAAGCATAAGAAAAGTCATATTTCATCTCACAACTATATTTTAGATGTATTTGTGTAAAAGTGCATGTTGCAAGGTTAGTTCAATGAAGGCGAGGTGTTTAAATGATCTTGACAATGCAGGAAGAACAGTCTTTCATCTGACCTTGTTTTGCCTGTGTGAGATTGAGCTGATTCTGGGGCTATTCTCCAGGGTGTGTTTATCTCACAGTATAAATTAAACCTTTCATTAAACACTTCAAAGATACTGTCAGTGTTTTAATAGCACCCACACTTGCTTTGCGCAAGTGTGAATGATTATACAATGCTCAAAGCAGCAGTGTCTATCCACTAGTTTGTTACTGTCTTCTCGTATGTTTCATCCTCTAAGCACTCTAGATATTTAACAAAGTAATTTAGAATACATTCAACACTAAAATATACTGACATCTCCCCAAATGAAGCTGCAGTGTTTCATAAAGCTAGTTTTAAACCTTATGATGTGTAATCAATACACTATCATATGCTGCAACCAAATTTCTCAGCTAAAAAAGTAAAAATGCTAGATAAAAGCTTTTCTGAGAAGTTTTAGAAAACTTCAAATTCTTCAAAGTCTTCAAATTAAGAGTGTAAAGATTAGCGAAAGCAATTAAAAGAAAATGTGTAGAGCATTTAGTATTTTTAGGGTTGCAATATTTATCAAAAAAAACCACAGAAAAGGTGATCAAAACTCAACCCCAATATTTCCTGAGTAGACAGTAGTTCATTTATGGAAATTTGTAGCTGATGGAAAGAAAGGCAGAGTATCTATTGGACAAGCCATAGCCTTCAGTAGAGCAGAATCAGTGAAGTCTCTGTCACGCCCGTGGAAGAACACACATCTATGGATATACAACATCCTGCTTCCACTGAACAGAGGGAAGGGTCACTTTCCCCTTGATTAGCATAAAGCATTTCAGCTAAAGTGAAGAAATCTAGCTACTGACCAGGGACCAGAGAAGCAGAACCCATCTGACCAACTGCCAGAGGCTGTGGCCCAGCACCACCCAGGTGCCGGAGATAACTGCAGGCTGCAGAGGCACGGGGACACCCCTGAGGAGCAGGTGGCATGGCACCAGAGGGTGCCACGCATCAGTCAGAAGGCAGAGGTCTTTGAAGAAGGAGAAGAAATCCTGTGGAAAGTCATAACCACTTCATCAAGCAAACTCTCTGGACTGTAAGTTTTTTGTAAAGGACACTTGGTGAAACTGCTCAGTACCTAACAGAAACAGAAACATAATCCTGCTACTGGCAGTGTTGCCCTTACCTTTCCATGAATTTGCTTCCCAGAGCCCAGAAAAAGAAGGGCTGTGCTGGGCTGGTCCATGCTCAGGTATGTGCAGACTGAGGCACAGATCATCTCTGATGTCCTCGGTGCTAACTGAAGACTGAAGTCACCCTGTGGGACAATAGCCTGACCAGGCCGTGGTGGGACAACACAGTATCAAACTCCAGTGATGGGGCTTAAACCCAGTTGTGGTGATGGGCCTGGCCTGGAGTTGGTGACTAGCAGGACAGCTTGAAGGCCTACAATCCAAAGCATGTGTGACAGTGCAGTACTAAATAATTGCATGTTAGCCAATCCCCTCCTGTCCCTGTCAAACCCAGCCCTCAAACAGATACAAGCCCCAGGATGTACAGCTGATTATCTGCCTTGGTGTAGTACTCTCTAGCTCCATAGGTGAAAACTTACAGGTTGGAGAAAGAGGTACAGCAAAACACATCTATACCAATTTTTCTCTTACCTTTTCCTTTGCCAGTTGGCATTAAGTTTACTTGGACATGGCAAAATAAAATTAAATTTAAAAAAAAAAGAAAAATCAATAACAATAGTACTAAGGAAAATTTCAGTTATTTAAGGCCACAATAACAGATGACTAATTTATTTCTTTTTTACATTTTTCAACTTCTAAATAACTCTCATATATTTAAACCTATTTTTTCTGCACTACTTGGTGCTATTAAATAAATCTTCATGCGGAACGAGCAGCACTCCCACTTGAGCTGATATTAATGAATACGAACAGGTTGCCCTAGCCCTGCCTATGCAAAAAGCTTGAATTATTTGCATCATTGTCTCATTTTCATGGTCACAAACTTGTCACAGTTCATATTCCTCTACAGTGTGATGAGACAGTGCTTTTATACTTTTAAGACCGGAATGAGAGGCATGGAACTCAAACATTTATTTCCGACACACTTCCAAATGCTGCCCTTTTGTGAACTGTTTACAAGCTGCACAGTAGTAGCTGAAAGACCCCTCTCTTGTCAGAGGAAGTGTCTCCTATTGCAGAAAGATGTTTGCAGTCTTTCAGATAGTAAATGTAGATATGAAGCCACTGACATCCAGGGCAAAAGCCAGTGCTGTCTTTTTTCCATGTAGACATTTGCCATCCATTCCTGTTGGCATGTATATTGTCAGCTTGTTATTTCACTTCTAGGACATTGACTTAAACCTTTTATTATTCTTGGAGACACTGCCAACCAGTTTTATGCCTCCTGCCATAATAGCGCAAACCCAGATTTTTCTTACTGCCTCCTCCTGCTTGTCACAGCCCTGTGACTTCTGTGCTGTGTCCACTGGGATTTCAGGTTTCTAGTCCAGCCTGGCAGGCTGGACAGATGTTTCTTTTTTGTATCATATGAGGGAAGAGTTTTCACCTCCCCAGCTGTTGAAGCTGTTGTGTTCACACAGTGAGTGGGGTCTATCCACCTGTCCACTACTATGACAAATAGAGGTAGCCAGCCTATCAGTTTTCTAAAATTCTCCCCAGCCTCTCCTTATCCTCTTCGTATCATACCTTGCCACTGCTGGTATCATAAAAATATGTAGCTGTTTGCTGCATAATTCCTCACAAGCTGAAATGACCAAGATGTCAACCTACATCCGTAGTCTGCACTGACAAGATACCATTTTCTGAAAGCTCCTACTTCCGTCACAGTAAAGGAGTGGTGCAAATTGGTATTGGCCAGCTTGTCTTCCCAACTGAAGGAAACACTTTTCTGTGCTTGTGTTTTTATTCTGTACGTATCTGTAGTTTCTGCCTTTACCATGGTGCCCCTTTTCCCCTACAGCAATCAGGATGCTCAGCAAGGTCTCTGCCTGTTGTCCTGCATTTCCCAGGGCTATAGCTCATCAGGCTAAGAGAATGGGGAGCTACAGAAAGACACTATTTCAAACCCAGCCTTCCACTTGATAAGCTACTATTAACTTCTTTCAGTGTTAATGGTTCCTCTTGTGGCAACAGAGTGGCTCATGCATCTGTCCAAATTCAAAGGAACTATTATCTAAATGCATAAGACAGCTGCTTGTCCATCTACAAAGCTGGTTTTTACTATGAGTAACTGGGAGCCAGGACCTGGGCCAGTCTCACACGATTTGTTCCATCTCATACGAAGGGACACAACCTGCTGCAGTGCTAGTCTGTTTTCCAGACACCAGGTCATGGTATGTCGTAGTGGCATTGCCATTTGCAGGATCAGATGCTGCTTGAGAAACCACAGCACTTCCATGCCCCAGAGGTCTGCCATGCTCCTGCATTCTGGATTCTCCACTATGTTGTAGAGGGAGCACAGGTAGCAAACACTTCAGTCTGGATGGAACACTTCCTTTACACAGTTATTTAATCACTGGTGAGACCCAATGGGGAACTTCTTGACATCTGAGTGTTATTTTAGAGCTCTACTGCAATATAGGTCTTTATTAAGGACTCAGTTGGTTTTATCCAAAAGGGTTAAGAGAAACACAACATGGAGTGCCCAACTGCAGGAGCAAGTGGGGGCCGGCTGCACCCCTCCTCTCTGCAATGCCCCCACCTCAGCATTCTGCCCCATTCACCTGCTCTCAGCTACCTTTTGCTCAAGCCTCTGCCCTGACATGCTTGAAATGGCCTGCACAGCCCCACTTCCACCTCTCTCGCCTTCCCTGCTCATGCTCCTGCTCTAGGTGGCAGAAAACAGCCCTGCCAGCCCATTCCACCCTGGCCCAAGTCAGGCACTGCCTCATCTAGAGGTATCTAAAATAACACACCATTTCCCCATGTCTTTCTCTGCTTTGGGTAGGGTATGGTAACTTTTTTTGGATGAGAAATCCCCAGTACTCCCCACCCCTTTCTTCTCACCATCCTTTTGCTATCATTCCAGTCTTTTGCTCTCCTAGATGCTGCACCATCCCCCATATAGCAGGAAGATGCCTTCTCCACTGTGCTTCCCTTTACACCCATTTTCATCAATCATTCTAAAGTAGACTTGTCTCTAGAGCTTACATACCTCTGATCTTGTGGAATGACTGCTTCATTAAAGAAAAAACTCAAGGACTCAAGGACTTTCTCCCCATTTTTCTCCCCACCTACTGGTTATAGGTAACCACTAAATGAGCAGATAAAATGAACCCTTACCTATTCCAGGCAAACAAGCTGTCTGGAAACACTTAAATTAGCTGCAGAGCCTTTTTTATGTAAAACCTGCACAAAGACACATCTAGAGACCTTGCCACTGTAGAAGGAAATCAGCTGAGAATGGTCTGAAAGACAGAACTGTGTCAGAACAGCTCACCCATCATACATTTGTTAGAGATACAGATACTCCAGTGGGTATGTAAACCAGTTAAATGGTAAACAACTTTACTATTGTTAGACTTAATTTTCACCATTACCAACACAAAAATTAGAACTGTTAACTTCATACTCATGTTTGCTTTAAAGAACACAGTACGCACTTTAAAAATATTTTCCCTTTTTAGGTGATTAATTGGATACATGGAGCTAGGAACAGAAGTCATCTGCCACGATCATCTATCCCAGATAGTAAAATGCCCAAAGGCAAGAAAATACTGTATGGGTCCTATACAGATCAGTGGGGGTTTTATGCTGACAAGGATACGAAGCCCTTATCCCACCTTTTTAATAGGTTCTGATGCTGCATGTTAGTTTCATTATTTATACAAAAAACAATTATAGGAAACCAAATTATTTAAACATTGCATTAATAAGGGTAATAAAGACATTAAACCCAAACTCTTCTGCCTTTTACATGCATGCCTTGTAATTTTGGGACAAGTTGTAACGTAAGTTCTGCTGCAGTTTTTGGGATTTTATTTGTTGCAGCTGCTGCGCAGTGTGGAAGCAGAGCGGTTTGGTCAGAGCTCAGGGGCCAGTGTCTCAGAGAAACACCAGGGCTCTTCTTGTTTCACAGAGGTGCTTCCTGACCTTGGGGCAGTCATCTTGCTGCATGACTCTCATATAAAATAGGTATGAGGCTATTTAATGTGCTTGAAAGGTGGAAATAGGAGCCAGTGGGGACTTTCCCACTGATTTGCACAACCAGGTGCTGCTCAACTGCATCCAAAGGAGAAAAGCAGAAGCAAAAGAGAACTTGGGGTTGTTAAAAATAAGTTGATGACAGCAGGGTCCACGACAAGCTGCCTTCAGTTTGCATATTAGTTACACTTCCTCTAAGATACGTTTTCAAAGCCCATGCACTCAAAAAAATATGTTCTGCAATGGGGCTTGAAAACCTGTTTGTCAACACAATTAACTCACAGCTTGAGTAGGTATGTCCCAGGGGCTCAACCTGCCTGTTCTTGCCAGGAGCTCTGCCCAGGCATTCACCACAGGAGGAGGCCTGAAGCTCAACAACCCTGCTGGTATTTGTGACAACATCTAAGCAATTAAAGAGTCAGTTTTATTTAACTTTTCTAAGCTGTTGCTGAGTGCTTGGTGCAGTCACCACATTTGTGCCAAACCTGAAATTTTACATCTCCTTTAACCTAATTAAACGAATCAGCTTAAATATGCTCAGTTACCACTTAGCATAGCAGTTAAAAACCTGTCTGGTAGACTCTGACCTGTTTATTAGTAAGACAGTTAAGGATAAGCTCTGCTGTGTTAATATAATTGGGAGGTAAAGGGAATGTTTGCTGTGATTTAAGTAAGTGCTGAGATGCAATGCTCAAGTTTGCATTGCGGAGGCTGCCAGCCAGAAGCAAGATCCACCCAGCTGTGAGGAGCTGCTAACAGGCACCCATGGAGAAGTCATCCTCTCAGCACAAGTAGTAAATAACTGTGAGGCTACATAGATTTCCCTCCATTTTTAGCAATTCCTACTTGTGTTTTGCAATTTGAGTTTTATTATTAGCCATTTAATTGCAGATTCCATTAAAAATTATCTAGTCAATTGTGTTTTAGCTGTCTGCAGTGAGCAGCTCCACTCCACAGACTTCAGCTGGTTTTCTTGCAGGGTTACAGCAATGTGCAAGCAGTGTTTATTGGCATGCAATCCCTCTCTGCCAGCACAGGACTGAAAAGCCAAACATCCCTTGGGAATAAAGCAGCATTACACACCAGGCTGTGCCCCCATTGTGGAAAACTAGCTCTCTACTTCCCTTGCGGGAAGGTTTTCCTGCAGTCATAGGATGCATTTACCCATTTGGCTTCTGTTCTTGAAGCACTTTGGGTGGGTTAGACTGCACAGAGCCCCCCACCCCGCTTCTGCCATCTTTTTCCTCCAGTGACCATCAGCAGTGTCAGAAAGCACTTTGAACTGTGATACACACAGAGTGAGGGTAAACGTGGATGGCTTCACAGCACTGAGGTATTAAGAACTGTGAGACGCACTTCTTAAAAAATGGGTTTCTGGAAAAACCTTAAGCTAACAACATTAACATCTTAGGTTCTTCCTGCAATATCCACTTAAAACTGATGGGGTCTACTCAAGACAAGGAAGAAATCTTGAGACTTGGTATGTGCCAGGGGACTCTCAGGCCTCGTGGTTTCTTTATGAAACCAATGGCGCTGGCACAGCCAGAGTCTGTCTGCATGGATCAGGTTGCAGACGCCTCCACATCCTGCGCAGGACCACTGGGCAGGGCACTGGGCCACAGCCTTGCTTGTTATATTCCTAATGGTAGGAGAGCAATAGTAGGACAGTAAACTGTTTCTGTGGAAGTTATTAAGAAAACTACTAAAAAATAAGAAAAAAAAGATCAGAGGGATAGAATATTTCCCATTCCACCACAAAAATCGGCCATACAAACCATGATCAGCAATAGCAGGCACGTACAAGTTTTTCCTTTTTTAGGAAAGAAAAAAACTGAAGAGGGAGGGACAAGTGGGAAGGAATAAAGGGCCGTAAAAAGGAACAAATTTTAATGCACCATTATAATCTTTGAGCATTTTCTCCCTGACAAGCAAATCTGCAGAGCATTTAAGATCCATATGTGACAAAGAGTCAGCCAGAGAGGGAGGAGTGGAAGGAGATGCCACTTGAGCTGGCACATCACAGGATCTTTAAATAGAAAAGCTTTCAGGGAACTCAGGGTAGGTGCTTACCACACAAAACTTAATTACAGCCATACTCATATGAAAAAAATATTACAGCCCTCTAACACCCCCATTTTTTTATCTGCAGCAGTTGGGTAAGGGAAGGGGGAAAAGCCACTAAACCAGCATGGGACTCCAATCCTGGCACCTCCTGGGGGATGATGCTTTGGGGTGGAGCTGCCAGCTCCCACTGTGGAGCTCTGAGTCCCTGGGGACACATACCTATTAGTCAGCTCCTCTGCTTCCTCTGGGTCCACAGCCTCCTCCTCCTCCTCCTCTTCTTCCTCCTCCTCCTCCTCCTCTTCTTCCTCTTCTTCTTCATCTCCTATGAAGGATGAGGTCTCAGATGCCCTGTCGCACCCAGTGCTGTGGGACCCCTCCATTCCCTTCCCTGCTCAGGCCGTCGCCGGTGATGTTTACCCCCAACCCTGTCCTCCCCAGGGCTGCCTGAAGCAACTGTCATCCCCAGTAACACTCACTTCTCCTGACTCAGGACAGTCTTTAAATAGAAGGCAGCAAAGTTACAGCGCAGAGTCGCTGCTCTTCCTACCCTGGCTCCTAGCACCAACCCGGTGCCAGGACACGTGGCCCCATGGCCATCTCTCCAGCTGCTCGCCCCCTTCGCCTGCTGCCACTGCCAGAGCTGCTTGTACAGGCGACAGGACAGGCAGCAGCAGGGAGGAAGGGGGCCAAGCAGACCTTCCCCCAGTCACCTCTAGCAAATTTGGGGTGGATGGTATGGATGAAGCAGAAGGAGAGTTTTCCTGTGGCCCCAAGAGAAGGTGCATTTCACAAGTTCTGCACACCCAGAGTGCCTCAAGCTCAAGCTGGAAAGGTCAAATACAATAACTAGTGGATGAGCCTCCAACAAACACATTGAATTATTAATATTGTTCTGTAAGATGTATCAGATGCACTGTGGTATTTAACCATGCACAAGGAATGTATTTAAACCCTCAATCTGTCAATGTGTTAAATCACAGGACATTTTAAACTTCCTATTTGAGCGGACTTGAACCAATTATAGTTTAAAGGAAAGACAAACTATACTACCATGAAGAGTTTAGATTAAGCCACATTTACCCTTTATTATTCTGCATTTTACACAAAATGCAGTGCTTTTCCCAGACAAAACAGAAATATTTCCAATCTGTAGTAGTCAAGTTAAAGACTTTACTTAAAAAAAAAAAATTTCTAGAAGAGGAGGAGAAGCACTAAACCCCTGATTCTCAATAAAGAACTTTGAAGATATCTCAAGTATAAATGACTGTATGCACAGTATAACTCTAATGCCCCTAGGTTTTTTTGTCATTCTTCAAACAAATAAACAAATCAGCAAACTCTTCCTTGTGCTGTAAGTATAGAAACACCCAGCCACATACTTCTGACTACAAACTGCTTCTGCATGCTAAATTAAAATTCTCCTGACATTTCAAAACAGCATGTACAGGTAAAACCTTTCTGCTCTCTTGACCGACGCAGTGCCATACACAATTTACAAAGTGACAATGTAATTTTTTTTGAAAAGTGTATTTCCCATCATGAGCATAGACAGTGTACACAGCAAAATGTAAAGAATATGAAGTACTCTTCCTTACATTTCATGTGGAAGGCAAGAGCATTACAAGTCTTCTAGAAATGCTTATATATGAAACATACATTGCACAAGTTTTGATTCAGTCTTCAGCACAGCAAGAGAAAGGCAACCATCTGTACTTCTCACAAGTTAATTTGACCTGTAAATGGACCAAAATCACATATTCTTTCATGCTCTTCCTACAAGAATCATACTCAGTAAAATCCAGGGAAATATTTTTATCTGAACGCGCAAGGATTACAGAGAACAAGGCAGACAAAAATAAACAACAAAATACAAGACAACCCGTAGCAAGTACAGTACAATAAATCAAGAGTGACATTCTATGATGGACTTAAATTTAACATCAAATATACTGTGAATTGAGTCCAGTAACCCAAGTTCAAGTAAAGCACTATGTTCCAAATAATGTTTGGGATTCACAAATGTAATTTATTCACAAATGCTAACTTCATGTTTTCTACAAATCATTCTACATCCTTTTATCATTGCTGCCCATTTCTCCCAATAACCATCTCACCCTGTAATGTGAGTTTTAAAATTGATTTATATTGATTTCTTTGTAAGGGATTTTTAAAAAAATAATGCCTCATACTGTCAACATACGTAAGGTACAGAAAGTTCACTTACACATTCACATTTCAGGACAAGTGAGAGCAAGAGCTAGAAGAGAAACTTTAAGTTTCACAGTATATAGCCTATGCCAGTTCTGCATTACTGTCACCAAATGTGAAGCTCTTGCCAACGTTTGGTCCTACTGTGCACCTCTGAGCCTGTTAATTAAAAGCACTCCTGAAGGACTAAAGAGAGTTCTTAAAATCCTGGAGAAGACACTAGTGGTTTCTGACACATGAGGTGAGAAAAGACAAGCAAACCCAATGCCAAAGAGTAGTCAAGAATAATAATTTAAAAATATATAAATAAAAGAGCTGAACTAAAGCAGTTTTATTTCAAGGCAGTAACAAATCCCAGAGAAGAGAGCATCTTGTACACACACTGAAACCTTGGTCAGTTGTGAAAAACCTTCTACCAAAGAGCTCTCAGAAAAAACTATTCCTGCTAGGGTGTATGCCAAGTAGGTAAAGGTTTTTATTTTGAAGCTGAGGAAAGGTGGTAACTTCACCCTAACAGTAAAATTTATGATAGCCATTAGTGAATTTTTCCCTCTAGATACTTGCCCAGAGTAGATGAAAACCCAGGTCATTAAACCTCTAACAACTTCAGACTACGCAGAACTGAATCCAAAGTTAAGGTCCAGCTCCTACCCACTCTCCCCAAGCCACTTATTTTGTGGTATTATAGCTGAAGTTTTCTGACCAAAGTTGCAGCCAGCTATTTAACAAATACACCATAAACAGGCTTGTTCCAAAAAAACTGGGGAAAACAACCATCTAGAATTTCTGATTATAGACATGGCTTATCAGAGGGACATAAACTTGAGGAAAAAAACTACAGAAGGATCCTTTTGAAAGAGACTGTTGTGGTTACAGACCTTAACTTGTATTAAAAATAGCACTGAATTGGTAGGGCAATTTTTACAGAGTAGCTCAGAGATACCATTATTTTTCAAACTAACTTTTTAAAATCAGTTAGGAAGAAATGGTTTCAAACATGAAGTATTAATTTAAGGTGTAAGAAATGTTAACACATTAGGTGATACAATGCAAACTCATAAGAAAGTTTTATGCCTTTTATTAAGTTTTGTTCCTCACATTCAGCTCACTTAAAAAATATTTTTACCAGCTTTAAACATTTATGTCCCTTCTTACTTATCCTAGGTCAGGAAAGTTTTAAATTTTCTAGACACAGACATAACCAATACATTTTTAAAGAAGATATAGCCAACAACCCCTCTCCCCCAAATCTACGTAGAGCTTGTAGAGCATCTCTGAATCCAGAGACCATTCTGTCCTAAAATCTTGTGGTTCAGTTTTACATGAAGTGAATCAAAGTGGATGTTTCACTGACACCAAGAATACCATCCTACAGAGGAAGGGCAGTGAAGGTGAACATATGCATGGAGGAAGAACATTTCAGTGGACTGCTAGAGTCATACTAAAACTGAAAGACTGTTTAAATTGCAGAAGAAGAGTCAATTGCAGAAACAAATCAAAATTCTACATAGACTAGATCATGATGAAGTGTGTAGGAAGTAATCTCACATCAGGCATATAGTTTACAGTACCTAGAATTTCTAAATAAATTAGATCTTGAAAGTTTGCATAAGAAGTAACAATGCTTGTTATTTTACAGTTATAAGGGTTTTCACAATCTTGTTAAAGAATGTAATAAATTAAACTTTTGCCTATTCACAGATGTACTGCAGAATAGCCATGATAGATCTTGGTGAATTGCAACATGGGTCTTCCCTTTTGGGGCATTTCCTATTCTACTTAATTATAGGAAATATTTTAAATATGCGGTACAAAATAACAAAAATTGGAAAAATAACCCGTATCTTCCATATATAAACTTTATTTCACTGGACACCATATAAAATATTAAACTTAAAAAAATGGAAGTACGAATTCGACATCAGTGGTAAATACAGTCTTAAAAATTGATTGGTCTTCAATAACAAATATATGAGAGACACAAATTGTGCTATCAGAGGTCTAAGAGAAGGTTTGCAATTTTTTTGGAAGAGCTATCATTTTCAATATTACTTATTTAGATTCAATTTACAGTGGCTGACCAATTTACAAACATTTACACAAAATCAAATGAGAAACCCACCTTATTTTAGCACTGATGTGAGGTGTTTTGATTTTGATTTGGTCTTTTTCTCCAAAACAGACATTACTACTACTTCAGATATGTAAAAGGAAGCACTAAAAATTTTCCTGCCTACTCTGTGTGCATGTGAAGCATTTATGTGCATTGAATCGAGTTTTTTTATTTCAACTTCTTCCTAGTACAACTGTTGCTTGAAAATTCCAGTTTAGATTATAGTTCTTGACATTCAGAATACTACCAACCATAATCTATCTTGATTTTCATAAACAGTTGCTTGTTATTCCAAGTAAAAGTGAAATAAAACTGGAAAGTGCTAACTTGAACAGAAGTGCTTACTGCAATTAAGCAGATGTAAAGCACAGGCTCCCTGTTCATCAAGAAGTTGGTAGTGCACAGTGTCTTAAGGATGTAGTCAGATTTGCACATGATTTAACTTTGAATGTCTGTTTCATGGTTAAATCTGACTAAATTAATGGTTACACAGATCACGCAAGAAGCAAGTCCATATATCCCCATACTTTCCTTAAAATAGATGTATTTTTGTTGTTTGCTCTGAGTTTCTTCTAGAAGTCAACAACGCAAACATTTTCAGAAAACATATCTTTGAATGAACAGCTGTATTAACAAATACTGATAATAAAATATGCCCCATCCTTATAAACATTTCCTTAACAAAAGTTTACAGAGAAAAACAGGTTGTAAAAACCGTGGGGTAAGTGCCTCCTGATTTTGACACTGTTCTTTACTTCAGCAGGATCCAAAAAAAAAAGGGAAAACGAAAGAAGCTGGTTATCTTTTCTGTTTGGCTGCTTTTAAAGGTAATATACAGTTCAGGTCTTTCTTGTCTCGTAATAACCGCCAAGCCTGAGGAAAAAAACCACAAGGTTCTTAAAAAGCAGCTATATAATGTTTGCCATTAAAACTTAAATACTCTTGTAAGCAACAAGCATCACAGCTCCACAAAATTAAGGTTGATATTTTTCCCCTTCTTGAAAAGAAAGTTTGTGGGTGAAGATTTTTTTTTTTGGTTCATTTGTTTTTGGGATTTTTTAAGGGAAGTAAAATCCAAAAGGTACCCAAAATGCAAGATATTAAAAAGTACTTGCACTTTTAGAGCAACTGTCATTCTTACAGTACCTGGTAGAAAGGACATTTTTTCAGGACTCTATCACTCTCATATATTGTTTCCAGACAGCTAGGATCAAACATGTGCTTTTGCATTTTTAAGAAAAGCACAGAGATTTGAAACAAATTTTGTTAACTGAAAACTCTGAAAAGAGAAGATCACTCTGATTTCACAGTGCAGTGAGAGCCTAAACCACTTTGTAAACGTGACTTTAGCAGATTCACAAAATCAACTATTTTATGTAAAAGTATGTGAAACATTCAGTATTTTGTATGCTAACATGGTTAAAAAAAAGAATAACAAACATTTCTGAGCAGAATTACAAAGAAAATGTTATCCTTTTTTGACTAAAGTATCTCTTACAGCATTTGCTCTATTACAAGTATCTGGCATTGAATTACTTTTTGCTGGAGAAGCCTTCAAGATACCTGAAGACTTGAGTAACTGGAGTAAACGTGAACTTTCACGGACAGCTTAATAGGGGAGTCTTAACTGGTTAAAGCTGGAAGCCAGTTCTATGTACTAATCCCTAGTCATAACTACATTACAAATAGTCAGAGATCTCAGAAAACAAGAATTTGAGTTGCAATTCCAGTGCAATGCCTATGATAGGAGACAAGCATAAAAGAGAGTTGGTAGCAAGTATTTTCAGAAAAAGGATGTTTAACTAAGGTCTAAATTTTTCCTTGTTTCAAAGTGTCTTTTCCTCCTCTGACTTGAACAGTGGAAGTTCCTGTTTGATCTACTCATATTCTAAAATTATGAATGTGGTCTCCCTAAAGAAAAGTACCTATTTAAATAAGTTATCAAAAATCAGAAAACCCCCATTATTTTGGTGGTGATATTTATTAAAAAAAGGGATAGTAAAAAGTATAAAACATTATCTATTACCAGTCAAATTCATGTAGGAATAAACAATGAATGAAGACGTAATTTTAAAGCTATTAACCACTGTTAGAATTTTACACACACAAGAAAATCTAAGAGAGTTTTTTACTATTTCGAGTACCCATTTCAGTGTATTCCTGAAGTTTAACGGCAGACATTAATGAATACTCTTATGAAATGATTTTCCACAATTTTTTTAAAAACACACCTTTTTATTACTTATAATAAAAAGCATAAAACAGGCAGGTTTAATGACTAGCATTTGTATAACTATCTTGAAAAACAAAGTGACCAGAAAAATTACATGAGATGTACTTTTTACCTGTGCAAATTCAACTCTGATCATATCAAACTTCTGTTTCTCATGTACAGCTCTAGCAGTATTTGTCCCATCAAAGGGCTCTGCAAGATCAAATGCAAACATGAAAACTGGTAAAAAATCTAGAGTTAGGTTGTCTCCACTAACCAAGTAGGGTCAAGCATATCATTGCTTCCCAAAAGTGTTTTAAGTAGCCAATTCCTCTTTGGTTCTCAAGCTTACTTTCTACATAACATTTATCAAAAAAAACCCCAAACCAAAACCAAACTAAACCAACCCACAAAACAAACCAATCCCCCCCCCCCAAAAAAAAGAAAAAAGAGGAAAAAAGCAAAAAAAGAAGCAAAAAAAAAAAAAAAAAAAAAAAAAGCCCCAAACCCTGAATTCTCTGAATGCCCTGAATCCCTCAATGGAGCACATCCTCAGGGAGTTTGAAGACGACACAAAGCTGAGCAGTGCAGCTGACACAACAAGACATGATGCCATCCAGAGGGACCTGGACAAACTCGAGAAGTGGGCCCATGAGGATCTCGTGAAAGTTCAGCAAGTCTAAGTGCAAGGTGCTGCATCTGGGTCAGGACAGTCCCAGACAGATTACAGACTAGGAGAAGTCACTGTGAGCAGCCCTGCCCAGAAGGACTTGGGGGTGCTGGTGGCTGAGAGGCTGGACATGACCCAGCCGTGGGCACTCACAGCCCAGAGAGCCAAACGTGTCCTGGGCTGCATCCAAAGCAGCGCGGCCAGCAGGGCCAGGGAGGGGATTCTGCCCCTCTGCTCTGCTCTGCTGGGACCCCACCTGCAGTGCTGCATCCAGCTCTGGGGTCCCAGCACAGGAAGGACATGGAGTGAGTCCAGAGGAGGACACAAAAATGGTCAGACGGCTGGGGCACCTCTCCTATGAGGACAGACTGACAGAGTTGGGGGTAGTCTATCCAGAGAGAAGGCTTAGGGAAGATCTCATAGCACCTTCCAGTACTTAAAAGGGGCCTACAAGAGAGCTGGAGAGGGACTTTTCACAAGAGCATGTAGTGCTAGGACCAGGTGGAACAGCTTTAAACTAAAAAGGGCAAGCTTGGACTAGATATTATGAAAAATTCTTTACTGTGAAGGTGGTGAGGCACTGGAAGAGGTTGCTCAGAGAAGTTGTGGATGCCCCATCCCTGGAAGTGCTCAAGGCCTGGTTGGATGGGGCTCTGAGCAAACTGGTCTAGTGAAAGATAATATTTAAAGTCCCTTCCAATCTATGCTTCTATGAATGATCTAAGGATATGTAATTCATAATAAACTCAGGTTATTATCTATTGAAGCACACTATGATGGTGCTGCATTTATGCAGCAGTAATTACCTGCTACAGCTCAACAGTCTGTGATAACATATCAGACTAGGATTTTGCATATTAAAATATTTTGAAATTTATTACACATGAGAATCTTGGAACTATTCACTTTAGACTCACCTCATTCAACAGCTTCTCACTGAAATACTGAGAATATAGCAAAATATTTACTATAAATTTTTATATAAGACATATTAACTGCTGTAAAATATATTTTATCACTTCATACCTATTCTGCAATGTTTGTTCAGAAGTTGACCATTTGGGGGTTTTACGTTCTAGCTGACTACTAATTAATGTGATCTTTCCCCCCCTTTTCATCCTAACATACTTAATAGTTTGGAACTTTTGAAATTGCAAGATTAAAAAAGTACTTCTTGCTACTGACAAGGTTGACAACATTAAAGCAATTGATACTAAAAAATTATGATGCAGGTACTATGTATTAATGTGCTACAAAAGAGGTTTTATAGTCTTTTCTTCCTTAGTAGAGAACCTAGTATAAGAACCTGAGAATGAGTAACATTCTATATTTCACACTGGTAGAATGTATGCAAGTCCTTAAGGGCCACAGAACCACAGATGTATTTGTTAGATCAGGTAGATTTTTTTTTGTCTAGTTGGTTATGAATTACTTTTATTCAGATAGGGATGTATAGTAAAACAAAGCATTACACAGGCACTAGAAAGGCTTGTGCCTTTATGGAGACTGGCATTTCAAATTTGGAACATGCTCCATGGCATTAGGTTTTTATTTCTGCTAGCTATTTAAATTCACAAATTTTTTCATACAATAAATGTTGTATTTAGCAGTTTTCTGAAAGGATTCTCTTCAAACTACCTAGTTTTCAGTGGACAGTTACAGGCAGATTTCCTTTAGAATGCATCATACTTTCAGTTTAGAACAAAAATTGGCAATCAAATAAAAACATACACAGTCCTCTAATGTCAGTCCCATTATTTGGGAGAGTGATCTAGTATAATTAAGAACTCCGTGTCACTTACTGTGTGAAGAAGGTAAGTGTTTCATTTGTGTATCATAAATGTGATGGTAACTGCTTTTTTAATGCAAGGACCTGTATGTTGAATCAGGATATATCTATATTTTAAAGCAACAAGGGCTGAACAGTGCAATCTTCTGAAACCATCAGTGGAAAAAAGGCATTCCGGTCACAAAAGCTAGCTCACATCTCCCCTTAACCTTTCTGCATATTTACTGACTGTCAAAAGACAAACTGATTCCCCAAAGCACAGCAAGATTAATTTTACAATCAGCTACTCTTTATACTACCACATTTTCTAACCATCAAGATACTAGGAGTTTATTATAAGTTATTTTGTTCACACAGAGAGATGAGAATATTAAAAAAAACCCAGACTTGTGTTATCTATCAGCAAATATATTTTAGATATTTAAAAATATATGGAATAGTACCAATTACTGAAATTCTATTCTGCGAACAGGAAAATTTGACAAGACTTGGAAAACAGAATCTATTGGCATATTTAGCTAACTTTTGAAATCTTCTCAAGTACACAGAAATTTATCTACATACTTTGTTAACCTAGTTCAGCTTAACAGCTGTTATAAACATGAAGTCTACTTTGAGTTAAAGCAGGAAATCTTATTCATCCCTCCCAAATTAGAAGTAAAAACTTGGTATGTGAGGCTAAACCCACTAAGTCTTGAACCAAGGAAGGAATCAGATGTGTCACGTACAGATAATTTTGCCTTTTTTAATAGCTCAAACAAAAATGCATTAAGGAAAAGCTATATGTAATCAAGACCATTAAATGCAAAATCTAGAGTGTCTATTTTGTATGTTCATGTTTATTCTATTTTCCAGCCTGGCAGAAAGATAGCCTAATTATTCAACCACTTTGTAATGTCATAAAATACTTGAGAGCTTGAAACACACAGCCCCCAGCAACCCAGTGGATCAGCATCACGTGACAGCAGCAAACATAGCTGCCCAGCATTCCCACCTCCCACATTCAGACCAGAGCCTTGGCAATGCCTCACTACACTATCCTGAATCATTTCAGCTGTGCAGATGCTCTAATTCTCACATTTCTCAACTCTAAAGACTACAGAGTCCAGTGCAACCATATTTCAGTGCGTTCTTCTTCTCCTATAACTGTTGATTTTTCCAAAAAGGGTCAAATAAAGAACAAGAATCCCATCATATGGCTTCACACTGACATTCATAGGACTGTGGCCAAGTTGGTGAGTTCTGGGCCACAGAATAACCAAGTTCAGGTGAAGTTGAACTGAAGCTGATTCTCTGCACAGAGCAGCACAAATGCAGGAAAGTACATACATATCCCAACTCTAAACCTCAGCAATTTTGAAGAATGTCTGTTCAGCCACAGGACTTCTGCCTTATTCTCCTCCTCCCTCAGCAAAATCTTCCCAGTGTCTAAGAACTTTCCCCATACCATTTGTCTCCTGTTCAAGTTGTATTCCTATTTCATCCTGAGATTTCAACCCTTGATATCTTTATCCTAATAGCCTCCATTCATTTGCAGTCAGGGCCCAGGCAACCTCTCCTTTTATGACAACTGTTTCCAGTTACACAGCAACTCTCAGTCTCTTCCTTGCCTCTCTTCTCATTCTCTTAACATCTCGATCCTTCTCTTGGTCTATCATCTCTTTCCTTAGTGCAAGCTTCACCTCCTATATATGCTTACCTGTTCACCTTCCATATAGTGCTTCTGCTCAGTTCTGCACTGAGACACCTGAGACCTGCAACTCCAACAGGTAGCCTGGGTTTACCCTCCAGTTCTGGAAGGCATCATGCAGTGTCTGCACAAAGTCTACGTTCACTAGCCAGCCAAAAATAGTACCCACAAGGGCATCAACATACACATAACCTGGTCACTGCTAGGACTTGCAATGCCAGAGCAGTTCTAGAACAAAAAATATTCTTTGAGAGTAATCTGAGTATGTGCCTGCTGTATTTTTTCAGAAGTTCAAACTTGGCAAAACTGACAACTATTTTTGTGGAGCAGAAAAACACACACTACTGGCATAAAGGCCAATCCTTATCAAAGTTCTAATCCCTGTTCCAAAAGTAACAGGGCAATGAGTGCTCTTGAAGAAAAGGTCAGGAGTACTATTTTTAAACCCTATAGAACTTAAGGCTTCCATATCAAATGTTTTTGACGGGACTGTTAACAAACCATTTACATTGGTTAAAATTCCTTCTCTACATAATGCACACATGCAATATATTTCTCAAAACACAACCAAGGTAAAGCCTAATTGATAGATTTAAGTATTTAATGCCATAACAGTTAAAAATCATAATGCAGCTTCACATTTTACCTTCTACACAAATAAATTTGTTTCTCCATTCAATACCATCAGGTCTTGCAATAGCCTTGGCCTCACGAACTGAAATCATTTGATGGCTCCAACTAGAGAAAAGGAAAACAATTTGCAAGAAATTTTAACTCTTAGTTCTAAATTCAAACTATCAGTTTACATTAAAAAAATTGCCAAATTGCAGTGTCATAAGCCTGGATAACACAGTATTTTATAATAATGAATAATTCAGTTTAACATCATGGGTAGGAAACAAGCAAATTTTTCCACTAACAGAAGTTCAAGTACAAAAAACATCTCCAAAACAGAGCATCACAGGTATCCATGAGTAACATATGTTCACAATGAAATAATTTTTTCAACTAACAATGTCAAACTAAATTTTCATCGTCACCTGCATTTATTTCTAAGTTCAAAAGAAATTACAGACTCACATCTTTCATAATTTTCTGTGAAGGAAAGGAATGTAAGGAATAAGTGCAGACAAGTCACATACTGCATTCCATAAAAAAATACTCAATAGTATAAAGATATGTAGAAATAACTTGCTCATAGGCCTTCCTGTGCAAGGAACCTATTACTAGAAAGTTTCAACACTTCATATACGCTGAATTTAGATCTGCAAGTACAACTCTCTACCATCTTTTGCAGGCAGCTTTACAATAACAAAACCAGGAAATTATCACATTTAAACAGGAACAGCAGGCAGATTACAGGGCAGTCTTTATGACATGCCACCATCTTTATGATGCTTGGCACAATATGCCAAACGTAATGGAAGCCAAAAAAACCACTTCCAGTTTTATGTTCTTATCTACCCAGCCACCTTTCAGCTGCTCTTAACTTAAGAGAGCAGCTTATCCTGCATGCCATCATGTGCCACATGCAGGACAGTCAGGAGACTGGGCCCAGCCAGCAGGGGTTTGTGAAAGGCACATCCTGACTGACCAGCCTCACAGTGGGTAAGGGAAGGGCTGTGGATGTAGTCTGCATGGACTTTAATAAAGCCTTTGACACCATCTCCCACAGCATTATCCTGGAGAAACTGGCAGCTGATAGTTTCAACAAGTGCACTGTTCACTGGATAAAACGGATGGCTGGGCCCAGAGACTGGTGATTTGCGGAGTTAACATCCAGCTGGTTACCTGAATGAGGGGATCGAGTGCACCCTCAGTCAGTTTGCAGATGACACTAAGCTGGGTGGGAGTGCTGATCTGCTGGAGGGCAGGAAGGCTCTGCAGAGGGATCTGGACAGGCTGGATCATGGGCTGAGGCCGATGGTGTGAGGTTCAACAAGGGCCAGTGCCAGGTCCTGCTCTTGGGTCACAACAACCCCAGGCAGTGCCACAGGCTGGGGCAGAGTGGCTGCAAAGCTGCCCACAGGAAAAGGACCTGGGGGTGCTGGTGACAGCGACTGAACGTGAGCCAGGGTGTGCCCAGGTGGCCAAGAAGGCCAATGGCATCCTGGCCTGGATCAGCAACAGTGTGGCCAGCAGGACCAGAGCAGTGACTGTCCCCCTTGTGCGCACCAGTGAGGCCACACCTTGAATCCTGTGTTTAGTTTTTGGCCTCTTATTACAAGAAACACACTGAGGTCCTGAAGTTTGTCCAAAGAAGGCCAGTGGAGCTGGGGGAGAGTCTAGAAGACATGTCCTTCACTTGAAACAGTAATTCTTCTCTTGAATTCTTTTTTTCCTAGGCTATACTTGATCCCTCAGCAAAAAAGAAATGCATTTATAACACACTGGTTAAGTAAAAAGCAACAAAAAAGTGGCATTTCTTGCTGTTTAAAAAGCCTTTTATTTAAATTTGAAATTTAAAAGCCTTTTATTTAAATTTGAAATTTAAATTTGAAAACAACTCTTTTATCTGCCAGTCTCCCAAAACTGTCTTGGTACCAAGATCATACTGAATTAGAAATTAATTATGAATAGCAAATTATTTGTGTGTCAATTTTAACCACTTTGGCTTGCATATAACAACTTAATTGTTGCCAACATAAAGCAGATATTCTCCCTGTACACATTTTCAATCCCTAAGTTAACAATGCCATTTAAACAGCTATTTCAATTATCAGTTATTTCTGCTGTCACTGACTGCACTAGGTATGTGAGCTTCATGGCAAAGGCAAGTATTTGAAAGAAAGACACTAGACGTTTTCAGGTGTGTGCATGACTACAGTACGAACAGAATAAAAAGCTTATCTTTTCCAGAGCATTCTTACTAATCAAAGCCACTTGTATAAACATAATAAGATGGGTACAAGTTGCAAACATATTTGATTCAACACAGTATTAAAAATGATCCCTTTATTACCTGACCAATTCTATCATGAAAAGAGCTGCAAGCAACTTTTCACTGCAATTTTATATTTTGTCATTAAAATGTAACCAAAGCTTTTACCACATCCACCAAATACAAATCAGTCATCTTAAACAACTGCTACTTAACTTGCAACAGTAAATTTAAGGGAAGTAATCACAAAGGAATACAGGGGAGCAACACCTTGCTTCAAAGTCTCACTTTGTAAGGAGACAGCCAAGTGAAAACCTGCTGCCTTCATTCAAAGCTGCAGAGATGAAATCAGACACCTCCTTGAGATGGGCTGGTAAACATGTTTCCAAATACTTGCTTTAGAGAACATCTACAATTTTTCACCTGATCACAGTCACTGCGTAATCAGTGGACAATTTTAAATAGTTAAAGTTAAAATGAAGTCATAACCATAGCCAGCTGTATCATAAGAAGCATTACACAGACTTAAACTCTTATGGCAAAATAATTATACAACCATAAAGACAAAACAAGCTTTAGCATATATGGTGTGTTATTCCAATGCATGCTGCAATTTCCAAACCCCATTTCTTTGGGGACAGGGATGAAGGAATATAAAAATTACTTCTCATGGACACACTGAAAACCCTAGAATAGGACTGTGGAAAGGGTGCTGTATAAATACATGGCAATAAACAGTTTTCTGAAACATCAAAACCGTTTAAAAGCATAAGGGAAAATCAACACAGCACAAGGATTTATGCATGACTGCACAGGATGCAAAGCTCCTGTTTCTTCCTTTGCTGTACTCTTTCAGCCCATCCTGTCCTACACCAAGTATAATAAACCACAGATTTTAACTGAAATACCTAATGGCCTTTGCTAGAGTGAGGGAGAAGTTTAACATTAAGTCTCCACCTTCTCTTATCTTCCTGACCATTACATGTAAAATAGATCAGTAGTTAAACATTCTAGGCAGGTGGCTTCAATTACTTATTCTGTTCAAAATTATGATCTTCACACATGATCTGATCATTCTTGGTGGCATGCTGTTCATTCAGCAAAATGGTTCCTGTATATCAAATCTGGTAGTGCATCCTACTCCACATATAGGAGCCTACAAAAATCACTTTTACAAAAATTGAAGTCTCACACTGTAATAATCTTTTCATCAAACGTGACAGTCCAATAGGGAAAGTTCAGTGGGCCAGTACAGATTATATAAATATAGCCTAATTTAACAGTCACAGTGTCTGAAACAGAATCTCAAAATTTTGGTGCATAAAGACACTAGTAAATGTTTCACAGGGAAAACAAACACTGAAAAAACTACTTACTACGAAGAAAATATTCAATACACTCTGGAGTAAAATACTAGGTCTTCCACGAAAGGCAGAACTAAGAGAGCCCTGTGGTGTGTGTATTCACAAGTGAACATGAGTCAGCAGTGCCCTGGCAGGCAGGAGGCCCACCCACGTCCTGGGGGGCATCAGGCACAGCATCACCAGCTGGGCAAGGGAGGGGATTGTCCTGCTCTGCTCTGCACTGGGGCAGCCTCACCTCCAGTGCTGGGGCAGCTTTGGGTGCCACAGGATAAGAGAGATATAAAGCTATTGGAGAGTGCCCAAAGGAGGGACACAAGGATCATGAAGGGCCTTGAGGTGAAGCCTTAGGAGGAGTGGCTGTGGTCACTCGGTCTGTTCAGCCTGGAGAAAAGGAGAGTGAGGGGAGACCTCACTGCAGTCCACAACTTCCTCATGAGGGGAAGAGGAGGGGCAGACACTGATCTCTTCACTCTCATGACCAGTGACAGGACTCAAGGTAATGGCATGAAGCTGAGTCAGGAAAGGTTCAGGTTGGATATTAGGAAAATATTTTTCACCCAGAGAGTGAGTGGGCACTGGAACAGGATCCCTAGGGAAGTGGTCATGGCACCAGCCTGACAGAGTTCAAGAAGTGTTTGGACAATGCTCTCAGGCACATGGTGTGATTCTCAGGGATGATCCCATGCAGGGCCCGGAGTTGGACTTCAGCTGATCCTGATGGGTCCCTTCCAACTCAGCATATTCTATGACTCTGTGATTCTATGTATTTAATTCTTACCCTCATTCTCATTTGTACCGTTGTTTCCATCAGCAACTTCAAAGCAAAGATAACAGATCCTGTGGCTACCATGACGCTACTTTTGCTTGCGCTGGCTGTCACAGACACAAAACATTTTTAGCACCACGTTCATATTCCTCCCTATGGTGCACTAATTTGTCTTCACCAGACAATAAAACTATATGGAATGTTACTACCAACCCTATTTCTTTCAAACAGGATTTATAGTTGTCAGGGATACACAAGATAAAGAGTACAACTGACTAAATTTTATTTCAGAAAGCGTAGCAGAAAGAGTCAAAAATAATACAGACTGCTGCATTAAGTGCATCATTTCCTCAAATCACTTCTCAGCTAAGTAGCAGCATTTTCAACATAGGAATTCTAATGGCTATTTTTACTGGTATTTTTTTCTTTTTTTTTTTTTAACAGAGTATCATCAGTGTCACAGAAATGTTTAAATACTTAATAAATGCTCAATAATGGGAGAACAAGCCAGGTATTCTTTTTATTCAGTTGTTTTTTTGAAACATTTTCTTCCCTTGACATCAGCAACTATTCTATTGTCACTATATAATTTTTTGAGCTTTGTTTATCCAGAAGCTCCTCTGTGCACCTATGAATAAATTTAGGTAGTATTTTTTCCTGGTTTATAATCATCATAAAAATAGTATTTAGGGATTGGCAAATATCAGTTCAAACACTGATACTGCAGAATTTTTGGTCTGCATATGTCTTCACGTATCCTGTCTAATAGTAGACAAAAATGAGGTCATTCTGGACCAGCCACCAGCTTAGGCAGAAATCTGGTCTTGACTATGTTCTCAAGCACCCAAACCCAAGAAGTCAAACTAGATATTTTTCCTGCAATTAGAGACAATATCATCTCTGTTACTTTGCACAGGCAAACCAGCAAACTCCTTAGTGGAAATGATATTTACTTTCATATATGAGAAGATTAACAGTTTGTTGTACAGTCAAGTAGTAAAAGATTCATTTAGTGGCCCACATAAATTAAGAACCTGAGTTTATCCTCCAGCAGTGTCTTGTCATTTGCCTCTTTAGCAAACATCACCGTGTCAGCTGAAAAGACATGTACTCAGAACAAACATTTAAGACAAAAGACCATTCTCTTATCTGCAGAGATCATTGAAAGACAATCTCTTATGTGAAAATCTCTCAGTCAGCCTTATGCATGCACAAAATGCAGCTAGTTCATGCATTACTAAAGGCCATAGGGATTTAGATTACATATTTCACGTGATGCACACCCCAGAAATGTTTTAATGATTTTATGGTCTTTCACTTCTTATATTAAAGTAAAATATGAACACTTCCAAAATTATGAGTATCCAATTGTATGTTTTGTTCTCCTTCCAAGAAATGGAGATGATGCACAAATACAAGACAGCAACATGCATGAACCAACTGCCTCAGAAGTTATTTCGAACATCTTTAAGCTGATTGAGATACAACTATTTGATATTTTATATGAACAAGCATTTTTTCTAAGAAATTCAGAAATACATGAGTAACAATTCGGCAAAACAGTTGTAACTTAAGACTTTCTCAGAGGCCCTCACAACTTTAGCTTCTCCTCTTATATAAGTCCAGATGCCAAAATTAAACTCAGATTCTAGCAAACCAATAATCTGAGTGCCACAACTACACATGGGAGAACTCTTCACTAGGTGAAGCCTATACAAATGTACATTCTGGCTGAAGTAAGGAGCCACCTAGCCAGTTACCTCCATTGACTCAGGGTGACAAAAGACAAGCACAGCCCTTAAGGTACAAATAATTCATATCACAACTGATACCTTAAATGACAACTAAGAACAGATCTTTCTCACACATGGATAGGCAGTTATAGAATAATGTAACTGTATAACAAAACCCAGCAATTTTTAAAGGACAAAGCTCTCTAACTTTTGGCAGCTATTTTACAGGAAAGAATGCCTAGCTAAGCAGAAGACATCGGACACTTTACCAGCATTCTTGTTGTCATTTAGCCTTTCCACTTATTCCCTCTCTCTCAGTTACCACTCCTGCATTGCTGCTTTTCTTTCTCTTCAAGGGTTATGAAGTGTTGCTATATTGAATAGAAGGAATCAAAGTTTCATATCTTCTAAACCACCAAGATGAGCTTAATTACTTACTCAAATTCTGTGGCATAATATTTGAAGAAGCCTATTAGCAAATCTCCAAGGCTTGATCCATTTTTTGAGATGTAAGGAGGAATGGTACGTGGAGCTTGATGAACAAGATGCAACTGCATAGCAGGATCAAAACATTCCTGTCAAAATAAAATCAGAGTGTATATATATGTATTATTTACACAGAGACAGCCTTAACCCAGATGCATGTATTTTTCACAGTAAGAAAGCTGCCTATTGTTTGCTTATTAGAATTTCAAGGACAACTTACAAGCCAAGGACTATTTTTCTTCTGCCCCACTAAATACTACTTATTCCCCCTGAACTCAGGTAGAATCATCTTGCACAGGAGCATGCAAGATTATTCCTTGACCTCTGTTTACTAAAAATCTTTAACATGGGAGAATCTTTGACTGGACTTGCATCTAAAACCACAAGAGCAAAAGCTGAGTAAGGTAGCCTGCACTGAGCTGACTGCAGTTCAGCTGAGAAAAATGTATATGAAGTTAACGCACCTATTGTCAATTTCCCATACCTGAACTGAAGTACAGAAATAATCCAGAGGGAAGGCCTGACATTGCTCCCACAGTATAGAGTTAAAAACTGCATAGGAAACCCACTGGCTATAAAATGAACCTGCATCCTCCCACGTAATAAGCATGAAGACTGCAGGTAGCACTTCCTCTAGCCAAGAATGAAAAAAAAGCCCAGCTGTGAAGTTATACAATACACAGAACACTACACTTCAGCTGAAGTATGCTTTTCTGTGAGGGTAGAGGGTGGGTACGATGGGGTAAGAAAAAATCAGGTTTGTGATGAAAAGAAGCAAACTACTACTGCCACCTTAAAAAGGAATCTATACATGACTAAATAAACATGGTTTTAGAACTGCCCTGCCGTTTCAGTGTCCATTGCATACTTTAGGTTCTTATGACAGACCGGGATACATAGAAGAAAACATACCTCCTCTTGCTACAGAAACAATTTTTGTAACTTGCTAATACCTGGTTTTAACACTGTTTTACGGCAATGTTGTGTATTTTACTGAAAATGAACTCAAGATACACAGGAACAAACTATACGTTCACATAAAGAAACACATTTATGTAAATTTAGGAACCTGTTCACTCATTACTGTATCTCCTTTCCCCTCTCCACCCATTTGTTTGTTATTTTTAAGAATAGTATCAGGCATGATTCAAATTTTATAGTACCAGAATAGCACTAGAAGCACTACACAGTGTAGTATTATTTCCACGTCCAGAGCTGGCACTGCTTCCTCTGAGAAAAGTATTGTTAGTGATAAAACCAGTAGGACTGGAAAGCTTGAGACTCCCATCCTCTTCTGCCAGCTCCAGCAAAAACTTCCTGGAACCTTGTGCAACATCTTTTGGGGAAGAAAAGCCATTCTTCTAGAGATAAAAATTTCAATGGTTGATCTCATATGATATAATGCTATACATTAAACATTATTTTAATTAGAAGAGCTCAGAATTTAACAGCTTATAGTTCATCAGAAGACACCAAAACAATGGAAACACAAGACATAAAAAGCAGATATGCAGTATATGAAGATCTAAAAAGGGAACAGTTGTTCCTATGCCACACAGTATATACAGTTTTAACCCTAAAGTTAATCAGAAAGGTAATACAGTGGAAGTCACTCCTTGCCCATCCCCACAGAAAGCTAAGGAGTCAGAAGAATTGAATTTAGAATTAGCAGTATACCAACTGATGAGGAAAGATACAAAGGAGGAGGGGAAAGGAAGAAGAAAATGGGCCATTGACCTACAAAAAATACAGAGCAGAAGTGCAATGAAATTACTACAACAGATGTCTACTAAGACTAGTAAGTAAACGTTTGGAGGCAGTAGTAAAGATCAATTTTTTTACATTTTGCATATTTGAATGCCTGAGAACTTCTCAACTGCAAGAAAATTCTGCCATCACACTGAGGTTGACATCCTCAGCAGCTAAAAAGTTAGACTTTATTATTTTTCATAAAAACAAGCTTTTTTTTTACTGGCAGGCAATGAGATATCAGACAAATCAAAGGTTTCCTTATTCAGAAAGGCTTTTGCTTACCAGAAAATACATGCATATTATTCTAGACATGTGCTGTAGTAAAAACGCAGGTTACAGTCTACAGTAACTAACAACCCCCAACCCCCTAGTTTAAGAGACATACATAAATAATTCTCATTTCCACTTGGTTTAGTAGTTACGTCACTATGAAAATGGCTCTTAAAAAGACAACTCAGTATTGCAAAATAGAAGGCATAACTGATACTGCTTTTCATTAACGGTAACTAAAACAATGTTAAATCACATGTTTGTGATACTCTTATAGATTTATTTTTTAAGCACTGTCGGTTGCTGATCACCCCACAGACAAGGCAAAACCCAGTGTTTTATCTTTCTGAAATACAGAAAACGTGTTGTGTAAGAAGTTGTTATTACCATATTAGAAAGTTTTACATTTAAAACCAAATTAATTACTACTTAAAATCAGCAAGATTTAGTGAAAACTTCTGTCAAGATATACCAATATTCAATAATTCAATAACCAACAATGTAATTGGAGATCATTTCTTAATGAAGCAATGACTCAGTGTCCAGTGAACAAGAGGTCAGACCAGCTATGGGATACCTAGACTTTTTTTGGCTTTGCCACAGACAACTCATGATAATCCTCTAGCTTCAACTTAGCTCCATTCACCTGTTTTAAAACAAGGATAACAGTGTTTTTCTTCCTGTTAGAGGGACTCAGGGAATAACTAGATAAACAAGACAAGATACAGCTTACGGATTTTGTAGATAGGTGAAGTTGCTAAAAAAAATGGAATTACAAAACATCCTTCAAAGTACGTTTTCTTTTCTTAAATTGCTCTAGCAGGCAAAAAATTCAGCTTCTATTAAAACTAGTCCCTATTTTGCTTATGGTATCTTTGCCTCAAGCCATCTTAAGAGACAGAAACTGGATTCAGGATCTGATTGAGCAACAAATATGAATGAGCTCTCCATTATTTTAAGATATCCCAGAAAAAGGGACCCCAAAGTCTTTTTCCTTTTTTGCTGAATCTCTAATCTTTACCTTGACTGGCTGATTTTTCAAGAAACATCAATATTCAGCAACATGCTTCATGTTCAAGCTACATAATGACCCACTGGAAAGGAACATGACTGTACATCAAAATAAAATTTATATTTGAATATCTTGATGTACAGTGAGTTTAACTCTGAATGTACACAATTCTTCATTCAAAAAAATTTGGTGGGTGAGTCAGCATAGCATCATGACATTTTTGTATATTCACACACATAAAATACCCTTTTCCCCAGTCCTAAAAATGAATATTTAACTCATGTTTATATTTTTCAAAAGTGCAAATTAGTGTGAAGCAAACTGTGTCTTTCCAAGGACTGACTCCCACGTTAAGCACCATCCCACCTTCTGCCCCACCCTTTGCAAGACATGATACAAAGCTGAGGCAGCAGAAACAAAAATGTGCTTATGCTAGAGTCCTTGAAGTTCACCATCCAGAGCACCCATGGAAATCCAATTCCATCTTGATTTAAACTAATACACCAGATTTCTTGAACACTGGAGAGCCAGGCACAAGTTTCCTTCTGAGTCCCAGTGACAGCAATGTTCACCAGCCATAATGGCTTAAGCGATCACAGGTTCTCTAGAGCTTATCCATGAAGTCCTGACTTGGAGGCACATACTATACAGACTTCAAAAATGATGAACACACTTTGTGGGCTACTGTCATCTACCTTATCTGGCTAGGGGGCAAGGGAAGCCCCAGAATATAACCCCACATCTGATGTGGTCTGATACTCCTTCTAAACTAGCGGTTGCAAAACACATCAGCTTAGTGCCAGTTGGAAACTCCCCCATGGCAATAGAATGCAAAAGTGGGAAAATCTGGTGGCTTTCCAGGACTTCTCACCCTTCACATTTGCAGTAGGGATATACGGAGACACAGAATCTGTCTTTTGTTTCCTCCTCAATGTAAGCATGTCACTCCTATATGGTACCAACATTTTAAGACAAGCAGCTTCCTCCAGATCACAGAAGTATTTTCAGGCTGCAGATTTGATTTTGAAAAACTGTGGATAGGTGTATGTAGGGGAGATGGAATATGTTTGTGTAGTTTTAGGGTGGAGACAACTCTGACCAGCTACAACCACAAGAAAAACATATGGTTTCTTTTGATACTGAAATTTGCCTGTACTTTTAAATTATTACTCCAAGCCACAAGACCAAAATTGTTTTGCTGCATTTTTAAATTCCTTTGAAATACCAGTATTCAGAAATTTTAAGTTTCACAATTTTTCAACATTTAATTATATTCCTAATGGAGACAGCAGACCAAAAATATACTCGCAATTTGGTTTTGTAGTAAGCATGTATAAAATATTTTGTTAGCAATCCTAGAATACTTAGTCCATTCTCCAAATATAAGATAACTAACAAGAACACAAAAACCAAAAATAAAATCTGTATCAGAACACGGCAAAAATTCAGTTCTTACAGCCGTGCTCACCTGCAAGTGATTTACCATTTTCACACAACAGAAGATAAAATTTTGCATGCAGATTCATTAGATTTTTCAGCTTACGGTATTGTATATGTTTGCTTTAATGATTTAAGGCATTAATATTTGTATAGTGTTCTGAAGGCCTTTACACAGTTCGAACACTACAAATATAAATGCCTGCATTATAAATACAGAGGAATCAAAAGTTGCCAGTTCTTAACACTTTTTTCTAAGTAACATGCTACACAAAACTTGGAACACTACAGCACACAAGCTTTAAGGAAATGTAATTAGCAAATTTAGCAATTCAAAAATCTATCAGATAAAGCTAAGTGTACAAGAAATGAAAGACAGTTTCAAATGCTTTTCAGCACTCCCAATGAAGAAACTAGAAGGTATAGAGTACCATAAGAAAATTAGAGGAAAAAATAAAGACCATAAAAATATAGCACAGGTATTCCTAAGCAGATATAAAACTGCAGTGAATTATTGCTCAATGCTTTCTTCTGCATCTCAATTATCTTAATTACCCAAAATGGCTGACACCACAGTATTTTCTCCCTGACGTTCAGTGTTGTTAAATATTCCCATTTCAGCATCACAGGAAACACATGCAAAAGACAGACAGGCTTTCTGATACTAGCTTTGCACAATTGTCAGCAACCAGTAAAAAACCCCCATAAGTAGACAGGAACACCAAACTATGTCAACTATGAATAAAGAAAAATTTTAAGTGACAGATATGAAGACAGGTAAGGAGGAAGGAACCAAGGAATTTCTGTAAATAAATTACGGCATAGAACTATTCAGCAAATAGCACTTTTGTGCACAGACAAATATTTAGGAGGGCAGTTCGTACTTCTAGATAATTTTTCTTAGATTAAATCTCACTAATAACACTCCTAACTCTGGAGGCACCAAAGCATACTGATTCATTGTTCTCCAGAAATGAACAGAGTATGATCTGACTATAATAGCAAAGACACAAAAAGGTGTTTTCTTGTAGGACTGAAGTCAAATTTTGTGATAGCTCAAGTTTCCTTAGTAAACATGTACCACTTACTTTCTGCACACGGAAATATCACGCAACTCAACAGCTGTGGGAGTGTAGGGAATTCTGAAGCACCAGAGCAGAATGAAAAAGCACTACTTAACACATTGATAAATAGGAACCAGAAAGTTACAGCTGACACAGGGTATTTCCAAGCCAGCATAAAGAGAATTAGGTCAGTGGTTTTCATTAGAACTTTCTTCTAACTGTGTGTGAAATCTTCTCACACGTAACAGAATTTTCATTAAAGAAATTATCAAAAGCAGCAAATAATCCCTTTCACACTTAGGTTTAGCATATCAATGACCTGACCTACAGACTGTCTTCAACTTAATCCATTAGAGACATTAAAGAATTCACGTATTTAGATAAGCAGGGTCACACACATACATGATGTAGTAAATCCATAAGAAACACTTACTGGGTAATTTTTTTGGAGGGATGGAAGGATGGGTTCAGGTAAGGCTATAAAAAAAAAGTTTAAAGTTGCTGTGATTCATGTAATTCACAGGAAGCAATATCGTATCAACTACATCAAAGAGTTGCATCAAAATTCTATCTTAAAAACATTTATCAAGAACTTCACTTTCATGCATTTTGTAAAACAAGTTATTCAGCAAACATTTCTATTACTATATTTTGTACTATACAGTACTACAGGAACTTTATTCAGCTAATGAGAGGTCTTACCAAGATACTACTATATGAAAAGGCATGAAAAATTCTACAGCAGCTGGGTACAGCTTTATTTCTGAAATTCATATTAACTCATGGCTATAGGAAAATTATCTAGATTCCCTAAATGAAAAATCAGAGCTTCACTCATCTTTTTTTCCTTACATCTAATACAATTCTATGAACAAGTCTACAGTTACTGCAAGAGCATCTGTTTTTCAGCTGCCAAGTATTACATACTGAGTCTCCAAATGTAACCTATTAAAAAAAAAGCCCAACACACTTATAGGCATTGCTAGCAAAATCCCCATAACATACATAAATATGTATTTATGTATAATGTTAGCTGGTTTGCTGAACAGCATACATGTTATGAAGATCATGCAGTCATTAATGATACTAACAAACACAAAATTATCTAAATATTTGTCACTTTTATGAAAATCATGGATTGGGAGTTCATCTACTGAACAACATAAATTAGAGACCAAAAAAAAAATCACCCAGATTAGATGGTCCTATAGATAGACCAAAATCCAAAAGTATTCACATCCTACTGAAGCAGCTACAGAACTGTCAGAGCACTCCTCTCAAACTAAAGCTTTATCATCACGTCTTCAGCATGGTTTAAGAAATTGGTCTACATCATTCACTAGAGAAAATAATAAATAAATTCAGTACATATGTCTTGGACTTGGGACTTAGTTCACCCTTCAACAAGGTCTTACAGGAGAAGAGATGCTACAGAATCCTGTTTCCAGAGGGACTAAGAACAGCAGAGTTCTCAGAATGTGCTTGGGGTGTCTTCAAAGAGTAGAATACACTGTTAGGACTGCTAAGAAAATTATCACAGATGCTTCTATAACTTTTTTTCCTGTGGGTGTTGAGAAATATGAAAGAGGTCATATTTCTGCAACATCTTGGATAATTTCCAGATCTCCACCACAGTAAATTAAAAGGCAACAAAATCTGAGCAACCAAGGTATTGTACCCAGGTGTGTATGCTTTGCTAAGCTTTACTAAGAGGATGGATGGGAGGGGGAAAATTACCACTTCCCACTTGCATTTGCCCTATGAGTTTCCTTTTCTTACTGTACAAATTAGTTAGCCATATTATCTGGAAGAAAGTTCATGTACAAGATACTGATGTATCTACAAAATAAACTCAAGCCACACTAAACTTGGGTCCAAAGACATCCACAGAAGTATAAGAATATGGAAATTATTTAAGTAGTATAGAAAAGAAATTTGCATAGTGAAGGCAGGGACTCGTGCAAAAGAAAGGTGTTCTTTTTTTCCCTCCACAGTATCATCAACAAAAACACTGTTAGAAGTTCTAGGACACAGGCTTTCAGGATCATATACCCTGCATATAGCAGAGAAAAAAAGCTTAAAAACTGTGTAAATAAAACATCAGAACCTCAAAATCTGGTGCTTAGATGCATGTACAGTGTACAGGGCCACATCTCAGGCGAGTTTTTTTTTTTTTTGGCCCTTTTTTTTTCCCCACAGAAAAGGCTGAGGAAGCATAGGTAGAAGGCTCCTCTTTTGTTTGTGGACTGCTGATCTTCCCCAGACAGCTGACTGATCACAGTTTTGTATGAAAAGGATTATTTGAATCTTTTCTTCCCCTTCCTTAGACAGCTGTGGCAGCTGCCACAGATGATTACAGCAAATGTCCTTATGCATTTTTGTGAACTAGTACTTGAGTTTATTTTATAGCTATACAGTGTCCAGCAGTTACTTTTTTTTTTTCAAACCTTTTTAAAGCTGGTAACTCTGCCTCCAAAGAGAGGTCCACTTGTTAAAGACAAATGCAACACTAAGGAAATGGGAGTAAACTCATTTTACTTTTAAATATTTCTGTGTAGAAGATGACTACTGCTTGTTTTATTTTATTAAAGAGGAAAACTACACAAGTATGAACTTAAAAGGGACAGTTTCAACATGTAAAAAATACTTACTCTGTAAATAGTGCAAAACCATCAAGACAAGACTATAGCTGTTTAAAGTACCACGACTGGCATCATTTATCTCACGAAAACTTGCCCACTTCTTAACAACAAGCACTAATGGACGAACTCGATTCTCAACTGCAAGTAAAATAAACACATCTCAAAAAAATTACATTTAACTAGACAGCAATTAATCAACATTTGCTCCTACTTGATCAACATGGTAGTTTTGTATTCTAAGGTTACCTTTTGCAGATATTTTATAGAATTTACTTAGTTATTCTAGAATTACTATCCATCCTATAAAAATCGAAACAAAATATTTGCATTTGAAAACAGTCTTTTGAGTGGTAAGATCCACGGACACATTACAAGATGTATACCAGGAGATTTGGAAAGTCACTTTCTACTTCTAAGGTCTCTCCAGTTATGGTACTAATTTCCCCTGAATTAACTTGCTGCCAGGACAGACCCTATGTTATTTTTTTATTTAGGCTTTACTAACAGGAAAAGTATTCCTGTGGTTGGAGGACAGCTGATTCTTAAGTTTACATCAGGATACATGAGAGCAGTAACCCCTGCATACAAACATAAATTTTAAATTGGCCTTGTCCTCAATAGCTTTTTATGTAGATGACATGTTAGATACAGTATCTCTTTAAATCAATACATAAGCATTTCATGAGGAAAGACATAAATACAGGCATATTCCAGGCATCATCATCTGAATTTCTGGTGAATATAGATAGCCTTCTAATTAAGGTATTAATCAACTGTAGGTAGATGTCACTCACCACAAACTCCTGGGACTCTGTAGCATACTTAATTTATTATTTGCAGCTATGCAGATCATCAGTTCAGTCAAATGCCTTACAGTGCCTTAAAAGCTTATACATTCTGGAGTATCTTTCTAACCTGACATAATTTTACAAAGCTTTGTATTCTGCTCATCAGGACATGAGGACAAAAGACATCCTACAACTGCACCAGTTGGGGTGCTCTCTGTTATTCTGTAAAACTAGCAAGAACAATTTTTTCACATGTTCAGAGTGGTTCAGCACACATGCCCATGTAACCGGTACTCTTCTCACAATCAGTGTCCTACTAGATCTGGAAGACCTTTTGGAAACAATCAAACTCCTTATCCATAATCACCTTATTCATGACATTGTTCACCAGTGGTTGAACCAAAAAAATAAAATTTAGTACACTAATTGTGAGATGCCAAAAAAGTACTGTACCATATGAGGATGCATGAATTGAAATAGCATTTTTTCATGAGAGAAAAATGTAAATAGGCTCCAGTTTCAAACACAACTACTTTGTGTGTTGTTGCAGTGGGGATCCTGCAACACGCATATATCAAACCAGGAGTCCCGTGGAAAGGAAATATATATGGACAGACAGATTCTTGATAGCTGTTTCAGAGAGATGTTTATTTCTCCAGCCGCATGGCCGGGGCTCTGCCGAGGAACTGTTCCAGTCACGGGACCAAGGGTCCTTCTGCCCGCGCAGGGAACACAAACCAACCAATGGGAACGAGGCTGAGCAGGGGCAGGGAAACCCCGTGTCTGTGCCCTCAGGGCCCCTCTCCCAGGGCTACACGGCAGGGGAGGGACCCCAACAGTGTGTCACAGTAGAAAAGATCTTTTTTTAGTTGACCTCATTTTGAGATATTAAATTCTGTTTGCTAGTGCCTGTAATCTGTATAAAATAAAGTTAGTGCAATATGACCAGTAAACTTTGTCTGATACTCTGATACCAGCTACCCCTCAAGAAAATGCTCAGTAATGTTATTTGCACAAAGCTAAAAAGTCCAGCTTCCACTAACTGAAAAATATCTAGCAAAAATTGCTGATTAATCACAGACCTGCCTCCTTCAACAAACCACTGGTAACATACAGCTCAGACTTCACCTTCTAGCTCTGCCTAATCTACCCACACTTTCTCTGGACATTTTTGTTTCACCTTGCCTCATCCTCCTCGATGTTTTCTAGAGCACCCATGCACCAACACAGAAGAGTTAACTTCAAAACAGACTGAAGAGCATCCACAGAAGTATTTGGAGTTTTAGTTTTTTAATCATGTTCACTAAGATAATTAGTCCCTTATTTGCCTGAGCATCTCATTTGTTCTAATGGAAAATAGACCAATGCATCTTCCACATCTGAGGTAATTTGATAATTTTTTTCCCCCTGCAAGTTGAAGCCCTTTCAATGACACATTTAACTGAGCAGGCTAATACATATAAGGCTATCTACCCTTGCTGATACAACTTATAAAAGTATGGAAAGAGATAGTCTGATAAAAGCTTTCATTTAGTTTTTTTTGCCTTATGTCACCTGAGTTTTCTGGTCCAAGGAAGACAAGACAGACAAGCTGTATGCCTGATACGTTTAGAAAGGTCCAGAACACTGAGAAGATAATATTTTCAATCACAAGTCTCCCTTCACTACTAACTCACTCCTTGACCTCAAGAAAATATTATTTAGCCTTCATCAGGAAACATGAAGTTAATTTTGCTGGCCTTATAAAAGTGAGCACCACAGCAGAACAGAAGAAAAGGTGGGATACTAGGACTGCTTCCACTGCTCTTTTCACATCTGGACTTGTGTGCCCTACAGTGATTTTCTGAGAACAGTAAAGACAATCTGTGACAGAAGCTACAAACAAATATATCAACATTAGACCTAGTGAAGTGACTGCTCATCTGCAATTGTAAATGACAACGATTACTTCCTAATATTTTTAAACTTGGAAGCAAATCCTTTTCCAGTCATATAACTTCCTGAATGTATGAAGAAGTCACAGTTAACCAACTGACCCAGGACAAGTTGTAGACTCTCCTAGTAACACGAATATGGAATACAAACTAGTCTAACTGAAACAGTAGTAAAAATTAACTAGTGAAGATAGCTTCTATTGGTAACTGCCTACCCTAAATAGAAAGAAATTCCTTTATGCAAGAACTGAAGAAGGTGGTAAAGGAACAAATGCAAATGCCCTAAAGAAATAGCCTGAGGCACGCTCCTTTATGTATTTAACTGCCAAATGACATTGCAATGCTAAGAAAGAAAACCTTAATTTACCACTAGGAGCGCTGTTCTTATTACTTTCCTTTCACAAGGCTGTTTCACAATCTCTCCCTAAAATGCAAACTCCTGAGTAGACACAATCCAATTTTGATTTGGGATTAGTATAAATACTGAAGCAGTATTTTGGATTTTCCAAGGAAAGTCTCTGCAACAGCATACAGATACACCTGGCTATCAGCCATGAGTAATTGGCTGTCATTGGCTGTAAGGAAATAAAATAAACTGGAGATTATACCACTAGATGACCATTACTATCATGATCTTGTTATATGCAGAATACCTGAAGTAGCCCTTATATTAGATACGTGAACCTTAATATGAAGAATCTTTGTTATCTTCTGAATATTATAATATTCAATTAAAAACATACCTAGCTGTTTTCTCCACATATTTAGAATGAGCAACAAGAACTTATCTTAAACCCACTTAATGTAGCTAAAGAAGTAAATATATACATAGTAATACAACGTATTAAATTATATGTTCATAGCATATCAATACCAAAATACAAACTCAAAAAGCAAAGTTTAAAGAAATAAGAAGATAAAATAAAAACTTACTGAATGCATAGGTTCTCAGAAGGAATGTATTTCTTATACCTATAACATTGTTTACATTCAAGTCGAAATCCACATTGCTATTAGGGAGGAAAAAAAAATTAAGCATCATGGTATTCAATTTCTGAATGTTTACTACTACTATGTGACAGATATGGAGAAATATAATTTTAATATAAAGCCCTAGAAACGTTCTTCAGAGCTTTAAATGCCATGATTCCTATGATTTTGTTTATATCACCTGAGCCACTTATAAACTTGAACTCCTTTGTTAAAAAAATGTAATTGCTGTTTTACATGAAGAATACATGTAGATACAAATTTAGACCTTAGGACAACTTAACATAACTTTTTTAATTTTTACCAAATCTTTCTCCCAACTAAATATGATTTACATGATTTACTACAGGTAAGTTTTGATACCAGGAAGGATTCTCTGAGGTATTAGTTTAAGAAATTATGCCAATGAACTGAAAAAGAGAACGGGAAGAGGTTAGAAGGTAAGAGGCATTTCTGCAATGACAATAAGAGAGAATCAGTACTTTAGAATAAAATCAATTCTGAGTAAACACTGCATGTTTTGCAATAAAACAGTTCTGATAATTTTCATTCTGTTAAGGTTAAATAAGGCAAACAAGCACTAACTGCCTTATTTACAACACAACCTGCCCCCAAGTTTGAATCTCCTACTGCATATAGAGCCTAACTACTCACAGAACTCAAGAAATTATATTGCATGGTAAATAAGCCACAGCAACACTAACTCGCAACAAGAAGAGCTTATTATTAGATAAAGAAGGAGTTGTCTGTGATAAATAGCTATTTCCATTTTACATGCACAAGCTGCATTCACATAGCACTTGTTTGCTCAAATACTTCTTAGGATTTTCTTGACTATATAAGGGAACATGGACCCGAAGTTCATTAAATTTGGTAAAATAATTTGAGGTCTATAAGAAATTTTTTGCATATTTTGAACATTTAACATTTTTTATATCTTTTAAACATTTTTTTACATTAAAACATTCTTTGCATCAAAACCACCATTGCATAATTTTAAACCTGAGTTAGTATCAAGCAGGGCCTTTTTTATGTTTTAAGAATATAGTACATAAAAGTACAGGAAATAAACAAGCTTCAGCTACCACTTCACAGCTGTAAATATAAGCATGAACACCCATAAGAATATTAACTGCATGTGCAAATGTAATAAAAAAATGTCAGATTGCATGTGTAATTCCAATTAATCCAAATTAACGAGAGGACTATTTACCAGATGCTGATTGAAGCAAGCTCTATTGCAGTTATTTTGCACATTACTATGCATGTTTTAATAGCTGTTGCAGTAGTGCAAGTGAAAAAGGGTTAGTACTGCTGGGACTCAAGTTCTACTAAAAAGCACAAAAGGAGAGGAAAAGAGTCAACTGCACATCAATTGTAGCAGAAGAGGAAGGTTTTGTATCTTCTGTAGTATAAAGATATTTGATCAAAGGCTTGTTGGGAAGCAGAGCCAGCATTAAAATAACTTCCTGGGAAAGACTACCAGAACAAAAATGCTAAGTCTTTAAGTGCAATGGATCTTCCCTTAATTTTACAGCACTATAAACTCCCAAGTTTTAGTAAAATAAAAGAGAACAAATACAAACTGAATGCTTCCTCATTCACCGAACCAAAGTAAGGGGCAACCGCCATTTGCAGGTATATATGGACCACTGGTAACACATTAGAATGTGGATCTCCAGACAGAGATAATACCCACTGAATTCAACCACCTCCTCTCAGCAGCTGGGCATCAAAAAACTAGCTTTTACAGTAAGCTTGTAATGTTTAGTTTCCAATTTTGGCAAAGTCAGGCTTAGTGCCCTGGGTACAGGATAGCCAATCAATTTTTCAAGACCTCTGTGAAAAAATGCTTGAGTACGCATTCTTCATACACCTGAGCCTACAAAAGACAAGAGGCCAGTAAGAGACTGGAAAGAGACAAATGCTTAAACAAAAAGACAAAACATGGATGGAGATGACAGGTTATGTAAGAGAAAGATAACTGTAAAGACAGAAAACAAAACAAAAACAAACAACAATTTAAAAAAAAAAAAAATCCTAACCCAAAATCATTACATTCCCCACCACTCCTCTCTTCCACAAAAGCAATACAGAAAACCAGATGGTGAAAAATACTGGGTTTTACTCTGCAAAAATATAATGTGCTGCTTCTAGTCTCAGACGATCATACTTTGATTTAGTGGGAAATAAAGAGTTCTTTAAATCCTATCTGTAAGGTATATAATTATCATGACTTTTTTTTTGAAAAAGTGACTGCACTATGGACTGTAAGTGCTTACAAAACAATTTCAATCTTCTCACACAATCACTTCCATCCAGTTCCATACTTAAGGTTTCTTTTTAAAGTTTATTTTCTCCTTTTAAATTGGGAAAAAAATATTGTTACAATCCCATAACTCATTCAATATTTGTGCCAGGAATTTATCATTTCATTTATATACCAAAAAGACTAGCATTGTTATATGTAGCTAATCCATATAACGCTTGACAAGTATCAGACTTTCAGAAAGCATGGAAGAAACAACCTTCTGTACTGTTAGAAGAGAAAGTAAAAAACATTCAAATTTTTAAAAGGTAGGCAAGTATACTCATGTAAATATGGCATTGGGTGTAAATGAAGAAAAAAGTATAAAGCAAAAAACCCAACAAGTGTATATCATCTCAGATGAAACAGAAGGTTAAATTGATGATATAGATTAGTTCGTTTTGTGAACATGACTGATTTAGTTTTATCAGGGCTGGAACCTTACGATGATAAAGTTAAATCGTCATAAAAACATGTTGTGATATGCTTTCATAGGGAGAGGCCAGAAAAGTAGGCGTATTTGTTTTTAAAATACAGATACAGGTCTGTAAAATTTCAGAACCATATAGACAGGTTAAGACAGCTACATTAAAGTTGTTCAATCTACAAAGAAGAATGAAACTACATTACTATAGGAAGCTAATACATATCAGTTTTACAAAACTAAGCCAATGAACAGAGGAAGATATGAATATTACTCAGACTGTCAACACATTTCAGTCCTTTGCAAGACTTTTCCCTCTGTCAGGTATTTTCATCATACACAATACGAAATACATCATTCTCTGTCCTAGCACATCCCTCTAAATTATTCTCATGTCTTCATAATGAATAGACAATGAATACAAGGAAACATAATCACAAACTAGTCTGTTTCAGTGTTTGTATAGCTAAATAGTTATGTCTGCACAGCAAGCAAAATTCTATTTCACAACAGTTTTCTTCCTACCACTGGTTTTCTGTCAAACCATTTGTCAACTTGGAGTCCACTACGTACAAAAAGCCCACAAAAATACGTGATGTACTGCTTCTAATTCACATCACAGGAATCAAAAAAGCATCTCAACCACAAGAGGTGCTTCAGACCATCAACGCAATAAGCTGACTGCCACTGCATGTTAGATCTACAAATCTGCAATACAACTACGGCACCACACAAATAAACACACATAACTGGGATTACTCCTAAGGGCAGTACATCTATAGAACACTTTCCCATGTCAAAGTCTAAAAGATTATGCTGAAGAGAATACTTGCCTGACTTTATCCCTGAATTTTACTATTGGCACTTTTGCTCTGATCAGCTGAGGTCGCTCAATGTAGCTTGCTGAAATGGAGAAAAACGTGCAATTAAGTTTCATGCAAGATGCAGATCTTAGTAAAATATCCTGTAATACAATCTTATCGACTGATTTATAGCAAATAGCAGCTTATTATATTTAGCAGAGTTGTGCTAAACCAAGAAACTTTAGCAACTGTAGCAAAAAAAAACAACCTAGGAAAGCATGTGAAATGCCCCCCACACTAAACATTAGAGAAGAAAGTAGAACACATAGTTTTCTGTGGGAAATACATTCCAGAAATTTGAACATAAGGAGTGCAGTACTACAGTCCTTTCATGGAACAGTACTTGTAATAGAAATCCTGAATAGTTATAATTAAGGTACAACAATAAAGGAGCAAGAACATATCCAACCAGGATGGGCTAGTGATAGGCTTAAAACTTGTTTGCAAAACTGTTCATTTGAATGACAAAGTACGTATCAGGAAATGCTACTGAAAACAGGACAATGCTTTCTATCAAAGATGGGATAACCTTTATCTGCCTTTTCTTTAATAGTAATAGCACATGCAATAAATCCACATTGATTATGATTATCAGATGATTATCTACACAGTATACATACATAGGCTCAATGCCAGACCGTCCAAACTCACACATACTAAGCTCAGCCACTCACAAAAAGCCACCAAATGCACCCTCCACACTTGGCTCCCCAAAACTGTTGCATCAGCCATATTGTTGTGATTTCCCTATACTTCATAATACCTCAGCGTATATTCAGCAGTTTCCCGTAATCCTGAATGAATACTGTGCCCAAGAAAGTAACGGAAAAGAAAAACAAGTATAGCCTGTAGGTTACATGACATGAATTTGGGCAAAAAGCATGATTTTAGTAATTACTTGTGTTGCCAAATCTAGGACCAGTTGTATTTGTCCATATCCAACATCATACATTTTCCCATTGTTTCTACAAATTAACCTCAGATTAGCATAAATAAGCATGCACAGTACAAGTAATACAGACTAAAAATAACCTTGAAAAAACTCTCATTTTTTCTTTCCCCCCAGAGAAAGCAACAAGGTACTTCTATCAGCTGAATAGCCACCTTGATTAAACAGCATCATCTCCATTGCTTTTGGATGACAAATTCAGATTTTGTGGAACACTGCTGGGAAATACTCAATTAAAACAAACTTCTCTTTTTTTTCTTTTTTTTTTTTTGAGACTTTCTGAAACTGTTTTATGGACATGCACGTCCAGACAGATTTGACCGGAGGCAATCTTTTATCTGGATTTTAATGCACTGTACAAGCCTAAGCAACACACAGACTGGCACTCAGAATAAAAGAAAATCTTACTAATTTACTGATGTTAATGGGAGAATCTTAAATAAGTAACTTCAATTCATGTTCACTGACTGCAAACTTTACACAAGCATTGCCTCTAGCTGAACCTTCAGACACATCCAGGCATCTCTCCTCCAGCATCCCCAGAACATTTTTAAAGTGAGAGTTTGCTTCTCTGACTACTTTCCTTTCACTACCAAATTTATGACAAAGATTCCCAATACACTAGCACATGGTAGACAACAGTGGATGTCTTTCTGTATGCCATAGCAATTCAACTTTCCTCACTATGACCCTTACCAATGCTCTTCAGAAATTAACTGAACTCATTCTAGCGACAATCCACTTCCAAACACATCCTTGTCTGCAAATGCCTCCCTACACTTGATGGATGCTTGTGTCAAATTAGTTGGCTAAGAAAAAAAGATACAGCCCAAAACATAAACCCAATCTGTTTCACAGGGTGGTAAAAAGCAAGGAGGAAGTTAGAAGAGCAAAGAGGAAGTTAGAAGGCAGTGACTTCCTGCTGGTATCCTGTTTCTTGGCTCAGACCAATGAGGCTGTTAGCAGAATCTATATTGTAGCTTATACATACATACTGGGAAGAAATAGTCACAAATACAGGATGTGGAATTCTGAAATACATACAGGTTGAGTAAGTGCCTTAGTAAACTGACTATGTGATCGTGAAAGCTACGACCAGAGGGCTACATCAAAATATATGAAAAGAAATCTATACAGCTGCTCCCCACTTTTGGGCATGTCTATGAAAAGGTCATGGACACCACTACAGCTTAGAAAAGAAGAATACAATGGCTTCAAAGAAGACTAAGCACTGGTTCATATGTAACTTATTCATTCAGAATTTCAGACTGAACAGCTTAATTCTCTCTCTTCTTTTACAGAATGAAAGATTAAGAAATTGTACAGAATATTAATCCCAAACATGGTATATGCCAAAAAGATCTTTGGCATCCTGGGCACGTAGCCTGCTCTCATTGATTGGGTTATACTACAGAAGGAGAAACTGGGCAACACAGGAGTTTGAATCCACATTCATGAAGAATCTAGAAAGGTACAACCCACCACAGGATGAAATAATTGCTGATTTTTTGGAATTCACTCAACAACCTGCACAGTCCTTCAAAGTCATTCAGTTGAGTTCAAATTCCTTTGCTTGTCCCAGCTGTTACACATTTCCCACTAGACCACTATTAGGCAGATTCCACTCTGATACCCTAGTCTCAACTCTACTGCACCTCTTTGTTATTTATGTAGACAGTAAATACCTGTCAACCTAACACTACCAAGGTGTTTTTCAAACGAATCCCACACAGATGAATCTGAAGTGAGGAATCAGTCTGACATTTACTCTCAGCGGTTTAGATGTAACCTCTTCAGTTATCACCCCAAATTAATGCTTCACATTTCTAAAGACATTGACTTCAGCATATATGGGAATGTCAGCCAATCTTCTAAAAAAATACATCTACAGGTATCTGAACAAATAAGCCAAGAAGTTACACATGATCAGCTATCCTTTGATACGGATCATGTATTTGCTATCCCTACATCTCTCTTCTCTAGGAGAAACACAATACATACCTTTAAGACTAACACGCCCCACAAAAACAGTGAATAAAATACCTGAAGCTTTCTCCCACTTTTCTCTGTGATTAGACTATTCAGAAGAGAACACATTTTCACTTCAGCTGGTATTCTAGATGCAGAATGACAACACAGAAAAGGCTCTGCTAAAAGATTTAGAATGTGATGGACTAAAATTTCTTGCTCACACTTGTTACCATTTACAAATCTGAAACTGAAATAAGCTATACAAATTTTGAATCCACCTCCCAAACCTACTAATCTAGAAATCACATTCAACTCTATAACAAGGACAAAAGAGATAGCACTTAAAGTTCTGAAGACAAAACAAATGGTGAAAGAGAGTGATCTAATTTGCACTTGGAATGCTTCTTCATTTATCAATCATAAAATTAAGGTGAAATAAGCACAGAATCACACGCTTACTGTCCTTATACTGGAATGCACAGCAAAACTGCAGAGTGCAAGAACAAAGAGGGAGATGTTAGGAGAGGCACAGACAGAAAAAACTCCCAAGTTTCTGAACTGATCTGGAAAAAGGTAAAACAGCTCTAAAACTTTACCTATGCCACAAACATCCTCCTTATTTCTTTTTGTCTTTTAACTCTTTCATAAAACCAGAGCAAGAACTTAATTTCAAACAGCATCTTATATTTTTTCCCTCCTGTTGTTTCTTTTACATCTTGGCACACACTTTGCTAGCTTTCATGCTTGGCCCAAACTATGTTTATTTCTGTTCTCTCATGTGAAGCAACAGTAAGTTTTTTGACTGCTCACACACTTGTTGAGAACATGCTGCAGTCTCTCTTCTACAGAAGAAAGAAATACTTAACTAATATTGTCAAAGAGGTATTACCTTAAAATTATAGGATAGCATCATAAATGCTAACAGGGCAGCATAAAACTTGAAAATAATTATCAGAAGCAGATTCATACATTTTAGGTAGACAGGCTGTCCTTGATTTATAGTAAGCACTACTGAGCAACAACTGAAACTTCAGTGTGTTACCAACGTTCTTTTCATATTAAATCCAAATTACAGTACTGTACCAGCTACTAAGAAAATTAACTATCTCAGCTGAAACCAGGACATCTCTTGTTTCAGAAGTACTAAACCTTGGCAGAGTTGAGCTACAGCTTGTAAATTAGCTAAATCTAAATGGAAAGACCCATGTGCCAAAGCCTTTTTGTTCCAAACATTTTCAAACAATTTTTGCCTGTTAGTTGTATTCACAAAACATCCATACACAGACACAGGACAGACTGCTAGGTATAGGAATTAATGCCACAGAATCTTCAAGATTCTGAAGAGAAGGTCTACACACCACAACTAAGAGCGCCTGACAGGAGTGGTAATCTCAGCAGTGCTTTGTCCTGCCTTACCTTCCACAGGACATTTTGATTAAATCAAGCTGACCAAATGCACTTGAAAGGTAACAGAGAATTACGAAAGCATAAAAAAACAGGCAAAGGCACAAATACCTTTGGGGATCACTTGCACATGACCATCATACCTTTCTGACTTGATTTTGTCTAACGCTCAAGAACAAAAGCTCTTGAAAAAGATTGCTTATTTAGAAGCTCCCTTTCTGATCCCTGAAAACACACCTATTTTATCACTGTGCTACCAGAAAGCACTGGAGAGAGCTGCACCACAGACAAACCCAGATTAATTTTCAGACTTATGCAAATGTCAATATACAGTATAATAAGCATTAAATATCAGATGCCTATTCAGCAATAGATCTATCAAGTCTTTCTTCCAAGTGAGCTGTTAAAATCTGTGCATGCATGCTTGCCAATGAAGAAATTTTGAAGTCTGCATTTAAATTTACAGTTTGTTCCTTTTAGCACTGCAGGACCGTTCAGAACATCACTATAAGGAGTAGCATCAAAGATTCTATCACAGGTCTGGGAAGAAGGGTGATAAAGTCATTGATATCAGTAAATGTCAGGGTATTTTATAATTCAAAGGATGATACAAAAGCCTCTTTGAAGTAGAAGGTTTTCACATTTAAGTCAAGAACTGCCCATGTGAATTCTTAATCTGAAGGGAGTCTAAACAACAACCTATAAAAACTGTGAATTTACATGTTTTATGTGTGTGTGTACTAGTACTGTCAACATTTATTACTTTCTTCATTAGGCACCTAAGTTAATTACTTCTCAAAAGAAAAAAATCAATTCTATACAGTCTACTGTGAGTGACATCTTATTTTACAAATTTTTAAGAGTATTTTTCACAGGAAGACACTGCAATATAAGATATTAGCAAGAGTTCGCTAACAGAGGTTTCCCAAACAGAAATCTACTCCTTTCTCATTGTGTTCCACAATTCAAAAGTCATCTGAAATATTACACGTTATTGAAGTCCACTAGTTTTCAAGAAAAACTGTTTTTCTGATTACCATTGATCAGCATTGAGTAACATCACTAAATATTTATAGCTTTTCTTCAAAGAGTACTGTGATTAGAACCTAGACAAGATGCAATTACATATATTAGTTGCAATTGTGCATCAATACTTCTTCCAGAATGGCCAATAATCTTACCACCTCACTTTAGACAGTAACTTACAAAGTTTAGTACTGAAGAGTTTTTGGACTAAGCTGAGTATACGTCTCGCTTCAGTCTTCTGATTCACCTGAAATGTGGTATTAAAATTAATGAAAAGAATTGATATCTCTCATTTAAATGTTCAAAGTAAGCATGCTTTCCTTTCAAAATGAAATTAGTTCTCAGAATAAGACATGAACATGTACACTAACACATTCTACAGCCTACATATACATTTAAAAGATGTATAGACCTAGATGAAAACCTAGTCCCACTTACACAAAAATGTCCTCTTTTGCCCTTTAAATGACACTGCAATTCTTTCAAGATTATGGTCTATTTAAATTTCCTGTAGATATCCTTTTCCTTTAACTTCATTTCTACTCATAACATTTTTTTTTCACTGAAAATATTCCAGATATTAAATACATTTTTATGCCTGATCACTAAAACTGGTAGCTATGAATCTAAACAACAATATAAGAAACTTTACTTATTACAAGTTGTTTCTGCATTTAAAAGAGTTCTCCAAAAAATTTTCTTCCTCCTCTTTCCTTTTGCTGTATTTTTTCACTTATGAATTGAAGGTAAAGATTTAAAAAGTAAGTTTTGTTAGGTTTATAGGGTTGAATTCATATCTGGGCCCATAGTTTGTAGCTATTATGAGTGCAAAACTGTGTTATTAAATCAAAAAGATTTGAGCACTTTTTTATCATTTCAGGATCCAGCCTTTTAATAGCCCACACATAAAACCTATGTTTAACTATGTATGTTTTAAATTACTTACTGGTTCTTCTTTAACCACCAGGCACAAATCACCGTCACTAGTACGAGTGCCAAATCCATTCAGTGAGGATCCAACCAAAAAAAGTCTGCTCTCTGTAACAGAAGAGTAACTGAAAATGTGACATATTACAGTTTGAGAGGAAGGAAGAATCGCGAACTGGAAGAGCATTCAAACTGATACTAAGTAATCGAATTCTAAACGTACGTGGAAAAATTAGCTGAATTTCTCTCTGGAGTTCTGTTCTGCAGAGCTCTTTTCTGTCCAAATCAGAGGCCTGTTGCCGACACACTTGAAACAAGTCCAAAATCTGTTGACTTAACTGGACACACACATACAAAAAATAAAGACATAGCAAAGTGAACGTTCTTTCCGGTCAGAGATGCAATTACATGAAACAGAGAAAGTTGGATTTTTTTATGCAAAATTCAGCACCATTTCACATGGCCTACTCCATTGTCTACAGTTTTACTACACTTAAATTCACAATGAGTAATTCCCTAGAAGAAACTTCTGCTAAGTTTTTAAATTTAAATTTGTTCCATTTGTTATAAAATGTCAAACCACAGAAAATAATTTCTGCATCATCAGTACATGCAGCCTTTCAGGGAATAACTGGAAAGACCAGAGACATCATCTGCTGACTTTAATGTCAACAGTTTGCCTGCCAGTAACAGGAGGAAAAAAGCTTATTATAAAAACTGATTTAAATTAGCTTTCTTTTTCATCCCACAAAAACTGTTAAAAGAAGAAGTCCGCTCTTTGTTGGAAGGAGGTATTAACTGTTCTCCTTTCACAACACTGTTACATTCTATAACAAACAGGCATATTTATATTAAAAAAACCCAAACCCTTCTGTCATGTTCGTGCAGAACAAGAAACAGTTCTAAACTACATTCCATTCTCTTCTATATTCCAGAACAGCTATGACAGCAACTTTTATGCTTTCTTGAAATAAGGTAGAGAACATCTTTAGAGGCCAAATACTGCATTTATTCAGAATGAGCTTCTCTCATATTACTATGGTGGGGTTTTTTCAGTCAGGATTCTCCCCACCTCATTTCATGTGAGAAATGGACTATTTCTCCAGTTTTTACTTAGTAGAGCCTGACATCAGGATGGAAATCAAACAACACAAGGAAACAATACCCTGACTTCCCCTGTCCCCACAAAAATACTTCAAACCCAAGCACAGACAAGGAGGTGATATAGAACCACAGTGGCTGCTACACTTACTGATACTCCTTCTAATGGCAGCTTAGCAATAGATATCCCATGACACTGTTACAAATCCTTGTAGAAATTTTTGTCGTCTCCCACAGCACCTCTGGCTTCTGCCTACTCAGAAGCCAGAAGTAAAGCACAGGCACAGAAAGCAATTACCTCATCCTTGGCAACAGGGAGCCTGGTTCCTGCAGGGTCTGGAAACAAATTATCTTGCAAAGGAGGGACACATCCAATTAAAGCTGGTGAACCATGTGCATGCAACACCGGAGACTGAATCGAAACTGGTGATGGGAAGGAGCGTCTACGTTCTTCTGGTAAAGGCACTGCTTGGTTAACTACAGTTGTGTCAGAATCATGTGAATGAATCCGCTGCCGTTTGGCATCATCTGGAATGCTTTGTTGACTTTGTCTCCTAGAGAGAGACACTGTGTAATTCCTCTAGTTTACAAGCTCCAACTTATGATTAAAAGACCACTTCTACAAAGTTTAAATACTAAAACTTAATGATGTAACTACTTCACTAAGCCCAAGTGTGCTACAGAACAGTCATGCCTGTCCTAGGTACTATGTGAAACAAACCTGGAATGGGAAAAGAGAACATAAAATTGCAGAAATGAAGCTAGCCTAGAACTGGATTGATGCAATTCTTTAAGGCAAGCATCTGCACTAACCAACTGAAACCCAAATGACAAGTTTGGTTAAATTGACTGCAAATCTCCCAACACAGCACAGCTTCTCAAGAGGAAAAGATGCATGCAGTATGAAACCAGGAATTTCCTTAGTTCATGGAATAATTACATACTCAACTGTAACTTAATAGCATATATTTGGTTGTACTTATTTTTTCATGTTAGATTTGGTACAGAAATAACATACAGGAGATAGTACTGAAGACAGACTACATAGAACCTCCTTCCAATCAGCTGATTCCCAGAACTATAGAAACACTTACCAACTAGTATATCTGAACTGATAAAGAGAACAGGGTTTTTTTTCTAAAGCATTAAAGGAAAATTAAACCCTACATTTATGTAAAATTTCCCTTTCTGTGGTAACTAAAATATCAAAGGTAGTAATGTAAATTCAAGTTAATTTTTTTTAAAAAACAACAAAAATTAGGTTTCCATAAAATCGTCTTTAAAAAAGAGAATTTATACATGCTTGAATTTAAGGCTTTGTATTTGAAAAATAATACTCACATAATTAAGAAAACAAGGAAAAACACCTCATGTCATCAGGAAAACATGACAATTCCCATAAAACCTTGAGGGTGCACTCTACTTTTAACTTGACAAATTAACAGGAAAAAAACATTCATCGACACAAACCTTCTTAAAGTCAATCCGACACGGACTGCAATCCATTGCAGTATTACAATAAATCACTTAAATCACTTCTGCAAGGCTACAGCTGTTGGAGGAGGAAAACTAGGTACAGGAAGTCACTTATGAGTACAAAGATTATCAAAAACAGGTATAATGCTTTAAAGAGCCAATACATGGCCTGTTTCCATCAAAAACAAAAAAGTATTCAGTATCACAATTTCTAACACAACTCAAATTGCATAAGAAATTGATAACAGACGAGCTTCACAATGGGTACATTATAACCAGTAGTAGTCAGATATATACAAATAACTTACTTTCTTCCTTGAAATGACGTCAGGGCATCTGATGTAGACACTGGACTGACACTTCTGTAAGTCACTGGTTGCAGTGTAACTACCGGAGTAACAGCTGGAGTAGCTTCAATGTTCCCACTCAAAAGGGCTCTAGAAAGACTACAGTCCATAACTATTATTCATAAGATAACCAAGATGCTTTTTATGAGTTGGTAGTTTTTGTTAACTGAATATTAAACTCTACAAGTCCTGTCATTTTTTTTTCTTAGAATACATCTTTCTATTCAAAATGAAGACATATTTCAGTTTATAATATGTATTTCATTAAAAACAGAAAATGGTCATTCTTGACAGCATATGTGTAAGAAGGGGTTATCAAAAAAATTAACTTAAAGATGTTAAATTCAAAAGCCTAAAGAACACAATGGTGTCTTGAAATATAGACCCAAGAATAAACTTTTGTTCCCCTTCTCATCTCCTCTCTGCGCTCCCCAATAAACAAATACAGTTGAAGAGCTTTAAAAATGAACTCTGGATTAACAGCTCTAATCAGTGCAATGGCATCTCATGCATTATGCCCAATGCAGGCGAGCATTAAGATTTGCAGGTCCGTAAGAGAAATGCCACAGCTCTTTTTTATACGTTTGACATCTTCATGTTTTGTGACATTCAATGCAGTTCAATGTTAAAAACAGTGAAAACCATCCTCCATAAACAGAAATATTTCTTTCAGACCCAACCCCTGCTATCAAATCTTACTGTACTTACACTGCAGTGCGAAAATGAATCGGAGGAACGATAATTTGCTGGTGAGAAAGAAGACTAGGAGGTATATTTAGAGGAAGTTTAGTGAAAAAAGTACTCTGTTGTTGGTATTTTGGAGGGAATGGTGGACGACCCAAGTTGGAAGAATTTGGGAACATGCTCCTTTCTACTTGAAGTGAACATGTATTCTTTTATCTACAGTAAAAAAAAAAAAAAAAAAGAAAGAAAGAAAGAAAGAAATTGAAATCAGGTAAAAAGAAATACTTTATAGGTTACCTTTTAAGATCTTGGTTTAAAAATTTAAGTAATCTAGAATATACTTCCAGGAATTGCTTAAGAGCATGGTGATCACAGGGTAGCTTTTATTGCCTTTCAGTACAAGACACTAAATAAAAATACTGTATACTCTGAAGTCTTATAATTACTGCTTACTTTATTTATGTTTAAAAGTGAATTTTTATTTAGTCCCCACAATTTTACATTTAATTTTAGAAAAATTAAATGTCACAAGATATAAAAGTTTTAATCTCAGGGAAAAGTACCATGTAACAGTGGAATTTGTTTCATAGTTCAAATATTCCATAATGAGGTTCACAATATATGGAAAGAAATTCCTGACTACCTCATAAGAGCATGAAGATGCAGCTAATAATGAACTACACGTTATCTCATGAAGTTAGTATTTTTTCATGACATGACATGTAAAAAAGCAGCCAAATGATGACACCACTTGCAACTAATCTAAGCATGCTTTAAGAATATCATACCCATATAGTATTATTTAACTGAATAGATTCTGTTATAGAAAAATGTTGGTTTACTATCTGTTAAATCAAAAATTGATTCCGGGCAACTGGCCAGATAGCTCTATCACTGCAGGCAGCATTAGCACAGAGCATAGGAAAATGAATAATGAGGAGTTTATGTGGTTGGGTTTGGCTTCGCTCTTTATTTCCTGTGATGACAACCCACAGTAGTGAATAGTAAATACATGGACATTGCTGCACTAGCTCCATGAAAAAGCTATTACAGTTCTTCCCTTTTTTTTTTTCCCGTTTGGTGGGGTGGGTGAGGGGAAGCATTATGCATTAATGGATCTTCACTTTCAGTTCTGCCAAAGAAAAGACACCGAGTTGCATAAAAAGAAAGTTACTTGACATTTAGTCTGAATGAGCATTTATGTGCTGTCCAAACTTTTCCTTTTCTAGTAGACAGAACAACTGTTAACATGCCTTATCCGCCCCCTCTGAGGAGACCAGGCACTCTCCATAGCATACCGTACACATAAGCAGTTTATGGATACAATTAGCTGGTAACAGAACGATGAATGAGAATTCAAGAGCTAGGCGCAGAAGAAACACAAGTTCGGTTTAGCCTTGGAAGCTGTAAACACCAGGAAGAGAAGAATGGAGGAGTTACCTTTCCCAACCCGAAACAATGCAATAACACAGCTGGCTCACAATAGTGACAACGACCTTTACAGCGACTTTCAGCACTGTTTACGTCGCCAGGAATTGCCAGGCTCTCTTAAGCAGTTTCGTAACTTACAGTTCAGGTACCTTTGTCCCCAGTGGGGGACAAAGTGTCCTTTGGAAACAGTGGGCACTGTTTCCAAACAAGCGTGTGCTTCCCACAGAGTCACACAAGTGAACCGTGCAGGTAAGCCCGCGCGCACGGAGGCCCGCCAGCCCCCAGCCCCAGTGCCAGGAGAGGCGTCCGGGGCCACCGCCACCCCTGGGGCCAGAGCCCAACCCCCTGACGCTGCTCCCTGTCACGTCCACGCGGGACCCCCACAAGACACTCACGCAGGGCCTGAGAGGAGGCAGGCGGGACGGGCCTGCGGGAAGCACCGTGCGGAGTGGGCAACGGAGACCAGTTCCTGCAGCTGAGCACCGTCTCCGTCCCCCGGATGCAGAGACGCCGCAGGAAGCGGCCGGGATGCGACAGGAAGCGGCAGGAAGCGGCCGGACCGCCGCAGGAAGCGCTCCCTCCACCCGCTCCTGCGCCACTTAGCGGCCGCCTTCCAGGCTCACGCCCCCTAGCGGTGCGGCGGGACGCATGCGCGGGGCGGCTCCGGACGCTGGGCGGGCGCTCGCGCGGCCTCCGTGAGGGGCGAGTGAGAGCCGGCCGTGACAGGCACAGCGCTCCGCCGACCCCTGGTCCTGGCGGGCGCCGAAAGAGACATGATAGTGCGGCTGGTTTGCTTTCTATAATTACTGGCCGACTGTAATTGAGCTACTGTGCAGAAGTGTGTCCGAAGTATTGTATTTGGCTAAATGAATTAGGATTTGGCCAACATGGATTGTAGGGATGCTAGGGTTAATCGGAGGTCACAAACAGATTGACATGCTTGGTCCCTGAAGGATGACAGAAGCAAAATCGTAGAGTCATAGAATCATCAGTGTTGGAAAAGATGTTAAGATCATGCAGTCCATCAACCATCCATCCAGAACTACCACTCTAACCCCTAAACTACTAAACTATCACTCAGCACCAGATCCAAACACCTGAAGAACATCTCAAGGTGATTCAATTACCTCTTTAGGCAATCTATTCCAATGCTTGACCACACTAATAATGCGGAAAAAATTTTTGATATGTAACCTGAATCTTCCCTGTCTCAGCTTAAGGCCATTTCGAGTAGTCCGGGGCACCGTAGGAGAGACCAGCTCCCCACCTGGCACCTTCCTCTCAGGGAGCTCTAAGAGCGAAAATGTCCCCCTTGAGCCTCCTCTTCTTGAGACTAAACACACCGAGCTCCCCCAGCTGCTCCTCATATGACACATTTGCTAGTCCTTTCAACTGGCTTTGTTGCCCATCACTGGACACACTCCAGCACCTCAATGTCCTCTTTAATGTGACTCCTTCTCGGGGAGAACACTTACCATAAGTGAGCTCTTGGTATGAGCAGGTACTGAAACAGTGAGTTTGTGCATACACACACACTGTTGAAACTCCCACATTTGAGAGGAAAGGGGTAAGTTGAAGGCTTGCTCAACTTCAAAACTCTGACTTGAGGGCTTTCTCAGCTGAGAGCAGCCACAGCTGGAGTTGTTATGGTTTAAGGCTCTGGCTACTCACAGAGAGACTTAATAGATAAGAAGGAGACAAAATACAGAGGCCTAGTGAAGTGGGACTGCAAATGGACTGACAAGGGAAAGTTTGGGTTGTGAAAGGACTTTATCATCTTGGCTATGATATGGGATCTTCATATAAGGGTCAGTTTGTGGCTATGGTTAGCATTACATTTATGAGAGACAAATCCTAATGGCATACTGGGAATGAATATGCAAAGCAAAGTTTAGCCACAAAGAAATTCCCCTTAAGAACTTTTTATTCTGGGGAGGGGACTGGGACTGCTTGGGAGGCTGAGATGAGACACAGCCAGACAGTGACCCAAACTGGCTAAGGGGATATTCCAGACCATGTGACATCATACCCAGTATATAAACTGGGAGGAAGAAGGAAGAAGAGGAGGGCATTTGTAATTATACTGTTTGCCTTCCTAAGTAACCGTGACTTGTGGTGGAATCCAGCTCTCTTGGGGATGGCTGAACACATGCCTGTCGATGGGAAGCAGTGAATAAATTCCTTATTTTGCTTTGCTTGCATGCACAGCTTTTGCTTTCTCTATTAAACTGTCTGTATCTCAACCCATGTTTTTTATCTTCTACCCTTCTGATTTTATCACAGATCCTGCTAGTGGGGAAGTGAGGAAGTGGCTGTGTGGTGCTTGGTTGCCAGATGGGATTAAACCATGACAATCTTTCTGGGCTATTCATTTGGAATCAAGACTTAACTTTCTACTTCTGCTCAAAGTAGAAACTTTGTGTCATAACTGTTAGAAGTCAGCGATACAACTCCTTACAGCTGCAGTTCCCTGTATGCCCCATTCAGATGTTGTCCTCCAGACCATTTGACCACTCTTCTCGCCATAATCTATCCATTAAACAAAAGCATGTCATGCTTCTAGGTTTCTCATATTTGCCATGGGGCCTACAATAAATCTAACCTAATACAATCAATATACTTGGCAGCAGGCAGTGTTTATAGCAGAGTATTAAAAATCAACATCTTTTTATACAGCAGAAATGAAAAAAAAAAAGAAAGAAAAGAAAGAAAAAAATATTTAGGAATGCCTTTACTGATCTTTACTGATTGAAGTAACTTGCATTGCTGTGGTTTTTTCCTGGTCTCCCTTTCCTCTGCTCCTTGGCACAAGGCACGCTGATTTTGTGTTTGCATCAATCTAGATACTAAATAACCTTTTTTTTTTTTTTTTGGCACAGACTGTTCACTCTGAAGGATTTTTTCCCATGTCTTACCTCCATTCGCTTGTCAACATAGTTACACATTTCAGTGAGGCACCTGAAATAACCTGACATTTTACAAATTGCCAACAGCCTTCTGAGACAAATCTCTGTGCTTTGATGTGCTGAGAGTTGTTCTATTTTTTCAATATGTGCTGTCTTTCTTCCTGACCCTGACAGTGATCTCAGACAGTTTACAGATACTCTTCTGTTAGAAAAGACATACAAAGCCTTACTCCTGGTTTTAGCTGGGAATCAGACTGCTGGTCAAGAGATACTCAACTGAACAACATACAACAAATAATTTGAGAACTTGCACTAGTGATTCCAACAGATTCCCCCAAACAGAAAGGCATTAGGACTAGTCTTGTGTTTCTGCCTCAAAAGATGCTTGCATTAGAATAAAAATGGTACTATTTCTAAAAATAATTTATTTGAACAACTGCAATGAAACTGAATGATCAATGAAGGAAAATTGTGATCTATAATAGAAGCAGAGTCTAAAGCCTCTATAAACTACAAATTATACTTAGTTCTGATCCTAAAAAACCCAGCTCCCCCATAATATGAGAGTGGTTTCCAGAAGTAATTGACAAAGAGAACTCTGATGAGCCATCTGCAATCTCTCGCATAGAATTAAAACCATTATGCAGCATTAAACTCCCTATTCGGTGCTTTTTGCCATTTCCTGAAACTTTTGGAGCTGAAGTGCTCCAGCTAGTTAGTCTCTGAAGGTAAATAATGATGGAAAGTTTGATCAAAGCATCTCAATTGTCAGTAGTTCAAGGAGGAAAAAATGAAGAATAAAACCCAATTCATCTATGGAAATCTTTGCTTAATCTTCAAAAAGTCTACAGACTCTCTTCTTTGCCTCTTGGTACCTGACATCATCTATGGGAACTTGAACAGGTGCATGGTTAGAGTGTGCTTTACCATAGCAAACAGCCTTATTAAAGAGCACCTATACTACTGCATGCATTAAGAGTGATGAAAAATGTGTGTATGTATACCCTTTCCCTACTGGGAGAATATTTCAAGTATTTGAAACATTTTTTAAGTTTCAAAATCACCATAATATATGATCATTTATAATGTTTTTAGTCTCCGGGACCAGTTCTGAAATAATGAAACTTATGTCGATACAAAGCTTCATTCTAAGTACCCCTTTTTCATATTTGATACTGAGACTACATCTTTTAAATAAAAATATATGCCCATACATTAAAATTTAAAAACGTAACTACAATGAAATGAATGGCACTATAACAGGGATTAAAACAGTGCAGGATCCACTGTGAAGACTGAAGCTTTTTAGTCATGATATCCATATGAAATGCTTTGCATTTCATTTAGAACTCAGGATATTCTGGAATTGAAGCCAAATCAGAGACTTAGTTCTAAACCAAATTTTGTGTACCAGAGAAAAAGCAGCTTTCCCCAGGAAAACAGTACAAGATTTTAATAATAATACAAAGAACATAAGTTGATGTACATTAGAAAACAGTATGAAAAAGGCACAAAGGCATTAAAAGCAAGATTCAAAACTTTAGCAAGTAAATGCTGAATGAAAAATTAATAATTAATTACACAAATGCAGTATTTTTTCCCCACTGTGCAGCATTCTAGTTCTGATGTTCAACTTTCAGCCACATTCAGTGATACTCATGTATGCCTTTATATGCTTTCTTCAGTGCTTTTTAAGTGAGAGATCGGTTGATATATTTATTACATACAGTATGCTATTTTATATGCATATAGATATCCCATAATATACACTACATAATTTATTAAATGTAATTAATATCATAGGCATAATTAATATCAAAATGAAAAAGTGAGAGAACTCTGCAAACATGTATGTTAAATCTATGAATTCCAGCTTTAAATTGTAAAATCCAGATAAAATACAGATTTAATAAAGCTATAATAATGATTTACAGCAAAATACGTATTTACAGTTATCTTTATTTGGGATGTATACATATGAATTATCCCTGTATCTTTTTCAGATAAGTATTTTGTAGTGCACCGTTTAGATTACTGTTGAAAATGTACTATATGCATTTGATAAGAGTTAAGTTGTTAGGATATACAGTTAATGGTCTGCTCTGGTTAGATTAATGAGTAATTGGTAGTAATTCTATTACTTCAGTGCTTTGTTTCTGTAAATTTTATAATTACACTCCTTTAAATGCAAGTGTTTTAAAGGAAGGTCTAAGTTTTCCTAGACTTTAATCTTTTTTCTCTCATGTGAAGAAAGCCATGTCTTAAAATTAATACACAGGGTCATGAATTTTGATTGAAAACAGTGGATAATGCCATTTATTCTGCACAATTCTACAAAACTGGGGTTTTTTCCACTTAGTTTTGTGTTAACCCATTGTACCCTTAGAAGGATATTCATTTGTGCCCTAAACTAGTCAGTTAAGCTTTTGAAGGACATGCCTGACATGTCAGTTTCTGAGGGTTAAGATTTAAATAGGAATTTTCTTGTTGCTACAAAGGTCTAGTAGATAATCCACTGTTGCCCAGTTTTTATAAGTAGTTGAAAGAAATTGATTTCGGGTTAGGATCTGGAGGCAATACGTACCCATCAACTTATCTTCACGCATATAGTAACATCCCCAAACAGCCGGGCAGACAGATACAATTTTTTTTCTCTCCTGAATTAAACATTTAATAAAGTCAGTATTATCTCTATTTTATATTTGATTTAAAATTGATACATTTAAGCATGCACTTAGAATTTATGACTTCTCAATGAGCATACTGAGACTTGAACAAATTGGGAAGGTCCTGCTGTGAATTAGTAAATAAAATATGACTTCCTACCTGTGCTCTGCTTTCCTAACATCTCCTGTGTGCACTGCCAGAGTCTGAGTAGGGTGCAAGAGCTATCTGTTCGTGGCTAACATAAATTCTCTTGTATTATATTTCTTTACTGTCTTTCAGGTTTTTATCTCCAGTTTCGGTCACTTACTTGTTTGTGGAAAATGCATCTGAATGCTCAGTTTTATTTGATTCATGAGCTTGTTCATGTTTAATAACTAAATTTTGTCACTTGGATGTAAATTATGACAGTATTTTATGAAAAAAACCCCTTTATATAGTGGCTTTGTTTTCAAAGAGTGTACCTATCAACTAAGAAATTCCTTAATCCTAATCTTACCCCCATGGAGCAGATTGTTAATGATATTAATATTCTGAGTATTACATGTCTTCTTACACAAAAGCTATTCTAAAATCTGCCAAATTTCAAATACATTTGGCAGATCACAGAACGGGTTAGGCTGGGAGGGACCACAATGGGTCCTGTGGTCCATCCTCCCTGCTCCAGCAGGGTCATCCCAGAGCACATTTCACAGGACTGTGTCCAGATGGTGCTTGAATGTCTCCAGTGAGAGAGAGTCTACACCCTCTCTGGTCAATCTGTTCCAGTGCTCAGTCACCCACACAGTAAAGGTCTTCCTCGTGTTCAGGTGGAATTTCCTGTGTATGCCTCTTGTTCTATTGCTTGGCACAACTGAGAAAAGCCTGGCTCCATTGTCTTGGCCACTCAGATACTTATAGACATTGATGAATGAATAGCATTTTCCTGTACCGTAAAAACTTTGAAATAAAATGTACTAGTGTTTAGGAGTTTCGCTCAAGAAATCAGAACATTTTTGTTAAAAAGGCCAAAGATTACCTTAAACTTTGCAGTATGTATATATATGTTTTCTTCAAAACTTTTAAATGAAGACTTACAATAGGAATAACTGAAGATACAGTTTTTAATAACCATTTAAGAAAAGCATGCTATAAAGATTTGGTCCTATGTACTTTGGCTCTGAAAACCAGGTGCCTCTCTCAAGTTGATAGCATTTATGTTACTAGTAAGCCATAAAAGTTGACGCTCATGTTAAAATGCAGGTAGCCAAGAGATGGACACATGTATCTGTGCCCATACAAACTTCCTGAAATAAGTTACAGAAGTCTAAGCAAAAGTTAGAAGTTCCAAACTGGAACAATTTTGAACAGTAATCCACAGTGCTGCTTATATTCACAACCACCATTTTTTGCAAGGCGCACTTGCAAATGTTTTTTCATGAGTCGTAATTCAAATAAAATAATTTTTCCCAATTTATTTTTGGAGGCATGTTCCTTCTCGTCTTCAGTTTTAATATGGTGTTTTTCAGGCCAGATACTTCTTCAGCCAGTGTCAGAGAGGAAATGAAACAGAGATCCAAAGAGAAGCTGCCAGCACCTTATCTATGAAGAGGCTACCACATATCCATAATACATTACACCAGCTTGAGGCAAGTTCAGGCTTTGTGTATTAGTACAGTTTTTCTGAATAATTTATAATTGTTGCTGTGCAAACTGGGTTAGTATTAGGAGTTCTAGAAACATCAGGTTTCAGAATAACCATTCTATTCGTGAAAGTATTCAGTGTGAAATACTGTATTAAAGGAAGAGGTGAAGCTGAGCTTTTGAAATCACTAAAGGCAGGAAATACAGAGTTAAGGTTGCCATGGAAGCCTTAACACTACACCTTTAGGCAGGTAGAATACTATGGTTTTAATTACTTCCCCTTTATCCAACTCTATATAGGTGTCCTTTTTTTATGTGAATTCTAATTATATTGAGTGCTACTTACAATACATATTAATGGCACTGGCTACTCAGCAAACATCAGAAATCAGATATTAGCTGTGGCTGACTCTATCTGGCACTCTTATATTAAAGTAACTGTATGAGTTGTGTCTAGGAAATAATACTATGGCTAACTTACTGGCCAAGGAATTAAAATGCACATCTTCTGAGTTAGAATTTCACAGTACAGCCATCACATTTCAAAGTATCATCACATGAAGAACTAAATCTTAGAAAACAGAATTAATCTACAAGAGGTAAACTGAAAACAGTAACTTCAGTATTCTTCAATTTAACCAGCATAGTGGTACACTCTTCAACAAGGTGTGAAAATAAAACATTTGCGATTTGCAAATGTATCTTCTTCCCTCCAGCAGTTCATATTTTACTTCACAGGACATAGCTCTTTCTCCTTCCCCTCCAGTTTCCTTCCCAACAACTTGGTGAGCAGTATCAAGCCTCTGCAAAGCTTGCATTAGGCTACAAATCTGAATATTCTCTCACCCAATTCAGAATTCCTGCATCTGCCAGATAAAGGGGCGGGTTTATGTGCGGTTATGTCTTCTTTTAATTGGCTATTCTCAAATGATATGCAAGGAATGCACAGACGTTGAACATTAGAAAATTGAAATTGAGACACCTGCCAGCAAGCTAGCAGCTTGAGTATGGTAACTGGAAAGGTGTGGAAACTGCTCAGAAAAGTCCTCTGTCCATCACAGAGGTTCATATAATGTTCGGGAGGACCTGTTTCAGGAGAGGGCACACTTGCAAATGAAGTTTTTAGTACATTCAATAAAGTTTGGAAGATTGAAATCAAAATAGCATAAGTAAAAGGATGCACCATGAGAATAATGTTAAAATAAGCATCATCATGCAGTTTTTCTTTCTCAAACTGCTGGTAGCAGTTTTGTCAGTACTGTTTGTGTAATAGTCAATGTACTTCTAGAATGCATAAACATTAAAACAGGTGAGCAGGATGTTCAGATAAAGTAGATCTTTATATCTACAATTTTCATTGGCAATTATTTCCTAGATAGCTGAAAAAAAAAAGGCTACAAATGTGCAAGCAAGTATCTGTAGTGGGCTGACCCTGTCTGGATGCCAAGCACCCACCAAAGCCATTTTACCACTCCATTTCTCATCTGGACAGGGGAGAGAAAATATAACAAAGGTTCATAAGTTGAGATAAGAACTGGGAGAAGTCACTCACCAAATACCATCGTGGGCAAAATAGACTCAACTTAAGGATATTAACTGAAAAAATCAGAGCAGGATAATGAGAAGTAAACTAAATCTTAAAATGCCTTCCCCCCACTCCTCCCTCCTTCTCATACATACTCTCTTAGCACTCACATGTAAAAAACACACTGTTTATTTTACAATATTTTTATAATCTTCAGCTGAAACTGCAAAACCAAAGCTGAGTGATATCTCTAGGTAAGCTTGGTGTAATAAAACAGAAATGACAAGTTGACATAATCAGTCTAGTGGCATAAACTGTGCTTTCTGTATGGTCAGAAAAAGCATTGGAGGAAATAACAGCCACTGATAAACCTAAGTAAGAAATAAAAGCATTAGTCAGGGATCAGTATCTTTTAAAAATTCCAGTAGGGGTGTACTGCTACAGAGCTGTGTAGGAGATGTGCAATACATTTCTGGTGGCAAGACAATGAAATGTTGGAAGTGGGTGCTGGAAAATTAGCATTCACTGGCAACAGGACAGAGTTTAGAAATATTGGACCATAAGGCATCTCAGGGAATTATGTCATACAGTTGCTTTCAAAATTAAATCTAGTCTTAGTTTGAGAGTACCACATTTACTTGAATATAAGGTAACACTTATATTTCTTCATCTGTTCCAGGAATAAAAATAGCGGTTGTAAAATTGGTCCAGAATCCCTCCAGGCCCACCTGATGTAAGAGTGAAGTTTTTTCTAGACTGATGAAAATGCGGACAAAAACCTTGGGCTCAGGGAAGAGGATGACATTTACTCTCCTCCCCTCTTTTCTCCACTTATATATTAAATGCAGATCCTGCAAAGGAAAATGATGGAGAAGTGATCCCACTCACTGAAAGAATCCTGTGTGTGGGGAGGGAAATTTGTGATTAGGCAGGAGAAAAGAGGGCAAGGAGAAGATATAAAGGAGTAGGAGGAGGGAAGAGACACTAAATAGCACCAATGGATGAGAAGTGAGGCAAGTGTGAGGTGCTGGCTCCCGCACCTTCAACGGGAATAAACATCCTTGGTTTCCTTAGAGATTGTGGAATTTAAACTCACCTGGTACTGAACAAAGAGTACAAACAAACAGAACAAAATCGCTGATGTAAGGGAGGAGCAGTGGTACCCCAGCTGAGAGCCGTGAAAGAAGTCATATCTGCAGGCTGTGAGCTGCTCTAGCAAAGATACCTATGTCCTTAGTTACCTCTATTTTCTCCCACATGGAGTCAGTGATGGCTGCCATCTGTGATTACTTTTCAGTCATTGCTTCTTTTGCACCCAGTCCATGTTTAGGGAAGCTACTCCTGAAGCTATGAGCTTCTTGAAGAGCAGCAACCTTCGGAGTACCAGAAAAAACATTTATAGAAGGTTTATGCTTGTTAATTCTTTTGCCCTTTAATAGCACTTTTTGCTCCCTTGCTTGTATTAACCTCACCCAAAATATTTGGAGAGCATAATAATATGACATATTGGATTTTACTTTCATGAACCAAACAAGCCAATTTTAATTTTCTATTCTCACATAATTGCTCCGAGGTTGCCTAAACAACCCTCTAAGAGTTTCTTTCTGGTTTTGGTGCAGCTAGGATTCCTTTGTTTCGAATGTGTCAACTAGACCTGAACAAACAATTGCAGTTCAAATCTTTTCACTGCTTAATATAGTTGAATGGGATTCCCTTGTCTTTTCCATGGGAATGGTAGCTCCTAGCCAGTGTGCAATCAACTGGTACAGATCTGGTTTTACATGGAGAAAAACAGGTACCATGCAAAATTAGGCAAAATGCAGACCTTTGTAGTGCTTCTTGATGTTCCAGCTCTGTACTGCTGCTCTTCCAGGACTTTGAGCAGGATAGTGGCCATGTTGATTGAGAGGAGGCTTGAGATTCAGACAGCACAGCCATCTGGGGTTTTTTTCCATCTACAGGTATCCCACCAAGAGACTCAAAGTAGCATTCCTTTAAGAGATACCGATAACTCCTGCCAAGTTTACAGATGTTGTCCCAACTGGTTGGCCATCCTGGGCAAGGGTATCAGAACAGGGTTTGGCAGCTCAATAGCTGGCTATGAATATACACGCCAGGAATATGCTACTTCAATGCTGCAAAATAACACTCTTTCTCCTGCACCATCCTGTGCTTTGCCTTGCCTGAAGCCATCCATCTCTTATTTGATTGTTGGATTACTTGGTATTTTTGCAAAGGAGCAGGCACTGAGCTGCTGATGGTTTCCAAGCTTGCTCAAGTCTGCCTCCATCAAAGTGCTCTAGACAAAGAAGTGTTCTAAAATAGCAGGGGAAAAACCCCAAAACAACTAACTTAGAGCTGAAAATCTTGTCATCACGGTTAAAATTCTCCATGTTTTATCACTTCAGGCTTCAAGATGAGGTGACTGTGTATTTCTCCTGTTAATATCTATGATTAATCACCTTGCTTACTTTGTATCTGTATGTACAGTTCCACCTTAGCTGACATAGATCACCATGTTTTTGTATCATATATTAATTTAGGGAATGGCAAGACAGAAAAGGGATTTCAGTAAGCCTGGCAAGTATAAACAGAGGCTTTCCCCACAAGATAAATAATGTTAACTCAACAAAATCAACCTGGAAACTAATCAAAATTATAAAAGGATGTGATTGAGACAAAGCTTAAATCTTAGAGAAACCTGTCAGAACTGGAGGAAATGTAGCAATAAATATGGAAGAGAAGTAATCAATTAGGTGGACTGTCTACACTTAAATGTGTTAATAGATAAACACTGTTTAAGTGAAGAATTAAGAATGAAAAAAAAAAGATGAATCATCAGATTTTCTTGGAGTGAAGCTTTCTTTGTCCCTAGAGCTCTGTTCCCCTACTCAGGATCTTATCTTTCCCAGTACTCATATTTTATTACTTATAGAAGAGCATGAAATATACAGGTCATTTATTTCACAAGCCAATAAGGACAGTCTTGGTATTCCACGTTTCTTTGCCCATGATTCTGTTCACACCTCTGATTCTCAAGTGAACACACCCCAGGGTTCAGTGTGTATTTGGCTTCTTTTATATTTTTCTCTTTTATCTTCATTCTTGGGGATTTCTGGGTTTGTACCCATGCTGTAGAAAAGTATACTTCATGCAAGACAAATATGTGAACAAGGTGAAATGCAGAGGCAGATGGAATCATCTTTGTGATATCTAAACAAAAAACTGTGAACGTAATGAAATACTAAAGCATTTGCATTACTGTGTGAGCTTGAGCTGAAAGACTAAAGCTGATGCAACAGTTATTCATATGTGAAATTAAAGCCTTAGTTTCCTTGCTGTTGACCTGTCATTACTGCATGCAGAGTATCATTTCAGACTTTTAGAAGCTAATGAATATAGACTCCTAGATGAATGAATATGTACATATAAGCTACTTGTTTACGCTTGCCTAGTCTGCATTAATTTTGATCTTTTTCACTCTAATGATATAGAAGAAGGAACTGTTGTGGAACTACATCTTCACCCCCCCCCCCCCCCCCGACTCCAACACCAGAGAATACCTTGGTGTTATGATGGAAGCCTGTACACATAGTTTGATTTTTAGTGGAAAATACATAGAACTCATATTTCAGAGCTAGCAGGTGAAGCCCAACCACAGCAATTGCCATCCAGCTAAGTAACGCAGCCTCATTGTAACTATGCAGGTTCTGAGCATTGCACACAACTAACCTTAGACTGTTGCCACTCAGACTAAAGATTTTTTAGCTCAGTGCCTTCACTGTAGCTTATGAGGTGGTGTGTGGGAAATGAGAAATGGGCAACTGAGGAAGCTGTTCTTTTCTGCCTCAGGAGGCAGTATGCCTTGCTGCTACTCCCATAGTAATGATTCATGCTGGGTTTCTTATGGTTGTTTGTGATTGGAGGAGGTTTGCCTTAATTTCTCATTCTTGCTTTTCCCATGGCTGATTACTTTTAGAGGTCAAAATGTTGAAACAAGAGTCTGTAAAACATGCATCTGTAAATTAACTTTTGGAAATATGCACCCTGACTCTGGAAAATCAGATTGTTAGGTGACTGCTTTAGCTGTCTTTTATTCCAGACTCTTCCTGGGATACACTTGGTCCCAAGTAGTAGAGGTTCTATAAGAGGACAAACAACCCTTTGTTAAAGCGACATCTTTAACATGGCTATTTTTGTCGTGCTTTATAAGTCTGTAATATACATTGGTAATACTCCGGGCTTCTTCAATTTTTATGTGGAGATTGGCATCTAGTGTATCAATATCTTCCTCTTATGCTCACTGTAGTTTAATAAGCCTCTGGTAGCTACAACCTCACTTAAGCAGAAAATACCATGAAAATACTGAAAGACATCCTTGCAAGGAGCGTGTTCCACCTGGGGCATCCCAATATCCCTGGCAGTGTATTGGAGCAATTAAACCTAATGTTTACAAATTTAGGGAATCTCAGGGAGTTAATGGAAGTATTTGCAGAACCTAAGATGAGGTATATCCCTGCAAGATAATACGTGGTGCTGGAGCTTGGGCAACTCTGATGGATTAGAAGCATGCTGTTTGCATGGCACAACTGAAGAGCTGAGCCAAATATTGTAGGTCCTATCCAGCTTACAGTGCTGGCTCTTTCTTTGCGATAGTACTAGCGTGGATGTGCTGGAATCTGCATTTTTGGGGGGACAGTTTTAGAATGGCTGCCGTGTTTCTTCCTCGTTTTTCCGGTAACGCTGTCTGTGTTGAGTGTCTGCAGAGTGTCCGCAGAGCAGAGGGACGCGGGCCCGTGTTTTGGCAAGGCAGAGGGCTGGGAAGTTGCAGCAGCCACGTTCCAGAGCGGGCTCCGCGCCGCCTTCGCCCGTGACTCCGTGACACCGGCCCGAGCCGCCGGGCGCGGCGTTGCCGTGGAGACGGCGCCGCAGGGGCCGGGGGCGGGAGGAGGCGGCCCGGGCGCCGCCAGCACCCCGAGCCCTCCCAGCTCCGCTCCCCCCCCGCCGCCGTTCCCTATTATAGAAGAGCTTCCGGCGGCGTGAACCACTCTGACATCATCCTCCGCACCCCGGTGACGTCAGCGCCGGGAGCGGGGCGTGACGTCGGTGCGTAGGGGAGCGCGGTGACGTGTTCTATTTAAAGCTCCCCGGGCGGAGGATGGAGGCAGAGCGGGCAGGTGCCGCCGCGGGCAGGAGCTCGCTGGCTGCGTGCGGCGCGGGGCTGTAGGGCAGGGCGCGGCTCCACTCCGCTCCTCTCGCCTCTTCCTTTCCCGTTCCCCGGGAAGGAGGAGCGGGACGGAGGAGCGGGCTCCGCGCGGCGGCTGCGCCTGCCCGCCGCGAGGGGACGAGCGGGCGGTGGCGGAGGTGTGAGGCGGAGGCGGGGGATGCGAGCGGGCGCAAGCAGCGGCTCGGTGGCGCCGGAGCAGCCGGGCACCGCCTGAAGCGGCCATCGCTCCCTCCCTCTGTCCCACTGGCGGGGCTGAGCCCGTGGCCCCGCCGCAGAACAGCGCGGGCTCGACGGCGGCAGCCCCTCCCGCCGCTCGCTGTCAGTGACCGATCCGCCGCGCCCCAGGACGATGCCCGCCCGTTCGCTGCAGAAGAAGGCGTGACGGCGAGGAGCGGGCCCGCCGCCGCGGGAAGGAGGAGCGGCGCCCCGCATCTCCGCAGCCGGGGGTGGGCGGGCGGGCGGATCGGGGGAACGCGGCGCCCCGGTGCCCGCGGGCGACGCGCGGCCGCAGCTCGTCGGTAGCGGCCTCTTGCCGGGAGTCCGATGCCAGCGCCGGTGCCACGGCTCGCTCTGCCTTCTGGGGAAAATGCATCCGTGCCCGCCACGCTGCTGGCGGCCGTGCTAGGGGGAGCGGTGGCGTGGAGCTCTGTGCGCACCGCCTGCCCCATCCCGCTCCGCCTCTGAGGCACACAGAGCCCTCCGCGGCCGCGCACGTCCCGGCGAGAAGCGCCGCAGCCGCCGCCAGCCTTTCGCAGAGAAGGCGAGCGCCTCCCCGTTCTCCTGCAGGAGGGGATCCGTCAGTCCCCGAAGTCGCCGCTGCCGCCCGCCCGGGGCCCGGAGCCGCTGCCTGCGGGCGCCCGGCGGAGCCGGTGGCCATGGGAGCCCGGCCCGCGGGGGGCGCTCCCTAGGGCGCGGGCGGCCCCGTTCGGCCCCCGGCAGCTGCGGCGAGCCCAGAGCAGCGGCCCCCGCTGCCACGGGGCTGCAGAGCTGCCGGCGCGGCGAGGAGCGCCCCGGGGACGCGGCACCACCGGTGCCAGGCGCTGCCGGCCGCCATGGGGTAAGGATGTCGCGGGGGCCGCCGGGCTGGTGCCGGGGCTGGGGGTGGGAGCGGCTGCCCGCGGAGCTGTGGGCGCTGCTGGATGCGCACGGAGCCGAGGGGTCTCACTGGTGGGGTGCGCCAGCAGCAGGAATCCTGCTGCAGTCGGTGCTGTGCATCAGCCCGGTGAGGGGAGAGCAGCGCGATCCGTGAGGGGCGCACCACGATCTGCAGAGGTTTGTCTCCGCCGTAGTAGCCACATCGGAATTCTGGAAGAGCGGTCTCGGCTCCCAGTTCCCCACCGTGAGGACCTTTTCTGGGTTGTTAGGCGATGTTCAGACCTGAGAACGAGTGGTTTAAACTCAGTGCGCTAGGGGGAAATTCCAGAACAGCGAAGGCTCGCTTTCACTCTTCTGGAGTCTTCTGAGAATATCGAACAACGTGTGAATTTCTCAATAAATTGAAGAAGGCTCTAAGGAAATCGGCTTCACAGCAGGTTCCCTAGTAAACTGGGGAATCCACTTGAGGGTTTAGTGAAATGAGAAGGAATAAAATCTGTAAAATTAGTCAGATCTCATAGAAATTGGTAGATAAAAAAGCGACATAGATACCTATGAAAACTTTGCGCAGTCGTATCCTTAGGAATTTGTATAGTGATACGAAAAAATAGTCCATGCTGCCGAGCTTGTCTGATAGTGGAATGGAACTCATACATGTTCCAAAGCAACAGAAACCTGGTATGATCTGGCAAACTGCAAGTTGAAGGCAGATTTTCAGAGCATTAAAAAGACACTGTTTTAGTTAGATTCTATGACAGTAGTTCAAAGTCTACAAAAGTTACAAATCATGTCCTTTGTGTTTTGGTCACTTAGGAATTAGGATGTGAAACTGGCATATTACTGTGGGAGTTACAGATGTCTGTTTCCTCAAGCTGTCTAGGACACTTGGATTCTTCAATTTATTAACTTCCTTGCATGTGTGGTGGTAACAGCTGCATCCTTGTCTCTGCCCTATCACTGTGGGTCACAGTACAAGATGTAGGAAGGAATGACTCCTTACTCCTTAGGCTAGTTTTTATTTTTCTGGTGTCTTCTCTTCCATTAAAAAAATTCAAACAGAATAAACCCAGACTTGCAGCTGTCTACATATCCAAGAAAATGATGTTTCAAAACTCTGCCAAAAGGCTAAATGATATTTTTTTTTTTTTTGATATATACCTAAAACTGCTAGTCAGACATAGGATTATGTAAAATTAAAATAATGGAAACCCTCTCATTTATTTAAAATCAATACTGTGTTTGTAGATATTCGAGTTAAGTGTATCATATTACAAATCCAGGGAACTGTTGAAGAGGAGCAAACATTCTGTCTCCAGAACTCCAGTTCTGCTGGTGTTTTAGTGTCATAGCTTCTTAATAAACAGTACAAATCCCTATCTCTAGAGAGTTGAAATAATCTTAAGAACCACAGTTGTTGATGACTTGAGTAGTATCTTGGTACATTAAGGTCAAGAAGATGAAATTTACTAGCAAATACTTTAAAGACATTTTAGACAGTATACATTGGGGTATTGCAATATAGAATTCCTTTACAGATCACCTTCTAAAAGAGACAATAGACCCTGAAATGTAGGAATGTTACTGGTAAGCCCCCATCTCTCTATATCTGAGTGAGCACACCCAAGCCAAGGCCAGCACCCACTTAGTGGATCTGTGGTTGCATATCAGACGTTTGTTACTGTTCAGAGCACAGGTCTTGATTCAGTAGCTGTTTTTTATTAATTTCTAAATGCAAGTGCCTATGGATTTCAGAGTATTTCTACACCAAGGTACACTGGCCTTTTAATTCAGCAGTTGATACTCTATAATCTACTAAGGTCTAAAAATTGAGTGTTCTAGAAGAAAGTTGCAAAATCATTGATAATTCAATGTACCTGGGTCACATGAGGGTCTGTGTATTATATTCAGTACTTAATGGAAACTCCTATGCTGTGTAAGCTTGTAGAGTGATCTTGTAGTACCTGGCTGGTGGAGAGTTTACCTATTTCAATGGTTAGAACACAGAAAATTTGGGGTGGGGAAGCTGGCTTGCCAAACCAGCAGTGGCTTTCTTAGTCTGATTTCATATAATGAAGAATTCACTGTTCTGCTGGTGTAGTTCAGACTGTTCGGCACGTGGAATACCATCAGGCAAGCCAGGTAATTATGCACTGGGTATGTGATGGAAACCAGCTGGTGAGTAACTGGGCTCTGGGCCATGCTGCTATTAAACATTTTTTTGGGAAACTTGAAACTAGAGAAATGGTCTGTAGAGTAGTTCACGACACTTTCTTACTGCTGTATTCTGTATGTTTGTGGGTGTCTCTCGTCTCACAGGGGAAGGTAAGTGAATCAAGCCCTTTGGATTGTATAGGCCAGACACACAGAATGTCCAGTTTTGTTTCTCTATCTGCCAGTCTGTCTGACTTCTCCCAGTTCCTCATTCCTGTTGCATGAAGAAAAGTTCCTATCAATAGTTACTGTTGAGTGGTATAACCATTGTGGACAACCTTTTGTTGGGTTGACCAGCTACAATATAGCATTCTTTAATAGGGAAACATGAATTTTGTGTAAAAACTATGTTCTGTCCTAGTTGATAACATGTATTCATGTGTTCATTGTCAGTACTGCACAATCAGTCTTCTTTGAGCAGAAGTCTGATTGCATTAAAAATCCTCAAGAAACAGCTCTAAAGCATACTCAGGATTTATATTGGCAGTTTAGGCTGTTGTATGCATTGACCAGGTAAGTACTGTTAAAGCTGGAACCATTGCCATATTTTTGTTGTCACTGGTACTGCTTGTACTTCGATCTGTGAGCAGGGAAAGTAGAGATTTTGTTAGTGGACTGTGATGCAGTCGTTGTTTAGGCTGGAATGAATACACTTCTTGCCAGACACAGTGGGGAAGCTGCACAGCTGTGAATTCTGGTAGGGATGCAGACATTGATGTCCTGTTAGACATAATCTTAAGTATTAATTCCTGATTTATTAATGGGTAGTCTCTCCATAATTTCTTTACATGATGGCCTTTACATGATGGCTGTGGATAAATATCTAAATTTAATACTTGCTTTTCCCATCACTCATGCTGGATTATAAGGAATTACAAGGCAAAAGCTTCTGTAAGATGTGCTCATCTCTGTCATGTCATGTTAATTAAGGTGTCTTTATAAAGGCTTCATCTTCAGTTTTGTTGGACTATATTTAGTATGTTATCTTCGTAAAGGTGGTTATGAAATGTGTCAGTTTGAGATGGCAGAATTAGAATACTAGGGTTCTTAAAATGGCTGGAGATTATTGAGAAAGATTAGTACCTTAGGGTATATTTTTTGGTGCTGTACTTGCTTAGAAATAAGTATTTTAATTTTTGGTAATCTGCAGCTGGTTGATCCACTCCTAGCTCTTACACTGTTTGAAGTATGTGGAGTTAGTCAAACCCATTTCTTTAAACAGGACAAACTGCAGCCTTGTCCTGAAATGTTTGTTTGCTTTCTGGATCTGGGTTGCAGTACATGAACACTATAAAGCTGTTGAGGGCCAGAAGCATTACTGATCATTGAATTTGTCTAGGCTCAAATTCTTTAACCTGTTTTCCTTCCACAAGACTTTATGGTAGCTTTCCCAAAACTTTGTTTTAGCAACACTTTCATCAGCTGTGCTCCTCTGACACAAATACTGCAGATAGTAGAGCAGAAGGTGTAGCATCTTGGCACTAGTTCAGCATTACTGCAAGTCCTGGCCATCTTGCTATCTCAGAGGTAAAACAAGATGCCTATTGTGTGAAAGCAATGGCAGCAAAATACTTTATGTTGTCTTCTGTAGCAGAATGGAGAGTCTTAACAAGTTCTACGGATAACACCAACAAAACTTGATTATCTGTAAAGAATTAGTAATGTATAGATACCAAGACAGACTGTATGTAAATCAGCCTGAAATGGTTAATAAACTACTTTTCTGGCAACAATATGTGTAGACCTCTACCATGCTTAAATTATATTCAGTCACAGTCATTTTATGACTGCAAAACAAGCATGAGAAATCTGAACCAGATCTTCTGGCCTGGCAACACATAAATGAGTGTCCTGATCATCATGAGGGGATGATTGCTGATCTAGAGAAGGTATTTGTAATGACTTATGGTTTCAATTAATCTGGTTTGGTACTTCCATGCATTATTAGGATTTTATAGGCCAACCCTTTAGGAAAAATCCTAACTCTGCTGAAAAGAAACATTTAAGTCCTTCCCATTCATCATGTTGAGATAATTTTTATTCTCAGTGCTTCAAGGCAAACATTAGATGTGTGTGTGTTCTTTGTGTGTGTGTGTTCTTGTGATTTCTTTTTCCCAAACAGTGCTTGCCCTACCACAGTAACCATTATCTTTGCAGGGCTCAATTAGATGTTGAGCCAAAATCTGAGAAAATACGGAGTCTTGGAACCACAGAGATTGCAATGGCTTGTAATTCTGTAACAGGTCAGCACTTTTGATCAGGGAAGGCAATGACACTTAACTAGAGCAATGACACTTAACTAGAGCTCTGCCTGCTAGTTAGTAAAAGTTTTAAGTAGAATTTCGATACCATTTTAATGGGAATTTTTGTTGCAAAACATTTATTAAATATGTTTGTCTTTTAAAACTGATTTGATTTAAAGGTCTTAGCTAGTCACTCTTTAAATCATTGCTTTTCAAATCTGTGTCTAGACATTAGTGTACTTCAGAGAAGAGCATTATCTTATGATGTAACACTAATTTACCAGTAGTTTCTGATTAGTATATATTCTGATTGCCTTGGACATCATTTTAGTTGAGGCTATGGTTTTCCAATGTATTCCAGATCACTGACCCTCTAAACATTGCAGATACTTAAACCAGGTTAGAACTTAGTTCTTCTTCTCCTTTAGATATATAGGTAATTTTGAAGCTGTGGAGGCCTAAAGTAATTACCAAGGACCAAGGTCTCTGCTAGTTCAAAAGTTAAGAGATGCTTAGTAAGGAAACCAGTGTGGTGTATTGATACCCAGCCAGGCTGAGACTAGGTCTGGAAAGGACCTTGCATGAGTTTGTATCTATATGCCTGTGTTTTAACAATGTGCACTTTGTATCAGAGACAGTCTTGCATTGAAGAAGAATCTCAGGCGTCTCCATGTGTGTAGTTATAGTGTTAATAGCAGGTAACTGTGACAGTGAACAAAGAAACAAAGTATTCTGTATTTTTTAAAGTGGAGAAAAACCCAGAATCCACCTCTTCTTATTTTTTTCTTCTTTTTTTAAAGATACCATGAAACATGTATTTAAATGCCCTATTTAAAAGCCCTACTTAGGTGAAAGCTTTCTGTAAAAAAAATTCCGAGGAGCATGCTTTCTAGTTCAGGGTTTTGTGCTGTTTTTCCTGCAAGGCTTTTTCAGATATATTCAATCTTAAACGTAAGGTGTAACGGGTGTGAAAGCATTGCATTGTGAAAAATCTGCTTTTATATCCAGTTTTGATGGTAGGCTTCTTTTCCCCATTCTGTATAAAGTTTTTAAAATTTCCCAAGGCTCAGCCATGTGAGAGCCATCAAAATTAGTATTGTGTTCAGGACAGAAAGATTAGAGGGGAGAAGAGGCTAGAGGGAGCTGTGGGTTTATTCTACCTGGGCCTTGCACTATGCAGTGGTGAGCTCTGTTTTGTCTACACAGTGTCCTGGTAGTGGCATTACTCCATTCTGTGAAGTAATGGAACTGTGTTTCAGTACTATATTGATTTTTGGGAACTGCATCACAATCATGCTTCTGGCAACAGAATGCACTCTGATACGCTTCTTTGGTGGCAAGTAGTGATGATGAATGTCAGTCATTGTTAAAAAATTAGTCTAGAAAGATACTGTTTAAACATGCAATAGACGATGGTGGATTGCCAGATACAAGCATATTTTGACATTGCAGTAACTAGTCATGATTTTGGGTTTTTTTAGTTACAGTTATCAAGTTAGCTAACTTAAGCAGACTGCATCACTCGTTTGCTGTAACGGGACAGGAAAACTTGAAATACATAGCTCCTTCAGGTTTTTCTTCTTCTTCCACATACATGCAAATGATTCACAGGCACTGTTTTGTTGATGTTTGTGGCTGTGCTCTTTGCCGACATCCTGATTGTTAAATTTGCACAGATCCTGCCGCGAAATGGTAGGAACCACAGAAGTCAAGCACTGCTTCTTCCACTTGTCTGCTACAGCACCCATGTTTGTGTAGTGAACTATGTCAGTACTGTAACCTAGCTGACTGCAAATATAGGGGTGTGCACAAGGGAAGGGCCACTACAGGTAGGATAGAGCTACCTTTTGCTACAGCAGTGTCTGTTTATTCTGGTGGGAAATGTTCACAAAGATCTGAACTCAGATCTACCTGTGTTGAACTTTGATCCTCAGTCTTGAAAGCTCAGGTCTGGAAAGGTTTTTTGTGATTGCTCACTAGCTTGAATCTCAGCTTATTGAGAAATGTTATTTTTTCCCCTTTGAATAGTGTATTTTGTAGTAAAACAAAACAACACCAAAGCCAAACCCAAACAAACAAAATCCCTAAGCCCAAACTGTACTAGGTAATATTGCTGAGTATAGAATTCGGGTTTGTAAAATGCTTTTAAATTACTTATTCTGTAAATAGTATGCTGTAGTCTTGGATCCACAGTCAATCTTGAAACTCTTCTTGTAATAGGACATATGATGAGGTCTTCTTTGAGTTTTGAAAACTGAGGAATGAGCTTTAAATGGTCAACACTTTACAGTGAAGTATTGGTGAAATAAATCATCTTTGACATGTATTCTCACAATTCCTACTTCTTAGGCCTGTTACTTTCCAATAGACTGCTAGCCCTGGCTTGCCTGTACAAAATTCTAAAAGAATGTGCTGTGTGGTATTGGAGAAAACAGTGTTTTCTCCAGTATGACTTACTGTGGAATACGCAGCCATGGCAGGTGTCCTAGGGTACTTTTCATGCTTACGAAAATAAGCATATGCAATAATACGTGCTGTGTATCTCTGTTGTCAAATGACTGTATGCAGTAAACTGGGGTCCTAAGCAGATATTTGGATGATTTGCTTTAACCAGAATACCTGTGATTTTGCGCTGGGTTTTTCACTGACTGTGTGTGACTAAAAAGTTAACCTGCAATTAGACAAGAACACTTCTGTTGGATTAATTTACATTCAGCTTCTGCATACTGATTTCCAAGTGCTTTTTTTAGCGATCAAGTGTATGTCCCTTTTCTACATCTAGACGTATGGAGGAACTGGTTTCTACGAGGAAACAGTTAGCAGTGCTTGGGAATAGGTGGTGTCCTGCTGATTTGAATTCTAGGTACTCATGGTTCTCAGAAGCACTGCACAGCTCAGCATGTCTGGCTATGCATGATAGTAAAATTCACAGGATCTTTCAGAAGTTTTCACGAAAAAGACACAGGTGCTGAAGTAATGATTATATAATGGTCTATTTTGGCTGAATTTTGTGAAATGAGCACTGAACACTAGATTCCCTAAGATAACCTCACATCTGAATGTAAATGCTGCCCATGTCTCTTACATTGCATCTTAATGGGCCACTTGAGATCTGAAGTAGTTTTTACTAAGTTATGTATTTGGTGACCTTAAATGAAAACAAACCAACAAAAACTTCTCCTTTTCTCCTCATCAATTACAGTTTTTAAAATCAGACTGCAACAAAAGCTAGAATAGTTCTATTACTGGGAGGGAATGATGAAGAGTATTATAGGGGCCTTTTCTATATGCCACTTTTATTGTTAGCAGGATTGGAGAATTAATATTATTCTGGGGTGAAGGTAGACAAGGAAAGACAATCTGCTTCTTCCCCAGTTGTTCTTAAAAAGAACAATTTTACTTGGCATTAAAATACATTTGAAGACCTCTTCTCTTCTCCTCCTTAGTTACAACAGTAAATCCAACATTTAATGGATACTGCTGGTCTTGAGTGCTCAGAGATGGACATGGTACTCCTCAAATCACTTACACTAAGTCAGCCTTTACAGATTGAATACACATCTAGATCTTGTAAAGGTTATCTTCTGCTCCACCATCTTGTCTTTTTGTCTTGGTACTTCTGCCACTGGCTAATGTTTTTGTAAAACCCAAGACTTTGCTTATTCAGGGAACCCTAAATCATTTTGTCTTACATCTGTGCCATTCACCTTCCTGAAGAACTGTTACTCTTCATTTGCTTGTAACACTGGAAAAATTTTTGCAGTTAAGTATGTTATGAGTACTTCCTGCTCATGGCATTCTATTTACTAGATTAACCAGTCTGTTTGTAACAAAATCTTTTAGTGAGTGGGAAATGGCAGTTTCTGCTATGTGGACTAGTATGTGATGCTTCAGTTAAGCCTCTTTTGGACATAAACATGTGAGCACTTAAGTGCTCCAGTTTGAGAAGACGACACCATGTTTATCATACAGCTATAAAATGTCTTTAAATGCAGCTTTCTTTAAAACTGACTTTGCAATGCAGCCATTCTGTAAGTAGCTAATGAACCTGCTTGGTTTTGGCCACTGTTTTTTTCGTGGATACAGAAATACTGGGGCTTGGTTTTTTACATTTAATACCTGTTAGGATATTTATGCAAAGGTGTGAGTGAGGAAGGCTTTTCTAGTTCTTGTTTCACACATAGGTTTTGAAGGCATTGAACCCTACCAGTTCATTCGGGTACCATGTAAGGAAAATTTTTCATTAAAAAAAGGTCATGCTGAAATAACTAGCTCTTAACAAACACTGGTTGCTACTCTTTGATTACATGCTTCTTAACTGTAGGAGCCAGCATTTATTTCTGAATGTTTTTATTGAGCTGTTAAATATAGGCCTCTAAAGTAGGCAATTTGAGCCAAAAATTCTGCACCAACTGTATGGTATCCATTTTTTTGCTCAGTTTTTCAAAATGCTGAGCAGTATTCTGAGATCTGATTTTTTAAAATTATTTTCATTTGAGTAAAGCCCTGACACCTACCTGCTATCTTGGCATTGAAACTAAGGTCATTGTAAATGTCTTTCAGAAGTATAAGCTAAATTTCGAAGTGATGTTTGCAAAGTGGTTGCTGATCTAGTTCTAGTATAACTAACACATAATACTTTGTCTTTACCACCCTCCACCAGCACAATCAAAGTAAGTACATGAGCTGTCATGAAGAAATGTTTCTTTACGTTATTTCAATAGCAATACCTGAGGATAGTACTGATACAGTTGTGTTTCCAGAACTGTCACCTTCACAGAATCACAGAACAGGTAAAATAGGAAGGGACTACAGTGTATCATGTTGTCCAGCCTCCCTGTTCAAGCAGGGTCATCCCAGAGCACATTCCACAGCATTGTGTCTAGACAGTTCTTTAATATCTCCAGTGAGGGAGACTCCACAACTTCTGTGGTCAAGCTGTTCCAGTGTGTGGTTACTTGCAAGAAGTTCTCCCTCATGTTCAGGTGGAACTTCCTGTGAATCAGTTTCTGCCCACTGCCTCTTGTTCCATTGCTTGGCACCACTGAGAAGATGGTCCACCACTAGTCCATTGTCTTGACACCCTTCCTTCCAATACTTGTATACGTTGATGAGGTCCCCTCTCAGTTGTCTCTTCTCAAGGCTGAACAGGCCCAGCTCCCTCAGCCTTTCCTCATAAGAGGTGCTCCAGACCCCTCACCATCTTTGTAGCCTCCGCTGGACCCACTCCAGGAGCTCCATGTCTTTCTTGTCCTGAGGAGCCCAGAACTGGACACAGCTCTCCAGGTGAGGCCTCGCCAGGGCTGAGTAGAGGGACAGGATCGCCTTCCATGACCTGTTGGCAATGCCCTTCCTAATGCCCCCCAGGATACCATTGGCCACCAGGACACTCTGCTGGCTCATGGACAGCTGGGTGTCCACCAGGACCCGCAGGTCCTTCTCTGCAGAGCTGCCCCCCAGCAGGTCAGCCCCTTCCTCCCCAGGTGCAGGACCTGGCATTTGCCTTTGCTGAATTTCAGATGGTTCTTCTCTGACCATCTCTCCATCCTGTCAAGGTCCTTCTGAAGGGCTGCACAGCACTCAGGGCTATCAGTCACTCCTCCCAGCATTTTGTCGTAAGTAAATTTGCTGAGGAGAAATCTGCCCATTTTTACAAGTCAAGGATGAACAAGTTAAACAGTTCTGGGCCCAGTATTGAACCTTTGGGAGACACCGCTAGGGACAGGCTTCCAACTTTGCTGCTGATTTTGACCCTTTGGCATCTGCTATTCAGCCAGTTCTCAATCAACCTCACTGTCCACTCATTCAGTCCACACTTCCTGAATTTGTGTATGAGGATGTTGTGAGCGACCGTGTCAAAAGCCTCACTGAAGTTGAGTAGACAATATTGACTGTTCTCTGCTCATATGAGCTGCTTATCAGTGGCATGAACAGCCTAGTCCAGGTGTGGCTGTTCTTCTCTGCCTGTTGGGGTTCGTCCCCATGGCACAGCACTTGGCACAATTCCTTGACTGGTGCTTACTATGCAGACCTGTCAGACTTTTCCCTTGTCAGCCACTGTAGTGGGCTCTGCAGAGAACTTTTTGTTCCATGCACAGTGTGTGCTCATACTAGTATATTTAAAAATGGACTGTGCCCTTTATCATTGTTTTACATCTTCCTACAGTGGGAAGTTACCCGACAGTGCAAGGCATGTCATTGGGAGAGACAGGATTTGGAGCTATCTTAGGAATGCCTTTTGTGATCCAATGAGCAAACTGCACTGGAAACCTGTCAGGAATGGTATTTGGGTGTCTCAGAATGTTTGGCATAAGTGTGCTGTGAACAATCAGGGAAACAGACTCGGGACTCCTAGTTACAGGTCAATACAGGTACAACCACTGCATCCAAAATTCAGTAATGTTTGCTAGGCTGTAAGTTGTCAGAAGGGAGGGACTTGCTGGCATGGTGATAATATGCTCAAAATGAATTAAAGAGTCTTTATAGATCCTGCAGTGCTCAATGGGTGATTCAAATTGATTTGTTATTTATGAATATAAAATTAATTTCTTTACCTTTCTAGGAGTCTAATTCAGTTCCTTGATACAAATGAAATGATCCAATTCTCATATTTTGATGTGGACCAGTGATTTTTTTTCTTTGAAATTTAGCATGCAGATAGATGTAGCACTCTGGTTGGGATTGCAAACTGTTTGAAGATCAGGTGCTGGTGGTGAAATGCATTTCTATTCAGCCCCCCCCTTATGTAAATTCTGATATTTCCACTGGTGCTGGTGGAAGCATGAGTTGAGCTTTGAAATGTCTGCAGTCAGCATGTGGTTGTGCCAGTGGTTTATTTCAGGGTATTTATTTTTGAGGGTTAAGTGCAAAAGCTCTTAAAACTGACTGTTAACTGAAAAATTCTTTATGTCAAATATGTGGTTTGGATTTTTAAGCTGGAAATGAAAGGCATGACAAGTGCCAGGCCCACTAAAATAAAATGCTTTTTCATGTGGAGAGGGCATGTCAAAATTAATAACTTGGAGATGTGGAAAAAGATGGAGTGGACATGGCTGATTGGGTGAGAAGTGGTAAGGAGGTGTGACTTTCTGTATGAAGCTCTACAGGGTAGCAAAATGGAAGTTTAGAGCCAATAAGGAGATGAATTTAAGCTATTAAGAAGCAAAGAGGAGTTGCTAAAGACTGTGTTGCTAAATGAGGAAACCTTATTTTACTACAGACATATATTTTAGACAAATTCCAAATGTGGAATAATAAACAAGGAAGATATGTATTCCTTGGTTTTTTGTTGTTAACAAATTGCCAAGACATCTAGTCTTAATAATAACAAAATTATGACTAGTATTATTTTAGCATTGTCTCTCAAAGTCAAAGATGATTGGAAAAACAGCAGTTAGACTAATTTTTAAATAGTATCACTGCTTACCATATAATTGCCATTTATCTCAATGGAAACACATGTTGACTTGATTCTATGATTTTGCATTTCTTCTATTACTTTCTAGGTTCTAGAATTCTCATCAGTCTATTGTCAAAACCCCCAGCTTTGCCACTTTGCTTCGTAGCTGTAAAACACAGCTATCAGAATAAAATTCTTGTCATAGGCAATGATGAGACTTGATGAAGCATGCAAAATCACACTGAATGTCAAATTAGAAAAAACTGTGTTTGCATTGTTTATTGAACTCTCCCGTATTTTATGGAATCTAAGGTGATGTGGGATTGCCACCGTTGTTATTTCAGTGTTCTACACAGCTTCATGTCCTAGTGCCAACCCTCTTTTCTCACTTCCTTCATGCTTGTCAGTGCTGCTGAAGGATTTTATTACAGCCCCTAAATTGATCTAACCAAACTTTAGAACAGAGGGTGTTCACTTACAGACAGTCTTGTGCTTTCATGTCAGGACAAAGCGAGGAGTTTCAGTCCGTCAATTTTCTGAATTTGCTGCTCTGGGTGGCACTTCTACCACTGTTGTCTTATGACCCTTAAATCCCGCCAAACACTATGATTAACATCAAAAACCCATTATGTGCTTGCTGTTTCTACCAATCTGTGCCTCAGCAAGAGCACCTGAGTGGCCCCATGCAATCTGGCTTAATTCTTACCTTGTTTAGTCAGCATCAATTGGTCTAATTAGTTATTTGTGAGTGGCATAAACAGCCCTTATCACAAGCTGGAAATTGTTTGGCATAGGAAGCTACTGAACTTTAAATCTTAAAGAATCCATAAATTAATTTTAGGGTGTTTGTAAAAGGTGAAAAGGAAAATGTGCAAATCATTAATTGTGGAGATACTTACAACTTTTTACCAGCTAGGCTCGTAGTTCAATGCCTTAGAAAGCCTCGGGCAGCCTAGAGAGGTAGCATGGGCATTTCAGTAGCTCTAAGAGCAGCAATAGTAGCTGCAAAGCAAAGAGGGAGAAATACAGCTTTTGGTTGCCAATTCCTGCAATTAGAAGCTTTCAAATAGAAACAGAGACAAGATGTTCGCAGAAAGGGTGCAAGCCAAAGAGGCCAGGCCCCCTCTTGGTCCTTTCTTTTATTGGGAGAAGGGGAAAGGGGAGGACTGGGGGCAGACCCGGGGTGACCGGCCAATGAGACACTGCTAAAGAGTTTGAGTTACATTTGGTTTTGCCCGCGTTTGGAACAAAGGGCTTCAGAGCACATGACAGAGGCAAGTGTCTTGGGGGGAGGGGGAAGGGAAGCTCGGAACAGGCAGCAACAATTCCCTATTTTTTTTTCTTTAAAGCTGGGTTGTAACTCTTAGTAACTTAAAGTGCATAGAACAGTAACAAAACAACAGTGCAAAACATAGTTGGAATCTATCGTCCCTACAACTCGACAGTACCTAGGATGTCTTTAAACTAGTTCCCCAGTTAAAACTCAGGGGTTTAGTCAGGGCATCTATGGTATGGGGTATCAGGACGAAGATTTACAAAATACAGTGCAAAATGTGAGTGCAAAACAGCGCAACTTAACTTAAGAGATTAACATCAAAATCTGGAGTAGGGGGTTTACATGAGGGTGCAAAATCAGGATCCTTTTTACGGCGTCTCCTCCAGGAGGCAGTTTTAACCTCCTTGACTTTTGAGGAGGTGACATAAGGTTTTATCCATTTTCCTGGGAACCACCTCAGTCCTTGAGGGGTAGATACACTGGCATACCCATGTCCCCAAGTTACAAGTTTGTATGGTCCTTGGATTTTTAGAGTCTCTGGGTCTTGGATCAGGACTTCTGGATTCTCCTTCAGTTTCTGTCTCCTGGTCTTCTGGAAATGACGATAGATGGGAGGGTTTGGATCCTCAAAGGTGCCATTCAGGAAGTTTATGGTAAACAGTGCTTTGTTGAGTCTGAGGACAGGTGAGTTGAGTTTGGTGGTCCCTGACTGTTGTAGCAGCATTCGCTTGAGGGTTTGATGGGCACATTCAACAATGCCTTGTACAGTTGGGGAGTGAGGAATACCTGTAATATGTCAAAATCCCACTGCTGATGAAAGTTTTTAAACTCCTGAGAGGTGTAGGCAGGTCCATTATCAGTTTTTATCTCCTCACAGCAAAAGCTTGGACAAGATGTTTTTCAACGTCCTTAGCTTTTTCACCTGCATGTGCAGAGGCATACATAGCACCAGAGAAGGTATCAATAGAAACGTGAATGTATTTTAATCTCCCAAATTCAGGGAAATGTGTGACGTCCATCTGCCACACTTCACCGCTATTAATGCCTCTGGGATTGACCCCCATGCCCAGTGATGGAAGCTGTAGCTTCTGGCAGTTGGGACATGTTGCCACTATTGCTTTTGCCTGAGTCCGTGACAGATGGAACATGTGGATAAGAACAGGAATATTTTGATGGTACATGGCATGGCTCAATTTTGCTTGTTCAAAAACTTGGGGGAGCTTTGGTAAGTTGGCTGATAGAACTATGTCTGCTGGCATAGCCAGAGCATCAGCTCTACGATTACCCTCTGCAATAAATCCTGGCAGGTTTGTATGTGACCTCACATGCATGACAAAATAGGGATGCTCTCTGTGGGAAACCAGAAAAATTAGCTTTAAGAGCAAATCATAATTTTTTTTGCTTGAGATTTCTTTTAGGAAAGCATGCTCAGCTCTAACAGTTACTCCAGCTACATATGCTGAGTCTGTGACCAAATTAAAGGGTTCTTTGAACCTCTCAAATGCTCTAACGACGACTGCTAGTTCAGCTACTTCTGGTGATCCCTGGATTACTTTGATGTCAGATTCCCACTTTTGCGTCTTTGGGTTTTTCCATGTGATCACTGATTTTTTTACTCTTTCCTGAACCATCTGTAAAAATGGTCATCTCATCGAGGGGTTTTCTACTTTGAATCTCTCGAGGGATGGAAGAGAATGCCAGGTTGAACAATGTATGTTTTGGGTAATGATTGGAGATTTGGCCTGAGTACCTATCTAATGCAACTTGTAAATTTATATTATTTTGAAGTAGGTGATCTAATGTGTCTGTTGTTACAGGTAAGTAGATGCATGCAAAGTCACATCCTGCCAGGGTACAGAGCTTTGCTCTACCCTTCATGATAATTTTTGCTATTAGTCCTTGTGGCTGTGTGATGGTCTTAGGTGGTTGCAGTGGAAGGAACACCCATTCAATTATGATGAGGGGTTCCTTCTGCTCTTTGTCCCACTGAAATATGAGGCCGTGAAAGCGTGGTACCTCCCCTAGAATGACAAGCTTAAAGGGTAGGGAGGGCTGATACATGTGTGCTTGTCTGGTGGAAATGAGCTCTTGCATCTTTTTGAAAGACTGCCTTGCCTCTTCTGTCAGGGATCTAGGGGATGCTGGACTGCCTTCCCCTTTTAACAGGTTTGCAATAGGAGCTACATCCTCTGTGGTGAGTCCTAACCAGGGTCTTAAATAATTCAGTGTCCCACAGATCTGTTGCACTTCCTCTAATGTTTTTGGGTTATTATTAATGGTGACGGGTGTTGGGGTGATAGAGGTTTCTGTGATTTTGAGTCCGAGGTATTTTCAAGGGCTTGTTCTTTGCATTTTTTCAGGTTGTAATTCAAAGCCTTTGGCCTCTAGGGCCTCAACCACCGTGTTAAGTGTCTGCTCGAGATACTGATTATTGGGAGCACATACCAGTACATCATCCATGTAATGCAGGATGATGGCTTTCTCTGCTTTGGCATGGATGGGAGATAGAATTTTGGCAATATACTCTTGGCAGAGAGTTGGGGAATTTTTCATACCTTGGGGAAGCACAAGCCAATAGTAACGTTCCATGGGAGTTTCACAATTAATAGAGGCCACAGAAAATGCAAATCGAGGGGCATCTGCAGGGTGGAGTGGAATATGAAAGAAGCAATCTTTAATATCCAGAACAGCTAAATGCCAATGTTGTGGGAGCATTGAAGGTGATGGCATACCTGGTTGAAGGCATCCCATGTCTTCAATAACCTTATTGATTTCTCTAAGATCTTGGAGGAGCCTGTATTTGTTCTTTCCTGGTTTTTGTATTACAAACACGGGTGTATTCCATGGGCTGTTGGTACGATATTCCCTTTAGCCAATTGTTCAGCTACTAATGTTTTGAGTGCTTCTAAGTTTTCTTCTTTTAGCAACCACTGGTTAACCCACACTGGTTCATCTGTTTTCCAAGTTAGCTTTTGTGGTTGGCACTCTGCTCCAGTGGCCGCAAGGGAAAATTTTGATGTCTAGGGGTGATACCAATTTTTGTTCCCCACTGAGACATGGCATCCTTTCCCCACAGGGTGAATTTGGTGTCCAGGACATATGGATGAAGTGTCACTATTTGTCCTTCAGGACCTTCAATTTGAATGGTGTTTCTGGATTGCTTCGCAATTTGGGTACCTCCAATCCCTTGTATGATACCCTGAGACTGCAATTCCCATTGTGCAGGCCACTTATCAAATGGAATGACAGACACATCAGCACCTGTGTCTATCATTCCCATGATACTGATTTTATGTGATCTGTGACGGCGCTTACATTCTACTACAGGTTTATAGTTTCCCAAAACCTCAGTCCAACAGATGGTTGGGATATGACCATCTGTGGGCAGGTATTTGGGCAGTGGAATGGCCTGTGCAATGACTTGACCCTTTGGCATAAAGTACGGTGGATATATACATTGTACAATTAGGCTAGAACACCTGTTCTGATCCACTTTCATGAGTGTGGGTGTAACCTCTATCCCAGCAGGTGTCCCCAATAACAAAAAGGGATGTAAGGTCTGGCATGTGGTCCACATTCTGGAATGAGAGGGGTATTACAGTCTGTTTGTTGTAGTTGAAATGGTGTGTTTCATCACAGATTACCTTAAACCTGAGTCCAGAAGTCCAAGTTGCTTTGTCTGCAGCTCTTTTTATTTCAGAACGTGAAGCTGTTAGGACGCGTTGAGTCGCTAGTTTCCCTGCTGTTGACCTGGGGAAACAGTCTTTGGAGAGTTTTTATCAGCAATTATAATTGTTCTGCAATTGCGAGCTACATGTCCCTTTTTCTGACAACGATAGCATATAAAGTTACCTCGCGACTGAGTTTGCCCTGTACCCATAGCATTCTCCACAACCTCCCCCACCATCCCCACTTTTTTCAAAAGGGGAACAGCTGTGTTCAGCTGCACCTTCTTTGTACAGACTTCGAGGATGGATTCAACAGTTGGAGGGGAGTGCAAAGGAAGAGTCAGGATGATTTGTTTGCAAGCATCATTCATACTCACTTGGAGCAGTTCGAGTAGGAGCGCTTGTTGGAGGTCAGGATTAGGGACCTGGGAAAAGATAGCTCCGCGCAAACGGTTATAGAAGTAAATAATATTTTCATTTGGCAATTGTTTGATGTTGGTATAATGAGATGTAGGAGTCTGAGATGGTACTAGTGTTAAGGCCTTTTCAGCAGCACGTGTGATTTCAGTAAGAACTGGACGAGGGATAAGCATTGCTTGTTTTTGGGGATTTGCCATATTATTGTCACCAGATAAAAGGTCTAATGTGATATAATTGTTGTCAAAGTCCAGGTAATTATCTGGAGTTTGCCACAATATTTGCAATAAATCAGATAAAATTATTTTCCATTGTTGTTTCCACAACACAAAATCACCAGGTGTGATTTTGATATAGAGTTTGCATTATTGTAATTAAATCATGAGGTACAAGTAAGTGAGTTGCAAAAGTAGCACTTAAAAGGCTCTTAAAATAATTACTATGCATCCCAAACTCCTTAATTGCTTTGCACAAGTCCTTAATATTAGAATAAGGAAAGGGCATCCAGCCAGGGTTGGCTCCCGTGCTAGTACGAGAGAGCGTAGTAGCAGCTGGAGGTACTTCCAGGTAACCATGGGTTTCAGGATTTAAGGAGGTAGTCACATGACTGTGGGAACCTGGAGCAGGACGATGGGAAGCAGGGGAGGGGAGTGGAGGAGCAGGGGCAGGGAGTGGAGATGGGGACGTGGCGGGAGGAGGGGAGGGGTTGGGGGCGGGGTTGTAGGAGGCAGGGGCGGTACTTGAGTCATGGGTGGGAACAGAGGGGGGGTGAAACATGATGCTTTGGGGGCGGGGACAGGTTCCAACACGGGAGGGGATGGGGACAAGAAGGGATTCGTGGGGTGGGGGAGAAAGGGATTGTGGGAGGTGTAGTTTGGGGATGAAGAAACGTAGCATCCACCATTATTGGAGACAAACAAACTCGGAGAAAAGGGGCTGGGGGGAGGGGGTTTTTCCTGGCCTGCGAGCAGACGGCAATGGCTGTTCCTGGGAACAAAGAGATCAGGGGAGAAGGGGTTTTTCTGCGTGCTTAAAACATGAGGGCTACAAACTGGGGACAAAGGAATGGAGAAAAGGGATTGGAAAGGTCCTGGGACTGGCTCTGGATTCCAATCCAAGGCAGGGTGCTGAGGAAACATGGGTGAGCCAGGAGGACGATGGCCCTCCTGAGCTGAAAAGCAGTCTGATCTAGCTGTGTTTTCCAGCGTAGGGGAAGAGGGGTCAGGGACACAGGGGTTGGAAGAGGGTGTAAGGGAATTAAAAGAGGGTTTTTGCAGTGGCTTTTCATGTACTGCTTTTTTCTCCAGCAAAGTATAACCTAGTAACAGGAGAGGAAAAAGTTTTGAAACTGTTTCGTCTCCTGCACGCCTAAGAGAGGAGAGTTTTCTCCCCACCTTGTCCCAAAATTCAGAAGATCTCATATCCTTGGAGGATAGATTAGGAAAATACTGAAAAAGCCATCATACAAAAGATTGAACTAGATTTTTTAGGGTATTTATGCCCAGTACAAGAAAGGTAGCTTTGAACTTGGTAGTATATTTCTCTATGGTGTGCAGGAACCTCAGATCCCATAACAAATGCAGCACCACAAACCTCAGCCCCAAATCTCAAAAAAGAGGAAAAAAATAAAAGAGAAAGTTTGCACCAGCACCAGCTCAAGACAGGAGCCCCTAAAACAGCAGGGAAATACTCACCAGAATTCTGGATTTACCACAGGAAAGCAGGTCTGGAGAAAAAAATAAGCAAAGAGGGTCTTCTACATTCCAGCCGTTCCCTCGCCACGTGGTGTGGGGAAGGGTACAGGCTGAGGCTCTGGGCTCGATGTTACACAAAAAGTAACACCTCGCCACACAGAGCTGGCACAGCAGGACGTGCAGAGCTAACTCCAGCAGACACAGCTGCCGGGACACCCTGAAAGTCTCTCAGAACTGGGGCTCAGAGAGAGCACATTGGGCGCCAGATGTGGAGATACTTACAGCTTTTTACTGGCTAGGCTCGTAGTTCAATGCCTTAGAAAGCCTCGGGCAGCCTAGAGAGGTAGCATGGGCAATCCAGCATTTCAGTAGCTCTAAAAGCGGCAATAGTAGTTGCAAAGCTGATACCACCAGCAGAAGCAAAGAGGGAGAAATACAGCTTTTGGTTGCCAATTCCTGCAATTAGAAGCTTTCAAATAGAAACAGAGACAAGATGTTCGCAGAAAGGGTGCAAGCCAAAGAGGCCAGGCCCCCCCTTGGTCCTTTCTTTTATTGGGAGAAGGGGAAAGGGGAGGACTGGGGGCGTACCCAGAGTGACCGGCCAATGAGACACTGCTAAAGAGTTTGAGTTACATTTGGTTTTGCCCGCGTTTGGAACAAAGGGCTTCAGAGCACATGACAGAGGCAAGTGTCTTGGGGGGAGGGGGAAGGGAAGCTCGGAACAGGCAGCAACAATTAATAGGGTTGCATTCTGGAGATTGCAGAGATTGAAAATTATGTCCCATCAGGGGCCTTCCTCCTAATCTTCCTCATCCTTCTCCATGCCTCTGGAAAGGAGAGTGCTGCTGGGCCTGCTTGTAAAGCAGTATACAAACTCCTGCCTCACTAGCAGTGTCTCTGGATCCCAAAGCACTTTGTGCTCTTGCTCTCTCTCTCTGCTTCTATATTTGGAGAACTGTACTTATTCTGTTAGTGTAAGAGGTTTCTTTATTTTTTTTCTCGTCTGTGTTTTTTTTTCCTTAAAACTGTAGATCTTGTAATGGTTCTGAAGACTATAGGTATTGTCACTGGGGACCATGTCTAGAAAATATCTATTCATTTAAACTCAAGAAAACTGATGGTGCAGGAAGACAGGAAACTATAACTTAATTGTTGCATGACTTTGTATTAAAGTGCTGTGTGAAATAGCAGTAGAAATTCAAGCTAAGCAGTTAAACTACTTAATATTCTCCCTTAAAATATTGGCAGTGTAGTTCTGTAAGAGTAGTCTGACTGTCAGAACTCCATTGCAGAGATATTTTAGATAAAGATTGCAAAGGAAAAATTGTCTCTAGAGGGTATCAAGGAACTAGGGGAACTAACAAGAAAGCCTGGTTATGGATTGGTTTTGGGCCTTTCTAAACTTATTTTACTAACAGGCATGCATAACAGTATTTCTTCCTTTGTTACATTGTGCTGTATAGGCTTCATTCCTCTTTTTTCTGCTTGTGTTGCAAGTGCGGCTAAGTTGGATTTCCTTGCTGTAGAATGGAGAGAAATTAATAGTTTTAGACCATTGCCTGCTTATTTCTTGTTCTAGATGCAGCATAGCTTAATTTACTGCATGTAAGGGCTGTTGCAGGAATGTTAATATCTAGACTTCTTTCAGAAATGTCTCATTACACTGTCATTTCAAGGTTCTTTGTTCATAGACTAAAACCTGACATTAAGCTGGTTTTTTTGTTTGCTTCTGATAAATATTTTTGGTGACTAGATGTGGAAAATAGCTGTATATCTTAAAATTAATTGTCTAGTTCTAAAGACAGGAGAACTCCTCTCTTGACTTCCTGACAAGAATTTTCGAACAGAGCAAAATTCAGGAAAAAAAATACAAGTTTTTACTACCATGATTTCTTAGTATTTTCACTATAGATAGCATCTATTCTAGAATTCAACCTAAGATAATTTAGTTGCTCTTAAGTCATTAAAAGCTAATGGTTAACTCCCTCCAGTCTTGTAATTAAAACAAATTTAAGGTAAATGTTTATTCAGAGATACCTTTGTCCACTTACTTGCACAGTTTAGAGGAATGATCTCTTACGTACCTAGAAGAATTCTGAAAATACCTATATCCCTGGAATAAGGTACTAAACTGAAGTGAAAGGCATGAAGATAAAGCTGAGTACTTGATAATACACTTTTTGTTACCTCATTTTATTCCCAGAACTCTTGCTTGATTCCTGCTATGAAAATGAGCTTTTCAAGGTTGTGTGGAAGAACAAAAAAGGAAAACCTTAGAGACATGGACCATCATTCAGCTATTGGAGTAACTTTCACAGTCAGTGATATGTTATTGCCATGAATATTTCCTGCAGTGCTTCAGCTGGTTGCCTACCTGCTGAACTTGAGCAGCATACGATAGCAGAATATGGAGGCATTAGAGAACAGGCATTTAAAACAAACCCAGAGAACTGCTGAAGTGAGAGAAAATCCACTGTCTATTTTTTTTCCTTTAAAAAAAAAAAAACAGTTTAACACTGCCCTGTACATAACCTACAGGTAACTTCATTAATCTTTAGTATAAGAAGCTCTATGTTCACTGTCATTATACCAAAAATTTAAGAGTTTTGTTGGGATTTTTCTTTGCTCTACTATATAAGCCTTAATTTTCAGTACTGGGCTGATTTGTCCTCAGTTTGCAACTCTGCCATCTTCCATGCTGTTGATGTTGCTAAATTTGTGAGACTAATGTCTGTGCTGTCCTACAGCTAAATTAAATCTGTGCTGTGGAAAAAACTCTTTACTCTTCTAAAGTTTACTAAGATCCGTCATGAGTCCCTTATGAATGGGAAGTTCAGACAAAAGAGAAATGAGTTTAGGTAAACTTTCTCATTGCTCTTCATGTTTGTTCAATAGCAAGAGCTTTATTTCCCAAGGTATGGTAATCCTAACTCTTGGGATTTCATGTGATGACAATACATTTTAAGTGCTGTCAGTGGTTGTCTTACAGTGTTTGTATGAAACTCCTCTACCTCTTTTTTTTCCTTTCCTTCTCTGGAAGGTACCATGTATGGGCTTCCTGAGTATTTGGTTGAGATTGGCACATATAGAGTCATCCATTTTTTCCCCAGACAGACTGTTTTATAGGATTACATACCTGTGAGTCGTAGACTTGTTAAGGTTGGAAAAGACCTGTAAGATCACCAAGTCCAACAGTCAGCCTAGGAGCATCATGATGGTCACCACTAAAACATGTTCTCAAGCACCATATCCAAATGTTTTTTTAGTGCTTCCAGGGATGATGACTCCACCACTTCTCTGGGAACCCTGCTTGATAACCCTTACCACAGATAAATTTTTCTTAATACATACTCTAAATCTCCCCTGGTGCAAATTGAGGCAATTTCCTCTTATCATGTCACTTTTTACCATGAGAAGATGACGACCCCCATCTGGCTACAACCTCCTTTGAGATAGTTGTAGACAGTGATAAGGTCTCCCCTCAGGCTCTTTTTTTCTTCATGCTATATCCCCCCAGCTGCCTCAGCCACTCCTTATACAACTTGTGCTCCAGTCCCTTCACCAGCTCAGGCTCTTTTTTTCTTCAGGCTATATCCCCCCAGCTGCCTCAGCCACTCCATATATAACTTGTGCTCCAGTCCCTTCACCAGCTCTGTTACCCATCTGAAGATGCCATCCACCCTAGTGGATGTGCCAAAATGTTACCAAAAGGAATTGATTTCAGAAGTATTTGAAGTTATGAGCTTTCCTGACTTGCCTCCTATGTAATATAAAACTTCTATTAATTGATGCAAATAATCATAAGTGAACAGTTTTTCTGCTAATGAAAGTCCATAATTGCTGATTTAAGTAGAATTCTGTCTGCTCATAGGCATCAAATTTAGCCTGGTTTGTATAAAACTATATTCTTTGCATCTAGCTGTATTCATACATGTTTTGCATATACTTCTTAGCCCACAGTAAAATGTTGCAAGGTTGTTGTTTGGGTTTTTTTATTTGGTGTTCTTTTCTTTTCAAAAGTGTGGGGTGTTAAGGTATGCAAATAGAGAGCAAGTTTTCCCTCTGTTGTCCAAATAGCTCACAGATTTTCACTAGTCTTATAGAGACACTAATATTTCAAAGAAAATAGATGAATAATCATGAAATTATTTTCTACTGACTTCCTGTACATTATGTCTCTTTAAGTATTGTGCAATATCCTACTTCAAGCTGAAAAAAATCGGTTAAAACTTCAGGTCCTTGAAAATGTAATGGACAGTATATAATTATGTTTCTGGCTAAGGTAAATGTATTTTTTACTTAACCTTACAGGTTTAATGTAAGTTTATAGATAATTTTTCTCCCCTCAAATCCTGAAAAATGGCAGGTATTACTTGAGATGGTATGCTAATTCCTAAATGCTTAAAAATCTAATACTAAAAGCTGATTCTTAAATGGAAACAAAGCAGCTTAGAAAAAAGCTAGAAGGCACTGCCTGTGTCATATTACATAGCTACAGAACACAGTCAGTAAAGCTTGTATTTTGAACTTCATAGGTAAATAGGCAGGTATGTGTATTAACTGATAACTGTATACACAAAACTTACCAAGCTTTTTAGCAGCAGCTTCCTAAACATTTGCTGACTTCGAATAAACCTGATTCAAATCCAAAACATAACAGCAAGGACAGGTAGAACCATTGTTGGTATAGGAAAGATTTTGATTTGGTTACTTGATTGTAACTTCCACTTTTTTATTATCTCAAAGCTTGTTTTGAGATATGAAAGTTATTATATATCTATATTGTATGTGAAAGTTGTATGTGAGACAAAAAGCAAAATCTGAAGTCATACTCATTACACAAGTCCACTGAGTATGTTTGTTCTACTTTATAATTTTAACTTCAAGATGGTATTGGCAGTTGCTTCCTGTCCAGTAAAAGGTTACATTTCAAACAGTTTCCATACAATGGAAGCCAGTGTTATGCAATACTTCCCCCAAATGTGTACAATTTTTATCAGACCTCAGAGCATTTTTATGAATATGGAAAAATCTGTGGTTTTCTGTTGCTTTGAACTGTGTGCAGAGCTTGTTGATTTGGACTCCTTAAACAACACTGATGCTTGGATGCTGTAATTCATGAATTAGTTTTAACTAGAGCTGCACTTTTAATCACTCTCCTCGTTTCTTTTCAGGGATCTCTTCTCAGGCTGCTTAGAGTAACAAAACTTGCTACAGCTTCAGAAACAAGCTAGGGGAGAATATTTTTAAGACTAGCGGGACACCGGGAAAAAGCTGTGGGAGTAGTTTGGTGACATTTGGAAAAAGCAAAAAGGTCCTTGTCCTATCCTAAATATAAGGATAATCAGCAAATGCCTGAAATACCTGAAATACTAAAATACTGCCTGAAATGTGCGGTGTTCGTGTTGTCTGACCTGGGGAGAAATTTCCTTGGATGACAGCTATTATGGAAGTTCAGAATTCACTATATGCAAAATGACCACCTGCACAACATGTGTGATGCCTACTGCGAGGGTTTGCAGTCCTCAGGACTGCTGGATACTCTGTGCTGAGCATGCAGTCATGTGGCAGGGTCTCCTGTGCCCGGGGCTGTAATGGCATGAGGATAGCACACTTTTTGTCCAGTCTCCACCACTCCAACCAGCTTGGAGTGTGGGTGCACTCCCATTTTGAGCACAGGGATATTGTCCTGGTTTTGGATGCATGTGGCATCATCTTTCTCTGAAACTCTTTGTATGAAGCCTGATGGATGAAATCTTGCTCTGCAAATCTTTCTTGCAACAAGAAAATATCTCCAAGGCATGTTGTGTTGGACTTGTTTTGAAAACAGTATTGTATGTGGACTCTGTGTGCATAAAAGCCAGGAAGTTTGAAAAATGCACTGGAGCTTGGAAGATCCATATTGGAGAAATAGATATTGACATGAATCTCATGGAATTTTCACTATCAACACTGAGCTGAGTAAGAAGACCACATCACATGTGCTTATTCATCCCCTTTTTGTCATAATGGTTGGGGAAAATACCTCTGCTGAGAAATTTTAAACTTCCAGGTGGCAGGCAGTGCCTGTAGTGGTTCCTTTTTAAAAAAAACTCAGTTACTCCATGGGCCACAGTCCACTCAGTGTTAGGCTGTTTCTGTGTCTGCTGTCTGCTTCTGCTTGGGCAGCTCTTTGCTCCAGGCCTTGCTTGAGAGTCATTGCCCTTGTCTCTTTTTTCTTCATCTGCAGTCCTGGCCTGGTCTTGTGTCCATACAGGGAAGTTCCTGACCTCATCCTACATAGTGCAGCAACTTCTCTGCTGAAACATTGTCAATTTAACCTGGTATGGAGGAGGAAGGGAGGGTTGCATCTAGTTTTTAGTATGTTTTTTAGCGTCATTAACACTCCATAAGGGTAGGCAAGTAGGACATCAAGTAATGTTGTAGAAGTTCATACTTTCTTTTCATGTTTTCAGAGTAACTAAGACAATGGAATCCCAGCCTTGAGAAATTGTAGGTTTTATGGTATTCATGATAATTTGAGAGTCATGGTAAGCAATAGTGTGAGGGAAGAAATAAGCAAAAAGAGGTCTTCACCACTAGTGCTGTAGAAGTACCAGACACATTAAAGAATATATACCTTTTTTAAAAAAGAAGCATATATTAATTATGGATTAGCAAGGAAACTTCTTTCTAACCTTCTATAATAACTTAAGCTTCTTTCATGCAAGCTTTAATTAGTGTAACGTTTCCTATATTGAGCAGTCTGCATTTCTTTTTTAAAGTTGTGTTAAAATGTCATAATGGAAAGAGTGGTTGGAAACTATTCATTCAACTCTTAGTAAACAGGTTTATCTCCTAAGCTTAGCATAGGACTGATCACGTATCAATGAATGAATTTCTATATTGATTATGGAAAAGTCTGTTAAGACTCTGCCTGCTAAAATGATAGTTCTTTTGCTTCTTTAGTCATCATGTTGCTTCTCAGGTCCAGGAGGACTTGGCACTTACTTCTTGTTAGTCTTCGGCCATTGTAAGATTGCAGCCTAAGGCAATTAAGAACAGCAGGATATGAGCCTTAATGTTTTTGCCATGCCTGAGCGGACATTTCTAATAGTCAAACTGTGTTACTATGGCATTCTTGTTAGTTTGTTTTCTTTTTGTCCAGCATCAGTATATTTCTGGAAAAATGAATTACTTTTCTTTGTAATTAGTGAGGAGTTCTTGTCTTAGTTCCTGTTAATGTCTTTAATGAATACTAAATAGCTTCTGGTAATGAAAGAACAAGAAGAGAGAGGTGAAAGGGGAAGAGAAGAGAGGGAAGAGTAAGAAACTGATAGGGTGGTTTATTTTTTTTACAGGATTCTTTACAGCTGTTTTTTTACAAGATTTTTACAGGATTCTTTAAAGCTATTCTTCCTTTCTCAACTCTATATGGGCAAAAATAGGGGGATGGTGCTATGCAGGGCCAACAGTTGTACTTAATGATCCTTGAGGATCCCTTCCAACTCACCTTATTCTGTGATCCTGTGAAAAATAGGGGACTTATTTTTTATATATAGAAATATATATTATAATAAAAAAAAGTAGTAATTTTTTGACCACTTAAGAAGGCAAAGAGGAAGCTATCCTCCTATTTAACTACTATTCCGGTAAATAATATTATTTCAGCTGAATCAATTGAAACTTCCAGGCTGGGAGGGAATCATGTCCTTGTGTGGACAATGGAAGAGCAAATCTTATAGGTAAAGATGAATTGGCTGAAGTTACAAATATTTCTATATGTTTTATATATTACCTGTTGCTTGTTTACAGATGTTTTAGGAAATATAAAATTTAAGTAGCTCTGTATAGTATGTTGCTACAGAAAAGTACAGATGATGTAATTGTACAGCAGCTTTGAAGGACTTCAGTAATGCATCAGTGGCTGATTCTATAACACATTTAATCCTATAGACATATGGTGCATAACTTCCATTAGTTTGCAGAAATAATCTTTATAAATGTTCATTGTCAAGTGTCAAAACAGTGGTCTAATTCTAGAGGCATCTGAAGTTTAGTGTCTTTGTCAGAAAAAAATCCTAATTTTTTTCTCAGTAATCTGGCAAAATCATGATTTATCCAACTCATTTAACAAAGGGAGCTATGCTTTTCCCACAGAGTGAAGACAGCTTGTCATTCAGTATAGCTGTACTTAAAACATGCAAAGAAAAGACTGTAACTCTAGTTTTATCAGAAGTGATTAAAGAAGTGTAAGTAAGCTTCATTTACGCTGTTCCGTACCTAACTGCACTGTCTATGCCAGACCCACAATGTGCCCTGCAAGGTGCTCTGGTTTGTCTTGAGCAGCACTGCTGAAAAATCAGCAGGAACACGCAGGCCACCTCATTGAACAAATTGAGGATATTTAGGTGGGGCTATGGAAGATTTTTGTGCTGACAGTGCTGGAGAGCAACATTTCAGGGCTGAACAGTTGGCTTTTACTGACACTTGCTTTAGTCGTATAGTACTCACCTACTTTTTACATATTAAAATCCTAACCTGTGGTGTGTTGAAAGTCCCAGTTATGTGATATACTGTACTGGGAGTGAACTGAGCATTAGTGCTGGTCAAATGTATATTCATTAACCATGCATCTGCATCTTGGATTCAGTTCTTCTTTGGTCTTTAATTAATGTGGTCAGAACCTTTATAGTTTCCTTTCAATGTCAATATTAATCAAAACAATTGTCAGGCTTCTAAGATTTTTTCCATATTTTTTGCATGGTCTCTTTAATTTTCCAGGGGTTAAAAAGCTGGTGCATTATGTTAATATGCACCCTATATATTAACATATACTTATCTGGGAGGTACATTTAAAAATATATCTAATATTGAAGACAACTAAAGTTAAAGTGTGATTGAAGAAGTAATTGTAGATATTCAAAAGAGCAGAAATAATTAGTTTGTTCTGTTAGACAAAAGGTCTATAAAAGCCAGTCACCTTTGCATAACATTCGTGTGCAAGAGATTTGGATCAGGAAATTAGCTATGCAACCTCCTAAAGCTTGGTGATTTACAAGGAGAAGATGAATTGATGCTGAGGGTACATATCTGTGGAGAACTTCCATGTGCATTGATCCCCTTGGCCTGCCTTCCTCCTTCTTTATCTTTCATTGAAACTCTGTTTTGCTGTCTCTGATTTGTTCTGCATACTTTCTGTCATTTCGTCCAATGTAGGAGAACACCACGTCTGTTGTCTGGTGAACTTCAAGGAATCTTGACTCCAACCTGAGTAATACAATTCTACTACTGAAAGCTGCTCTTCCTGCCAAGCAATAGAGATATTTCAGAGAGTTCACATGTACCCCTTTGTAATGAGGCCAAGTTAAACCCCTTTGACTACAACTAACCAAATTCTGTGGGGTTTTTTACACTTCCTTTTATTTGGGGAAAAATGTATGAAAAACATACCTCTGAAAAGAAAGTGAGGGCAGGTCAAAAGATGTATTTTTTCACACCCTGAAAATGGGAGTCAAAATACCTAGAAAGTTAAATTCAACCTAAAATCCCAGTATTTTGTATCTTTGGAATTTGATGGCAGCACTCCTTAAAGAGTACAGCAATCAACATGTCATTAAAATGTAGCCAAATTTAAACTGATAGCTACAGTATCATAGAATAGTTTGAATTGGAAGGGACATTAAAGATAATCTAATTCCAACCTCCCTGCATGGGTAGGGACACTTTCCACTAGACGAGGTTGCTCAATGCCCAGTCCAGCCTGGCCCTGAACACTTCCAGGGGTGGAACAGCCAGACACATCATCTCTGGGCAACATGTTCCAGTGTCTCACCATCCTCACAGTAAAGAACTTCCTCCTAATATCTTATCTAAACCTGCCCTCTTTCAGTCTGAAGCCATCTCCCCTTGTCCTATCACTGCATGTCCTGGTAAAAAAGTCCCTCTACTAGCTCTCTTGTAGGTCCCCTTCAGGTACTGAGAGGCTGCTCTAAGGTCTCCCCGGAGCCTCCTCCAGGCTGAACAATTCCAACTTTCTCAGTCTTTCCTCATAGGAGAGGTTCTCCATCCATCTGATTATCTTGGTGACTTCCTCTGGACTCGCTCCAACATCTCCATGTCCTTCCTGTGCTGGGACCCCAGAGCTGGATGCAGCACTGCAGGTGGAGTCCCAGCAGAGCAGAGCAGAGGGGCAGAATTCCCTCCCTGGCCCTGCTGGCCGCGCTGCTTTGGATGCAGCCCAGGACACGTTTGGCTCTCTGGGCTGTGAGTGCCCACGGCTGGGTCATGTCCAGCCTCTCAGCCACCAGCACCCCCAAGTCCTTGTGGGCAGGGCTGCTCTGATCTGTCCATCCCCCAGCCTGTGCTGATACCAGGGTTGCTCTGACCCAGGTGCAGCACCTTGCACTTGACAGTGTTAAACCTCATGAGATTCCCGTGGGCCCACTTCTTGAGTTTGTCCAGGTCCCTCTGGATGGCATCCCATCCCTCAAGTGCGTCAGCTGCGCTACTCAGCTTGGTGTCAAATGCAAACTTGCTGAGGGTGCAATCAGTCCCATTCTCTATGTTGTCAATGAACATATTAAAACTGATGTCCATTGGGACTCTGAGCCATTGATCACTACCCTCTAGATGCAGCTGTCCAACCAGTTCCTTATCCACAAAACTGTCCATCCACTGAATCTATCTCTTCCAATTTAGAGAGAAGTATGTTGTAGGGGACTGTGTCAAAGGCTTTACAGAAGTGCAGATAACTGACAACCACAGCCTATCCCTTGTCCACTGATACAGTCACTCCATTGTAGAAGGCCATCTTATCACCTTCTTAGTGATATTAAAATGTTTTTAGATTTCTGTGCAATGCTGTATGTCCTGGTAGTGTTCATGGGGAAAAACAGTTGTAAATTCTAAATTATAATAAGGGGGTTTTTTGCCTAATATAATTTTATTTGCTAAGCGATTTACAATTTAAAATTTATTTTATACGTTATTTAATGTTGGCATAAATACATTCAGGTGTAAAGCTCCAAAGAGTGAGGGATTCACAACACATGTTCCTGGCCTTAGTTAATGTTAGTTTTAGAGTAATTGCATTGAATCAGCTGGTTCAGATCCAGATTATGGCCTAAAATTGATGAAAATAATCAGAATGTTAGAAGATTTTGGAGAAGAAGTGGACTTGAAGTCATGCACATTCTACAGTGTGTGGTGTAATGAGATGAAGTTACACAGGTATTAATGCCATGTAGTTTAAAGGGATAGATGGGCAGTGAAGAGCAGGAGAGATGATGGGATGGGGCTGTATCTATATTAGAGATGTCTCTATTTATCTGACTCCACAACTGGGTGCTGATATTTGCCTTAGAAGGCTTGCATTTTGCTTGTATATATGTATTAACAAACTTACCTGCTCTACACAGCAGCACATGCAGAAGTCATCAGGCAAGGTTTATCATGCAGAGTTACTTGTGTACATCCCGATGGGCATAACTGGCAGATAGCTTGTGTGCAGTGATAGTATGGACAAATTAGATTCATGACTTCTTCTCTCTATCCTTCAGGGAACAACCCATCTTCAGCACCCGAGCTCATGTCTTCCAGATTGACCCAAACACTAAGAAGAACTGGGTTCCCACCAGCAAGCATGCTGTTACTGTGTCCTACTTCTATGACAGCACAAGAAATGTCTACAGGATAATCAGTTTGGATGGCTCAAAGGTAAATTTTATTTCAGAAAACCTGGTTGTGTGAAACATTTTTGTTATTATTTTCTGGTTTGATGTTCTTCGTATTTCTTCTCATATATTTGTATCATTAACTGACCAACAGATTACTGATGTGTTAAAATGGTAACGTTGCCTCATTATATGTTTTAAGTGTTTATTTGTAAATTCTGTTTTCCATGAAGTTGTATTGACATCAATAAGCATTGCTGAATTGAAGTGATGACCTGTTCCTTGGTTAATGCTGTGAGAAGGCTAAAAACACCAATATTTGTACAAAAAGTACAAATAGGGTTCCAATAACGTTTTCATTTCTGTGCTCAGTCATTTATCAATATAATTAGCTTCAGTATTATGAAGGACATCTGTTCAGTGGCCATAATCCTTTAGTAAATCCTTTGTTGTGTAATCTTCCAATTTTTGCTGTAGAGAATGCGAGGATTGTCTCCTAATAAAGCCTGCCTAATAAATGGTAAGCTTTTATGAAGACTCAGTTTTGTTTTGGTGGGGGTTTTTTATGGTTGGTTGGTTGGTTTGGTTTGGTTTTTTTTCTCTGTTTTAACTAGAAAGGATATTGTGCTGAGCTGCTGCTTTTGTAAGACGTGTTATCTAAGAAATTAGTTCGATGTGCAGAAAATCTTTGACTGTTTCTACCCAAGTAGCTATAGTAACAGTAACTTTACAAACAGTGTAGCAGAAAATTCTGCGCTAAGAGCATTAAAGATATACGGACTGTAATCAAAAGTTGTGATCCTTTCCAGAGACTTTCATTTGAAGCTTTTGGAGATGCATCAGTTAAAAATGATTGGAACTGTTAAAAGCATGGCAGAGAGTGTTTTATGACTACTTATTGAAAGCTGAAAATTATTACCCTGCATTTTTTAAAATATCTAGAGTATTGCTATTTTAAATGTAAAAGGAGAATTTCTATCACAAAGAAGTATGTGGAAATTGATCTCATAGTCAAAAATCCCTGCTTCAAGTGGCTGAGACTGGTATCAGAGCCTACCAGAATTTTCCAACTTTAGGTCTTACTTTGCTTTTTTCCTTCTCAGCCTTCCTTCAAATGATCCCATTAGTTCTGTCAAATAATTAAAATACCTTTTGAGTCAGTATTTATGAATAAAGACACTGGGATTGGGACTAGATGATGTATGAAATCAAGACTACCAGTTATAAAATGTAGTGCTTTAACTGATCTGGAGTATATACAAAATCCTTATTCTGATATCCACTGGGGTTCCTCTGCCTTCATCCCGATGCTGCATCTCCTGCTGAGTGCCTGCTGAATTAAATTGTCAAGTAGTTGTTAATCTATTTAGTCGTTCTTTTGTCTACTGCAGCATTCCCTTTACATTCAGTACTATTGGCAAGGTATATTGATAATACAGTTTATCACTTTTATTTACTCTGTGGGTGCTGCAATCCTAGTAATGTTTTCATCCAAGTCTTAGATGAAGGCCTAGAATCCCAGTCATCGTTAAGAGAGTCCCATTCTTTCAAAGATTCACAACACTGCTCTGAAACATACACAGGTGAATAGTAGAGGGACACATGGAAGAATTTAAAGTGTGTTTCCAGCATAATTCCCAGAGAGTTCCTTTATTTTTACTTAAAACCCTGTATTTTTTTAGCATGTCTGTACATATGCAATATGGTATGTACAAAGAGTTAAATGTAAATATAAAGCATTTTTAAGTTTGAGTGCACACAGAGAGTGTCTCTGAGGTATGGCATATAGCTGGGTGTCAGTAACACTACTGACAACATACATGTTGCCAAAAACACTTGTCAGACTCTACTGGTGTTGAAGCTGTGATGCTCTTCCCTTAGAGGGAATAGAACCAGACAGATTTTATTGTATACCTGGGTGCTGGCAGGGTTTACAGCATCATTTGGATTTGTATGGTGGAGAGAAGGATGTGCATGTGACTGCTCAGTTCTCAGGTGCTGAGATTTAGCCAAGACAGGTGCTACAGACTCAACTTCTGCTTCCTTTTAATGCATTCTGTGTCATGTTTTCTGAAGCTGCAATCTCCTCTTGAAATACCTCGCACCAGATATGATGGATGTCCCTCTATTTGGAGTACAAAAAATGTTTAAGGACCATAAGTTGTTCAGTGTACAGGCTACATATTTTATAGTCATGTGCAATATTTGGAGCCCTGTTGCCCATGTCAAAGAAATCTTGATGCAAGTAATTTGATAGAACTTGAATCTGGTTTCTCTGACCTTTTGAGTAAATATCTTTTATGCGACCTTTTCCTTCTACCAGTCCCAAAATAAAGAGAAAGCCTGAAAAATAAGATTTCTTATGTAGTATGGCATGACAACATTGATCAGTTGTTGCTAAGGCTTTCAGTTCTTATTAATTATATACTGATTTCAGAGTTCCTTGGAAAAACGTATTTCAGTACTTCTTTCTCCTGGGTGATGGAACAAAGCTTCCATTATTTCTCCAGGAACAGTGCAGACAGATGTTAGGATTATTCCGAGTCCCACTGTCTTTTCTGATTAGTCTCTGGCCGTCTCTGAGAAAAGGAAGGACATCAAGTGTGGTGTGGTTCTTGCTGTACTAATTAAGTCTCTGATTTTTTTCACAGACACAAGGTAGGAAAAAAAATCTTAAAATTTTATGTTCACCTTAAACAAGAGAAGACTCTGGGAATGAGTGGTTTTCCAGTCTGCAGGTTCCATGAACCTTGTATATGTTATTACTCAGTCTTGTCTCCCATCAGTGTTACTGCAGTAGATGATCTTTTTATTTTAATCCCTGTCTCAGTTTAAAGTGACAATCTTTTAAATGCTCGATAAAGGTTTTAGGTAAGACCTGTAAGCACAAGCGTTCAGTGCTTTTCCTTTGAAGAAGTTAAACAATTCTGTATCTTAAATTATTTTTCCCATTAATTTCAGCACAAGATAAAATCATATTTGACCACTACTATATATCTTGCAGCTGTTGGGGTAAAACAAACAGCTCAGACACATGCCCTATTTTCTCATAGATAAACTAATATGAAAGGAAAACATGAAAGCTATTTTATAATTCCAAAAAAGCCTGAAGATAACTAAGTCAGTTTTCTTCAAAAGCTAAATGTCTGCCTGTCAGATTGACTCTGTTCTGTTTTTAAGATCTTCTTGTTCATTTCTAGAAACAACATTCTTAAAAGTTGATGAAATATTTGACATTTGCTATACTTATAACTGCAATGAAATCTGGACTAGAGGAGAGCGGTTAAAGCAGTACCTATTTGAATGGATGAGACAGGCTTAATTATAAATTTTGATTTTGAAAATAAATGGGGTTTTTTTTAAGGTAAAGATATGAAGGTTTGCTATCTAGTTCTTTCCAGAGATAGCTGACGCTGACTGTATTTGTAAGATGCTCTAGCATTATACTTTTAAAGGCACAGTTTTGCATGTGAGAGATCTAGAATACCAAGGCTTTTAATACAGAGAAGATGGAAAGCCTTGATTTCCTTGTAAAATTGGTAAATTTAATGAAAGAGCTTTTTTTTTTTAATCACTGGGATCTGAATGTAGTCTTCCCAATCTTTGCACTAATTCTGTCTACTGAAGTGAAGCCTCTTTATTTTTCTCTATTGGAAGAACTCTTTCTCAGCACAATTATTTTTAAGAAGTTTTCTTCCTACCTTTCTCTCTTGCAAGAAAGCAATTTGACAGTTGCTATAACCCAGCCCAAATGCAGACTGCTGTCAAAAGAGCTGTCCCATTCTGGACCAGGCACCAGGTTCTCTGTGCTGCAGCCAGTCATGTGGACAGTGGACTCCCATGTTTTTCCACTGGGTTAAGCTGCAACTAGCTATGTTGCTGTCACTGCAGGAAATGGCAGCTTTGAAGGCTTTAAACCTGCATTTTTCTTTGAGGTCTTAACTCTCTGGCATCGGAGTCTTCTTCTGAATTGAGGAAATCATGTCCATGACATAATACTCATGCTCTCAAATATGTGATGCAAGTTGCGATTAATCAAGCAATGGATGGGCCTGGGCTTAAGCAGACTAGACAACACAGCTAGAGCTTGAGTTGCATGGAAGAATCTGTTCTACACACTCCCCAGGATATTTAATTTCAAACATATTACTGTTGACAGCTTCCACAGGAAGTGAGATTGGGCATTAAATGAACTTGCACAGCTCTGTTCTGGGCTTCCGCTTGCTTATTTCAAAAGTGGGCTTCCAAGCACTAACAGTGAGAAAGAAGACAAGAAACATAAAAGTGAAAAAGAGTTTCAGAGCACCTCCTTTCTGAGAAGACCTGTCTCACATTATCTCTTTTGTCCTCTGTGGTATAGACAGCTGTTTTCTAGGTGGTGACTTGGAGGTGATAGTGCACATAGAAGTCTGATAGCTTTTTCTGGGCTCTGAACCTTATGCCTAAAGAAAGGAGAATAATGTTTCATTTACCAGTGGCTTCACAGAGCAGGTTCTATATGAAAATCTGAGGGATGTATTTTGAACAATTAATGCTTGAGATGGTTCTCCATTCTCTGGTCACACAACAAATCCTGTCTTTGATCTGATGAGGCTTGTTAGCTCAAATGTAAGTTTTCAGGCATTCCAGAATTTTAAAGGAGTTGCCTACAATGGTAGGCAAAATTTGTATTTAGACGCAAAGATTATTAGAGAGAATTGGCTATGTCCAGGTTTGCTCATCTTAATTAATGTGAGTATAGTGAAGCTGCCAAAGTCACTGAGAAAGGGTTTTGTTAAATTTATCTGTGCTGCAGTATTTTTGCTTGTCTTTCTACATGTTGTAATACAATGTATTCTTCTGAACTTTCTTGCAATACTCCTCTCCACCGCTCCATCTGAGAATCACCATATGAACATAAGGTGCTGTTTGTGAGCTCAGCGGGCCCCTCAGCTTTAATTTTTTCAGGCTTCCCCTTTAGAATTCATAGAAAATGTTAGTTTGGTGGTAGCTGTGCTGCAGTGGTACCCAAATCTCTCAGCAAAAGCAAAGGGTGCAAAGTAAACTTTTAAAAATAACTTTTTTTGATATCAATCCAGAAGTCCATATCACTCAAGTAGTATAGACTGATTTTGACTTCTAGAGGATCTTGGTCTTACGAGAGCATTACTTGGTCTCTGTGATGTTAAAGTTTCTCAGTCATCATCTTGAGAAATAATGTTATGTTCTTCACATCTGTGCAGTTAGTGCTTCACATACATACTCTTTAACATGATGGAAATACTGTTGAAATCCATGGTGAAACTTCAGTTTGCTTTTAGTAGACCAGCATATCACCTAATAATTGCATTTTGTGTTTTGTATTATCAGAAGTTATGTGCTAGAAGATGATGTTCTTGCATCCTGTATATGCAAGAACAAGAACTAGAGAAGAAATTTATAACAAGAGTAGCTCCACTTCTGTAGTTGGTGTATGACCCTGCCATTGTATGCCTTGCTTGTATGTGTGTAAAGGAAAGAGACTCTTGTAGAATAGAAATTTAAAAAGAAAATGTGCTCCTTTGTTTTATTGAGTGTTTTTCGGTGAGAATCTCATAGGCAAAGGGGGTGGGGGGAGAGCAGCAGTGGAGATCACCAGGCAACTTTAGAGCCATTGCCTTAGGGGACAAAGAAATACAAATGTGAGACAAAAAAGGTCTTTGATAGTCCTTATATGTCGATACTTTAAAGAACTTAAAAGATTGCTTGCAATTGCAAATTGATGCCTATTCCCCTCCCCAGCTTTTCCTCCTTTTACAGAATGTATGCAAAAATATGCCTTTGCAATTTTAGCTGGGATTGAATTAGAAAACTGTTTCCTAGTTCCCAGTGTGTGTCTCATTTAGTTAATTCAGATAATTGCCTACAATATTGGCATTTTCAATTATGAGTTGTCTTTAAGAAAAATCAAGACCACAAAACTAATTTTTTACAATTATTACCTTTTTCAGGCAATAATAAACAGCACCATCACCCCCAACATGACATTTACTAAAACATCTCAGAAGTTTGGCCAGTGGGCAGACAGCAGGGCAAATACAGTCTATGGCTTGGGATTTTCATCTGAACATCACCTTTCAAAAGTAAGTATGACCAGTGGCAGCTATTCAGCTGGTGAAGCTACTTAAGTGTATTTTATTCCTGCTCACTATATCTTGACCCAGTACCCACTACTGTTGTTATTTAAAAATAATTTACGAAAAAATGTTCTGTGTAATGGAAATGTCCTTATAATGGAAAAACTTAAGACTAAGTGTGATATCCGCAAATTTTCTTTTAACTGATGGAGAAAGGGAGAGAGATTAAAGCATATTACACTTTGTGTTGTTAATGCTTTCTAATTACAGATTTGTTAGGTTTTTGTTTTTTTAAAAATTGTTCCTCCATTACAGTTTTCATGATAGAATTTAAAGAAGTAAATGATTGGTGTTTCTTGTGTATTTAGATTGCCTTGGAAAAAACTGCTGGTAGTCTTCAGATGCATTTTTGTCTTTTAAGCTGCATTTACTTTCACTTCTCTACTATGTAGTGCATCAAATTACTGTTATTTCAAAGTTTGCAGCCTTGAAGTAAAGCTAGTGGGAAATATATTCAGTGTAAACGAAAAATACGTTTTCCATAGGAATGCAAAAGTTGAAATGTTTGCTAAAGCCGTATGTACCATACATAAGTTTCTTTTCTAGTCTACTTCTGCAGGAAGGAAATAGACCTCATTCCAAGGAAAGCAGTAATCCCTGTTTCTCAAACTGATGGCATAGCTCCTCTGAGCATCCTTTCTATGTTACTTGTTTTTGCTACTGCCCTGGTATATGAGTCCAGGAACCTGGACAAGTGTGATTTTTCCTCAGATGAGGAATTTCAGTTCAGTTTAAGAACTTGTGTTTATATTAAGCAGAAAATTTTCATAGTTTAAATAGAGAAAAGATTTGGGCACCCAAGTGGAATAAGACGAATACATAGTACATCTTTAAGTAAGGAATAATGGTGGCTAGGTATTTGAAGGAAGAGTAATTGTAACAGCTCTTTTGAGAAAGTACTTGTCACTATCCAAGGATAAGCATGGCCTGCCAAAGAAACATTAAAATGAGACCCAGTACAGCTACTTTATTTGGGCAAGTGTCAAACTTGTAAGATTTCTTTCTTTCATAATCGGTTGGTTTTCCTTTCCACAAAGCAGCACAAACACAGGAAATTCTGAATGATTCTGGTATTGCGCGTGCAGTTGCACACCTATCCTTTCGTCAGTGAACTTGGAAACCTCATCAGTTAATTTGGTGTGTATGTCCTAGAAGCACTTGCTTACCAACATGGTAATAACTTTTCTTAATGTTTCAATGGCTTTAGCACAAATGCTAATCTAGTTTACTTCTCTCATAGACTAGCTTGGTTTTTTTATTCACAGATGCTTCTTTGAAGGCTAAGCATCCTGCTGTAGTCACGCACACTCTGTTTGCCTGACTTTAAACACTAGGTTATCCTTGCCACTGAAAATATGTTGGTTTTTTTTAATCTTCTTTGTCCTCAACTCATGTCTTGCCCTCCCTCTGTCATCTTAATTACAGTTCTTTTCACTGCCCTCAAGCAGATGTCTAGGACTTTTAAATATGCCTTTGACATAAAGCTCTATATTGCTGTTGAAAAATTAGTCTGAAAGGCTACAGTAGACATTTTTTCATAATTTTTTTTTGCTGAGCAGCTACTCAGATTTCTGTTTTCTGGAGAATAAGCAAATTTATTAAGAAAAATACAGTCACAGATCTTTTCTGAAGATTATGGTGAATCTATGTGCCCTTTTCAGCACATTGTTCCTGTCGTATTATATCTTAATTATTAAACTGATACTCATGTGAGTTGCAACTGCCAATTGTTGCTACTAAAATTCCTAAAGATAAAACTTTTAGTGTTATTTAAAAAAATGATAATCATATTGATGGGGAAAGAAATTTTTTCTTTAGACTAGAAGCTGTTCAGCCACTGGAGCTGGTAGATATGTTTGGTTGGGAATCAGAAGAGCTGAATTAGATATGCCCTGTAACTTTAGAGAAATCATGTCTATATTCTCTTTGTTTTATCTCTCCTTCAGATTACTTACTCTTGCTTCTGTGCATCATAACCAGGTTTACCAGAGCACTCTGATACAGCTAGCGCTTTAGGATTTTAAATGTTTTAAGTTCCAGGGAGCAAAAGGCAGCCTGCAACCACATAGAAAAAGTTGGTCTAGTCTGTGACCGATTTCCGCAGTTTAATGATGCAAATAATCAGAGCAGATAAAGTAAACTGTTTATTCTCACATCATTGTCTGCATATATTATAGTACGTTTGACTTTTGTACTGTTTAGTTTTTGTTCACATGCCCTTGTCCTTCTGAACTAATTGCTAGGGTAGAGTGCAACAATGGCAACCTCTTTTCTGAATTATTATTGTGACTAGGAATTAGTGGAGCGAGACTGTCTGATGGAAAAGTAATGTCGCTCTAATGAACTTCACATACAAACAGCATAGAGGAAAATTAATTAAACATTTATTTCTCTTCTAGGCCTTAATATGTTAGACCACAAATTCACTTCAAGACTGCTCCATCAGATGTTGGTGATACTTGAAAGATAACTATGTTGGAGAATATTCACAGGACCACGATTTTTTAGCAGAGTCCCTCTTGCTGCTGCAGTTGGAGAAATAGAATGTCCCCTCACTTTCAGGAAAAACTGAGACTAATTTCTCATTCAAAATATGTCTATGCTTTTAATTGTATCCTGATGTATGAGAAGAAATACTCCTTTTAGGGTTTGCTGTCTTACCCTCTTGAGTTAGTTGACCTGATTCATTCCATAAAACTTAAGTGGGAAATGCCACCATGGATGCTGGAAGCAGCCTTTTGTAGTCTCCATGCACAATTTTTCATCTTTTCCTTAAAAACTTGATCTTCCAGAGAACTTCTCCTTCCATAGCATGAGACCTCATCTTTGTTATTCAGGAATTTTTTTCAAGAAATAGTTATCATCCGTCACCTGACTATCTCAAGGAATTCTAGGTAATTTGTGAAAATCTCCACTAAATTGGCCTTGTTGGCTCACTCTTAGAATGCTGTCTGTTGATCTGTTATATTTTTTTTTAACCATTTCTGTGGCTGTGATACAGAAGATCATATTTACTGCCTTTGTGTTCAGCCATTTATTCCAAACCTCAGCATCATATTTGCCGTTTAACAATCCTCTAGTCTTAAAGCTGATTTAAGTAATAGGTTACCCATGAGATTTTGAGGTTTAGGCACAAGTCTTAAAAAAGTATCATCTGGTTCTGGTGATCTGTTGCCAATTTCATAATCTGAGACTTTTTTTTTTATGCTGGATTAAACTTTCAGGAAAAATAAACTTTCAAGTAATGTGAAATACAGGATACAGGTGGAGAGAAATTAAATTTCCTCAAATACTAGTAGCCTGCTAGGAGAAGGTTTATAGACTGTAAGAATTTTTTAAGTCTTGCATAGTAAGTGAAGTTCTGATTTAAAATAATTGGTGAGGTTGTGCCACGCAAAAGGTAGCCTTTGTACCATCTAAATACATTGAGTGCAAAACAATTTCTTTATATGCTGCTGCCAAAGAGATTTAGAAGCTCTGATATTTTTGCAGAATCATTTCACTCTTAAGCTGATCATAATAAGATAATGTTCTGTATAAAAGCAGTAGGACACAAAACCAAATGTGTGGCTAGTTTAGCAATTAGTGTAGTGGAAAGATGAGAACTGTGAAGGCATTTATTTTTCCTAGCCAGAGAAACCAGGCCGTATTTGTAGTGGTTTGGTCCAAAATACTCATTACTGTTTACCTTCTGTGAGATAAGAATTAGGAGAAAGCAAAGCAGGCACAAAACTTGAAAGAATATAAAGAAGTTCATTAACAGACCTAAAAGAAGGGAGAAAAAAAAAATTAAAATCATACCACACCTTCAGAACACTTCTCCTGCCCCCCACCTTCCTCCCTACTCCTACTGACAATGTAAAAGACAACCCTTGTGATGTTCAATTTGTTTACCACTTCCATAATAACCTTGTTCAGTTCATTTGGGAAGAGGAGTCTCTCTTGCTCATTCTATGGAGACCATCTCCACAAGAAATTCTCTCATGACTTCAAGTATCACAATGAGCCAGCCGCCCAAGTTGGTTCTCTGCTTGCATCATGTGAGAGTCCCTTCCCACGACTTGCAGGTCTTCCCACAACTGCTTTCGAGGGTCCAATCTTGAGCTACTGGGGTACCATTTTAAGGTTGAGCTGTTCAGGAACAAAAGTTCTCTTCACCCATCTCTGGGAGCATTTTCATCTCTAAGAACAGAGGCCCTCCCCCTGTCCCTGGGAGACAAGGGTCCTCCTCATCTTCATCTCTAGGACTATCTCTGTGAGCATCTCTAGGAACTGAGGTCTTCTCCTTCCGATTTGGAGCGAGAGTCCTCATCACTTCCATCTCTCCCTGTTCAAACTTCTCATCAAATTACAGCTGCTTCAGCATTTGCTTATTCCAGTACAGGTGCTTTTGCTCACAAGTACAGTTTGAACGCTCCACCCCCCATGCTTTCCTGAAATTACAACAATGATATTTCATAGTCTATCACCCCCATAGCTTTACAACAGATTTTCAGCTTTAAGCATCTCCTCTTTCTCCTCCCTCAGGTTTTCAGCTCTTCACAGCACTAAAAGGGTTAATCTCACCCAGGCCTTGCAGCTGGAATTTCTCTTATCACTGTTGGTCACATGATCTTTGCTGGGCAGCGGGGCAGCTTCAGCTGAATCTTTGGCCGCACTGGAGGGGGGAGGGGCTGCTCTGGCTGCACAGAGCAGGGCTGGGGGGGGCCGCAGGTGGAACAGGGCCCATCGGCTCCAGGATGGCTGTGGCCCGGCCCAGCCCGAGCAGGGCCTGGCCTGGGCCCGCCAGGCCCCGTAAGGGCCCCGCAGCTACCTGTCCCAGCACTGGAAATGAGACAGACCTCCCCCTGGCTTTGTCCATTCTTAAATGTGGACCACAGAGGCAGTCAAAACTTTAAGTGGCTTAAAAAATTGTCCAAGTTCAAGCTGGCCAGCTGATAGGTTCTGTCAGGTCATAGGGGAGCTGTAAGCACCTCTTTGCAAGAGCATCACCTCCGGGACTATGCTTGCTAACCCATGACACTATTCTTAACAAATTGATTTAATCTCTCAAATTTAAGGGGGCATATATTTCTAAATTGCTGGTTTAGCTATTTTCTGGAAGTGGTACATGTAGCATAGAAATAAAGCCTCATATGGCAGTTCCATGTGCAATTTCTTGATTTAGTGTTCAGTATATGCAGTTCTAGTTCAATGAATTTGTTCTTTAACTTGATTGATGTCAATGACCGTTCTAGACATGAACACAGTATTTCCACTGTTACTTTTCTGATTAGCTATTGAAATTATAAATGCAGTTAAAATTTGGGAAGAAACCAGTATTCAAGGATTCAGTTTCAGTCATGAAAGAGCAAAGTACACTGAAAGCTCTCCAGGCTCATGGTGACCGCATTAGGCTTCAGAAGCAGATTGTTTGTTGTTTGAGGAGGGTAAAACCTGAATCTGAAAGCAAGTGTGCAAGGCAGTTTGTCCCTATTATTAGCCATCTCTGAGGTGAGTTTTTTAAAACTACCAGCAACAGATCATGCTTCATTGCATTGTCATTTTCCTGACATATAAAGAGTGTGTATTATGCCTGAAAGGTATGTCACTCTGTAAGTCATTTAAATGAGTGTCTAATAAGGAGAAAAATTTTTAAAAATTACTGACAGAATTTGACTTTGTGAAATGCAAAGTACAGCGTTCTGTTCTGCATGTAATGTATTATTTCACGCCTACTCTTACTCTCTTTTCTTTTTTTTATTCTTTAAACATATGTACCTTCAGTTTGCTGAAAAATTTCAGGAATTCAAAGAAGCTGCACGAATAGCAAAGGAAAAATCCCATGAAAAGATGGAGCTAACAAGTACACCCTCTCAAGTGAGTCTTACTGCCTGATTCAAGCATCATATTTCATATCTGTGCTACCTACTGTATTGTTTCTTACATACATATGTATTAAAAATTAACAGGGCATTTCTCACTTACTGTGAATCCTCTCATTGGTCAGCAAGAAGTGTCAAGAAATCTTAAAAAGACATTTAATATATACTGCAAAAGAGTCAAAGGGACTTGCTTTAAAATAAAATTGGGTGCTTTTTAAATTCCTTTTCCTTTATTTCAGCTTTCCCAAGAAAATGAGTAAACATGGTTATATAAGTGAGCTATACTAAACACTTTTTGTACTTTTTCCTATTGTATCCACAGGACTTCTGGTGGTGCACTGTAAATAACTTTCATAGAACGATCACTGCACCAAAAATAAAGGTTGAAACAGCAAACTATTTTTACTTATTTCCTACTGTGTTGTTTTCTCTTGTGAAATGTGTTGAAGGAAGATGATAGATTCACAAGCTGATTCTGGAGTTTTATTACAGTTAGCCGTGATGTACAGGAAGAGTTTATTAAAGGTATCTCAAAATATGAACTGGGTTAATCTAGGCCTAATCAGAGAATAAGTTACTATATTCACATTTACGTTAGTTGTGTCTAAAATTAATTACAAATACCTTGAATTTGCTTTGAAAAAAGAAATACCTTGGGGCTTTTTTGCCCCATCTCTCTTGTATTCCCACTGCCCAAGGTTTTTGACACAGTTAGCTGTTTGTTTTGTTTTAAGCAGTAGTGAAGACAAAGGTAATTCCTTCTCTTGGAGAATGCAACAGCTTTAGAACTACAGCAGGGATTCCTGAACTGAGTAGACTTAATGTAGCTGTATCTTTTTTCTGAGAAGTCTTTTTTCATTGAATCAGTGTATTTCTTCAGTGCTTTGCACTGTAAGAGGCTCCTGCTCTTTGATGGAGTAAGGATGGCAGGCAGTTTGCAGCATGCTGTACAAATAGTTTTATTGCTACCAGAAAGCTACATCTGGTGTCCTACCAAGAGAAGTCAGTGGAAATCAGAACATACACAATGAATAAGCCTCATGTTGTTTTCCCAGTAGGCATTTTGCCCAAATGTTAGGCTGGCTTTAGCTGTTAATGGGAAACTGCTTGCTCCACTGAAATGGAAAAAAAATAAGGCAGGGGGTTTTATGAGTTTGACTGTCTCTAAATTTCTGATAAATTCCACAGAGACAATGGAAGTATGTATTTCAATATTATACACTTGTCAATTATATACACTTGACTTTAGAAACAGTGAAGTGCTTCACCCAGGCCTCAAGTTACCTAATGTTATAGGCAAAAAAACTGCTGTCCTTCTCTTTTGACACGTTGATTAATATTTTGGACTCAGAAGTTAAATCTGACACTGTCAAATGGAGTGACTTATTACCTGGTTTGGACATAAATTTGAGCTGTTCACTCAGAGACAAGATGCTTTTGTCTAGCAGCTCATCAGGGTTAAAGTTTTATCTTAAACTGTGTGAGCTATTAATATTGTTCATTTTCCTGCACAGAGTTCTTTTTACAGTTGAAACCTAACATTTTATACTGTAGGCAGTTACAGAAATGTTACTGAGTGATTCTGTAATGCCTGTTGAGGGCTGCAATTTCATTATGGCACAGTTAAGAATAATTTCCTGTTCAGGCCTTACTTTTCTTCTCTTGGCTTTTCACTGTGTTGATAAGCTGGCGTATTATTCTGACTAATACAGTTAGTGCAAGTGCTGACACATGAGCATAGTAGTCTTCACTTACTAGTTCCCTAGAGAGAAAGGAATCAAATCAAGAACTTCAGAGTTTAGAACAGATAAGAAGCGATGACATCATGGCAAGTTCCAGCACTTCTGTGGCACTGGGCTCATTCAGATGGGTTTATGACTGGGAGTAGGATGAGTGCTTGGTGCTAGGGAGGGAAGGTGGGACCATGAAGACCTTTGAAAGAGCACCTGCTCTCATTTTCATCATCTACCAAAAAGTGGCTGCAAGGCAAACAATTCAGTTGTTGTCTTTTTCAATCATTTTATAGCTCTCTTTTCCCTTTTGCATAGAGAGCCATTGCAGAGGGGGAGAGTAAAAGAGGAAGGAGATATTTTTAGTGGTCAGTGAAGGCGTTGCAGAAACCCGGCTATTTTAATGGAGCTTTGACAGGAAGGACATTGGGAGGTATATGAACTCTGTAATGGTAACTCAGTTATCTAAAAGGATCAGTCCCTCTACAGTGTTGGACTTTCAGATATGTTTTGGCATTAAATTAATAATAAGTAGGAAAATACAGCCCATCAAAACTGGAAAATACACACATTGAACTTAAAGCTTAAATAGAATGTTTTATTTCTCTTGGTACAGCTTTAAAAAATGTCCTGATTATTTACCAGTTAATTCAAGTACTGGATATGGTACATTTTCCATCCTCTCTACTACACAATTCTAAAAGAGTAAAAGTACGTTTTTCTGCCTCCGTATGCCCTTACATGTTGAATCTTTATGAGATATTTCTAAAACTAATGTAACAAAACACTGCACAAGACATTTGCTGTTCAGTATTGTTTGATGCAAGCCTGCAAATACAACTGGTACATGTGAGTTTCAATTTGGAATGCCCTGCAAAAACTTGGGAAACTGCAGAGAAATAGAGAGCAAGAAATAACAGCAAAAATATCTCAGAAATTGGATATGTATTTGTAGTTCAAATATTTAGCAGACTCAAGCCATGTTAAAACTTCAGAGCAGTTTTGCCTGAAGTCCGCTGAAGTCAGGCTGCTTCTCTCAGGTGTTATGAACTTTTAGCAAAGTGTTGCTCCTATAAAGTGCCTCAATGGTCAGGAAGTAGAAGTTGTGTGGGCTTTTTGGATATTTTGTTTCATCTGATGAAACATGTTCTTCAGATTTTTTTCAGTGTGTGTGAAACACATAGTAGAAAGAAAACCATACATAGCCTAATTTGCAGTTACTTAATAGCAGGAGTTCCTTTTCCCCTAAGCAATGCGGCTGCTAATTTTAAACTCTTCATTCTCCCTTTATCTTTAATACTGCCTGTTCTCTGCCTGTCTACCAGCAGGCTTTGCTTTAAGTTTCCAGAATATCAGGTAATAGATAAAATCACCATTTACCTTGCCTGTAAAGAGAACGGAACTTTTTCAGAGAAAGACAGTGGCCTGGACCACCAAATTAATAGAGAGATGCTGCTTTGTTATATATAAGTCCCTTTGAGTGTGTTGGGCTTTCTTGGGATGAAGAGTAAAGCATTGTTTCTGAGTCAGAGAACCTGTAATTTAAACCCATCTGTATGAAGACGGATTCATACAATAGTACACATCTGGTACTATTTATCCATACTACTTATCCATATCTGGTATGTCTGGAGGCTTTGGTCTAGAAAGAAGCTGTCTATTTCGGGACTTCTAAGACCACCTATGCACATAGCTATACTATCTGGTATCCATTTAAGTGAGCTTTAGGTAATAAAAACTTGGAATCCTCTTACCATGTTTATATAAAACTAAAATACTGGCTCCCCTGCTCTGTCATTTCCTGTTTCCCAGATCCATCTTGTAATATAGGGAATTATTTTGCTCTTGTCATAAACTCATGGATCTTGCAGTGGCAAGCCACCCATGGTCTATTCTCAGTTACAAGCTTTCCTGTACACTTACACTTAGATCTGGAGTTCACTGAGCTGCAGGAAGCAATAGCCTGACAATTGTGTCCACCTACCCCCACCCTTTTTTTTATTAAAAGTAATCTTAATTAGGTTTGAGTACAGAAACAAATAGAGCAGTTTGTACATTTTGCAGTTGCACCCCATCAGTCTTTGAGAGGTTTCACCTCAATCAGTTGGCATCTGAACCTCAGTTTTTTTTTCTGAGCGTGGCTGTACTCTGATAGGTTTTTCAGATTAAGACTTCTTTTAGTTTCTGAAATTGTGGGGTGGATAATTTAGTCAAAATAGTCTTGTCCGTGATTCTGAGCCCCTCCCATGCAAACTATTAGGAATAGCTATTGCCTGAAAAGTTTTATAATCACTTAATATTTAGTGCAAGAAATGGGTTGGTTTTGGCAAAATGACCTGGATTTATAATTTTTCATCTTTTTCTCTGTAGAAGTTCAAAATTTACTTAGAGCTTGTGAAAAAGTCGCTTTCTGGGATGTTATGTGAATTTCTATAAAGTAACAAATGTTTCATATGTGTTAGGGTAGCACTAGCCAGCAGACTTATGCCATTGCCAGCCAGTACAGAGAAGCACTATAAAGAATAGCTGTGCCAGGGAAGTGTATGGAATACTTACTGAGAAGACAGTATAATACTCAATAACTAAACATGCTGGACTTGTTTTTGTTTGTTCATGATTTTAGAACCAATGACAACTCCTTTTTTTTCTGCTCCTTATTTAGTTATCACTAAAAGCTGGTTTGATCTCTGCTGTAATGTCTACTTGTTTTACTTAAAGGACTCTTTTGTAAGTGCATGTGGGGTTTTTTTTAAGATGTTGACATTTAATATGTCTTTTGATGAGTACCCCACTATAATGTTTAAATACTAAATACCACAATGTCTTCCTCAACTTTGTAAAATCTGGATTGGATATGTGAAGTTATAATGGTATGGAATAAAAACTTCGTTACAGAGTACAAAATGTTCCTAAAATACTTTTACTTCTCTAATTAATATAAAATGGGAACATATTATTTGTAAATACTTATGAAAAATCTTTTCTGTGTAAGTGGCTTTTTCCATTATATTTGGTGCTTTGTTCATAATCAGCTCTGTTAGGATTGTCTGCAAATAAATTACTTATCAGGCAGGTGTAGTTGTGATGATTAATGTGTACTTTTTGTGGAAGAGACACACACTAGGAACTGGTGTTTCTTCTGTTCATGAATTTGCAGACCATGATCCTTTAGATATTACGTAGACTGGGATGTTTGTCTGCCTTAATTTTTGTTACTTGAATTTCATGCCTATTAGAAGTCTGAAAAATAAGCCTAGATGGAACTTGCACATTTTTTTCCTTCTATTGAAATAATTTTTGTGCATTCAAATTTGAAACATTTGAATAAGTAGGCTCTGATTTTATGTATTTAAGTAATAGTGTAAGAATTTAATCTTAAAGGTACAAGCCATCCAAATTCTTTATAGTGTGGTATGTAATTTTTTAGAATGCATAAATAATGTTGTTTGAAAAGAAGAGAAAATAGAAGAAAAACTTTTAGATCCAGAAAGTCTTTCATTTATTGTCAATGGGAACTGTCTATCCTATTGGATGATAACAAGAATAACAGTAATAGTAGTAGTAGTAGTAGTAGTAGAAGACAAAACCATGCCATTTGTATAGAATAATTTATTTGCCTCTTTATTTTGTCAACTCTCTTCTCTTCCGCACTTAAATGTACACACAAATGTACATGCTGGTGTGATGAAGGGTAATGAAAACCACAGCAACTCCCAGCCTTCTGCTGGGAGGCAACCAATAAGTTCTTTGGATGGCCAATTGCATAGTAATAGCTATGTGTACACCTGGGTATATCTGGAGTATTCTCCTTCCCAGATAATACCATGAGTAGCAAAAGCTAGGCCAGGCTAGCATGCCTATGAAAATTTTTGCCTGCACTTTGTTGAGCAAGTGTTCTTTGCAGATGGCTCATAGGTGAAACTGTGAACACACCCCCAATGGCCCTCGCACTGTTCGCTTTGGTTAATAAACAGTGCAAAAGCTAGATTTTGAAACAAATACCAGAACTGTTTGTTTCACTGCATTAGAAGGTAAAGTATGAGACAAGAATTCTGAGTGTTGAGAGTCCACCCGCCGTGTATCAGAATGAGAGTGGAATGTAATTCCCGGTAACAAGGTGGTCTGTACTAAGTGGAAGGTTGGATCTTGTAAAGAATTCATAGGTCACTTGTGTTTTGTACAAGATAATGTGAATCTTTTGGTAATGTACTTCTGTATGAACTACAAATGAAATGTGACCATGAGGGATGCTGGAAATCTGAACATCATATTAATGCTACCTAAAATTTGTGTATTGTTTAAGAACGAATGTTAGAGCTTTTATGCACATAGCCTTTCTGGGCAGGTCAGTTTGTAATTTTAATGTGTTGTTTGTTTCACTTAAGGAATCAGCTGGAGGGGATATTCAGTCTCCTTTAACTCCAGAAAGTATTAACGGGACAGATGACGAGCGAGCGATGCCAGAAGTGACGCAGAACTCAGAACCAAGGGCTGAACCAACCCAGAACGCATTGCCATTTACCCATAGGTACAGATTCCATTCCCACATCCTGATTAAGTGATACCTATCTCTTTCCTTGTTAAAGGGACTTTCTCCCATGTTGTTTGGGGAAACGAAGCAAACCCGCATCTCACCCCAAAAATGGACTCACTTTTGGATTTGTAATATTTTTTTAATTAAAAAAAAAAAGAAAAAAAAAGAGAAAAAAAGGAGAGAGAAAAATCTCTTGAAATGAGATTTGGGGAAACATTATAGTTCAATCAGCCCTTGAACACTGGTTAGTGTAGGTGTCCCTTTAACAGGAATCAGTATTTCAGTGTCTGAGATCTTAGTAAAATTACCTGCTTCATAGAATATTCCAATTAAATGATTTTTGTACATATTCTTTAAATGGCTGATGGGACTGGACAAGTTCTTGGAAGAAAAGGGACTCTTACAGCATTTTTGGATTATGAAGTTTAAAGCAGGCTGTAATTGAACAGTTCTCTGACAGTTGTAAAATTTTTCAACTTTTTTTCAAAATACGAGAGAAATGTGGCTCTACTTCAAACTGAATTCTAATTTGTTGCACTAGGAATGCTGTGCTCTGTTCTTTAAGAAAGGTAGGACTTATTATTTTATTATAGAAGTAGCAAGTTACAATGGATATATCTTGCCTATTAGAAGTAATTGTAAAGGAGTCACTCTCAATAAAACACATAATTTATTGGGACCATGGAGAGTAAGTGAAATATTTAATAAAGTTAGAACACAGCTAGAAATACTAGGGTTTGGGTTTTTTAAAGCATTGTGTAATTCAGCCTAAATAGAGTTTAAGAGCTCTTCATCAAAGTTTGAGGAATATTAACACTTCAGATATGTAATGCAATTCAAAGTGAGCACAGTGAAACTAAAATTGTGCAGAACATCTCAGTTTTTGTAAGAGAATAATACTGTTAAGCATCTGGAAAAAAAAATATTCATTTTTCAAATGAGAAAAATCCTCTTACACTATTTTTTTTAACAGAGTGATTCTGTTTATTTTTATACTGTCACCAGTGCATGTATTATATGTTTCAGAAGAAATGGTGCATTGTGACAATGCTATGTGCATGTTGAAAGAGTATTACAAATGTTGCAGATCTACCTGTGTTCTGTAACAAGTTCATTTAAACTGTTTGAATATTGACATTTTCTATCAATATTTTTGTGAAAAGGAGTTGTGATAAAGTCCACACATGAATAGTGTGGTTTGCTCTTATCAAAAAATGATAGTTTGAAGATTTCCCATCTGGTTCTGCATATGCAAATATGTTTTCTGGTATGCCAGTGTAGTAACTAAGTTTACTCTCCATTGAGCGTGAATGAAGACACTTTTGAAACTACCCAGTTGTCATTTTTAACGATGTAGAATAGAGTTTACAAAACTTTTACATTCATTGCATTTTTCTATCTACTTAATGTACGCAGTGTAAGTGCCTAGTTTTAGGTTCTTGTCCTATTAGATATCACTAGCTAGAATTAATTTCCAACAATAACTCCGCATTTTGAGGTTTACTTCTTGTTCATTCTCAAAACACCAGTGTTTTGTCTTGCTAAGGATACCTTCAAGTTTGTTAGGGAGCTATTACTGAAGAAACCCCAAGTTTATAAACCTCTTTGAAATAACGTAATTTTTGGAATAGGTAAGGATTTTATTATAAATAAATAAGTATTATTTATTTATTATAAATAAAAATGCATGAACATATGCACAAAGGAGATGGAAAGTGAAGCCTTCAGGACTGTGTTAATCCTGGTTAAATGGGCATGTTTTTATAGAGGCTTTTCCTAATAATAAATTGGCAACTAGGTAGACGCATCTAGCTGCTTGTGCTGTCTGAAAGGGTGCTCTCTGCAGGCAGTCGGCTTGCCCTGACTTAAAAAGAAAAATATTAAAACCTTACACCCTGATTACTGGAGACTCCCTGGACTTCTCATGTGTCAGGAGTACAGAAAAGTACTGTGCTTCCCCTTGCTCCCTGCCTTTCTGATGATGTGGTGTGTATGTGGCACTCCATGTGTGATGGAGAAGAGCTGCTAAACTGAGCCCTTTCCTTGTGCACCCTGGTAACTTCTGCTGATCCTGAGCCTTTTGCTTCTGCATCCTACATTTCAGCAAAGGTGAAGTTCGGTCAGCGCTTCTGGGTGAGGACGGTACTGCTGCAAGGGCATTTGAGTGTTGTCTTCTTTGTGGCATTTCTTTTCACTTATTTGCCATTAGTCCAGAAGTTGCTGGTCAATCTCTAGGTGCTTTTCAGAAGAAAAGGTATTGTGGATTTCCCTACAGTGAGTTTAGCTGCAGAGCATGTGAGAGTCACCCAGGCTGGTTTACACTGCACTGAAATAACACTACCATAGCAAGTTCATTTATTCAATAAATGTGGAAGCTCCGTTCTGCTCTGACATTAACACTAGATACTTATTGTGTGAAGGATGAAAAGGCATGGTGTTCAGTGTGGGTTGGAGCACATGGAAGCAGGTGTGGGGTGGCACAGAAGGAGCCTGTGCAGTCATGGGGCAAGTGTTGTATCTTCATGTGCAGGATGAGGTGAGCAGTACTGTGTGTCAGGGGTGGCTGGCCAGGTGAGAGCTGTTGCTGCCAAGAGGATTGTCGAGCACAGCAGAGGCAGGTGCCTCTGTGGCAGAGGAGAGGGACGGCTAAAGGTTTGAAGGGGGCTACTGTCAAAACAGTGATTGAGGTAAGGGGTTTCATGTCCTTGTATGAACTGGAAGAGCCTGACGGGAGTGGAAAAGGTCAGAAATCTCAGGTGTGAAGGTCATGCTTTAATTTATATCCTATTGCTTGTCATTTTTAACCTGCACACCTGAAAAATGTTCAGTTGGATTTTGTTATAACATGTCTTTGCTGGCCAGACATGTTTTCTTCTGCCCTTTATGTTGTAGCATAAACAGCTGAGGTCTGTTATTTCAGCAGCCTAAGTGTAGACTACTTTTGTATTTATAGTTCTTTTCTGACCCCAAAAATCAGCATTACTTGAGTCACCAGAGTTTTACTAGAACTCAAGTATCTTATTATTTCAGTAAATAGTTGTGAGAATTGAAATTAACATTCTCCAGAATATGTCTAAAATTCCATTGATATCCCTTGAGCATAACAGTGCTGAAGTCTAGTTGCTTCAGTTTAATTCTCATCTGGAAAATCCTAATGCTCTTCAAAAGCAGTGTAACTCAGATCAACTTCTTGAGAGATAAGTGTACTAAACAGTTACAAGTCTTGCACTGAAGATAAACTCCCATAATTCAATATCTTGCCTTTTTTTCAGCTATGTTAATGTTGAACAACTATGTAATATTATTGTGAACTCCCACATCGTACAATATACTATAGACTGAGTACTGCTGTCATGAGTAAATGTTGCCAGGACAAATGGAAGTAAAATGTAACTTAAACATGGTATTAGAATTCTTTGGAGTCTTGTCTGAGACACTGATAAGTCCTTTTCTGAACAACAGCTAGTCCAAGAAGATATTTTTCTAGCAGAATCTAGGTAATCAAATCTAATGTTTAAAATAATTATGACTAAAAAGTATATATTTTTGTTCTATCTACATATTTCTGTTCTTAAGTAAAATTTAGTTTCCTCAGATATATTTCCTGTTTAAAAAATATTTTCCACATTCTTCAAGTTGTGATTTTTTTTTTAGTTTTTCTCCAACTGAAAACTATTGATCATAAAGTAGGGTTTGGAGAGAAAAAAAGTTGCTAAAAATTTTTAACTACTTCAGATGTGACTGAGTTTTAAAGTTTTCACATGACCAGGAATTGTCTGTTATGCATCATGAGGATTAAAATTTTTAATAAAAACTATTCAGTTTTAGTATTTGAATTATAGTCTAAGGCTGAATAGTGTATCTGGTGAACTTTGCAAGTGCTGCTTTTTGATAACTGTTGAACTTGCTCTTTCACTCTTGAAGAGAATATGTTTGCTTATAACAAGCTTTATTCCATTTTTGGCACCTTAAGAAGCTGATAAAACACATTTTCAGAAAGAAAATATAAGAGGATTCTTCTGGGACAAACTTTGAAAGTCTTCAATTTCCTGTCAACCATGACTTGTACCTGTTACCTCATTTTTTCTTGTAATACGTAAACTTGGAATTTCTATTGCATAATGTTTTGATCAGACAACATATATGTGTATGTTTGTTGCTTGTTAGTTAAAACTCCTATTTTTGTATTCAAGCAAGTTTTTAATAGGGAATTTTGACTCATTGCCTTAGTGAAAATGGACTTAATTGGAATGATGCTTATATCTTAGATATGTTATTGTCTAGATAGGCTACTATTTAATAATGCTGCATGTAAATCCAATGCTGTACAACAAAGAAAAACCAAAAGGTCTCGCTGCTAGGTCATGCTCTTTCTCTGAGTTTTCATTAAAAGTTGTATATAGAAATCTCTTCAGTAGATTTTTTCACTGTGTGTATTAAAACTACTCACTTCTACAAGCTTAAGTATTGTAGTTGTGTTATAGTAGAGGTACTTTGTGAATCAGGCAGAACTGTTAACTTGGCTTTAAGGAAAATCTTCAAGTTAATAATTATTGGGGTGTTTCATATTTTAATTTAAACTCAAATCTTAGTATTTGGATGTTTATTATAGAGTTATGCTTCCTTATCAAGTAAGGGGTGCATATTCCTTTTTTTGAAATTATTGGGTTTGAATGTTATTTAACCTGCTCCGAGGATAACTTTTTGTTGTGAGGAAGCTCACAGGCTCTCTAATCAAAGCTCCTGCTCAAAGAACAGCTATGAAATGAGATCAAGATGCTCTAAACTTTATCCACTTGGGTTTTGAAAGCTTTCTGGAGTGGAAACAGATAGTTAGGCATTTTTTGAAAGGTTTCTGTATAACATAGAAGACAGCAACTTCTTCACATTGCACAGTACTATAGTGAACTGTGACATTTTAGGGCACACTAGAGGAATTCTGGTAAATTCAATTGCTCTGTTGAACAAGATTATTATTTCTTCTGTCACATTCAGAGAAGAAATTCAGCAGTGATATGTTCCTGCTGTCACTGTAAGCAAAGAACGGATTAATATAGAAACTTAGACCTAGATCTGACTTGCCCTCAACCAACCTTTTTTGATGTTGTGATGGCTGGTGAAGGCCAGCTGTACTGTTCTGCTGGCCTCTTGTGCTCCCCTGGAATGAGCCTGGTGCTTTCCCCTCCTTCTCTGACCCAATTCCTGCTGCTTCCCAAACTCCTGCACTTTTGCCTAAGCTGCTGGAATCTAGCTCAAGTAGGGTCTCCTTCAAAATAAAAGTTCTTGCTAGAAAATTAGAAATTTGAAAGGAAGATCTTACATTGCATTTGTGTAATTATTCTTTTTATGTCTGACTTCCCTGATTTTGGCAATTTCTGATGATTCTTTAAGATATCATTAAAATACACAGTAAACCATTTTCATAAGATGTCTCTAGTAATGGAAGGAAAGATAGAGAGGAAGAATGCCCATGTTGTATGTGTTGCTTAACTCTTCAAAATTAAGAAACTCTGGAACTAATAGAGCTAATTTTAATAGCTGGGCAAATGGTTGAAAGCAAAACACTAAAAATAATCTAATGCTTAACAGAGTAATTTCACCATCTCCCTTGTGCACCTAGGCATGTTCTTATTTAGGGTATGTGAATTGCCTACTTCCTGAGGTTTATTTAGTGAGAACTGCAAGAGAATGATGTAAATTATGTGAGCTGGGTGTCTGAAATTAGATGATATAACTACTGTCCTCAGGGACAGGAAAGTGCTCTTGAAGCATACCTGTCAAGTACATTCTTAGAAGAGGAGTATAATCCTTATGCAATTTATATTTTAAAAAAACGAAAACAACAAAACAAGGCAAAACCATACTACTTCTACTATGTAATTTTCTCCCCTTTAACCACATACCTAAGAAAAAAAAAGCCCAGTTAAAACCAAAGGAAAGTGATCTTGCTTAAGGAATGAAATTCTATTTTTTGAAGTAAATCCTTTGGGTCCAACCTATTCAAAGTATGGATGACATTAAAGATTGTTAGTACTTCAGCAACTGTAAACATTGGCTTTGTGAATTGGAATATGTGATACTTAACATTAAATCTGATTCTGTAGGGCGAGTGGCTCAGGTTGGATTTTTTGGTTGCATCCATTATTTAACAATCATTACTTTTGTTAATATTCTCAATAATACAATTTTTGAACTGCATTAATTCATTTTAGGAGTCTAGTCTAAGCATGAAGTCACCTGGTTTTGTCATTTTTTGGCAGTAGTGGAGGAGCTACTCTCTTTATTCTAGATTTCCCAAGTAATTTACTTGAATAAAAAGTTCTTTTCTATTGTCCATTTTGGTACCAATGTGAATAGTTGTTTAACTTTGTGAGCAGTGTTTGTGAGGTTTGTACATGATATGATTTGTACATATATTATATAAAATCTGATGGTTTTTTAGTTGTAAGCTTAAACGTCCAATCATCTTTTCAAAAAGAATTATTAAAACAATAGTTCTACAAGATCTTATGTAGACAGTTGATACCCCATATCTTCTTTACTCATACTTCCATCAGTGATATTGTTTAGTGTCATTGTAGGAAACCTTTCAACCAGTAAGAAGGGATTAGTTATAAGGATTAGGATTAAGGGTACTGGAGCACCTTCTCTATGAAGACAGACTGGGAAAGTTGTGGCTGTTGAACTTGGAGAAGAGAAGGTTGGGTGGGGACCTCACAGCAACCTTCCAGCGTCTAAAGGGGCCTACAGGGAAGCCAGAGAGGGACTGTACATCAGGAGCTGTAGTCACAGGGCAAGGAGTAATGGGTACAAATTGAAAGACAGGAAATTAGGTTAGATATTAGAAAAATTATTTCCTGTGAGTCTGGTGAGATACTGGAGATCAGGTTGCCCAGGGAGGTTGATGTCCCAACCCGGGCTGTGTTCAAAGGCAGGTTGGACAAGGCCTTAAGCAACCTGGTCTAATGGGATATGTCCCTGCCAATGGCATGGAGGGTTGAGACTAGATGATCTCTATGGTTCCCTCCAACTCTTAGCATTCTGTGATTTTATTATTCTATACACTGCAAACTGAACTTCCCTGAGGCACCATGAAGTAGTTCAAGGTCCTGTCCATGACATATCAGAGATCTCTTTGGAGTGTCTTTTAAAAATTGTTTTTTAAACTGAAAAGTAGTGTTAATATCAAAGAGAACAGATAGACCAAAGAAATGCTGCTGGTCTCAACACACTGTTCTCCAGGAAAGAAAAACCCCAAAAAACTTCAAGGGGAAATAGTCACTCTGTAGAATTGCTTTTCATTTTAAAGTCTTCTGTAGAAAGACTTAGCACTTTGAAACTACATGTCATGCTTTCTTTGCATTGGAAACTTCACTGCACACTTACCATTTTTCAGCCTCCCATTAAAGAAACAAAACCAGAAAGCCAGTAATACCTGAAGTTGCCAGGGAAGAAAAAGCCCAAAACAACCACAGAGCTATTGATCTCCTGAGTCTCAATGGATTTTCCAACAGTCTTGACCTTGAGAAGAGAAGCCTCTTTTAAAAAGAAAGAAAGAGGGGATATTTTGCAGGACAAACATATTTTTCACCAAGTCTGATCACTCAAACATCACAGTCTCCTCCTCAGTGGCTAGGAAAAGAATACATGAAGGTATTTCAAGACCAAGGAAATATGAACCATGCATGTCTGTAAATTCAGCCTAGGATTAATTCCTGATGAGAAAGCTGGGGGCTTTCTTCAGAACCTGAAATTTGGACTACTTCTAATGAGACTTTTTTATGGCAGTCTGTTCTGCAGGTAAGAATATCACACATTTTGCACCCGTCTGCACACACATGCTTTGCCTTGCCAAAGAGACCTCTTCAGTGCCCCATCCTATGCCCCAGCAGCCATTCAGAAGTGTATCTTAGAAAATAAAGACTTCTAGTAGCTGGTGTGTAGCTGTTTCGTTTCAAGTGCAAGACTTAGTCCTCTTACCTTTGCAAACACAAAATACAACACTTTTGTAACCATCTATATGGGTAGGCAAATACTAAAGAAACTTTTCCAGACTTGTTCATTTACTGTTTTCTGTCTCTAAATTGACTGTCATTATGATGCATTTCTGTGAAACGCAAGAATAGTCTGGTCTTGGTTTACAGGGTACATATTCCCATCCACATAGAATTTATTGAAAAGGCTATACAGTTTTAGAGAAAAAAATTAAGGAGAATTGAAGATTTGTGCAGAACAATCTCCATCACTATCATACTTCAATTCTTGTGTATTTTACTCATCCCAAGGTTCACTTCATGGTAACTTTAGTTTATTTAGTAAAATTGGATGGACTTCCACAACTTACAGTCAGTAGTCAGGGAAGAATGCCTCTGTCATATGCCTTAGTAAAGGCAATTCAAGTGTTGGTAAAGAGTTTTGAGTTCAAAGTCCACAAGCTCAAAACATCTTTAAAAAAACTTCAGCAAGACAAAACTTGGCTTTTTGTCAGTTTTGTTATGTTAAAATATGTTACAACTCATAGCAACAATATAGTCTCAAAATAAACCCTTACTCCTTTAAAGTCTACACAAACCTGCTTCCCCAAGCCCTACTTTCTTGAATATTTGTGAAGTGTATGTTTTTAATGGGGGAACATCTCCAGTTGTTCAGTTGCTCAACTTGAGAAATTGCCCAGAGAAATTGTGGATGCCCCATCCCTGGAAGTGTTCAAGGACAGGTTGGATAAGGCTCTGAGCAACCTGGTCTAGTGGAAGGTGTCCTCCCTGCCTGTGGCAGGCAGGTTGGAGCTAGGTGATCGTTAATGTCCCCTCCAACCCAATCCATTCTGTGATTCTATGATAAATAAAACAAGCCTGGATCTTTCAGTTAGTGGCTCTTTTCAAATGTAGGGTCTTTATGTTTCCAAGTCGCTTGGCCCCTCTACCCTGCACCAGGTGTTGTGTCTGTTTTCCCTGCTCCCATGCTCTTCTGAAACTTCCCTGTGTTGCTGTTCCTCATCTGCCTGATTTATTCTAAGAGAAAGGATGTATGTTATCTTTTTTTAGGCAGTGGGGCCAAACCCTGTAGAATACTTGAAGGAAGTAATTTTTAGGAGGCAGCGGATAAGAAAAAGTCTGTAGCTGAGTACATTTTAGCAAAAGTGAAGCTCCATTGGATGCATATAGCAGTTTCAATCTTTTTTACTGATACCAGCAAGTTACTCTGCCTCCAGTGTTATTTGAGGTATGGTGGTGGATCATGACATATGTCGACTTCTCAGATGAGAACCTGCACATATAGATAGATATCTGCTTCTGAAGTCTTATGTATACTGTGTGATTATGGTTTCATTGCCATTTGGTAGATCTGATGATAAACAAACAACTATAATAACAATGTTAAAGAAAGACTAATTAATTACTATTCTTGAAACAGTGTAGAACTCATTTTTCTCAAACTTCCAAGCAGAGAATAAATGGAACTTCATCCTTTAACAGCTCATGGATGTTAAAGGATCATTTAGTCCATGGATTTTTACATTCCTTTTAGAATTTGTTGTATTACTCCCTTCCTGTCTGCCCTCTCTCCTTGAAGAAGAGATACACTCTGAAAACAGAAAGGGGATGGCTAGCACCATCCTCTGCAATTATTTAAGCTTAAGAGCCAGTCTTTCATTTTTTTCCTGATGTCATTTATGAGAATACTATTAGATATGTGAATGGGCAATTTACATTACATCTGTCCTGAGTTACAAGATGCCAAGCATCTTAAGTCATGAAACATTTCCAGTTTGAGTCTCAGTGAAATGTTAATTGTGGATTCCCCTGAAACATACTACATGGATTCTTTCATCCATGGGCTTTGCCATTTATAAAGTGCCTAGATGGTGTTAATGAAGCCCATATGGACTTCAAATGAGCTAATTTTAGTCAATTAGATACCTTAATGCTAGGGGATTAACATGAAAAGTCAAAAGCAATGAGAGCTGGCAAGAGTTGTTTATGTTATTAATTTTTTCTTGTCGAATGTATGAGGTAGAAGTGCTGTTATACCAAATTCTGCTTAAGATAAGAGGAGGCAGAAACGGTGTGTGAGTTCAGGAGATGGCTGCAGCTCCTGTTCCTTTTTTGCTACCCTTCTGATGCCAGAGTAAATATTCAGAATTGACAGCTGTACCTTGAGCTAGTACAGGCTCCTCCAGCAGTCACACAGAATGGAGGATTGGATAGAGTTGCATGAACACTTCTGTCCCCCGAAACATTTTTCGTTCACAGGCACATGTATCTTAGGAGCTAACTTTGTTGTGCCTGCTGACTTTACCAGTTCAGAGCCAAGATGCAGTTGTCTGTGTGGTGCAAAGAAATTGTGTTGATGAAGCCACTTGTTGGTTTTAGGTATTTATTGATAGGATTCAGTCAAATGGATTACCTCTGCCCACTTCTTGAAAGAATGCATATATAAAAGCTAAAGTTTAACAAAGCAGAGAAAAGCAGTTCAGAAAACTCTTTTTATTAAAAGAGTACTAACATAGTGTATCTTTAAAAAGGAATATCATATTTAAATGAATCACTTATACAAAAAATTGCTTTCATCGAAGTTCTTTTTTCTAGAATTTATCTGTATGTGTGTGTGTGTATATATATGTATGTATGAATAGAAGATGTATATATTCTTTGAGGGATCATTTTGCATCCCTGCATGACCAATGGACTGAGGACCAGAAGATCTTAATTCTTACATGAAGTTAAAAGCTTAGTTTCAAGTCCAAGACAAAAGATTCATGCTGTTTTACTTATATGATACTCTATAAGTGTCTTGGATTTGTCAGATGAATTAAGATTGCTAAAGATTTTTCCCTTATTTAGTGATAGGTTAAGGTAATAATTCCCTCGGAAGATGTTGAGGCCTGGTTTCTCTGGTGGAGAACCAGCAAATTCTGCCACATCCATGTGACAATGAGGTCACAAAATAACACCTGAGGGGCTTCCGTAGTGCCTGATGCCTTTCCTCCTAGATAGGCACCTGACTGGTGGATGAAGTGCCATATTGGGATACTTAACCTTTCTTAGCTTTTAAACATCCAAACCAGCTGAAGATAGGTCTCATCCACTAAACCCTCTTTCCCAGGTACCGCCTTTATTTGTACCTCCTGGCAGTGCTGCAATCCACAGTTTTGCTTTCTGTTTTCTACGGAGGCAACACAGTGTCATGTTCCCTGGATTGCGGTCACCCTACCATGGCTCCCTGACGGACTGTTTCAGTTACTCTCCCTACTCTTCAGGTGAAGGGTCCTGTCTAGACAGTGTAAGCCCCAAGAAGACTAGAGTAAAAGCTCATTGATCAAGTAAACATCCAAAGCAGCTTTCTTCTAAGCCATTTCAGGATGTGTCTAAATGTGCAAACAGCATTCAGTCTGCACCTGAACAAGTTGTTTGATTGAACATAATTGAGTCAAGTTGATTTTCTGTCACATTGTAGTAGGCAGCCCCCTTGGAGTGGGACTTCTATGGTGTCAGCATTGTTCTGGCAGACATGGGTAGAAGTTAGGGGTGGGCACACATAAACACAACTATTTTGTGTGTCAAAAGATGTACTTAATTTATTCTCTTTTTGAGGTTAAGAGTATTTCACATTGGCACCAAAGAGCTATCAAGTTTTGTCTGTAATGAATTGAGTTGGCACAAATCAGCAATGAACTAGAATATAAGAGAGTTTTTTAATCAGCTCTTAAGCCATTTCGCAAATGAAGCTAGAGCTGTGTGAGGGTGCTGAAATAAAATGTCTGGAATGTCCAGAACTCTGGTTTCTCAAGTACACAATAATAAAGCATTATGAGTGGTCCACATCTTGTGATTAGCTTCGATTGTACAGTTGTTGCCCTTGCAGATTTTACTCCATGGCGTTGTGATGTAATGATGTTCTGTCTTTCTGATATGAAATGCAGAGGGTTTTGTTTCTAAATTAGAGTAGTGGAAACCATTCTTCTGGGAGACTGCAATCCCACAGCTAATTAAGAAGCAATTTTCTTCAAATAACATGGTTCAGACAAAAAAACCCAAACCAAACCAAAACCCTGAAAGTGAATTGACGGAATTCTGCTAAGTTATCTAACTCTAGTAGTTTGCCAAAGGAAGAAAAATAGAAGTTTTTTTCCCTTCACTATAACGCAAGTAGATAGAAAAAACCAGGGTTTTTTTTTGTCTGGAGCCAAAAGCATGTAGTCAGTACATTCAGATTAATTTCGCCTGAATTTTAAGAAAATAGCCAAAACAGTTTCCTATGTTCATGAAGTGTGATCTGACTGATCACTGTGTGTGACTGCAAGTTACCTGTTCACTTTATTTAGGAAATACTTTGAATTGTAAAACTAATGTAATTACATGACAACACCAGTCGTGTAGCACCTACCTCCTATACTCTCCAGAGGTTTTAGTATTCTGGTTTAACTACTCTTTCGCACTTTAGGAATCATTTGTGCTGGGCTTATGATCAGCATAGTGGGAGACTGAAGAAAGCTATCTTTTGAACATCTTTTTGTTTGCCCTACCCTTTCCCTAGTCAGAGGCCTTACCAGGAAAAGTGAAATAGAGCTTGCAATACTAGAAAACAAACATGCTGAAATGTGGCACATAGGCACAGCCTCATGAGAGGATGAAAATTCAATCTCTGCTCTGCTGTCTGTGAATTCACAACTAGCAAAACTCATGTGCAACTTCCTTCTTTCCCTGTTGGGTTGGGATGAGTTAAGTAAGATGGCACGAGGAAAGAAGAGGGGAACCAAGCTTTGTATTCTTCTTTGGAACCATTACATCAATTAAGTATTGAATTGGAAAGAACAGATCTATAAATTATCATATTTTAACTTCCAGCTGAATTCTTGAGCCAAATTGTTTGCATTATTCCAAAAAGAATATGAAGGAAATCTAAAACCACTTAGTCTAGACTGAGTAAATAAGGACTATTAAGTACCAGTTAGTTAAAGAAGGTGCAATATTCGTATTTTCTTTTAAAATGGGATTTTTTACAATTAGGGAGAGAAACTTACATAGGGACTGCTTCCTCTGAGTGTTAACCTGTAGTTAATGAGAAAAGTATTTGCATCAGCAACTTCCCATGTATTAAATTGAACCTTTTATTTCATCAATTTAATTTGGTTTTAGTAAATTTAGCTCTAGGGTCAACATAGTGCAAGCAATATAGTCTCTTCTTGGATTCAGATTTGGTTTAAACAAGGAAAATGTAATACGTCCATTCTCTTCAAGAACTGGAATGGAAAAAATATGACTTGCAGTATCCGCATGTGTTACAACTCACTTGTGAATTGTTTTATTCGAACATATACAGTCAATAAATATTTTACTGTGATCATATCATGTGACTTACTGCTTGTTCTTCAGAGTACTTGTGAGAGTTCCATAGATGGTGTAGTTTGGACTTTATATATATGTTATTGACTCTTTAGTAATTGCATGGCTACCACAGGAGATAAATGAAGCTTAATTAAATTTTCTATGCTTCCATGTAGCTCCAGTTCCCTTAATGGAATAAGCTTATTTTGTTGTCAGCATGTAAACTGACAGTTCATTTCCGGCACTACCTGTGCAATTAATGCATGTCCTTGTATTTACTGGGATAATCAAACTGGCAATTGTAATGCAAAAATGAATCGCACCAGTAGTTATTATTTGATATGGTAAAATAACCTAATGTACTATCTGGTGGAAGCCCAGTAGTCGTAATTCAGAATCTTTATGCAATTGCCCAGTGACATAGAGCTATTTCTGTAGGTCATTCTATAAAAATGCCTTTCTGTTGCTAGTAGTAGAGTTGTGAGGCCCTGCAGCTGTATTGAGTCTTCTGCTGAGGTCAGTGATTGCTATGGAAGTAAGATGGTAACCAGCACTAAGGGGTCTTAGAGGCTGAGCTGTCACATTGTATCAATAAGAGAAGGTTCATCTAAGAACTAAAATAGGCATTTGTAAATCTTTCACATTGAACCACTTGTAACAGCTTCTCCAAGTTCAGCAGAGGCACAACACGCTCCAGTTACAGCTGTGACAGCACCTATAAATGCAGGCAAAGGCTGTGCTGAGGATCTCCACTACTTTTGTGAGGTTTATGTCCGACTTACAGGGTTGGGAGAAGTCTCTTTAGCCAGGTCACTGCTCTGCATGTGGCTGTTGTTGCCCAACAAGTAGCTCTTACTGCCTTCACTCTGTTGTTGCAGAGCTGAAAATCTATGCTGAGCCCCATAGAATTGACCTGTAGCTGCCACAGCCTCTTGAGCCACATCTACACAGCTAAATAAAATGTGCCTTGGCACTGAGGTCTGTGGGCTGAACAGTTTCCTCGTGTTCCCTCTTCTGTGCCCATTCAGTGTCCTTGCAGGTGTAAGAATGCAAGTTACTGTGTTTTGTATGGCATCTTTTTCCAGTCCAACATACTTGCAGTGAACTGAGGGCTTAATTGCCACCCACTTGAGTGGTATTCTCCTTGCACAAAAACACAGATCAACACTTTCATGCCCAGGAGTGTTTCGGATGGAAATGGAAGGGTTACAGATCCCATAAGGCCTCAGAAGACTCTGAAGATGGAAGGGTGCTAAACCTGACTATGGGCAAACTGTGCTTAGAATCTCCTCAGCCAGGTATCACTGAGCAGGGCAGTTTGCAGAGAGTGCAAACTCCCCAGTCCATTCAGCCTTTGGGAGCTCAGGGCTTTTGGCCCTGTTTTACTAAGTGGAGGAGGTGGTCATGGTGAAAGAAGTTGTTCCTTTTCCTTATTACCACAGCATTTTTGTGGCAAAGCTAGGGAAGTTTTTCAAACTCACTGAGGTGTAATTGAGAGCACAGTTCAGTGAAACTGTTAAAATCTGAATAGCACTCAGTAAAAGACAACCCAGGTAAGAGATGTGTAGGAAAGTCGAATACTCTGTTACATTGCTGACAGAGTGCAAATTGAATCAATGCACACCCGAATTGTTATTATTAGTACGATTTTTAAAAGAAACTTGATGTTTTGCCTAGCCAGGGGCCTAGCAGAATTAATCCATACTAATTCAGAGTGTGAATTTGCAGTTAAATGCTTTAAATTCTTGTGTGTACAGATGAGTTCCGCAATGAAAGTGTCCATAATTCAAATCATTTTAGTGTCAGGGTTACCATGTCCTAGTATCTGACTTGCCGATAGCCACATCATCGAATTGATTTCTTAAAGTGATTAAGTGCCATAAATGCCAGAGTCAATTTTACTTTCTTTGTGGCCAAATACCTAGTCCTTTCAGAAAATAGGATGTAAGTTCCTAAATAATTTTGGTTGCTTTTAAAAATGTAATTTTGTTGGAATATTTGAAGTATTCAGCACCATAGCAACAGCAAGGAATTATGCCTAATGTTCAGTGCACTAAAAAAAATGTGTTGGGTATCTGTTGTACACCACAGATCTGAGAGTAAACTACTTCCAACTATAACAATATGCTATTTCAATAAGGGAACAAGGACAATTTCTTTTTTTTTTACTTTTTCAGAATATGTGATAATTGTTAGGTCAATAAGGCTTTAACGATTACTGCAAAAAAGCTAGAAATTAATTAGCCATGCTTGTGCTTTCAGAGGGCTAAAAGTTATAAGAAAGAGTTACTGTCCTTTGTTTATGCTCTGTGCCTTCATGAAGAGAACAAATTCCGTTTACTTTATAAAATGTAATGACTACGATAAAAATGAGATCCTTTTTAAAAGTATAAAATTAAAAGTTGAGCCTCTTCAGAGAGAACAGGGGTTTTGTTCAGGTTAAATACAGGTTTTTTGCTTTGTGATACAGTGTACAAAATCACGCTTAAAACTGTGCTGAACAGCGTAATTTAAATAAGAAACAGGGTTTAAATGTTACCTGTAAACACATCCAGAGTGCTTAGCATGCAATATGAGAAACTTAGTAATGTCATTATTTCATGTGAAGAAGAGTGACTCTTCCCTTTGTACCTGCCTTTAACTTGGGTCAGGACTGGGACCTAAGTCCTGCAGGGATATAGATCATTGCTGAAGTATTAATTTTTTGTTAATACCCAATCTTCTACATCCCATGAAGTGTCTTTCAAGAGTTCCTCTGATCTGCTGACTCTTAGTGTTTCAATAAGCAGTGAACACATACTTAGCCATTTTTAACTCTGGTTCTGTTGCCTTTTGCAGGCATACCGTGCTGGGTTACTAGAGGTAGTATTTACGTGAAAATTCCCATTCTTAAAAAGAATTTCGTATCCAGTCTATTCCTCAGTGATAGATTCCCACATTAAAAGCAGACTGTGTTATGGTGGTTTCTACAGCCCCGTGATGAATAAAGGCTGTATTACAACATACAGAGCATGGCTTTAAGTGGTGGATCTAATTATGGTATGGCCACCCATTTTCATAGTTGTCTGCTCTATAGTGGAAAGAGTCTGTATCATTACTCAGCTTCTTTTGTCATTTTCATCCATTAAGTCCACAAAGATGTTGATCCTTTCCCAGTGAGCTGATAAGGCACAGTACAAGAGCTGCCTAAGAGCAGTACTGCCTGTAACAGAACTGGAAAGGCGAGTCTTCTCCTGTCCATGGGCTGCATGGGTACTCTGGGTGATTGAGAGTCCAGTCAAGAGGTTGGTCAAGCTGAAAGGCTAAATGGAAGTGAAAGCTCACATGTCAAACACCTTGAGGAAGAAATCTGTTATATCTCCTTATTTTGTGGCTGCACAAATTTGCAGAAAAATCTTCTGCATTTGCCTTCTACATTGACATAAAAATTGGGACCTCGAGCATATTGTAGCTCCAAGTTGAACAAAGGTGTGTGCAGAACAAAATAATGTATCCTGGAGTGGGATAAACCTTCAATATTTGTACAGAATGATAGACTCCCAGACACATAATGCTCTCACCTGCTGATTTTTCATTTCATCCATTCACCTGCCTTTCCTGCTTTCCAGCAGGGTGGCTTTGATACCCTTTGATACCTCAGCTAAAGTACAATGTGCTTCAAGGGCCTCCTTCGTCTCTTTTGCTATGAGCTGATTCATAACCATGTTTCTCTGGTTTTGTGCTGATGTAACTCCACTGAGATCATGTAGATATTTCTTATCCCAAAGAGAGGAACAAATCTTTCATACTCTGTTAATGTTCCTCCTTCTCTCCCCAGGGGACCTATCCTCCTTTGCTAAAAATTCTTTTGAATACTCTAATTAAGGATAAGGATCTCTTTGAATATTAATTAGTTTTTCATTGGCCTCACTCAAAATATTTAACTCAAGGCAATTTCCTGGTAATTATCTCTGGATTATAATTTTGAGAAGATTTACTCTTTTTTAATAAATTCCAGTTTATCAAGTAAGACTTCCTTTTGTATGTGTCCAGTTAATCACAACAACATGCAAGACAGTGAGCAGTGGCTGTGAAGAGGCAATTGTTTTGTGTCTTAAGTTTTCTTCTTGCAAAATCTCTTGTTCTTAATGTAGCTTTCCCTTTTGCTGTTCTTTAATTATTTAACTGGGTGACTCTGTGCCACATGTACATAAATTCAGAGTTGGGCGCCTACAAGGAGACAGCTCTATAGGAGACAAAAATGGCAGAACAACTCAAACCCTTTCTTTCTTGCCTCTGGAGTGGTGAGATAGAACCTGGTCTACTCCACAGCTCCTTCAACTTCTGGCTTATTACAGGGCTCCTCCTCCTCTATAATTTAATGGAAGATGAAACTCCCTTCTGTTCCCTATTGCTCTGAATATTCAAGAGAGAGGGAGAGATTTCCATTTCATTACTGAGGGCTCATGGTGCTTTAGACCAGCAAGAACACGAACTCCCCAAACCTATCATGTTTAAATCCTTTCTGTCATGAAGTTGTTTTACACTTTTAATAGATGGCCACAGAAGATGTTTTTTTAAATCTCCAAAAAAGGGTGTAATTCCCAAATTGCTTGTTTAAATTTCTTCTAAATCAGGACATAAGCTGAGGAGCTTGAGTCTCATTTTCAGCATGAATGAGAGGAGGTTTTTTGTGAGCTTTTAGGAATGCCTTGAGGGATGCTGCAATCCCTCACTGTGCCAGCAGAGTTAACACTTCCATCAAATGAGGCAGACACATAATTTCAATGCAGGCAATAGCAAGCATAGCCTGTTGCAGAGATCTCACCCTTCCAGCCTTCAGCGTTAACTGAAGCTTATTTGATATGGAGGATTTCGTAAGAACCTTTTGCAGGATTCCTTTCCAAATGCACCAGGGAGTTTTACATAAACCCAAACACTTGCCTTACACTTCCAAGGACAAGAAGCGATGCTATGTGTTCGCTGGATCTCTCAGATACGTCTGCAACAGAACCAAATGGTTCTCAATGCCCCTGTGCTTTGTTGAGCATGAAGAGCTGCTCTGTAAGGCTCACCAGCATGGCTGTCAGAAGGGGTCATTTCTTGCTGCCAGCACAGCTGATGCATTGTTGCCAGCTGGTTGACATACTACTCCCTCTGCTTGATAATGCTCACTCCACCAGACTCTTGGGCTGCTTCCAACACATGCCACTATTTATGATCTGGGCAGCTGCTACCAGGACTCTGCTCTTTTAATATTTGTCAAGTCTTATGAATTTAGTTAATATACCAGAATCCACATTTTATGTTGAAAGTACCCCATTCTTCCTTGGATAAATTCCTCTTCACATTTGTCCCAAGACAGGGCTGCTCGCCACACACCTGCAGTGCAGATCGCAGTGACACCTGAAGAAAATAATTTACCCACTCTTGAATAACAGTAGTTTCTTGAAACTATGACTATGCTATAGAATAAATTTTAAACTAACTAATTTTATGCAATGAATGCAATATTAAACCCCTGAAATATTAATAAAGCAGAATTCTTTGCACATTTTATTGCTATAAATCTGAAATAAACCTTAAACCATGTTTCACAGTGTTGGTACTGCATTCAACTAAGCAAACAGTGAATAAGCAATAATGACTCAAAAAGCAGAAACATAATTTGAAGTGCTTTTGTTTCTTTGTTTCATGAAGGCATTTCTCAAAATAACTTCATTCTGAATGCAATTCATCAATGTGTGCTTATGCCTCCTTCCCTTCGCAATCCTTCTCCAACTGCCTAAATGTGGTGACTGGAGCTTTTCGGATTAATTTTCCTTAAGTGACCTACTTTGAAGAGAAAGATAATCATGCATTTATAGCCTCTGGCACACTATTCAGGTCACAGATGGACAGATACCAAAGCTATTCCTCAGTGACTTACTAGGCTTGTAACTAATCCCCAGTGAGAAAGGAGATTGGCCTGATGTTAATTGGTCAGAATGCCTAAATGTATGGAAGGAAGATCATTGACTCCTACTTCAATTTTCAGAGGGTATCACAGTTAGGCTGTGTGGTACCAGCCAGCAGTTTTTCTATAAGTGTTTTCTGAAAGTGATTGAATTACTGGATGTCACAGATGTTAAATATTTGATTTTGAATCCTTTGCCTTGACAGTGGGCCACCATCTGGTGTTCTGACTGTGGACACATCTGATGTTATGCATATACTAGACACCGTGGTGAAAACTAAGGATCAGAGATTCAGGAGAGTTTTGACCTTTTGCTCACTAAAGGGTGCTTGAGATCCCATGAAGGCTTGTCATTGCCCTAACCTCTACTAGGAAAGCTTTTTTTTTTTTTTTTTTTTTTTTCTGTATTAGCATGATAGTTGAGCAAATAAAACTCATATTTTGCTATTATCCTTTAGAGGATCCTTTTCTCTTGTATTTGGCACCAATGGGATTTATGCAGAACAACTTTTCCTTGTGTTTTCAGATGTTCTGAAGTTTCACAAGGGAAATGACCAGGCTTTATTCTCTATTAGGGTATTTTTAAAATTTTGGTGTAGCTTTTCATGCTGAAAAACAGGCAACAAGCCCAAGTGTTAAGGATGTTTCTTTTTTTGAAGGACTGTCTTGAAACTTTGGATTTGTCAGGCAGTCAGTGATGTTAATTCTGACAGGTTTCAAGAAATAAGTGTTAAAATTATGACACTGCCAGCAAAGAGACGGATGGCTTTCAGAAGAAAACAAAACATGTATGCAGGTTGAATTCTTGCACCACAGGATTGCAAGTGTGTATGACTGTGTGTCCCCCAGTGTCTATATACAGCTTTGCACCACAGTGCAGAGCTGGAAGAGTGCTCCGCTAGAAATTGCACTGTTTGGATCAGTGTGATCGCTGAGTAAGTGTTCATATTTCAAGTGCTTTGTAGAGCACATCGTCTCAGAACACATGAGGGATGATTCAGATTAGGTTTAGATATTTACAACTGTTAAGACAACCTGTCAGGGCTGTGTATGTATTTTCTGTGACAGAATCTAATGCAGTGAGGGCAAAATCAATTCCTTTCAGACAGGAATTAAGTAAAAGGTTTTAGAGAGAAAGAGGATGTGCAGGTCTCCTGTACCTCTCCCAAAGGACTGTAGTGCACCTGTTCCACCATCAAAATTCTGGTCACGTGCTTTAGCAGTTTTTGGGACCCCTTTGGACTTTCCATGTGTCCATCTTCTGGATCTGTGTGTTCCCTTTCATAGGGGTTAGCCACAGCATCTCCTCCTCCAAGGGAGAATTTCATTGTATCTGAATCATATGTTTCCCAGTGTTTCCTCAACAGGTAAGGAAGGGTTGGTAAATTTGAACCAGCGTAGCTCTACACATACAGGCTTCAATGTAGATACTCTCAGTCTAACCTAAGAACAGCCTGCTGTAAGTGTGCTTTTATCTGGTTCTAACATAATTAATTTAAATCCAGTTTTAACCAAACTAATCCACAGAACATAATTTAATTATATTCTTTGTTGTTTTTACTTTCCTTTTCTTTTTTTTAAATCTCAAGAAAGTATTTGAGAAAAGAAAGTCAGAACAGTCAGGACTGGTTATGGGCTATTTTAATCAAATTTTGATTTTATGAAACAAAAAAATCCACACCTTTGAGACTGTGTTTCCCAGTATGATATCCATTAAGAGGAAAAAGGGTAAGTCTAAATAGTTAGGAAGTCATTGTATATTACCAGGTAGAGAACTAGACTAGTTTAAGTAATATGTTTCCATTTTATGGAACTGTAGTAGAATCTGTAGAAGATACAGTAAGAATTATTCATAGAAAAACCCCAGGATATGCTACAAACAAGTCGCACCTGCATTACAACAGGAACGTTCCTACCCACTATGTAGATCGCTTAGGGAAAAAGAATACAGTTGAGAAACAAAACTGATGCATTCCTGTTGAGAATAACCAATTGAAAAATAACCAGATCCAAAGAAACCTTACAGCTTTTGAACTAGGGTAACCATAGCAGTAATAGAAAATACATGCTTCATATTTCATACTGACATTCCATTATACAAGGAATAACCTAAAAGCTCCTGGCTATTTTCTTGGGACGCACTGTAGTAAGGGCACCAGGCAAAGGTGAAAGTGATACACACCACAAATCACCCTCACATTATTACTCATCACTACCTGAGGGTCTGACTTCTGGGTTCTTTGTGGATTAGAAGGGTATCATTGTGGATATACGCCTTATTAGAGTAAAGAAAAATCCTTTCACTTCTTTAGGATAATAAATGATCAAAGAGTTCTCAGCCCTTGACTGTCTCAGATACAGCTGTGTTACATCAGTTTGTGTGCATGTATCTTCTGAGGGCAAAGATGAGTAGTAAGGCACATTTTTTAAGCAAGTATCAGTGTCACATATAAACTATTTGCTAGTAGCTAGTAGTTGCCAGTAGTCCTGCAGGACTGCTAAATGGAGCACACTTGCATCAAACTACTGGATTGGATATTTTTTTGTCAGATCAGAACATTCATTGTGAAGGAAGTATGAATATAATAACTAGAACTAGATATTTTGAGCATTCTTTTAATACAATTTGTTGATCTCCTGGGCTACTGTAAGTGAAACTTAAATCTGATTAGAGGAACAGAAGAGTACACATGGTTACAGAAATTTATGCTTATCTTCTTGGATATGTGAGTCTGTGTTCCCCAGTGAAGTAGGATCATCATTATTTTAGTTTAGTCCTTTAAGATCTGAAGTTTCCAGCAGTGAACTTCTAATTAGTTTTATCACTGAATTCTAGAGCATATTCCTCTTCTGGAGGAACGTGTATTCCTGTTCAAGAGGACAAAGTACCATTTGGAAGGAAATGCTGGAGCACAGAAGAATCAGATACAATATTTTAGTGACACAGTATACATGGTCTGAATATGTAATGAATGTTCGCTTGTGTCTGGTTTATTTTGAACACCTAAGGAACATTTATAGGAATCATAATGTTTTTAAAATATGCTTTGATGGGATGGACTTTGCATATGCAGGAAGTGGAAGAAAGAAACTAAGTGGACAAAATGATGGCAGAATATTTCAATATACAGGTGTACAAAGTTCGGATAAATCTATAAACTTACATGCAAAATCATAATGAATTATAATTAATTTAATAATAATAACATATATATTTAAAATATATAATCATATTATAATAATTCTTCATACAATATCATTTTGGTCAGAGTTATAGATCTTTGGTTTTCAATTATGCCTTTAATAGTGAGCTAATTAGACAAAATGAATTCTTTTCTGTATGTATTGTCCATGTAGGTATACACCTCACATGCTGTTGGCATTATATGAGTACACATTAATGAGCTGTTTGCATATAATGCATTCACCTGATGCGTCTGACATACTTTTCCCTTGCATACCGAGTGTAAGGATATGGTATGTAGATTATAGCAAACTAATTACCTGTGAAAATTAAAGCCCTGTGTTTGCTAAGAGAACAACTAAATTGTAAGCAGGAATTTTCCTCTATAAGCTACTTCGGTAAACCTCAACATCAGCTTCCACTTTGAAATAAAGCAGTAGTATATCCATCCTACTTGATCTCTACTCTCTTTGCTGATATTTGTGAGGAAAAATATATTAACAGTATTATGAAATTCAAGATCTTTGCATTTGCAATTACAAGTTAAATATGGTATTTAATAAAGAAAGTATATTTCAGGGATGGAAGACTTACATTAAGACAACAAGGCTGTACTTCCAAAGCACTTGATTTGCTCTCATTAATCAAGCCAATGACAAATATTTTCCTACAATATATTTAACAAAGTAGTAGATTAAGAAAGCACTTTCATTCAATATGCATATTTCAAAAGAGTGACTAATTGTATACATATTCTCGAATTGCATGCTGTTGCTTTTGGGAAGCTGACATAGATTTCATAAACTTTATTATTTTATTTATAAATATACCCTGTTGAACTGCGAAAGTAGATGTTGTTTTCCAATAATGCTATACCTATATTTTCTTAATTTATAGTTTTGATGATTTGAGCATTTGGACTCTCTCATTTGGTTATTCAGTCATGTAATTTTTTTTTTGAGTAATTCTCTTTTTGCTGGGTATGAAATAATTTTGTAAGACTTTTAAGAAGTATAAAAGAAGAGATTTGGGGGTTCTGACCATTATCATTCTGTCTGTGTAGTTCGACAATCAGCAAGCATTGGGAGGCAGAACTGGCCACGCTCAAGGGTAATAACGCCAAGCTCACAGCAGCCCTGCTGGAGTCCACTGCCAATGTGAAACAATGGAAACAGCAACTTGCTGCATATCAGGAGGAAGCAGAACGTCTTCATAAGCGGGTAAGTCAAGGCAAATGGCCAGGATCCGTGAGGTGAAAGTTCTGGTGACTGTATTCTCTCATTCTCAAGTAAAGCAGGTTTACTGTTGCAGCTTTAGGTTAATCTTTGAGTCAGAAATTAATGATTTCTTTAAAGCATTTCCTCCAGTTGGAAATTATTTGCTTTGTAGGAGTTCTTTTTCTGCAAAGGTTATTTTTGCAAGAAGTTATCAAACATTATGACATGTTTGGCAGCTTTCACTCTTCATTTGATGCCTCCACATCTGTTTCATGACATTCTCCATAGCGTTGAAGTCTAGTCCCTTTTGCATTTAAGCCCTCAGAAACTTGACATCAAATCTATAAGTTCAAGAAACCTCATTGTAGTGTCCTCGTATAACAAAGATAAACAGCTTACTCTCCTCCTTGAACACGAAGGACCCTGAGCAACACAAACACAACTGAAAGCCAAGGACACTATATGCAAGTTGAGATCTGCAACTATTACTGTGCAGAAGGGACTGGGTCCTGTTCCCTTCATAGCAAATTTTGCAGAGGTTGTTTGGCAAACCCGAAGTTAGTTCACAGTGGGGGAAGGAAGGACAATGTTTGAGGAAAGGAATAAAACAAGCAAAGTTGAAGACTAAGTTATGAAAACAAGTATTCAATATCTAATTTCTCTTCTCTTTGCACACATAACTCTCTATATTGTATAATCTATCAACCTTTATCCATGTGAATTTGTCATAGCTTAGGGCACATTTCTCTGCAAAGTGAAGGCATGAGTAACATGTGTGAAGGAAAGATGTCTTTGATGAAGCTTTATCACTTTTGTTAATAAAAATTAGCTTAGAAAAATATCAAGGAGATGTACTTAACACTGGAGTGGTACTATTTACAAGGGCATGTAGTGATAGAACAAGGGGAATGGCTTCAAACTGAAAGGTGGTAGATTCGGATTACATGTTAGGAAGAAATTCTTTACTGTGAGGATGATGAGGCACAGGAACAGGTTGCCCTGAGAAGCTGTGGATGCCCCATCCCTGGAAGTGTCCAAGGCCAGGTTGGATGGGGCTTTGAACAACCTGGTCTAGTGGAAGGTGGCCCTGCCCATGGCAGGGGAGGTTGGAACAAGATGATCTTTAAGGTCTGTTCCAACCAAGGCCATCTCTATGATTTTGTGATACTCATTTAAGAAAAAAATGCAAAAAACCCAAAATAAACTACTGCAATTTTATGCATGTAAACAGGCTTCATGAATATGTTGAAAAAGAAGGGTTAATATTGCAGACCTATCAATTTGGTTTTATATGCGGTACCGACCTATAGAAAATAAGGTATGGCAATTACAGCTAGCCAAATCCTGCCAAATCCATCTTTCAGACCTTTGCTGGACTTGTCTAACTGGAGGGTGTTTAGGTAGTCCCAAGAATAATACTGTATTACTCATCTGAGTAATACGGGCCAACTGAATTTCTCACACCTCATCTGAGGTGTGAGAAATTCAGTTGGCTACGCCTGACCAGGATATGTGGAAGAGAAACAGGAATACCTCGAAGCTTAAGAAACCTAGGGAAATGGCAAGTTGCTGAGGATGTCCTATACCTAGACTGACTTGCAGACAACACTCCTCAAGTCCCAGGCAAAGGATTTGATAGGAAAAAACCAACAATTTCCAATGGACTGTGACTGTGTGTGCCATAGATGACTGGACAAAGCACGTGAAATGTAATTAAGACTGGTGCTTTTTGCAAAGTGCTTTCAGTTCAAGAAATTGGCAGTTGCTGACAAAACTTTGCTTTAGAAATGTTCCAGTCAAGCAGAAGCTTGTCATGTGTGTTTGTACAGAGGGAGACTGTCGCTTTTTCTGTCATCTCATTTAAGCTTCTCATTTGGAAAAGTGGGAGTTGTAGCCTGTGCTCCAGGCTTGTGAATATATGATATGATAACAGCCACTGTTGATAAAATTATTTAAATTACAGCCTTGTATTAAAATTACTACAGTACAAATGTTCAGGGGAATTTGAACACTAGATGGGCTTTAATGTGAAGAACTCATTTGTAAAATATGGACATAATAAGGTAGCGTTCTTCCTAGTAAAATGTACTAACAGCTTGTGTTGCAAAGCTGACACAATACAATCCTTACCTAAGAAAGAAAAGTAACGTACAACAACAGCAGCTGTGTTTGCCCTGGGAGACTCAACCAGACAAGACAGGCAAAGATCCCCCCTTTTTTTTTTTTTTTTTTTTTGATGTTACTCCCACTCTTGGTCAAATCTTATTTAAAACCTGTTATTGGAAAATAAAATCAATGAAAATAAAATCAATGAATATAGGAGTTTTTAGCATGTCATTTTGCTTTTATATGATACTACATTTAAGAGTAGTAACCAAGTCTTTGAGGCTACATTCATTAACAGCTGATGATTTTCGTAACTTTTTCTCAGCAAATTTCCTGCAATTATTTTGTATTTCTGAGAAAACACAAAATCTATAGCAGGGTATCATCTACACTGTGCTCTCTTGATCACTGTTTACATGTCTTTATTAAATGATTCTGTAATCCGTGACCTCAGGGTTGCTTGATATCTCACAAAGAATATAGGAATGTGCCATGCCTACCTCTCTCTGGGAATGCCAGTAAATTACAACAGGGTAGTTTACTGGGAGTACTGCCCTCTGTTGGAATTGCTTTTAGAAAAATGTAAACTTGGCTAACCCAATAAATTGAAATGTCTAGGCAAAAAAATGCATATAGTATTAAAAAAAAATTCAATCTCAATCTGTTACCATACAGTGCAGTGCAATAAAAGAACTCTTCTAACCTGGCTGATCTTTCAAATTAAATTAGTGCCTCACTTCAAAAAGAAACTGCAAGTCAGATGCTGCTTCTTTCTTACACAGATAAAAATGTGCTGTTGAAATGGCAGATATGGAGACTGTTGGTTACAGTACATGTGGTAGCAAGCAGTGTTCAGTCCCTGTCTTGTGCTATCTTTCTGTGCAGTTTATCTGTTCAGTATAAACCAGTAGCTGCAGTTGATTCAAAAAATGCTCCCCAAACTGGAATTCATCTCACCTGAGATTATGTGTAAGTTACATATCAAGTCTATATTACGTCCTGCCTTAGAAGGCAAGGGTAGCCCAGGTTCTTGCTAATAAATCCCTTGGGGCAGATTAGACTGAAACGACGCTGAACAGTCAGGGTCTGTAAATATATATATATAGTTTGTTTAATAACCATTTGGTTGGGAAGGAAAACAGCTATGTAGCCATTTTAGTTGTTATTATCTGTAGTAACATAGCAATATCGAAGTATAAAAATAGCACTTTAAAAATGCTTAAGGAAAAAGAAAAAAAGGGCAAACATAGAAAGATTTATAGTCAGTTTCCCCCCCCGTTGGATCCAGAAAGGAGACTTGGTACAATTTCGATATCTGTTACTCGCAGTGAAGATGTTGGTCCATCAAGGATGGGGAAAGCCCACAGAACTCAAAGATTTCATGAGTTTTATATGCTCAGATTCAGGTGAGAATGCCCAGTACCTCCCCTGGGGTGGAGAGGTTTACACTGGATGATGCAGTAGTGTGAGTCACTAGATACTTCAGGAGTCTTTGATGGTCTGAGTGTTACAGCTGCCTATTATGGCACAGCAGTTTAGTTCAGTATGACCCATTATGGCCCACCGGTGAAGATGAACCTCTTCAGGCACGTGTGAATGTCCCTGATACTTCCCCAGCAGCCCTCTGCACCTGGGTGGGAATTTGCACATTGCAAAGTACCCCCTGAATGTCTGAGACTTTAGCATTCCAGTATTACTTGTGGATATATTCTTCTCCCCAGATCTGGGATGATTGGACAACAGCACCCCTTTATCTGACCTCAAATTCCAGTCACAGTCCAAACTCCAGTTAGTAGATGTATTTGGGAAGGGGTGGGCTTCAGTGATCACAGATGAACAGCTGCTTCTTTGCAGTTTGCTATAGTGCGCAAAAGCCCTCCAATGATTTTAGCAATGTTTACCCACTAACAGTTTCAGTCTCTCACAGTCTAAGATAGTCAACTTTTTTTCTAGTAGTTCTTGTATAGACAAAAGCGTGAAGAGTAAGTGTCCCACTCTGAAGAAAACTGTCTAAGGTTACTTGTCTAAGCGGTCGTCTTTATGTATAGGGTAGACATATAGACAGTCCTGTACGCATATTTCTAGTCAGAGGAAATGAACTTCATCCCTATTTCATAGAATCACAGAATAATTTAGCATGAAAATAAATTTTGGAGGTTATCTGATCAATCCTCCACTGAAATTAGGGCCAGCTTTGAAGCTGTGAATCATGTCTCAAAACATGAAGTTCCCACAGCCAATATGGGCAGCCCATTCCAAATGACACCGTTGACCACCAACAGACCACCTTTGCCGAATTATTTTTCCTAATATATGATTGAAATTTGCCATGCTGCAACTTGTATATGTTGCCAGTTCAGAAATAAAATGGGACCATATTTTTAGAAAAATGAATACAATAGGTGATTTAAAGGAGAAATAAAAAATTGGAAATTAGTTTTCATGCTTAGTTGTAATGTAGTTGTTTCATAAAGAATTGACTGTCATGACATCTTGCCCACTGGAGAATGTGTAAATATTATATGCATTGGGGGCTATGCTCACTTACAAGATCATAGTCTTGTATAACATAGACCAGCCTCCAAAATCAAGACTGATACTGCCAATATCAGCTGATATATTTAGCTCAATTTAATAATTTATGATAATGTGGTGGTTTATACATGTAATTGTGGTATTCACTACTTACATGCTTTATGTTTATGTACAAGTTTTGGTGCCCTAGTCATCTGTCTGCAAGGTACAGCAAACTCTATCCTCTATCAAATTAGGGATATGTGGGAATGTAACGGATATTGATTAGCACTCTTTGCATTACTATTTCTATTTTTAGTTTCTTCTTTCTAAAAATTGCCATATAATTAGTGTTATTTACATAAATACTTTCTGCTTTATATTAAAAAGAATTATTGTGAATACTGTCTTACTAGTTGACTTCTTATAATACTTTTTCTACAGTATGAAATTCATCATGTTTTATTTATAACCATCCTTTTATTTTACATTATATCTCATTATTTATCTTCTATTTTTTTCGTTCACTGTGGTAAACAGGGTCTTTTGTCTGGTGCAGTATTTATTGTAATCTTTGATTTTGAAGTACTTTTAAGTTAATTTAAACCAACACTTTTTACTCTGTAATTGTTTTCAAATTTGAGGAGAAGAGATTTTTTCTGTGTATCACAGTTTGCTACTTCAAAATACGAAGCAAAGCTAAAATGCCCCTTTCTTTAATTTCGATTGCATTTTTGAAATTAATTTCACTTATTTTTTGCCATCGCTGAATAAGTACAAGGTTTACTCATCTATCAGTTCAGTTTTTCATGTTAACCTGCATTTGTTTGCTTTATTTGAGGCCTTTATCTTCTTTCTTCCATTTGTTCTCTGCCTTAATAATGTCTAGAGCTGAGATAAAACAGAATACACATTTAGTGTGGCTAAGTGAAACATACTAAGCAAATCAAAGTTTTGTGCTTTCTCCTGATATATTCTAAGCTTAATTCAGAAATACCATACTTTGATATTTGTCAGACAGTTTATTTTTCAGAAGTTTGCTAAATGGGGTATGGGTTTTTCCCTCTCAAATACAAAGACATAATTCTAGGAAAATATGATGCCCGGTCACGAGCTTAACTTGGAGCTCTCAGCCTTCTCTAATCTGCTCAGAAAAAACAAAAAATTTCCCTTAAATGGGGCTGGTGAGCACTCCTACACACCTTGCATAGCTTTTTGACATCAAAAGGGATTCATGAGTTTAGAACAGCTCAGTAACAGAAAGAAAAACTGTGAAGTAAGCTACTTCAGACAAATAGAATAGCATTGGCCCTAACATTAATCCTGATACCACAAAGAGGAAAGGATTGAATGATGATATGAATTGTGGAAAGTAACCCAAAGTTCTGTCTTTGTCATGTTAAAAAAGAAAATGATTACTTTTTTTCATGCACGCTATCTGCTAAAGTAAATCATCCTATGACACTGGGCAATAGAACAAAGTAATAACATCAGTGCATAATAATAAGAGCTGCAGTCCTTGAAGATCACTCATCTTCAGGAAAAGAAACCTAAGATAAAAATAGATGAAGGGAAGTGATCAAGCTCCTGGGCATTCATGAAAGAACAGAGAAGTAAACTCTTGAATTCTAGCTTGTTATTTTACCAGAATTTCCCAGAAAATAAGATAAAATTAGGCTATTGTGTTTTGTCTCTTTCATTCAATGAATGAAATAAGTGTGAGATATCTTACATAGTTATTAAAACCACCTGACAAATAATGGCCCATGATTTTACTACTGTTAAAAGAATTTTAAAATGGATATTAAAAAATTGCATGAGCATACCAAAATAAAACCATGTTCATTTTATTGGATGGTTTCTGTGTCACTTAAAGAAAATGACAGTCTGTAAAAGCACTTGTTAAAGTTCACAAGAGGTACGGAATGCTGTATATACCATCTGTTTAGATTATCTATAGAAAATCTTTGCAGACCCTTTAGAAGTCACCTCCACTTTTCCATCAGCTGCATTAATACTTGAATAGCCAAAACTAAATTTTGGACATGCAAATGTGATGTGATGAAGTTGCCTGCTGAATTGGAGCCCATATCATGGACTTCATATTTGCTGAGAAGTCTTATTAGCAGCCCTGTGACTACTATAGAGAACTGTTTGGTTTTATATGCCCAAGGAAGAACATTATCTAAGAGCAAAAATATGAAGGAAGAAGACAGAAAACATGATAACAAGAAATTTATGAATGGATTCTGATCCAAAAAACTATTGGTAATGCACCTTTTTTTATGTGATGTCTATCTCTTGTCATTCTCTCTTTAAGGCTGTGTCCCTCCTATTAAACAATTCAAATTTAGCTTTGAATAATTTTTGAATAAATTAGGTTTGATTGATTAAAGAAAAAAGTTAACCAAGTATCCTCTTCTTCTTAAGATGCTGTAATTAGCAATGTGGTTAGATAGCAGCTTTATACTTTCTGTTTACAATGAAAATAGATGACCACCTTCTTTGCATGGCATTAGGGGATATGAGAGGAAAAAAATACAAGCATTTTATCTCAGACGATATGTTGGGTTTTTCCTCACATTTTTGCCTCCAGAATATCCATTTCAGCTATCATAAGTGCTGTATTATTTTTGAAATGGTATGTGTTGTCCGTCTTCAGATTATCAGAGCATTTCTTAGGAGAAGAATTCTGAAATCCAGCACATAGTTTAATCTCCTTTTATGTGCATGATTCGTACCTAATACAGATAATCCACCTAGCATTTACAAAGATTCAACCCTTGGTTGATAATTACACTTTACTAAAAAGATGGTTTCTTTTCAGTCAGAGCAGCTGTATCAGGTTATATTCCTTGAATCAAAATGTGAATTTGCCTAAATCCATGGTGAATTGAAATCTTTTTGGTCTTTTTCAGTTTGCCTTAATTTATTTTTAGAGAAGATTTGCATTTAGGACCCAAGACTGTTTTGTTAGGGGGTTTTTTTCTAGGAATTCACTTTCACTGAATGTGTCATATACAAGATAATAAATTGGAAAAAAACACCCAACAAACCACCAACTAAGTGACTGGCTAATAAAAAAAAAAGTTTTCACAGAAGTGCTCTTTCATCCCCCATCTTCTTATTTCTAGAAAATCCTAAGAAAAGTGTTAAGATACATTTATCTGCAAGCTCTAAAACACAGGCTTGGTGGAGGCATGTGACAAGATGTTTACATAGTTAAAGCTTGCAGAATGAAATACATCCTATAATACCAAAACCCTGCAGGAGAATTAGAAAATTACTGGATTTAGATCCTCAGGATTGAAGCATGATACCTGTACAGTGTTTGCCATTGCATATGTTTCATGAACTGGCCAGGTGACTGGAAAAAGTATTTGCTAATTAGATTGTAGGGAAGGGGATGTGCTCTGAATTTAGTATTACCTTATCAATTGCAAATAATACTGCATGCTGGAAACTGAAATCATCAGTTCTGGTAAACTTGATATATTTTCAAAGACTCCTACTGCAGTTCCATTACTTTCTTCACAAAAATCAAGCAGATGATAGGTTATTCCTCTTTCATCTGTATAGAAATGAGTAACTGTGGAAAACATATTGGTATTTCCATGGCTTAAGGCATCACTGCCCACAGAGAAAAATGTGTCCTTTTCAGCAAAATCTTCTAACTGTTTTCTCTGTTGAAAAAAGTAATAAATTGCTGGTAGTGCACAACACTCACCCCCATGTTATGATTTTATCTATGGGTAAATCTTGGAAAACTACAATAATTAATTTCCTGTCAGAAGTGATTTATATGAATAATACCATTGTGTGCTTTTTGTTCTTTTAGCATCAGCCTTGAAAAGCAGTTTTCCTTGTTTTCTGCATTTTCACATTTCTTAACACCAAAAATCATTCCAGATATTTTTATTCTTGAAGGCTACAATGGAATATTTTTTATGATTAGCTTGTTGCATGCTGTTGTACTTCTTACTGTCTACCATTAAGAACAGAGAAGTTTTCTCTGCATAAATTATGTGAAACTTTATGCAGTTATTCACAGTTTTGCTGACCCATGAAATAGCTTTTCTCTTCTCCTCATGGAAAGGAAAGGGCTCTTTTTTCTTCATGCGAGGTTCATCTGCAATTATTGATGGGATAATTCTGTCACAGACATAGTTACGATCTGTTTAGGGATGTAACTTAATTGGTTAAAAATACGTAATTAATACTTAAATTCAGTCTTGCATGTGAGCATTCTGCACTTTGGCTTGGGCTAGTAAACCTTGAATATTGCATTCTGCAGTAAATAAAAGGGAGAAAAATGCATTATAGAAATAACAAATTAGTAGTATCAGGTATTGAAAACAGGCTATGGCCACACTGAATATATGTTGCTAATATGGGTAAAAAATTGTCTGGATGGCCAAGCCCAGAGAGTGGTGGTGAGTGGAGATACATCCAGCTGGTGTTTGGTCACAGGTGCTGTTCCCCAGGGCTCAGTACTGGGGCCAGTTCTATTTGGAATCTTCACTGATGATCTCATGGAGTGCACCCTCAGTCAGTTTGCAGATGACACCAAGCTGGGTGGGAGTGCTGATCTGCTGGAGGGCAGGAAGGCTCTGCAGAGGGATCTGGACAGGCTGGATCATGGGCTGAGGCCGATGGTGTGAGGTTCAACAAGGGCCAGTGCCAGGTCCTGCTCTTGGGTCACAACAACCCCAGGCAGTGCCACAGGCTGGGGCAGAGTGGCTGCAAAGCTGCCCACAGGAAAAGGACCTGGGGGTGCTGGTGACAGCGACTGAACGTGAGCCAGGGTGTGCCCAGGTGGCCAAGAAGGCCAATGGCATCCTGGCCTGGATCAGCAGTGGTGTGGCCAGCAGGACCAGGGTAGGGGTTGTCCCCCTGTACTTGGCAGTGGTGAGGCCACACCTCAAATCCTGTGTTCAGTTTTGGGCCCCTTAGTTCAGAAAGGTCATTTTGATGCTGGAGTGTGTTCAGAGAAGAGCAACAGAACTGGTGAAGGGTCTGGAGTATAAGTCCTGTGAGAAGCAGCTGAGGGAGCTGGGGGGTGTTTAGCCTGGAGGAGACTCAGAGGGGACCTTATCACTCTCTGCAGCTGCCTGAAAGGTGGCTGTAGGGAGTTGGGGGTCCATCACTTCTCCTGAGTAACAAGCTACTGGACCAGAGGAAATGGCCTTGAGTTGTGCCAGTTTTACTTTAGTTTGTAGAAAAAATTTCTTCACAGAAAGGGTTGTCAAACATTGGAACAGGCCGTCCAGGGAAGTGGTATATTCACTGTCCTTGGAGGTATTTGAGAGACATGTAGATGTGGTACTTGGAGATGTGGCTTAGTGGTGGAGTTGGCAGTGCTGGGTTAACTGTTAGACTCTGATCTTAAGGGTCTTCTCCAACCCAAATTATTCTACACTTGTGTGATGCACTCTGTGTTCTAATTTGTCTTGCTTTGCCTTTCTGTAGAAGCTGAAATAATTTCTGTATGTAGTTTTAAAGTAATTTCACGATCTGTTGGTACTGAATTGTACAATTCATCTCAAGAAAGTGGTTTGAATCCAGCTGGAGCAAACACAGCACAGAATCATTCAGTCAGTATGGGGGCAGGTCACTACTTGAAATATTTGTGTCACTCCCACTTCTTTGCCTCTCTCTACCTGAAGTCTCCACTTGTGAAGTAGTTTTCTGTGGTCAGGATTTTCTTCAGAGTCTTTTCAGTTTTCTGAAGCTTGGGGCAGTCACTGTCTTAAGCTCACACCAAGGCTGTTACTCCTTGTTGTGTTAAGTGGCTTGAAGCTTCACTCCTCCCCTCTTCCCAGCAGCCCAGTGTATTAGCTCTCTGCTGCCATGAAAACCTCTGCCTGGAATCCTCCTGCATTTATAGGTTGTTGGCCCTGGACTAAAATTTTCAGAAAACTCTAGAATGGCCTCTGCTAGGAGGATCTAGGCTCTACCAGAAGAAGTTGCCTTGCTGTCCTACTTCAGCTGATGCATTTCACACTGAAGTAAGCAGTTAAGCATAGTGCCATCCATGTGCTAGAAGAGTTTGCACACTAAATAGTCACTAAAAAGCCCTTTCCAAATATTTTCCTTACATGCAATCCTTACCTGGATGATAAATGCAAAATAAAGAAACAGAGGCTAAGAACAGTACCTTTTTTCTTTTTTAGTCTCAAATACGAAGCAACAGTTATAAATATTTTCAGATATGCAAGTTGGTGCAGTCTTAGGATAGCACAATAGTAGAACTTTGTTTAGCCAGTTGCTGTTCAAAGACTGTTCTTTCAGTCTGAATTCTGTATTCAAAATGAGGTGTAATCACAGGTACATTGCTCAATACTGCTGTGCAAGGGTTTGAAGGATTGATTGAGCCTTGCTTTTAAACCTGAAACACTGAGTGAGGAGGTGTGCCTGCAAATAGCTCGTGGGAGGGTCAGGCTAAAGCACTTTAACTTCCTTTTATGCCCCCTTCTGTGTGTAATGCATAAACAGTTACTTGTAATGATTTTTGGACCACTGGTCATGAGAAAATTAAATGCAATTTGAAACAAGAAACAGAACAAGTAAATGCTATCCAGATTTTTGCCTAGAGCTTTATCTTTTGTTTCTTCTGTTTTCAATTGCATATTCTTTATAACACATCGTTTTCCAGCCCGTCTTACTCTACAGATCTTTTTGAAAGGGTCACAATATGCTTTTCTTCTTTATAGGTGCATTCAAGAAGATAAAAACATGAAGATATTTAACATCTTTTTAGATCTCTGTAGGAATGGGCATTTGAATAAGACTGATTAAAGTAACCCAGTTTTTTAATTGAGTTTGTTCTTTTTCTTCCCAACTTACTGATTTTTTCAATCAACAGTAAACAAAACAGTTGAACATTAATTTCTTGCACAAGCAGTAAGAGATGGATGTTTGCCCAGAGAAAAACTGGACTAGAGTAAGGCACCATAGCCCTTTTAGTGCTGGTAATTAATTGTCCTTCTGAGAACAGTTGCCTCTGTTGGCAAGAATGTTTGTGGGGGAGCACGGCCTGTTCTGCTTAAGAATAATCATCTGTGTTTGCTTAAGCAATTTCAATAAGTGTGTTGAGTTAGTGTGGACCAGAGTGTACTTGGGAGTATTCATGTGAGCTGTGCACCTGGCAGGGCTGCTGCAGGAGGTGTTTTTAACCAACAGTAATAGACGCAACCTAGAACAGTAACATTTCATCCAACAGTTCAATTCATCAGCCCCTTGGATTCCAAGCTTGCACCAATACATACATCCCCTCTGCGTGTACCAGCCAAGAGGAAACCATGTGGAGAACAGTGGGAGTCCAAGTGCTTCCTTAGTTACAGGATGAGAGACTTCTGCAGGCTTGCTTCAAGGCATGAGGTTCTAGCACGGAGGTAGTTTGGGGACTGGGCTTGCGTTTGTCTCTCCAGTTGAGGCTTTGCAATTGAGCATTCTGTGCTGGTGCTTGGTAAGGGCCAGAGGGTCTTGCTGAGTGCAACAGCTTTAAAAGAGAGATTGTCTTCTTGGAAGTTACCATTCAACATCTTAGCAGGAAAGCTTGGAAATGTTTAAGTTAAACATTGGAAGGGCTGAAGGTGAAAGGGGTGAATGAGTTTGACAGTTCCAGCAAAACTAGGAAGGAGCTAGAGCTGTTAATCAACCCTCAATGTCAGAACTGTCACATCTTTGCTTGATAGCGAAGGGTTCTTGACTGGGCAAGACCCTAAGCAAGCAAATGTGACCTCAAACTAGGCTGTATTTTGAGCAGAAAGCCTTGACCAGATGACCACCAGTCATGGAAAATAAAACAAAAGTGCATACCACTTCCAGGTGTCTTAACTTATCCAAGGGCAGATGGAACATGCTTGCTGTCTGCTAATAAAAGGGGAACTGAGCAAATCCAAATTGTGACACTAGCTGTTGTCTTTGTGACTGAGAGATGAGCTCCATTACTAGGGAAAGTTAGAAGTTGGCAGCTGTGCTTTGGTGGCTGAGTGTCTGCTATTACACTGTTGATGCAGAGTCAGAAAGTGATGCTGTGAAATGTTAATTGGCTTTCTAGGAAATGTGTGAACATTGTGGCTTAGTAAGGTGATAGAACATTAAAAAGTGTTAGGTGGAGAGGTTAGTTAGACAGACATCTGTGTTTAGTCATCAAGCCATTACTGTTTGAAATGGTAATTCAGAACTTTCTTAAAACTTTCAATAATTAGTATAAGTCTTAATTAATGTTTTTTTCAGCCTGTAACAAATAATTTTTTTTATTTCCAGGAATTCATAGCAACCACTTACGTAACAATATATTTTGGAATGTTATGCTAACTTTGTAAGAATACCTTCACCATTTTAATTAACATAAGTCATCCAGAAGTTAGGGTGTATTTGAAAGGCAGCTATTGTTGCAAAGAAGTAATAGTACCTTGAATATGTTGGAATTTATTCTATGTGTGTTTCTTCTACTTATTTCAACAGGTGACTGAGCTAGAGTGTGTGAGCAGTCAAGCCAATGCAGTCCACACACATAAAACAGAATTAAACCAGACAATACAGGAGTTAGAGTCTACACTGAAGAAAAAAGAAGAGGTATCTGCTAACATTTATTTTTGGCTTTTCTATTACATCATTTCTGAAGTCTTTCAGTATTACGCTTGTTATGTCTGCTAGATACTGAATTATTTACTAGAAAGGTTACAAAGTGAATTTTTTTTCATCTTCTTTGAAATTGTTAGTATTTTTCATTTATATAATTACATCAGTCCAATATAGAGCTGGGTATCTGCATAACAATAAAAAAAGTATAATATTTTTGTTTGCTTTTACCGAAAGCAAACTTATTTGCAAAAGTAAGTCATAAGTGGTTTCCACAGGCCAATCATCACACTGATGCAGTCCAGACTCCCTAAGAAAGGAAGGTGATGTAAGCATGCTTTCTTTTTTTTCTGGAGAATAGGGTTTGAAACAAGTAGTAGATCAATGCCTTTGTCCAGCCAGTCTATTTTTCACAATCTGTTAATAGAGCTGACCTTTATGGTCCATAAGATCAGCATTTTCCTTAAACGCATGCCAAGCCCCCAGCCTGGAACTTGATGTATTGTGCCATGTGCCTTTGCCTGGACCAGCAGCAAGAAAATAAAAGGAATTGGAGTAACACTTGCACTGGCATAGGTCCTAGAGGAAAGCATATCTGTGCCATAGAAGGATCAAGAATCACCCCTTTATGGATGGAAAAAGAAGGTGGATGCAGTTGCATAGGAAGGATTATTTGCCCCATGTAATATACCGTGGGCACTGGTGTGTTTGCTTGGAGGGACTAGTGTGTCTTGCCAGGCCTTCCCTCAGTGCTGTGAGATGTTGCCAAGGAGGATGCAGGAGAGGCACAGTCATTACACAATATCCTCTCAAAATGGAACAAAACCTTTTCCAAACTCCCTCATACTTAATAGATTAGGCTCAGCTTAGTATTATTTCTCCTTTTGTTGCCCATTCACTTTTGAATTATGCTGAGCTGTTGGCTGCAAAAAAAATCTTGCCAAAGGGAATTCTGAGAGGTGAATATGCCAGTCTGGGCAAGAGTACTTAATCGTTTTGATACCTTTTAGTTTCATTAATTGTTTCTATTCTTGTCTCCTGAAGGTAAGCTAAGAACAGGTTTCTCTTCTGTTCATTTTTTTCATCTATATTTCTTATTTTTATACCTTTTTACTTTCTTATTTCTAAATTAAAGATACCATTTCTTTTAGACTCTCTTTTTATAGAAATCAATGGTCAAAACAGGCAATTTTTTATGTTCAGCCCTGCTGCTGGTGACATAATAAGCAGTTCACATTTGAAAATTGCATTTGTTCTTCTTGAAAAAATGGAGAAGGATAGATTTTAATAGAATTTAAAGTATAAATTTGCTTTTCTAATTAAAAGGGACCTTAATTTTCTGGGCAAAAATTATTTCATATCTCTGTGGAGGAAAAGAAAACTTGGACTTTTATAAAAGAAAATGCTTATCTATATTGTTGTTCATTCACAATGGAATTGCTGTTTTGGGACAGCAATTCAGAAGTATTAGGAGCAGGGCTTACACTTCATGTTCTGTGATGGGCAATAGCCAACTGCCTGTTTTGGTATTGTTGCAATGACTTGCTCAGAAGAAGAAGCAGCAGCCAGATTACCAGCACCGAGGCCAAGCCAGGTAACACATTGCTAGCAAGGTTGTTTCTTCTCCCTCAGGAAATAGAAGGATTGAAGCAAGAAATTGAAAATGCCAGAGAGCTCCAGGCGCAAAGGGATTCTCTGACCCAGAAGTTACAGGTGAGCTATAGTGCATCATCTTAACTTAGAAAAAAAGGAAAAATTATCATCAAGTGAGCAGTTCACATATGCAACTTGTGCTATATTCACTGAAGGTGCCAGATGAATGTGTAAGTTAGACTGCCCTGAAGGTGCTGGGTTGGGACGACCCTTAGGAATTTGTATCAAAATTTCTACCTCCTGTAAATTGCTCTTTTTATCTGAGGAAACAGATCTATATTTCTTTTACAAGCCCGGAGAGTACTCACAGGTTAGCAGACTTCCTTCACTGATACATATCCGGGACAGTTCTGGTCTCATTTTCACAGCAGTGTCTTCCCATAGTTCTTGCATGCCACTGAAACTGTCTGTCTATGTATCATCAGGCTGGGAGGGGTTTGTGCTCAGCTTTTAAAAATACCCTGAGAAAGTAAGGGTTAAAGTGCTCTTGTGTGGTACAGGCTTTAAAAACACACCTTCTGCATTTTCTTGGAATTATTTAGAAGCATTGTGCTTTTACTGTTTTTTAGGAGTTGTTTCTTACTGTGTGTAATGCCAGATACCTGAGGCTGCTGGAATTGGTGTGCTCTCATTATATCCTCCCGTGTGCCACCTGAGCTCTTGCCTGTCTGTCGCTGCACTGACCTAAGAAAGGAAGCACAAAGCCACATTCCTTGTCACACCTGCCTCTGCAATGAGGCTGACAAGAAGCTTAGGTGGATTAAACTCTGGGTTCGGACTTCAGAATTTTGAAAGAACTGAAAACTCAGGCATTAAATAGCTCCAACCCTAAAGTGCTGAAAGGGGACTCTGTTCTGTGGCTTAGCATGCTGAAAGCAAGCCCCATCAAAACATAGCCACAGCTTAAAAATCATTAAGCAGGTATTCTTTGAAATGCATGACATGGAGCTCTCATGAATCAAATTTTAACCTGCAGAATAAACCACTAAAGATCAAAATGAGTTTATTCATTTTTCCCCATTCTTTCATCAACTTGTTTGTACAAAGTATGTTATTACTTTGAACAGTGTTTAAAGTGTGTTTTGAGTACACCTGACCTTGCCTGTTCCAAAAATTGTTGCTGACTTTAGGCTAAAAATACAAGTTTTCATCTGAAAAGGCATTTATGTGAGAGACTAAAAAGAGACATTATAATGAGAGTTGAAAATTGTTCTAGCAGTAGCAAATGCAGTAATTTCATTGTAAGATCATATGAAAAGTCATACTGAGCCAGGAATTAGCTGTCCTTAGCAAGCAGAATTATGAGACTAGTAAGAGATGAAAGATTAGAAAATGTTAAGGTTTTATTAAAATTCTACCTTATGAAGTCAGTAGTTCCATTTTGGTATATTTATGTATCAGTGATTGAGAGCAGCCCTGAAGAGAAGGACTTGGGGGTGCTGGTGGCTGAGAGGCTGGACATGACCCAGCCGTGGGCACTCACAGCCCAGAGAGCCAAACGTGTCCTGGGCTGCATCCAAAGCAGCGCGGCCAGCAGGGCCAGGGAGGGGATTCTGCCCCTCTGCTCTGCTCTGCTGGGACCCCACCTGCAGTGCTGCATCCAGCTCTGGGGTGCCAGCACAGGAAGGACATGGAGATGTTGGAGCAAGTCCAGAGGAGGCCATGAAGTTGATAAGATGACTGGAGCACATCCCCTATGAGGAAAGGCTGAGAAAGTTGGAACTGTTCAGTCTGGAGAAGAGAAGGTTGCATGGAGACCTCACAACAGCCTACCAGTATCTGAAAGTGGCCTACAGGGAAGCCAGAGAGGGACCCTTCATCAGGAGCTGCAGTGATAGGACGAGGTCTAATGGCTTCAAACTGAAAGAATGTAGGTTCAGATTAGATCCTAGGATGAAATTCTTTACTGTGAGGATGGTGAGGCACTGCTTCAGGTTACCTGAAAAAGCTATGGATGCCCCGTCCTTGGAAATGTCCAAGGCTAGGTTGGATGGGGCTTTGAGCAACCTGATCTAGTGGAAAGGGTTCCTGCCCAGGACAGAGGGTTGAAACTAGAGTTTTAAGGTCCCTTCCAACCTAATCCATTTAAATCACCAAATGGATATATTTTGTATATATGTCCATATGTCACATTGTAAGTGATCAGTTTCTGGAAATGGTCCTATATAGTTCTATTAAAATAAATTTAAGGATCACTTAGGATCTGAGTTAAAAGGTGCCTTTATTAAGCTTAAACTTAATTACTGCCCTGATGCTACCCAGGAAAAAGATCTTGAGTCTGTGCTTTGCTGTAATTGTCCTGCTTTGATTATACTGGCCTTCTCTGAGCCACTTCACCCTGCATCAGTCACATCAGTCTACTGTAGCTTCACACTGTCTCATATCTGTTCAGTTACCTGACTCATCATTTATTTTCAGAGTGATTCTCTGCAGGACTTGTATCTGTTTCTCCCACTCTCTGTTCTTGTGCTTTATTTTTCCTTCCTGTGCTTTGCAAGTGGATTATGTAACTTTAAAATATTTTGGTAAAAACCCTCTATGAAAAATGCTATACAAAGAAATTAGTATTTCAAGGTGTATTGCATTTCTGATACATGCATATCAAGGATTAATTAGATATCAATAATTGGCAAACTCTAGTGAAGAACAATATGTTATCACTGTGAAGGTTAAGTATCAGGGTCCTTTTTAATGATTTCATTAGTAACACAGAGAAGTCATATCAATGAGTCATGATCAGTGTGACTCTCACAGTAGGAGATATCAGGATATCTGTATTAATATGGCTGATTCCTAAATATAGCTGTTGCGTATGGTTTGAATATTTTATTCCAATCCTTGCACTGAATTCTGCAAAAGATTATTACAGTGCAAACAGCAAATATAATTAATAATAATTTATTGATTCTGTAAGAGAAAACTATATGAGAAATTATTGCATCTGTTGAAAGAAGAGCTTAAAAAACCAAAGGTAAAAAAAAGGAAGTGCAAAGTACATTCTGCAAAGGGCCTGAACCTATCAAAGAGTCAATTTATTGTTGGATGAGATCAGCTGCCAGTAAAGGGAAATGGCACAGCTAGGGAAATAGATTATGTTGCATGGACCTCTCCACCTCTTCCAATCAAGAGGCAAGTTTTGACTGATTTGAAATAGGAAACTTCACATTAGCTAGACATGAACTTACAATGCAATAACATTGCAGAAATACTAATTTAGGGTAAATATACTGAGGGATCAAATGTAAATTTAAGAAGAAGCTTTTTTTGAGAAATTAAAAGCAACAGCTCCTGGCATATTTCATTAAGAATGTCTGAGAAGAACCTGAAAGGTGTTCTTCAGTGCTAGATACAGGCCAACAGAATGCTCTCTTCAGGCCCAGATATGACAATGTAAAGCCATGTAAGTATCTGTAGATTTGTTCCAACGTGGTCACTGGCTTGCCTGCTTATGGAAATTAATTATCTCTGGGGTGAGAGCAGTGGCAAGGAATCTTCCTAGAGCACACAAATTTGGTGACTGTCTTTTTGGCAAAGCTGAGAGGACCTTGGATTTAATTTTTATGTCCTATACTGTAATCATTTGGCCCTCAGAGGGTCAGTTGCTACACGAGGTAATACTTGTAAGTACTTGGCTTGGAAGACAGGAGTAGACTCAATGAAGGAGAGCCTTTGTATGGTATGACTGGGTTATAACCAGTTGTCTTCATCATTTGTAGCAGCAGTGGAGTAGCTATTCACTACATAAGCATGTATGTATTTTATTTATATCAATTCTACAAGTGCTCTATTCAGTTAGCTTCTTTTAGTGCTTTGGCAACTAAATTATTCAGTGCTAAAATTAATTCTTCTCTTGATCCTGGCAGCAAGGGGTAATTCCTGCTCTCAGGTGTGCTGCTCAAGACCAGTGCCCAAAACTCCATAGTTTTTTGCTTGCTCATTTGCAAACAAGAAGTGAGGGAGGCATTCCGTTTGGCTGGGGTGTAACCCTTGGCTCCACAAGCAGCCACAACTATGAGGCAGTGAATGCCCTGATGTTCTGTCTTCTCCACCTGTACCACTGCTGGGGGTCCCAGAGCTGCCCCCCGCTGCAGAGGCTGAGAGCTGAAACTGAGCACTGGCCACATCACCCCATCCCTCCTCTGGCCAGGGATGGAGCACATAACTGATGCTGCCATCAGATCCCTCACAAGTCGATACCTTTCTCAGGCCATGGACTTTGACACAGGGCTGCCATTACATATCTGTTACTCTTGAATGACCAAATATATTTTCTCTGTAGGTCAGGTTGTTTTCTGTGGTTAGCTGAGATCTCTCCAATGTAAACAATTCTTAGCTTTGAGGGTGACAGAACAATCACACCAAAACCAGTGAGAGAGTTGGAGGGCTGAAAGAGGAGCTGCTCATGCTGGGATGATTGGCTGCTGCTAAGTCTCCCTTCCTATTTGTAAAACTAATTGTTGTAAAATCTCAGAGCAGGCCTGTTAAAGCCTCTGTTAAGGAAGGAAGTGTTGAAAAACATGTTACCGTACATAAATATGAATTCACTATGCACTTTTCCAGAGATGGCTGTACAGCATGTATGCTGTACTAAACATGCTGGCCCTGTGCTGCCTTTGAAAGTGGTTTTTGTAACTGGAATCACAAAATTTAGCATGAATTTATGAGGTGTGCAATGAATGGAACAAAGAACAATATGCTATTCCAGACCCAGGTGTCTGTCCCGTTTGTGATTTGATTGAAGAGAGGGCCCCCCTGGTTTGCACAGGGCAAAGCAGTTGGCACTGTCCTCCATCAGGTACAAGCTGGAGCTGGGAGGAGTCCCAGAGGCTGATGCCAAGGGCTTCTCCTTGCGAGTGAAAACTGAGCCTGCTTAGGGTCAGATCCGCTGGGCTGTGTCCACCATGCTGGCTGTTCATCTTCCCCCACTGCGTGGGAATGGCATGTCTGTACAGTAGTGGTGGCTCTCCCATTGTCCCCGCTCCCACAGGTGGATGCTGTGCAGCAAGCCACGATGTGCAGCTTGCACCTCCTGGTTTGCATATGTTAAAGTCACCTTGACATCCAGCTTGGTCGGTTATGTCCCTGTGTTAAGTTTTGGAGTGCAAAGCCTGTAATGTGGACAGGAATAAGGTGGTGCTCCTCTGTCTCAAAGCAGTGCTCTGGATGGGTTTTTCCATAAGAACTTTTGATGGTGAACCGTGTCCTTGAGCAATTCATGTAGTCTAAATCAGGGCATACTTGAACATAAGTAAACTCTGAGATGTTTTCTTTAGGCAGTACATTTCTGAATGATAGAAGCAATAACATACCTGAATAAGTGTATCATCTGTTTGCTGACTAAAGTTTGTCCTTCTCTGAAAGTTTCCGTCCTTCAGATAATTATGGAAAAATAGGTAAAGTGGCAGTACATGTGCAATTGTAGTAAAAGTTCAGGTTCTGGTTTTGACTTAATGAAAACTGTAAAGGGTCACATATTATTTTAAAGAGCAGTTGATAAAAACAGCACTTGAGCACCAACAGGGCATTAGACTGCTTTCTGTTTGCAGACAACACATTAACATGTTATGTATTTTCTCTGAAGGAAGTAGAAATTCGAAACAAAGACCTGGAAGGCCAGCTGTCTGATCTAGAGCAACGTCTGGAGAAAAGTCAGAATGAGCAAGAAGCTTTTCGCAATAACTTGAAGACACTTTTAGAAATTCTTGATGGAAAAATATTTGAACTCACAGAATTACGAGATAACTTGGCCAAGCTAATAGAGTGCAGTTAAAGAAAATGGGATTTCAGTGCCAATCAGCTTAAAGATGCACTGTCTCTCTTCATAGGACTGTGTTGGGCTCTGCATCAAAGTTGCGCAAAATTAGAAAATGCTCCTCTGAGAGGGATTGTTTTAAATTTGATTTGTAATTCAATGTAAAATTTAGAACTCAGCTTGTAGCCAGTTGAAGAAAAAAATAACAAACAAAAAAACCACTTGAATTGCAAATTACCTCCTTTTATATTATTGGCCACAAATAACTTGAAAGATGCTAACAATAATTGAATGCAATCCTTTTCTAATTATCAGTGATGGAAGACTTAGCAGTGTCCCAGGACACACCCCATTTGTGACAGATACAATATAGGTTATTGGCTGTTTTATTTAAGATATTTAAATGCTGTGTTTTGTGCAAGAACTCAGTGATGACAGCCCTGTATTTTGTTGTTCTTAATAATTTCTCAGGATATGTTGCACTGTGGAGAAGCAGTGCCAGAACCAATTTATTCTTGCAAGGAACGAGAGAGAGTTGCATCTTTAATTGAAACAAATTTACTACAACTGCTTGTATAAACTTCTTCCTTTTTGTTTTTTTGGGGTTGGTTGACTGGTTGGTTTTTTGATTTTTTAATAGCTATGCGTATATACTGGAAGATACGGTATTTCTTTATGGAGCTTACTCTGGTGTTCTACAATATTGTCCAATGTAAGGTTTAGTTTTTCAAATGAATTCCATGTAATTACAGTGAGACAGTATCTTCCACGTAACTAAATTTTGAAGCCAACCAGTGATGGAAGGTGAGTCCTACAAGAAAAAAAAAAATGCCCAACCTCCCCTGAGAATTTTAAATGTAAATTTAAAATTTTAAATTTAACCTGCACAGATAACAAGGAACGGCCAAACAAGGTTGTTTGTTTTCTGGCCTTGATACTTACATTGAACATTCAATTTGCTGTTAACCTGTTCTGCAGGAGACTTTTTCAGAATGTCACATGAAATAGAGGTTCTGTGAATAATGGCTTCTGGGGAGCACTGTTTTGTTATAGATTGCATTAAGGGCATAGAGCTACTGCAAGGAGTTGTTCGTACACTGAGTGTGTCTAGCCAAAAAGGCTGTTTCTTGAAGTTCTGTTGTCATAGCAAATTGAACTGAAGACGTGTTTCCTCTTTTATGGGTCTTCATATCACGTCTTTATCAAAACTACACCAGGCAATATTCTGAACTGTTAACTAAGTGTTTAAAAACAGGAAAATGAATTTAATTATCCTCAGTGAGCAGGTTTTAAAGTTGTTTTGAAGTAATTTTAGCAGACTTTTGGCAAACACACACTTCTTTATATAATAGATTTATTTTAAAAAACCAACTCTTTGAAAGGTAAGCCAATTGTCATGTGTCTTGCATCACAGTGCATTCTTGCCATAAATTGCTTGTAATGCTGAAGAGGGCTTTTTTAAAATGTGTGAATGAGTGTCAGACCTCAGAGTTGAGAGATGCACGAACCTTTGTTTGCTCCCCAAATTAATTTGAATGTTAAACATGAAATCTAGCTGCTTATTAAATTTGTACAACACAGTTTTCTTCACTTAGAGACTGATACTCAAAACTAGAAAATATAAGTTTGTTTTCATGTATGTACTGTGTGTATATACCATATAATACACACGGGTTGTCATTTATATTGGAAAGACATGCTTTATTTCTAAAATACCTTTTTATTTTCCCTTAACTGATGATTTATCAGGTCTCCCCTGACTAGTCAGGGAAGTGGCTTAGGTTAAATGCTAAACTGTCATGTATTATATGGTATGTGATATACACAATGTTTACGCTTTCTCCATATTTTTTAGGGTATTTTCTCACATTTATTAAAGGGGTGGGGGGAGCTTGTTTCATTGTGCTACTGGTTGAAAACTTTGTGGTGAGCTACATGTTTATCATTCAGGGGATTTTAGACAGTGGTGTGTATATCTTCATCAGGTCCATGTGAGCAGATACAGCCAGTTTTTAATTTTCCTGGGGATATTTGGGCCTGATTCTCCTGTCACTTGTGCTGCTGTAAACCAGATGTGTCCTTGATGTGATGTCAGCAACATTCTGTTGGCATAACATCTGTGGAAGTGCAAGGAGAATTTGGCCTGTTAATGCTCAGTGGACATAATAAGGATGAAGAAAGAATAAAAAAACATAAAGTAAATGATGGAATAAATGTAATATTATTTTTAATGATACTATTATTGACATTTTTAAAGATATGATGTCATATGTGTGGGAAAAAATAGTGGACAGAAATATTTCCACTTAAATTTTGTGAATATGTGTGGTACATGAGCATTTCTATGTATAAGTACACACACATATGTATATACAGAACATGGAAAAAATTTAGATGTGCACATTTTTAATATTTTCCTATTGAAATTAAATTTAAAATTGGAAATTGATATTTGAGAATTTCTTTTTCTCATAGAATAGATAAGCTTCATTTCTTTTTTTTTTTTAATAATACAAATACTGAGGGCTGCACCTTTGAATTCCCAAATACTTGCCAAACATAAATATGGGATGAGGTGGACATAAGTGCACATATAAATAAAATCCTATGTCTAAGACTATTTTTAATGCTTATGTACAGTAGGCAGGTGTTTAGAAATTGTGATCTAAAGTTCTTAGGTGGCTATACCTACTGTAGTCTCTTCACTTCTGTTTTAAGGTAAAGGTTTTCCCATTTGAAACATTACTGTCCCAGAGACAAGTACTGTACATTGTATCTATCTTTAATGAAACTATGGGAATATGTATGCAAGAAAACAGTGTTCAGTACTGTAGCCTGAAAACATGACCGTGAACTTGCACTGGAGGGGAGAGCAGTCACTGTGTATAATATGTTACATGGCAACTACAGTCTTGAAAAAAAAGCCAGAAAAACAACAAAAGAATTACCATAAGCCTCACAGAAATACAGAAATAGAAAAAAAAAAAAAGAGAGAGAAAAAATAAATCAAACCCACAGTTTTTTATTTTGAAATACACTTGTGATTATCTGGAGAATGTACTACTCTTTTTTTTTTTTTTCCCTTAAATCTTTTTCGAGTATGTGCAAGTGATAGCAGCAGCTACCTTAATCTTTCAGGTGCTACTGGATTTTGCATTAGCGTGTTATGTTGTGAAATCCTGACTTTGACATAAAAGATTTTTGTAAGTATATCCCCGTCTGGATAGATAGTTTTTGGAGTGTATTGTTCATAATCCATATGCCTCAATGATCCAGAAATTGCGTTTTTCTATGTGAACAAAGTAAAACATGTGAATTAAACTGTCCATTATAGACTGGGAGTTCCTTTTCCTGGCCAATATATCCAGGAAAGAGGAGAACAAAATGAACTGATAATGCAGAAATGCTGTTATAAGGTCTCTAAGAAAATACATTTTCAGGTAAAATATAAATAAATAAATAAATAAAGGGCTAAACCAGTTGTTACACAAATAAGTATCATTTAACGCTATCGGTGGCATTCCCAGGAGAATTCCTTTAAGAAAAAAAACCCTAGAATGAGTAATGCATCAATTAAAAATTAATATTTTGGGATGTGTCTTTTCAGTTGTCAGTTGTGAAAGGTTTCTGGTTTCTGCTCATTTTTATACCAGTTGGGGATTAACTTCAGGTTTGCCTTCAATAAGAGGCTAAACCTCATTTCATTCTATCATCTTATATATTCTGTACTGAAGTGGCTGCTGAACAGCACTCTGTGAACACTGCATTCAAAAGTCAAACTCGAAGCCATTTTTCAGAAATACCACATGGAGAGAGGAATGGAAAACTCTTGCAGACCTTGATTCTCTGCAGAGCTGTGGATATCAGTAAAAGCACTTAACTTCGTTAATTGCAAAAATCTTGAGGCCAAAGATAGATCTAATTAGAGATTAGTTCTGGGTGTCAGAAGACAATTAAAAGATACCATCAAGAGGCTCTATCCTAATGTGCATAGTTCAGTCTCAGTAACTGGACATGCCAGTTAAGTGCACACCTATACACTGGGGATTCTTTTTCAGAAAATGGACCTGACTCTGCTAAGCAATGTTCAAATTATCTTGTTTACATTTTCTTAGTAATGCTGCATTTGTGCACTACCTCTGAACAGTGCTAAGCAGAGACCACATCATGAATAACACACATTATTTGAAATCTCTTGTTTTGCTTAGCAGCCTTAGTTCCTCGTTTTAATCCACTTGCTTCAGGCAAGCTGGATGAATTTTCCCCATTATGTTAAACGTTTTGGAACAATAAGCAGAGTTTTGTGTTAGATCAGTCAGTTCAGCTCATGTCCACTCTTCTGGCCATGCCTAGCCAGAAAGCAGGTGTGAATCTAAATGTCACAATACCCCTAGATACTATAGACAGAAATGGGTTTTCACACCATGCAGGGTCTCATAGCTTGCCCGCCACAACCTCTCAGGGACCTGTAGTGGCCAGTACTGCTTCTGCACTGCTGGTAGCTCATCCTAGGACCAAAGAATCATGATATACCTGCTTTCTCCCTCATTGCTGGGTCTTGCATAAGCAGAGCTCAGATGCAACAATGTATCTGGCAATCCTTACAATTTTCAGATAAAGGTATTGGGAGAGTAATTATCAAAGGTGTTCTAAATTCGGGGTGGGTGGGAGAAACACAGATTTCAAAAAGATTCCCTCGTGTGGGACCCTTGTGTAGCTGTAAAATAGGCAAGAATGGTTTCTATAGGGAATGACAAACCACCTGATAGGGTCTCACTTTCCTTAGGTGCTCACATCATGCTGACATTGAGCACACCTGGCTTGCCCCAAAACTCCACTCTCGATTGCTATAGGCTTCTCAAGGGCAGCATTTTTGGTGTGTTTCATGGACACAGCTGAAATCTTGACAGTCTGCAAACCCCATGTCCTTTCAGTCTTTTACCTTCACAACTTCAGAGGTTTGGTACCAGTATTAGCCATTGGTGCTCCCTGTTCTCACCTGCCATCAGTTCCTGTGATATTTGTGTAAAGGAATTTTGAGCTGGGTTTGGGTTTTTTTCTTTCTTTTAACTTGGAGGTAGTTTCCAACCTTGTTCCCTGCTTTGGGGATTCTCATCTGCTCTCATCCAAGCCTCATCTCACTGCATGGGTCCAGCAGTGTTTCAGCTCCTTTTGCTTCCATTAGATTGAGAATAGCAACATAGACATTTTCTCGGAGGAGAACTTGCATTTCTGTGACTGTGGTAATTCTTGAAGAAGAAGGATTTTTTCCCAGTAGATCAAGAAGGAGGCAGAACTAAGGACCTTCACAAACAATACCATACATCCAGGTGCTAAGGGGAGAGGAAGAGCTACACTGACAAGGTATGTGTAAATATAATCTGTGTGTATGGATTTCCTCCTGTTGAAGTAAATATGGTCATGCAGATACTTACAGAGAGGGAACAAGACCTTTGAAATTATCTGAGTCTGGCTTGTATTTTGCTAAATGATCAGTGGATTTGTCTCTAAATAAAGCAAAAGAAATGTGAAGCAAAATGACCTTGTACTTTCCTGCAGGAGAAACATCATAGCCCTTACCTGTGGATGGAAATTTAAAAACTAGATCTACTTTCTCCACATCTGAATATATGGTTATTTTTATAATTCCAGCAGTTTTGTTTCTCAAGAGTCCACAGCAATGGGAACCAGAAATCTATCAGTGTAAGGCACAGCTCTCTTCGACTTTCATTAGTGAGAGGAGCCAGGGTAGAAGTATGTAGCTGAGTGACTCGAGTAGTATTTTGTGTGACCATCCTACATCTAGTCCCTGCTGCACAGCCTCATTGCTACACCCTGCCAGCTGCACTTGTTGTCTGTCCCAGAAGCAACCCAGGAGGGCTTGCTATCCTTTGTTCAGAAGCTGCTGCTTCAAAACTGTAGCCCTGTCATTACTAGTCTGGAGCCCTTTTGCTCCAGAGCATTTTGCACATTCAGAGTTTTGCTTGCAGGGGGAGAAAAGGGGAAATTTCCTTCTGCATATCTTAAATAAGCAGAGCGATGCATAAATTTGATATAAGCTGCTTTCCCTCACCTCTTTGAAAAGAAATTAAGAAAGCTTTATTTGAGGTGTTACCATTTGAACCTATGAGCCAGAACTTTTATTATCCTCTATTTCTTGTATTTTTCCTTTTTTTCCTGTGTTCTTTTCTCTTGCATAACATGGAACAACCAAATATGTTTATAGTCAATATAGGTCCTAAGCTGCTTACGGAGTGAGAAACATAAATATTCAGTGTCAAGCTCACCCAGCAGGCAACCCAAAAAACCCCCAAACTCACCCACATAAACAATACCTGTGGGTATGAGGTGCTGACTTTTGTGCATGAAATCTCCGCCTCAGTGAGGAAGCATTGGGGATCTTCTAAACAAGCATTACTGAGGCATGCCACGAGGAAGTAGTTTGAATCAGAGCTGTCTAAAAGACAGCAGTGCAAGTATTTTCAGAAGGCATGAGTTTTCATGTTCTTCACCGATGATGATGATGACTGTATTGCACAAATAGAAGGCACATGTAACTCCTCAAGTCAAAATGCAAAGATGTGCTAGGATTGGTAGCAAAAGTTCCCATCAAGCTGGAGGATTTCTGTTATCAGCTAAGATAGGTGACAGGTCTTTTGCAAGGGAATTAATAGCTACATTGGAAACATCCATGAGAGAACCAGTACAAAGATGAGAGCAGTTCTCTGTGCAACAGCTGCAGTGTGACTGAGTCAGGCTGGGAAATCCAGCTATGGGACTTAGTCTGGACTGGGAGGTTGGGCAGGTGGCAAACAGTGCTGTTGTTTCAGAGGGAATTTTGACACTTGGGCCAAATTGCAGTGTTGAAGCTGTGACAAGGATGTAGGTATCTGAAGTGCAGAAGAGAATAAAGCCTCACAGCATTGGTTAGCTCTGTGACTGCGCAAGCAACTGCACCAGGAATTGCTGGTGTGTCCAAACACAAGACACCTCTCTAAACTTGGCAATGAGGATGGTTCACTTACAGGGTAAGAACAAACAGATTCACCAGCCTTTGAAGCTGGTTTTGCAGCTCAGCAGGTAGGTGGCTGTGGAATTTGCTGTAATATTTCAAGTCTCTCTTTTGAGAGGCTGCACCAGAAGAGGGGGCCACTACTAGAGGCCCCCACAAGCACAGTGCTGGGTCTTGTGTGGCATAAATGCTGGCATGCAGCTACTTGGAAAGTGGTTAGCTGGTGACAGTGGCATGTCAAGGGATCAGGCCTTCATCAGCCTTAAATCTTGACAGATTTAGGTGAAGAAATTATAATTTACAGTATTTCAGGGTAAGGGGTTTTTTACTGAAACTTCACAGCTTGCTATTGCAATGACATGTTGATGGGTTAACAGAAGATATCATAGTGTCATCTTGGGGAACAGCTAGGCTCCTTCCACTGGAAAGGGAGCAGAAGCTAAAGTTTGCATTCAATCACTTAGCCAAGCCGGTACTACTAACAGTACCAAGCACTTCCTTATTCAGAAGAATCCCTGCAACCTTGAGCATCCACCAAGGACTGCAGCAAATTCATTCATCTGGGCCTCAAAAGGCAGGGAGTCTTAGTTACCTCAGGCAGCTGACGGCTGGGAGCAGAACCCAGATTCATCCCAGATGGCTTACAGTGCAGCCTCAACAAATGCTGTCTGGAACACAGAGTTTCTGTTCAAAGTTTCTTACTGCAAATAGAGATTAAAAGCTGAATACTTGAAGGGTTGGGGTTTTCTGCAAAATGGGACATAGCATTGATTTGGAAATGTAACTACTTTTGAGTATTTAAATGTAATACATGTTATTTTGTACACAAAACTAAGCAAAGCATGCCGTGGTAGGCAATGTGTGGCTCATGTTCTCCCTGAAAACACAGCCCAAGTAGACACCTTTCTTTTTTTTTTTAAGAGTGACAAACCTGATCTCCTGAACAGAGATCTGCTCTAACTCCTGCAACCTTTGACTGAGGACGATTTCTGCACTCCTCCAGTCTTTTCCCAGAATGGCTTAATGAGAGTAAGCACCCTTCATGTATCGCTCAGGTTTTTTTGACCCTGTCTGCTGGCCACAGGCCCTGGTGGAATGGCCCATAAATGGCCAGACCTTGCAAAAGCCAACAGCCTGACCCACTGAGCACAGTTTGACTTAGAGCTGAGTAACAGAGGAAGGTATGGGTGCATCAGGGGACACATAAAACACTCCTGTGAAGTGGGGGAAATAAATTTGCTCATACAGTGGTGCTGGTCAGGAGAAGTAATAACCTTAGGTTTCAACTTACTTTGCTATTAAGAGAAGCCTTTTCAGCAGCAGAAATCTTTAGGAAACGATTACAGGAATGACAAAGATATATGTATGCCATCAACGGAAGTATAGGAGATGTAATTTTTTTTTTTTAATACTATCGATTTTATTTTATGCCAATTCTTTATTTTTAAAAATGTCATTAGAAACCAATAGCAGTGTGCAGTGGTTTCTCTGTCAAATTGTTTTCACAGGACTCTATCCACTCCAACAGTCATTTTATTCACAGCAAGTGCATGTGTGGGGGTAAAAGGCCATCCCCTTATGATGCTTCAAAAGAAGTTGATTCATAAACGTCTGTTACGGTGTTTAAATTGTGCTTTTAACATGCATGGCAGTTTGAGCATGCACTGATGATTTTGTATGCTAAGAACTCAGTTACAGTCTTACTGAAATTGAATGCAATTAAAATAAAGTACTGAGGAAGAAAAAGTATAGTTAATATTTAAGTGCTTTGTATGAACCGCATGATTCTTCAATCTTCCTTATTCCTGTGACTTTTAAACAGTAATGTAAGAGGGAATATGATGCTAATTAGAAAAGTTGTTAAGATGAAAGAAAGAAGTAAATGGCGACTTTTGTTTTAAAGACTGTGAATCTGCTTAGTCTTGTGTAAGCAATATGGGGTGTAGTGAGACATCTCAGAGAAGTCAAGAAGTCTGCTGAATTCTGTGGTGAGGAAAGAGTGACAAGAAAGCAATATAGATGATTTGCCTGTGGCGCAAGTATCTCCAACAAACATCTCACAGACAGCACACAACTACAGTAGGAATAAAGGGGGAAGACAGCAGATACAGTGTGAATCTGAATATAACTTTTGTTTTGGTTTAGGTTTTTTCCCAGAGTTTTGGTTGATTAATGATGAGTGAACCCCAGCAACAACACAGACAGGCAGCAGCTTTAAGAGCACAGAGAGTAATCTCTGCCTGTTTTTAATCGACAAGCCCCTCCTATAGAGGCAACATTTCAAGGAAGAGGTGCTGTCCTTGAACTGATGAATATCAAGACAGTGAGCATGACTGTGGTGAAGATTGCATAAAGTTTAGAGAAAGTAATAGAGACTGAGAATCTTAGTGCAAAGGGGGAAAGGGCATCTCCGTGGGATCAATTCTGCAGGATGGAGAGCTGGACAGAAAACTTGCAGCATTTCTGTGAGCAAGGTAGGTTATATGGCGATGATGCTGTAGCTTGCTGGTAACACCTCTGGGATGGTTTTCTGCTGAAGGGCAGTTTGTGTAATCAAAGTGATGCATCTAACAGTTAAATGGCTGACACGATACATCTAAGGTTTATAGACACCATTATATGTATATATATAACCTTCCTTCGCAAAAGGTAAAAACACAGTGGCACAACTCCGTAACAGTAGACTTCAACAGTCATCTGTGACGTGAGCATAAAGCTCTGGCTGTGGCGGTGGCAGTGACACACCGATGGCTTGCTGATCCCAAGAGTCAAGAGATACTGTGGCAGTCCAGGATTCCTGTAAGCTCCATCCTATGGCAGGAAGAATGAAGCTGATAAAACGGGCTTCTCCCTATGATGGGAAGCAGCAGTAAGAACTGCTGAGAAAAGGAACAGTTCATAGGTTTTGGAAAACAGCATCTGCCAAACACACCTTCCATTTTCGCTTCTTTCGCTTCTTTCGCTTGTACCTATTGCCTCTTGTTTAGTATGAAGTGGTGGAACAGAAACAAACCCTGCATGTATCAGTAATTCTGAAAGAGGTGTTTTATTTCAGATGCACTGTGGCCCAGTGAATATTTATTTACAATGTACCTTTGATTTACATCTGAAATGTAACAAACACAAAAAAAAAAAAAGGTAGTTCTACAGATCTTTCATCTTCTGCGTCGTACAAACAAGAGGCCTTATTCTGCATGGCATACCACTGCCTTTCAAGTCTGCCTATGGATATATTCACTCACCTGCAATCCTGATGCATACATTAAATTCACTTCCAACCTGTATGGATACTGCAGAGAGTTATAAAAAAGCATCTACTTATCTACTGAAGCCAAAGCCAAAGCAGAATCAGCTGATCGTGCATCGGTCTGTCCTGCAGAGCAGAACCTGTGCAGGCACTCACCTCAAGGTCAGACACTGCTAGAGCTTTAGGAACAGACCTCAGACACAAATGCAACTCTCTTAAGTCAGCAACGATCAAAGAACTGCTTATCTCAAAACACATTTCCTACTTGTTCGACATGTTCTGCCATAACCCAAAATTAACAGTCATTATTACCTGGCATGAAAAAACATCACTAGGAAACCAAAGCCAGACAGGCCTTGAATTTTGTGGAATACATGCTGCAATGTAGATTTGCACTGCAAATACAAACTTTGTTTCCTGCAGCCCTTAGAAATGTCCTTTTTCTCATTTTCTCAGGATCGTAATAGCACTGAATAGTTTGTGTTCCTGAAATACACCAGTTTTTGGTTTCCTCATGTTAAGGAACCAGCTAGAAAGAGACCCTACCAGCACTGCACCAAAAACACAGAAGAGGAAAGAGATACAATATAAACATACCTCTTTCGCAAGATTTGTATCTACATAAATAATAATACAAAATGGCTGAGGAATAAAAGGAAAAACTTACCCACAGACATCCAGGAACTCTAGCTAGGGACACAGTAAGTGTAGTAAGGGTGCTCTTAACATTTCTGTACTTAAACTTTCACCCTTTTTCATAGAGTGTTTCTATCTTTGGATTAAGACATGAAAAGTGGGTTTGATTTGTAAATAAGCACAACTACCCAGCATCATTTAAGAGCAAGGTTCTTCTATAATACCTTAATTGTTCACGTGGCTTCATTTACAAAGATGTTACCTAAATACAAGTATTCCATGCTGCAACACAGCTTAGATGCAACCATCTACCATTAAACCATGACAGGAAATTTCAGGAGTTTTAAGAGCAACAATGGGAACTGAAATGACTTCAATCTGAAATTTTTTTTCTGGGAACCAAACTGTACAATTTTTTTTTCTTAATGCTAGTACATAAAGTTAAAACAGAGAGAGTGGTCAAATAAATATCCTTTAATAAAGAAAAGAGGAATAATTTTAAAGCACCAAAACTGTGAGTATGATGTTACATCGCATGTACAATAAGGTGAACGCAGTACTTTGAGTACAGGTTTAAATTTCTGATTGATGATAATAAAACCCCATGAAATACACAGCAATAAACTTGCATTGCAGAAAAGCTGCACTAAAGAAAAAAGACCAAGAAGCAGACAATTAAATTTTTTTTTAGTTTCTAGGTATTGCTAGAAATGTTTGTTTAGTTCTTAACCTTTTTTTTTTTAACATACTTGTGCTTAATACTTTATAACTTTGAGCATTTTCAGGCATAGTAAATTTGCAGAGTTGTTTACAATAAAATATGCATTTAATATGTCCTTTTGAATATAATGGAGTTAAAGAACTTTCTTAAAGCCAAGCACAATGTGCTAGTAGTGTCTGAGTCTAATGATAATATTGCACAAAGCTAGTGAATGGAAAAATTGCTTTCATTATTTCTTATTTATTCAACAGGCTTAACAAAGAAGTTAGTTTCATTAAGCTTCACTGGCTTCACTCATGTAAGACAACTTGCAGCCATCTGTATTTCTTAAGCTTTCCTTTTATGATGATGATGCATTTGTATACACTTAAAATGAAGTTCAAAACATATAGCAACAACACGCTGGAAGATGTTAGTCAATATCCCCAGTGCCCAACACCTATTTACCAATTCAGAAGTCAAAACTACACTTATACTCTGAAAATCAAGCCACTTTATGGCAAACTAATTCCTGGATAGGTGACAGTCTCTGAAATAAAATCTCTGCAGAGTTTGGACAATACGCACCAGAAGAGTCTTCATCCTTTCTACTTGTTTCCAATGGACACATTACTGGTTAATGAGCTTCAGATAATGCTCTACACATTAATATTAAAAACTCAGCAGAATAAAATTCATTGCTTGGTCATTTTCCATATTAGAGGTACAGAGCATTCATACTTGAGAATGGAAATATGACCTTTTCTGTCAAATTCTGAAGCTCTGAGCCACAGAATATAGAAGACCTGAATCACAATAAAAATACATAAATGTCAGGTTGCAGATTCACCACAGCCAGAGCTGTGAGTTTTGGATTAACAGTCAAACTGAATGGGAAGTACAAAGACCCATATATGCAACAGCCCCTCCCACAAATATACGGCATGCCCACCCTCCCTTCCCTTACCCTCCTAAAAATTCTAAGTATTTAGGTATTATGCAGCAATTAAATATAAATTCACTTTGTAGGAAAACTTAAATTACAGTATATTTATAGGTTAAAAATAGCCATTGTGTTGACAGCATTGATAGCAGTATGTTGATGTGCTTATTACACCAAAGAGCAATTTGCAGTCAAGTTTAGGATGACCTACTGTCTGTCAGCTCCAAGAGCACAGAAATCATGCAACATGCTCTCCCAGTAAGGGGCTTCTGTTACTCCTTTTCTATGCAAGAAGCTTTGCTTGTTCTTAGCATTAATTCTATAGTGTGAAACATCAACAACATGTTGTCCATGCTTATGGAATCATTACCAGAAAGACATCCAGGTAATTTAATTACATAAGCATTACAATGAAAATAACCTCTGATTACAAGCATGAGCAAACTTGATTTACAAATTACACTCTTGAAATTCAGTGCAACAAATGGAGTAAGGGTAACATTAACCAATAGTGTTTCTGTCTCCTCAATAAGCTGCATCTTCAATAATGCATCTATCATTACTTTATTATTAAACAGTACAGAATATAGTGCTTATACTCACAATGATTCTTTACAAATAATGTAGTGAAGTATGTTGAGTTCTATCCCCAATTCAGTCACAAAAGAACATAATATATAATCATACTAATTTATTTTACAAGTGTCTGGTGTAGAATGCAGACTGTCAGATTAAAAAAAAAAACAAACAACAAAACAGGCAAAACTTAGAAGTGATGTTTAAGAAAAATAAAAAAGCCTTCATCTACCCTAGACAGATAACTAACATGAAAATACAGTAACGTGAGTAAGATTATTGGTCGTTTGTAAAGGATCTGGAACCCCTGTGAGTGAGAACATCAAATTCTTGTTGATACAAATTCCATTTCTGAACAAAAGACTATTGCTGTTTACCTTACATTTTGGTTATTTTAGTAGAAACTGAGTATTTAGTTTCTTGTTCCCACTCATAAAAGAATTTTCAGTCCTTACATAAGCATTTGTACAATAAGTGTTATGCATTCCAAATCTTTACCTCACTGGATCAGTTACACCATAGTAAAATTTTTAATCTGAAAAAAGAAAGAAGTTTCTAAAAATGGAAAAAGCCCAAAAGTTGGCTAACTACTTAAGATAAATAACTAGCAACAGAACAAAGCAGCCACAACAATAAAATGAAAAATATCAATAGGCAGGTCTTTTTATGGAGGCTCTCTTTCCTTGCGCATGTTTACGTGTTTTTCCTCAGTGATGCTTGCCAAGATTTCTCAAGGACCAACACAATTATTACAGCTTTTCTCAGCTGTGGAGGAACTGACCTCAATGCAGGACTGTCATAATTTCCGTAAGTTTCTTGTAAATATACTAAACTTTCCTCATTTTCTGCTGTAGCCATCCGACTGGAAAATTTCACATGACAGAGGATGGTATGTTGTATGTGTTAGCCTGTGTACACTACATATGCACAATTTTTATATCAAAGTGAAAATTATGTGAAATTGTGACATCTAGTGACTCATAGAGATTTAAATTCAGGATTTTTTTTTTTTTTTTTTTTTGAGCAGGATGTGGAAAAAATACCCCATTCACTTTCCACAGAGAAGATGGCAGTTTTGAACTGACATATACTGCTATGCTCAATGTAACAACTACTTTTTGTGTGCCCATAAAATACATGCTCATATGAAAACTCCATTTCTATTCAGACTAAGCTACTACAGAAATCTAAGATTTCAGCTAAATATGAAACAGATTAAGGAGAGTAATTTTTATCAATCATGCACACATTTTTCAAGACAAAGATGACAGATCACATGGCAAACATATCTGAAAACTGTAGTACAGTAGAGCATGGAGCTATTTAGATAACAACACAGTGGTAAACTGCAGACAAACATGTTGTGCAAGGGAACCACTGCACAAATACTTTAAAATGACACTATTTTTCCTCAGCTTGAAATTCTACTAGTGTTCTGTATGCTCCAAGGAATAAAACTGCAGGCTGAAAAACAGGAAATAATGGACATAAAAGTTGCTTGTTCAGCACTGTTAATTTAGCACTAAGTTTCAGATGAAATGTATAATGTGAATTACCATTCTACATCATAGTTCTGGTTTGTGCTACAGCCAAAAATTTATTTGATTATCTTGATTTTAATGTGTGGCGTGACTGCAAGTACAAATAAATGTAGAGGAAAACAGCTTGTAGTATAGGCAGTGTTGAATGATTATGATGAACCTTGAAACTGCTGCTATTGCTACATGAACACAGCATCAGACAGCTTGCAACCATACCATGTAACTCAGAATTCAGAGAATAAGTTTAAGAAAAAAGCATCATGTAGTTTTAGGCCTGTGGAAAGCCAGTATCAGGTGTTTTCACACAGCTGAGAAATAGAGACCTGGCAACTAACACAGCAAAATCGATACAACTACAGTAACACTGCTTGCAGGTGCTTTGAAAATCAATGTTCACTAACTTTGTAAGTAAGGCAACATGGTTAAGAAAATCCTTTCAATATGTTTGACAGAGCTTTAATTTTCGGACAGCCACAGCAAAACATCTTCAATAGACTGAAGGGTCCCAGAGCTGAGGTTCGTTTAGATTACACAGCCTATTGCTAAGGTAAGGGCTCCTGCTTCTCTCTCTGTAAGTAAACGGCAAGACGTGAAATCCCCTGTTATAAATGTTAACACAGTACGTGTTCCATTACACGACAGCAGCAATGAGTAACTCCACTTAAAAGAACCCAGATCCCCATATAGTAGTTTATCTGTCAAAAGAGGAACAGTGACTGGACCACACAACACAAAGGACAGGGACTGTGTATTTCTCAAACACAGTGTATGTCACGCTAGTAAAAACAAAATGCTAGCGAAACTTCATCTTTCCTGTAAGTGTAATGGGCTGATTTTTAATACCACATGAGGTTTTTAGGTGGTACAAGGCTACTTGTATCTCTGTATTGACATACCTCTTGGTACTGTGGTATTTTAAGAGTAGCTGCCTGCAGCCATTAGTCATGAGGTTTAGGACTACTCCTAAATATTCACTGCAGAGGAAGTTGTAACTCTCCTTTAAAAATAAAACAGAATCAAAAGAAACTTTTTTCAGCCAGTAGACTTTTGGGTATGAAATACAAACATTTTCGCAGCCACTAAAGGGAATAATGAAAACCAGCAAGAATAGCATGATTTTCACAACTGAATTATCAGTATGCTTAAGTGCTTTGATCTTTTTTAAAGAAGGCTGCTTAGACTTAATCAAAAGCCATTTTAAACCAAAAGAGAAAAATATTTTTAAGTATGAAATTACAAAATATTGCTTCTTGTAACAAATGATAAAAGTATAACTAACTTGGTTCAGCATAGCTAAATATTATTTTAAAAAAGCATGAAAATGTCTACTTTAAAAAGATGTCAGACTACAAATGACCTTCTAAAAAGGTGCTGCAGTATGTCTTGCTAAATGTATCATGATGGAAACAAACACATTCTTGAATATGTATACTGAATTCAACTCCTAATTCTCATTTTGCTGTGGTCACTTGTTGCTTTTCATACTGACATATGGTTCTTCAAGCTAAGAAGAAAAAAAGTCTTAGTTGCATGTTACTGAATTTCAGCTACTGTAGTGCAACTAGGAATTCTCCTCTTTCTGGAATATCAGACTGCTACACAGCAAGCTTCTCTGCAGGGAGCCATTTAGTTGAATTTTCAAGCACATGAGATATTCAGTGCAGTGAAGGGGACATTTTATAGCTGGGTTGGAACCCCAAAGTTACTCTAACAGCAAGTAGTCTCCCAGCTCAAAATGCCCCCCTCACTTGACTGGCCATACATTACTAACGCAAATATAAAAAGTGCTTACGAATCGGGCATTCTTGATAGTATAAAATGCACATCTAAACAACTTAGCTTTCTGCCCAAACCAGAATTTGTTTGAACAAATAAAGAAAAAAGTGACCTGAAATTAACATTTCAGGTCATTTTTTTCCATGTCTTCAGTTATTTGCCAAAGAAAGACTATTTCTTTGCCAAAGAAAGCCTCCTGTGGAATTGATGGTCATAACTGCTGGCTCTGAATTCTCAGAAATGCAGAAGAAAAGTAATCTTCAACCGGGGTTTCTTTTCTCACGTTGGTGGCTGTCAAGCACCTGTTTGGAAAGAAATAAAAAGGAAAATCTGAAAAGCTAAACAGCTGTACCAATATTCTCTGATCAACATATTGTGCAATTCTAACATGGAATATACTGAGCAGTGTGTACTGAGCAAAGATTCTCTTTGCTCCCAGGGTAATGACACACTAACTCTGGAGTCAGAACACACGTATGACCAGGTCTTTTTTTTTTTTGCCTTCTGGTATTACAGGAAGTTAACACAGATAAAAGTTTGAAGAGGCCCAAAATATTGGATTAGGAGACTAGGGAGAACAAAAGTTCCCTTTGTTATCTGTTAGTTTGTCCACCACTGACAGGAACTCAGGTTCTGCATTACTTACAGTACTCTTAGTGTACTACAGTACTCTTAGTGTACTATTGATGTGCACTATTATGTACACATACGCAGATATTCTCAGGATACTTTTGATAACCAGTAATCTCTTACATTTTTCATACAGAAACTATTACATATTTATACTACTTGTTCAGCTACTTCAATATACAGAACGCCTCCATATCTTTTTACATGGTTCAGAGTGTCTGTCTGGAAAGAACTGGTCTTAAAAAGGTTAGTCATAACTTTATGTAGAAGTGAACTCACAAAGCAAGCAATACAAGAGAAGACTAGATCTCCTGCAGGAATTAGTTACTATTAGCTTGTCTTCAAACTTCAATAATTAATGAAACGACTTCACTGAGCACTGCTAATACTCCCTTCACATATATCAATACACTTTTTAAAGTGTGCACTTGATAAAATATACACCACTGTATCAGATCTAGCCTTCATTTTGTAAGGCAAATAATTGCATTAAATTTAGCCTATACAGATGTACATATAATTAAGCATAGTTCATATAAAATGTGTGCCAATACACTTTTGTGTACGTGTTCTCAATCTAAATCTCTATGCTAGTGGTTTTGGCATGTGTAGAGCTTACAAGTTAAAAACCAGTAGGTCGATCTTGAAGCACGAAATTAAGTGGATAACCTTATAGCAAAAAATACTACCCTGCTATTTCTACAACAGATTTTCATTATTTTATTCTTGTATGATGAATGCTGGTAAACCAGTCTGTATCTTCAAGCAAGTATGCTCATCTATATGGAAAGTATTCATTCAGCTCAATTTTTCAAGGGCTTTGTCTCAATCTCTGTTCTCCCAAATTATTTCATGTGCTTGGATAGCAAGGGCCTGCGCTTTTTCTCTGAGCTGTTAGTACAGCTATTTCTGAGCTATTCTGTACAACCATTATTCCATCTAAACTATTATCTATTAAATAACCTCAACTAATGAAAACAGGGTTGTTTTCACAATAAAGTACAACACTGGTAAGAGAAAGCAGGTCCCAGATACATGAAGAACAACAAGCACATACTCCTGACACTGAACTCTTGACACTGAATCCTGCTTTTAGGTCCAAGAAATTTCACAGGACTTCAGCAGGAGGTAGACTGGTAAAAAGGAGACAACAACCAGGAACTGTGTGGCAGTGATTTTCAGCCTGCATTCTGAGCTGCTTTTATGGGGCTTCAAATAGCAGAGGAAAACATATATTTATATCGTGTGGCAATGACCACAGAAGATTTCTAAGATGCACTTCCAATGTAAAATGCTTAAGTCAACCAATTCATTAAAAAAAAAAAAAAAAATTAAGTCAGTCTCGGAAAATTCCTTTTAATCTTGCCAAAAAAATGCAAACAAAATCCTGAACAGTCAAATAGATTTAGTAAAGTCAAAGTCAAATCACATAGTTTAAATTTGATCTGTTATCTAGGAAATTAGAATAATTGCACTAAGAAAGTCAAGTTAGCTCCAAGACATGTCTTTTCTAATAGCTGTCACTTGATTTCTGAAGAGCTGTGGTAGTGGGAGTTTTCAGTATGCAAGGATAGAAAGAAGCTACATGAAAGCAAAATTATTTTCACTTGGAGCTTCAGCAGGAGTTAAGCACATCTCCACTCCTGGAGTTTCAACTCCAAAACTAGCAGTACATTTGGTATGGAATAGAAGGAGCAAGCCATAATTAAACAGTGTGAAATCATTAGGGTGGCCAATGGCTAGTTCATGAGGAAATAATGCCAACATTTATTTTCCTTTTCAAAAATTTTAAATATTATCATTTGAAAATACCATACCAATAGAACAGCTTGAGACAGTATTTCATAATCACAAGAATATTCAGCAGATGATGTGCTAAGTCAGAACCAGTTTTTAAACAGCTGTAGCACTTTACCAACAGTCACTCTCCAGCTATGGTAACAACTAACCAGTGGAAATGCTGGATTGTGAACATTCAAAAAGGTTATCTTCTTTCTACCCCTAACTGTGTTGCAAGGATTACAAATATTTGTCTCCCATTCTGTTGAAACAGCCCTTCTAACCAGATGAATAATTTCTTGACAGATTGTCATACTTCTGGTTTCTCAAATTTTAGGTTTAGTGGGAACCTTCATTGATACTCAAGTTCATTCACGTGCCAGTAACAGAAGAGAACCACCACAAAGAGTGCTCTATGCTGCTGCTGCAGTAACAAATCTTTGTGCTACTCATGCAGCAATTGTTTTGAAAACTGGTCTCTTGCCAATTTTTGGTTCGTTTTGAAATCATTAACTTCATCTGCTGAAGTCTGATGTCTGCACTTTCAGGCACTGTGGCTTAGTATTAAGCCAAGTTCATGGAATTCATATGAATAGCAGAAGTATAAATTGTATTTGTGTATTTACTGTTTATAGCCTGGAAATTTAATTAACTCAGAGATTTTAGAGACTGAAACCAAGCTGTTACAAAGTCAGCCACACAGGGTAATCCATGAGATTTCTACGTGTTCAGTATTCAAACCTAACTGTCCTTCACTTAAAAGTTATTCAGTCTGAAATGATAGACATGCCCAATTTTTAAAAGGCTAGAAATAATTAGAAAGTAAGTATACGGTTCATCCAAGAGTGATTGTGGTTCTTTTAAAAGTTTTTTGGTAAACTGGGAACTGTCCCTTCAAATTTACTCAATAAAATAGAGCTTTTCTCAGAAGCAGTCCTGTCAATAGTCAGCAGAAGTACTGGAACAGTAAAAGGCTAACATACTGTCTAAAAAAGTTCTCATTATAAACCTTAAATTCTTTACTAAGTCTCCTACAATGCACAACCTGAGACTTAGCTGCTACCATTATAAAAAAACTGTTGCAGAAATATTTTCTTTAAATGTAGCTTAATTACAGGTTAGTTTTCCCAGTCTGTGCAAGGCAAACTCTCCTCTTCATCCTCTGACTCAGGTGATGCTTCCTTAATCCTTCGCAATGCCTCATGGATGCTCCTTGTCAGAGGGTCAGTATCAGGCAGAATTGTAAAGGATTCTCTCAAAACACCTTTCTGCACTTTCTTCAGTTTCACCCCTTTCCTGATCTGTGCCAAGATGTTATTGCTATCATCTTCATCAGGAAAAGGAGGGAGACTCCTCTGCTCAACTTTTCTTAAGTGAAAGCTGCCACGTTTCAAGGAAGCCAGCACTTCATCCATCGGGGAACTCACTGCAGTAAATCAAAAGACCTTCAGTATTATTTTCACTAAATTTTATCAGTCTTAATTTTTATTTCCTACAGACCAAAAAATACCTGCATACTTTTAATGTGATAGTCCCATACCATAAGTATAATGGTAGCTGCAATACTGTTTCAGCCTCTGAATAATCTTCCTTATTGCCAGGTCAAAACTGATTTATACAGACAATTGTAATTTTTGTAACAACTTCCTGTCTGGAAGTAAAAGTTTTTGAGCAATATGGCCTTTCTGTTTGCAGTCAGGAAAATCAAATAAGCTGCAAGGAATGCAACATAATGGAAGTGTTTATTGCATTATCTTTTTACTTAAAACTCAGGTAATGAGTACATATCTTAGGTATTGGACAGTGCAATCCATTCTTACCACTTGTATTTTATGGCTAATTTTACCTACTGCATGACTATTTCTACATGCCAGTGAGGGAAATAGCAATATAGTCAATTGCAAGAGCATGTTTCTCTGGGTTCATGTATTTCCTAGCATCCAGTCCCAGCACAGTTACAAAATTCTCTTCCATTACAATTAATGAAAACAAAGAAGTCAGGGATAGTTCTTTATGGAAAATCCTTCCTTTATCATAAATTTTGAAACTAGTTTTTCTGCAGAAATAAAAACCAGGCTTTGGCTCTTTGAAGAGCCACGAGTGGGCCAGATTATCATCCCAGAGAATGCATTATAATAAAGTACAATGGTTTAAACACCTCGCATACAATAGCACATAATTTGCGCAGCACTTGTCATTCAATACATATCCATCTCCAGCTCTTTTTTGTACATTGTAGAATATGTTTCTCAAAACCTTTTTTGCATTCATGAACAGGCTTTGTCCATCCCACTAAGAGCCCAGACAGAACAGACCCAAGGAAAAGAGAGATACAAAAGAATACAGGATTGCACATTTGAAGGAAGAAGGAAGGACTATAAAGCACCTGTCTGTCATACAGAAACAAATTTCTGAAGCCATTTAGAACCTTGGAACATCTCAGGGGATGTGAAACAGCAGGCAGAGTGCTGCTGCAGACATTAACAATATTCTTAAGAGAGATGATTAATCTGAATTTCTATTTGCCATATAATGATGTATATAAAACTGCACAGACAATAGGTGTTTCATAAAAAATTGCAAGATAAAATGTGAATCAGTAAAATAAACAATAGGACTACATAAAAATTATTGTTGTTCTGTTATTAAATGAAACACTACATCCTCAGGTGAAGCACTGAATATTTGCAGGGCTGGCAAATGTAAATATTCTTTTAAACAGCATTTAGATCCATTTTCTGTCTAGTCTAACATGGTACAGTGTAGAGCCAGTTTCACAAGTGGTTTCCCACTGAACAAGTATGCTACACACTGTCGTAAAAGCCCTAGTCTTCAAATTGTCAGCATCTGTCAGCTAAACAGATTTAACAACTTTCCCATTAATAATAAATTAAGTACAGCATACACTTTCCTACAGAGCAATTCTAAAGACAACTGATGCGCATTACCATTTTTAGATTAATAGCAATAAATTTTAAATTAAATATGCAGAAATTAAAACATTACCTCTCCTCCTCTGTAAACCCTCTAGATCACCGGTCTTCTTAAGCTTCTTCTTGGCACTGACTAGCTGACTGCTATCAAACAGATGTGCTGGTGGGACACCAGAAGAGTGCTGGACTCCCTTCTCCACACTCTGACGTTTAACAAAGCTGTCACTTTTCTGTAAGGGTTTGGTGGCATCTTCCTTGGAGGGCAAAGGTGGAGGCGGAGGTGGTGGAGGCAAAGTGGGTGGAAGCTGTAGTCCAGTAGCAGTCTCTGGCTGAAGCTCGTCACTGGTGAGCGGAGAAGTGCTAACATGGGGCAGCTCAGAGGTAACACCATTAGGAGGCAAGGCGACATCCTGAAGTTGTTTCAGGCTTGTGGATTCCTGCACTTGCAAGGGCTGAACTGCTTTTTCCAATTCCACCTCTTCACCCTTCTCTTGGATTTGTATGGTTGCTGGCAAAGATTGAGGCTGCTCAACACAGGGCACTGAGCTGGCTGCACATTTTCTTCTTGCATGAGCCAGCCGTAGTCTGGTTGATTTAAGAATTACTTGCCCAGGGTACCGCTAAAGTGAATAAGGTATTGACAATTAGGTAAGCACGTGCAATGAACTATTTTAGATTTCACATACCTGTCATTTCTGACAGACAACTTTCATTTTTGCTCTGTACGTAAAACCAAAACAAAGATATCCCCACCTTTATGAAAAAGTTATTCATATTCTTAGTTTTTATTCTTATTTAAGCCATAGTTTCAGTATGATTAGTCTAGTCAGTGATATACATGGGTCAGAATTAGGATTTCACTAAGAATCAGATTGCACATTCAAAACTGGTTTTCTTCTGGAAACTAAAATTCAAAATTCCCTCTTGCTTTCCTCTTCTAAAACTGGTCAATGGCTCCCTCTGCAAGTGCAGACCAGTCGGAGGCTCTCTGACTTAATACACTGGCCTTGTATGTGAATCATACTGTTTGAAAAGGTGTATCTTGAGAACATCAAAGGTTTTCAGACTTAATTCACTTCTTAAATTTGCTGCCTTATTGTCAATCTTTTCATATTAGTTTCATCCACAGCCTTTTTAAAGCAAAAAATTAACCTGCTTCTGAAAGACAGGTCTAATACATTTTGCACAATTGTGGTAGGCCTAAAGCAGTAACATGTAACAGTATTAGTAAGTTAATACAAAAAGTCAGCTCATGAAGAGTTGCTGGTTAAAATAAGTAAATTTGCTTCATTTTACAGAAGTTATGGAATTCAAGAGCCTTGCAAACAGTAAGGACATGAAGAGTGTACTGCTGAAGAAGACAACTTTCCAGCAAAGAAACTTCTCATACCTTTGTTTTTTTAATGTATTCCAACAAAAATTCTTCACCAATAAATAGTGTCTCTGTTTTCTTGCACTTTCAGCCCTTTCCTTATTGTCTCCCCTTCATTCCACCTTCTATGCATTTTCTGATGGCTCCATTGTAATAAGGAGGGGCAGGTATTGGCAGGCATTCTAGCAATCAGTGGTAGGGGGGGCACGTCAGGTGACAACGCTCTTGGTGAGAAGTATGGTTTAGGTTATACTTCTTTTAGGAACATTTGCAAAGTGTCTTGTCACAAGGTATAGGTTGTAAGGGTGAATAGAAACTGAATATGGTACTGGGAATGCAATAGCCAGAGGAATCTGTAAGCACCAATGCTACGTTTCGTTGTGAATTTTCCAAAGACCAGTTAACTATACAATGAAAGAGAATCACTAACCACATAGTGTAGTCCTGGAATGAAGGAAAGTTTCTTTGGAAAAGGAAACTGCCAGACAAGAACAACTGTTCTTCTGTTACCTGCTTAAATGTACGAAGTCTGTCCAGGGTTTTCTGTCGTTCCTGACTAACCCAGGAGCTCTTTCTCTCCTCTTCATCTTGCAGTTGATCTCGTTTCTGAGAAAATACATGGAAAACATGTTAATATTACATTCAGTGCTCTATTTGGCTTCATTAGAAAAAACTCTTCTCCTAAATGTGAAGAGTTACTTTAAAAGATACTTCTCAAATAAGCATAACTTCAAAACTTGGACTTTGGCTTTCCCTTAAAAAATAGTAGGCAATTCCTGGTTTGTTTTCTCAAAGAAACACAAAGCTCAGTAAAATATATTTCAATCTCAAACAGAACACTTGGAAGACTTGTTACTTTGAGAGTCGAAAAATAACAAGTGACAAAACACTATACTGAAAGAAGCCCCCTTGAATTAAAACTGCATAAATTAGCCAGACGGCAAACCAGGATCCATCTTCCCCTCATTCAAAGAACAAAATGACAGTCCAAATTGCAAGGCTGCCCATTTAAACAAGTCACGTTAGTATTTCCAAAGTACTAGAACTCACAGAATTCAGCAACACAAAGTTTTAAACCCAACAGTGAGCAAATTAAGTAAATGTTTTCACACTTAAATTTACAACAGTAAATTTAAGGTTTGTATTTACTCGAGCCTTTTGTTACTTAATCCAGCCTGATTTTATGTCATTGTACTTAAGTAAACGTCTGAAGCTCTTCCTTGCACCTAGGACAGTTGTGGTTTTTATTGTACAGCAATTTTACCTTATGGAAAACACACCTTTGGATACATACATCTACTTTAACTAACCATCCTTTCTCACAGAACTTCAGCAAAGTTACTACACCTTTGAAACAAACACTAAATCCTCAGTCAAATTTACTGGAAATGGAAGCTAATTACCAGAAGCTGAAATTCACTCCATGCAAGTTCAGAAGCTATCAGGAAAAGTGATATAACAGCTGACCACAAAGCAAAAAACCTGAGCAGAAACAGCAGCTTTCATTCTTAAGATGACTCACAGCATTTAGTATTACTTTAGAAAGCACATCTTCATAATCAAAAATTCTTTTCACTTTTGTCAACCTTTTACTCTCATTCAGTCACCACAAAAGCAGTGTCTGCCTGCCATTTTCACAAGTCAGCTAGTGGCCTGGTGTCCTTCATAAAAAGCCAACTCCTGTGATTTGGAAGGAAGTATAGATGCATTAGGGAGAGAAAGAGGAGAACATGTCTGAAAAATAGCAAGGACAGAAAACAGAAAAAGGTGAAGAGAAGAAGCATGCGGTAAAAGAAAATAAGAGAGCAATGGGCAAAGAAGTTAGAACAGAAGCATAAAGAAAAGAAGAAAAGTAGTTCTATCACCGTACCTGAATGTTACATAAGCATTCAGATCAAACTTTTCCTGAAGCAGTCTCAAACTAAAGGGGCTTTTTTGTTTGTTTTGGGGGATTTGTTTATTTGGATTTGTTTCACATTTAAGTAAAATAGTAAAATTGCAATTCTTACTTGGTTTCAAATTTGGACTCCCCTTTTCGAAAGTTTTCTAAGAGAGTTATCTTTTCAAAATTCTTAATGAAAACCAGTAACTTAAAACCTATTCTACCATAATACTAGAATTTTTCAGTTATATTTTTACCAGAAAAACCCCACACAAACCCAAAAAATTAGCATAACGTTCTTTATATAATTCAATCAGGCAACTCCGTAATATAAAGTTCTGCAGTACTTGAGAGACAAGGAAGTCCTCTGGCTTTGTCAAGTTTTATTTGAAAGAGTGATAAATGGGCTACAGTCCACATAGTAACTTCCTATGCCTTATTCTAAGAACTGATGAAAAAAAAATTTTTTTTTAAATTCCTGAGAAAGTATTCCAATACATACTGCCTTTGACAAGTAGCCTTTCCATAAAATAAATTATGCAGCTGACTTCCTGGACAAATGTATCAATGTTAAAAATGTATAAGGATGAAATAGAATCACTTTCACTAATCTAACTGAAGCCTGAATTAAAGAGACTTGGATTTCAATGCATCTTTGTCAGTGATCTTTATTCAATATTGATACTTTATCAGCTCCCAAGACCTATTCCAAAATTCGAATATTCTTTAAGATAAGTCTGTTAGGTACAGCGTAAGAGTTAGACCAGTTGGCCTATTCTCTGCAATGACGCTGTGAAAAAAATCATGGAGCATACATTTGGAACTACAAGTTTATACAACATAATTCAAGTAATTGCTTTAGTAGAAAGAAGCAAAGCAGCAACCAAGCTTACTAAGATTCAAGAATAAATGTGTGTGGTTTCCTTACTCCTATCAGCATACCGGACACAGTACTCGGAGATGTTCAGAATCATCTACGCGCACATGGTAACCGCAACCACTCAGACTGTCAGCCAAGCATAAAGAACAGTTCTACTTACTTGTTTCCAATGTCATCCTAACACAACTATATACTCCCCTTACCAGCATACTATGACACAGAAATCCATGGTACAAAGGTCAGGGATAACCACCATCTTTTTGAAAGAGCTATCGCTCTAAATGCTCCCCTAATTAATGTATAATGAGTGGGTTACCACGCTATTAATGACAGGCTAAGCTCAAGAACAGAAAACTCAAACTTACTAGCTGAACAGTATGGTGCATTTTGTACTCCTCCTCACTCTGGTGACGCTGCTGGATCTTCTCATTATGCTTTGCAATACAGATCTCCTGCAGGGACATAAAATGTAACCTATAAGGCATGTAATTTCAGTACAGATTTACATAATGTCATATTCAGCAAATGGCACCTAGAAAAATAGAAACTGCAAAGCCTATTTCAGACAAGCTCATTTAACTTACAATGAACTGTAACTGAAAAAAAACCAAGCCAGACAACCCCAAATCTATGACTTTGAACTACCAAAAGAATAGATCCAAATGACATTGGAATGTCTGTTCTACAGTACTAGTACAAGAGTGGCAAAAAACACCAATCTGTCAATACCTCATAAAGCCCTTGTTTAACCCCATCTGTTTGCACACATGGAAAAGAACTAACTCTTCAAATGCACCACATATTTCTGTTTATGCAAATAGACAGCTTCCCATTTACAGGTGTCAGTTCATCTTTTCCATGTACAATCTGCAAGCATAGACAGGAATTAAGTTGTTACAATTCATCATGTTCATTTATTACACTGAGTTCACATCTCTAACATCTGGTTTAAGGACAAAAATGTATTACGTTGTCTGCAAGTAAGAGTAGGCTAAAAGAAAAAAAACCCAAGCAAATGAAAACTAGGACGAAACAAAAAAACAGGCCACGTTACAACAGCTGACAAAGAAGAGGATGACAGTCAAACTTCAGGTAGATAGACAACCAACCTCATTGGACAATACTGAGGGCCAGGAACTGGAGAGTATGAGCAATGGAATTAGACCTGGTACAAGCACCACGCAGAACTAGAAAAAAGTCAGATGTACGTTCATAAACAAATCTCACAGTTGTGCAAAAGGTGCAGCGTTAGCAGTATCGAGTGTAGTGCAGACAGAGCATGGAGCTGATGGGGCTCCCAGATACCATTTAGTATGACTTTCTGGACAGATCCAGAAAAGAGCTTTGCCACTGAAAGCATTGCTTGAGGGAGCTGATGGAGTAAAGTGAAAAATAAGGACGGAAGGGATAAAAAAAACCTCATTATTTTGGAAGCTTAAAAATGCAGAAAGAGCTGTTCTTCTACAAACTGTCTATGGACATGCTTTGATCATATAAAGAATAGCCAGTGCTCCTGTACAGGACAGTAAAACCATCAATGTTGCTGCTGTATACAAGTAACTGACAAAAGCAAAGACTTCTGTGCAAATACTGTCCCACCTTCATCAGAGGTATATCACAGAATGGCTCAGATGGGAAGAGATCTTAAAGCTCATCTAGTGCCAACCTTCCTGCCACAGACAGGGAACCTTCCACTAAACCAGGTTGCTCAGGACCCCATCCAACCTGGTCTTGAACATTTCCAGGGATGGGGCATCCTCAACTTCTTGGGGCAACCTGTGCCAGCAGCTCACCACCCCTGGACTAAAGAACTTCTTTTTAACAGCTATTTAAATCTCTCCTGGTTTAAAACTGTTTGCCTTGTCCATGTAAAATATCTGTCCATATCTGTCTTGGGGTGACTTTATGATGTGTATCCCTATCACCTGCTCGATGCCCAGACATGAATCCTGTGCCTTTCTGTGCCTTTAAAACTGGGTCCGAGAGAAAGAAGGAAAAAAAGTCAGATGAACTTTCCAAAGCGGTTTTGCGTTCAAGGACACAGAGATAGCTGCTGCTGCAGAGCAGAGGCAAGCACTTTCCTGCTTTTCCTGGCTCTTGGCTCCTTTTCTTGGAAGAGAGAGACAGAGAGTTAAACTCCTTTGCTTCCCTGGGACTTCAGTTTCTTCTTCTTCTCTTCTGGACTGTTCAAGAATACCAGAACACTGGGAGACCCTACACCAGTTGGCCCAGAGAGGCCCACACCAAACAGCCAGCTTCGAAGAGAGAGACCACACCCACGGAAAATCTGAAAGACTGGTAGACTCTGAAAATATACCAGGTTCTCTCCACAGCGAGAGGTTTTATTATTCAGCATTATTCTTTTCCTGTGCTTGCGCGCACTTTACTTGTTAAATAAATAGTTTTCTCTTTTTTCACTTTCCTCCAAGGAATTTCTTCCCGAATCTGGTGGGGGAGGGGCAGCTGAAACCTGCCTTCTATCAGAGGGTATTTTCCTCCAATTTGTCTCAAATCAGGACAATGTCAAAAGGCACTCTCCATCTTTTTTATAAGCTCCCTTTATGTTCTGAAAGGCTGCAGTGAGGTCTCCCCAGAGCCTTCTCTTCTCCAGGCTGAACAACCCCAGCCCATCCTCATAGGAGAGGTGCTCCAACCCTCTGATCATCTTCATGGATCTACTCTGGACTTGCTCTAACAGGTAAACATATATATATAGCCAAACTCTACTGGGTTTTGTGTTTGTTTCTGGAGGTTTTTTTTTCCCCTGGTGATAAGAGTTAATCCTGAACGGTCAATCAATTTAATTTGTAGCTGCAAAAGTACAAAATACTTCATCTCTGTGTTTCAAAGACACAGCAAGCTACATAATACCAATAGAGAACCTGAACAACTTTCTGTAATACTACTACTAGTTTATAGTTTACTCTCTATTTAGGTTTTAAATATTATAAAATAATGAGAAAATGTAAGTTAAGTGTGGTTTGGGTTTTTTGACATGCCTCAAATACTCAGGGGGCACAATTTTATGTAATGTTTTCACTTTAGCATCAATATTCAAACCTTTCTGGTTAAATGCAAGTAATGAAAGATATTTTAAGTATGTAAAGAGGACAAACCTGACCAAAATGTATTTGGTGCTGACTTTGCATTAATAAACAACCTACTTCAATGTAATTAGATCTCTTTGACATGAAATAATAAAAATTACTAGGAGGGGCTGAAATGTTGCAGGACAGGATTAGAAATCTGAATCATTTTAACTAATTACAGAAATGGTCTAAGAAAAAAAGGAAAGGTTGCAATTTCATAGGGACAAATGCAGGGTTCTGCTTGTAGACAAGATTAAGTGACTTCAAACAAACAATGTAATAAAAAACACCTAGATGGCAGCATTAAAGAAATTATATGGATGACTATGGCAAACTACAAGTTGAATATAAACCAATGAACTCTGGCAAAAAAAACCCAAAAAACAACAAAACCAAACACAATAATTGGGTGTATGATACAGCCTATCGCACATGCAAAGTAGTCCTTCCTTCTCAGCACTGAGAAGCAGGAGCATTATCATAAAATCACCAAGGTTGGAAGAGACCTTTAAGATCATTCAGTCCAACTGTCCACCCAGCACTACCATTGTAACCATTAGACCATCACCCAGCACCAGATCCAGACACCCCTCAAACACCTCCAGGGATGATGACTTTACCACCTCCCTGTGAAATTATGTCCAGTGAGAGCCACACCTCAAGAAATACATTGAACAACTGTATGGAACTGAGGAAGCAGCAGGAAGTAATGCCCATTCTTCTTTTAATCACTTGACTGATTTCACACTATCAAATTGTACTTCTATTAAAGAGACACAAAGGGAGAGCTGAGGAACCATTTCAACCTTCGTCACTGGATAAACTAAAATACTTAAGACTAGTAACATGTAACGTATGTAAAAGAGATGTGCATTAGTATTATATCTAACTAGTTCTAGTGAGTCTTGTGTTCAGCTTAAAAAACATCTCAGTTAAAAGGTTAGCTTTTCACATGCAGAAACCATATTTTACTGTAAGCATTCAGTTTAGTTATGCTTTTATGCTGCTGTTGTAATAATAATAATAATAATAATAATAATAATAATAATAATACAATACCAATAATCCTATGCCAGCTGTCACTGTATCAACGTTAACACCTATTTTGGCACGGGCTGTGCTTTAAAATGTGGACTTGCAAAATTCTAAAGGTGCCCTATTAAATGAACACAAAAGCATGTGAGGAAGTTTCCTAGATGAAAGCACACATTATGAACATACTCCAAACAGCTTCACCAACCAGTTGCTTCTCCCAGTCTGTTCGTGATAAGGAATACTCCTCCTAGGTGCAAAATAATTTGATCTCATCACAACTCTGTTTTTTCAAATATTTTTCTAGACACCTTCTCTCCATTTTTTTCACCTTGACTCTTTGCTATTAAATCTAGCTCTCTAATAAATCAGCTGCTTGTTCCATATGACATTCTAATTATTACTAATGTGCAGCCAGCAGGGGGTAGACTGGCATAACAACAGCAATTTCCTGCATGAAAAATATATAACTAGCTCTATAGAAATAAAAAAAAAAAAAGTGAAACTAATATTAAAAATTTATTTTTTAATATCTCACTGTCATCAACACAAAGGAAAATCAGGAAATGATTGCTTAATAAATGCAAATTTGCATCTATTTGCATTAAACCTATCTGCATTAAAAAAAAGGGAATAAAGCATTTATACTCATGGTAGTACAGTGAAGAGATACCAAGCCCTATAAAACCATGAATTTTTAAAATGCCAGTTCAGTTATTCTAAGTCACAGCCGAGTTATGTTTCTAACACACCTTTAGCAAAAGTTTCTAAATAAAGGCTTGGTACAATTATTTGACAACATCGCTGAAAAACTGATGCATCATCTGCAAAATTAGGGAAGGAATTTCTGAAAAACTATAGTCACTAAAGTTTATGTTTAAATAACAGATTGTGTTACTCTATAAAGAGTAATTTATAATATCTCCTCAACAGAAAAGATTTTCTGATACCTGGATGATGAAATTACCTTCTTTCAAAAAATAAAACTGATGATAGAGAAAATTTCCTGTTGTTTCCTTAATCCTGATACCTGCTGCTAGAAAGGAGACACTCCCTGAGGGCATCCTCAGTTGCCAAAAACTTGCTAATGAACAAGGACTCCAATTTCTGAATATATCTCAAGACTGTGCTATACACCACTTAATCCGTATCTTGCTTTTTGTTTCCAACTACAGAACTGACAAGGTAAAAAAAAAAAACAAGACAAAAAAACCACCAACAAAAAAGAGGAAAAAACCCATCAATCCACCACCAAAATCTCATCAACCCAATCCAAAACAGAACACCTGTTTAAAAGGCTGTTTTAAGAAACATGCAAGGTCAGGAACACAATCTGAAAAGCATTAAGTACACTCTCATCTCTGTTCAAAAACAAATGTTTCTTAATTGACACAGACACAGATTTACCACACAGTATGTGCTTTCCATATTCACCCTCAAAAAGCCACTTTTCTTCACAAAGCATTCCTTCATCACTGCCCTCATTCTCACCATCTAGAGTCTTTTGTACCCCATCTGTATCTTAGTTCTGCATGCTTGACTTAACCTGCAAATGCTTCAGACCAAGAATTCTTTTTTTTCTCCCACTAATACAACTACTCACATCAGGCACCTTAAATAGTGTTCACTAACAATGCTTTGCAGTATCACTAGAAGAGTCATTGAAAATACAAAGGTTGCTTAAGATAAGACAAAGATATGATTTTAAGGTAATTGCCAGTCAGCTTAGTAGGACTTATGGTACCCAGCAGTAAGAAGAGAAGCTACAAAACGGCCATATTCTTTTCTGCCCAGTAAGTGCCACACAACAGCACACAACAACAGATTCTGCCCTTTATTTTTGTTTAAGTAAAGATCATTGATTTTCCCCTGCAGGTTTAAACACACATTGTTCTACTCTGATTTTTCTAAAAGCTGAAAGCTAATTATCTCCCTGCAGCACCCAACTGCAGAGAATGCTATGCTCAGCAAAGAAGTAAGACAGCTGGAACTGGTTCTGAGAGTGATGTGATATCCTAGTTCCACGTGGACACACTGTCTCAGGTCATGAAAACAGTATAGCCACAGCTGTCCCAGCACAATGTTGAGAAGATGTAACTACATCACTCCTGCATGCAGACACAGACAAGCAGTGCTACCATACCCAGCTCTGTACCTTGTCACAATGCACAACCAGGCATGCTGCTACTCCTGCTACAGCCAAAACCAACTCCTTCACCTTAAACAAGGTATCCTATCATAGCATAACCTTGAAACAAATGAGCCACTGAAGATGACTAACTCAGTGAACAGATAGATAATAGACATGCTAAAAAATCTCTACTCCAGCTTCAGGGTTTCTTCTTGACCTGTTAACTCCAGTAAGTTAAGCAAAGAACAGCAACCAGGCTGTCGCTTTCGAACAGGTTTGTCTACTTTGTAAGGTGCCAGCAGTTTCTTTTCATATTCAGGAGAAAATATCCTATTATAATGTAGCCTGTGTAAATCAGCAAAACATGACAGATGGTTCTCTTACTTAAAATACTAACAGGTCCAGGCTCCTGATACTTCTTCTCTTTATGAATTCATATAAAACAAACACAATGGCTAAGCAAGCTACTTCACATAATTGGCTAACAGGACACCTTTCTTCTAATAGCTCGTTTGCAGCCTTCTCCATATTGGGTTAACCAGAGACCAGGCAGTGGCTGACAAAATATAAAAAATCCAATATATAAAATGTATCAACAACTTTCCATTTGCTCTGTTATGCTTCAGATTTAGGTACAGAAACATATATATTAATTATGGAGGCAAGACCTGAAGGGTTTACCGTGAATCTGCTAGAACTCCTTACGTGAAAGGGTCATCTTTCACATAAAGGGACATGACTGGGAACACACAACCAAATCGACCACTGATCCTAACCCAGAATGAGGCCTCAACTGACATTTCTGCACAGCCATATAGTACATAGTGTGGGGTGGAACCTATTTTCTAACAAGTATTACAATGGTCTCTCAAATACCTAAATAGCACACCTAGAATTACAAATTAAGAATATAGACTAGATTTCATACAGATCTGCCAAATAGAGAGTATCAACAACATGTGACATAAGTTTAAAAGGATGGGGTAAGAGAATGAAAATAGAACTCACTAGTGAGAAAACACGCTTGAAAATTCTCTTCTGCAAATATACACAGAACTACTCTCTGTAAAAACATTCATTCTAGCATGTACTTCCCACATTAAAGTATTCTGATTAGTTAATAGAAATAAGTTTGTTTGTTGACTTCAAAGTAATTAAAGGTTCCTTTAAAGCTAGAAGAAAGGTAAACAGATTCTTAAATGTATCAATTTAATGATACATGCTATTGTATTTAGTATTCTGCAAAACAACTTTTAGCAAACAATAAATATAACCCACAAAAATTCTGGGAAACTAGTATCTGAAAGGAAACCTTCTGAAGTTTTATTAAATGTGCTAATTATGTCCAAAATAAAGGCAATTAAACAGTACCTTCTTATTTCTGAGGTAGGCTTTCTTGGCTGAAATACGTCCACGCCTTGCTTCCAGCTGGCGGATTTTCTGTTGTAACTTTTGCAGCTCCTCTTTTTGCAAGTGTACAGATGTTGCCATATCCTCTTTTTCAAGCATGGCTTCCATACTTTCATAAGTGTCATAATACACCACTTCATCTCTCTTCTCTGTTTTAAAGATGTCAGCAATGAAAAAATCGAATCATTAGTTCGTATTTGATTAACATTTTGTTTTCCTCCCACTGAGTTGCAAGATTTAATGCCACAGCCCTTTCAGAGGACTACCAAAAATCAAAAGGTCAGAGGAAAAGCATTAAACAGTAAGGTACTATACGGCTTCGAAGTCTGTATGAGGAACAGAAATTAATTCCAATGAAGCTCAGCCTGCTATTCAGGCAAGCTCAGAGTATTAAAACACAAATGCAATTCTAAATGTATTATGTGTAGTGTAATTTTAACACAATGCCCATGCATGTCTTTGGGTCTCACAAGGGACCCACAGTGTGTACCAATTTTTTCCGGTCTTCAGCATGAAGTTCAGGATAGACAAGACTATCTGAAGTCTTTGGCATGGGATTCTTCTGTTACCACCAGCTGGTAATTTCATGTAAGGGGAATCAGGCAACAGGACACCAAAAACCCTCTCATAGGTTTTTGATGTCCCAGTCACTGCTCCTGGGAGGGAGGGAGGGAAACTTCAAGGCAATCCTTCAAAGCATTACAGGCCTGAAAAGGAGGTAATTACTAATAGTTTTATCAACACTCATGATTTTTAGCTTCCTGAGTGAAGCATTTGGAATAACACTGAGCTCATCTTTGAATGCTGCCTTCTCATCTCTTGCCAAGAAGGAAACAGTGGTGATTATAAATCCTTGAAGAATGTTGGGATGAAGAAGCAGCAAAGACCTCTTGTTCTTTATTCCACTGGCATAGAAAGTAGGATAAATTTGTAATACACCAAGAGGGAAATGCATTACTGCTGTCTGAAACAGGCAGATGCAACTGGCATGTCTATCAAGTATCTATTCCACCAAACTTTCTTCAATTTTATCAACTACTTTCAGAAAGACTGTAATTGCTCCTACTTCAGCTGCTTGATTATTTGGGGACAAGCACAGGGTTTTTCCTCAGTACACAGTCCATTTTAAAAGCTGTTGTCACTTCATGTTATATGTGTGTACAGTCTCTGCTGCAGCCAAAATTCTGATTGCCATGCTAATTTTAGCTCAGTAGAACTCATGGCAGAACCAGACAAGAAAGCACAGCAAGACATTCACCTCAAAATAAAAGCTAATAAAAACCACAGTTTCTTTATTTCAGTGCTCGGTTTAAAAAATAAAAACATTGTAAAGCTTCATCAATATGTAAAAACTGCCAAGACACTAGAACTCCCTTTGAGATATCACTGAGTAAGAAGAAGACTCATGGCTAACAATTTTATTTTACTACAGAGTTATAAAATGGGAGAATTTACATGTGAATTTTGCTTTAGAAGACTTTCATGCAAAGTTGAAGACAGAAATCTACGAGTTCATCCACCACAAAACCATTTTAACAAGAATGTACTAGTACTTTTTATGAATAAGATAAAACCCTTGTAAATTCTAACCTAATAAAATTATGTTCTGGGAACTTCAATGCAGGTATTTGCTTAATGACAGTGAAAAAACACTAGTGTTGCTCATAATATGGCAATCTATTATCACTTGATCCTTTTCAGATCCTTCGCTGAATTTGCAAAGATGTTCTTCTAGGTCACAACCCAGTGCAGGCAACTCAGATCATGCATTGAGAACTCTCTGAGTTACCTCTGCAGAACCAAGACAGTCAAAGACTAAAGAAAGAAAAGCAACAGTACCTACTAGGCTTACACACACAAATCTCAAATCATAAAGACGTGCAAAATCAAAAGTCTGTTACGTAACTATCAGTACACTTTAAAAAGAAAGTGTAACAGACCATGCTTTTCTTCTGACATCATATGAAACAACACATATTAAAAGATCACTAAATGTTTTAGATGCTTGAATTCAGATTTGGTGCTGAATAGTCTGGAACATATGTAGTCACTTCCGCATCACATTGTTTTTCACATTAATTGTTCTATCCACCTAAGTAAAGCCTGAGAAGGTAGTTTCATGCTTTGAACAAGTCCCTCACATTTAGGAACTATATTTTTCATTTTCTGTCCTATGGGATAGTTTTGGATTTATTATTAAACAACATCTTACAAGTTTAAAACAGCAAAGGAAGCCAGAACAATGAACTGTTTTGTTGCCATGAGGGAAGAACGGGGTGATGGTTTAGCTGACTGGAGGGTTTTATTTTGGATTAGGTTGTGGGTTGATGTTTTTTGAGATTTCTGGAGAAAACATTAATGACAAGTCATAATGACCTATGACGTTTTTACACCTTAAGTCTCTGACAGCCCAGAGGTTTTACTATCATTACACCAAAGGATTTTGATATACATTTCTTCTTGGTCTCCCATTCAGGGGATTTCTTTCAGTTTGTAGCTAAGCAGACCATACCATGTCTTCAGTACCAAAACTACACGTCTGATTTCCCAAGCACAAAATCTATCTACCTCAAAATCACCACTACTTCTCCACAGAAGCACCCAGTCAAAGCTGCTGCATTTCTGTCAGTCATTTACAAAGTTCCAAATCTTTATGTTCCATACATACTAGTACAGTTGTTTCCATCACCAAGCCATAAAGGCGAAGATTCATGTTACAGTGAGACGAATTTGTGATACCTATGTTTTCTCCTTTTCCAGAGCCAACTCAAAATACAATCAAGCTTCAAATCTCCCTTAGGAGAATTTTCTATCCATAGCAAAATTTGTTATGCAAGGCCTACACACTGAAACAGTAAAACAAAGCTTGCGTAAATACAAACATTAAAGATAGAAGGGTAAAGGATAGAATTGGATTAAAAAATGCTGTATGATTTATGTGTACCGTTTCCACAGTTTCTAAGTACATGAGGTATAGTAGGATAGTTGGTTCTGGAAGCATAAGGTTTGCATTGCTGCTCTAAATCTGAAATAACAATACGAGCTTCAAAGTTTAGCAGAAGGAATCCAATTTGCAGATAGCTTTTGAAAACCAATCACTTTCAAGAAATGAGTAATATCAACACATATTTTTAGTCAGACAAGTCCCGCAATTAAGACATTTCCTTCTCTCCAATCTTAGCCCTTCAAAACTTATATAGTTTGAGTATCTTACATGCAAACTTCCAAATACAGGCAATAAGAACCATAACCGAACTTCTGTATGTGTATGTATATGCCTTATGAACAGGTGTAAATTCTAATTTAACTGTACTTTTGCAGCTCTTCACACGGCAAAGAATCTGTTCTCATTTCATTCCCACAGGCTTCACTGGACTCTTGGGAAGAAAATTATCTTTCACGGATTATGTATTAATTGAAATAAAGAAAGCACCTGACATCAATCTTCTGATGCTTTCAAGCTGTGCTGTCAGCAGCAGCTCTTCACATTTCAAGATCTCGAACTGCACTTCATATAACTGAAGCTGTAGGTCATAGTAATCAGCTTCTAAGTGGTCCAAATGGGCTAAGGCTTCTGTACCACCTTTCAGGCTCTGCATCTAAATAAAAAGAGAAAACAACAAACAAACAAACAAACACCATACAACTCCATGATAATGATGAGCACAAAACCACAGATTTTATGATTACAGTTAGATACTGTCTGGTACAGTAAATGTAACAATTGAACACAACAAGTCCATAAGATAGGTTCTGATCAGCCACACACTAAGATGCCTTTAGTATCTGACATTTTTTTCTACATGGCATTGAAACAAATCCATGGCACTGAATTACACTTTGCGACTGTCAAGTGTCAAGTCATACCGTGCATAATGTGAAACATCTCTCACACTCTTTTACTCTATTACTTTATTCTCTCAAGGTACATAATGAAATTAGAATTCTCCTATCTTCAATCCCAGAAGTCTAAAAGTAGGCATCTAGAAAGCTGCAGTTAAAACTTATTACAGCAGAACTGAGGAAAAAACGTGAAAGGATGTGAAAACAGGGATAAATACATGCACTTATCCTCTTGTAATGACAACTTAGTTGTTCTGTTCTTTCTGGAGTCCTTCACAGGAGAATAAATACACAGATTAAAATACCTATTTCAGTACTCATTTGTATTACATGTTTGAATAAAAGAGTGACAAACAACCGAAGCGAAGTGCAACCATTCTCTTTCATTCAGTCAAACAAGATTTATCTGCTCAATACAGTCAGCCATTCAGACTATATTTAAGAAATAGAAACAGGTAAGAGGATCTTATGTGCACTCTCAGTTTGGAGGGAATTCATGCACCTCCACAAACTACATGCAGAAGAGTTAGGGCTACATTCAAATTCTCTAACTGCTCAAAGTATGTGTATCTGATAGTTTCTCTCAGATAATGGATGAAAGTACTGGTAAATTTTAATGGAGATTTGTGATCTGTCTACCTTACTATTCAGAAGAAACCTCCAGTTTCATATTACAGTCAGTCAATCACTAAAAAAGGATGTCTATCAAGCAAAAATACAGGACCTAGTCAACTATACATTTAAAAAGTATTTGCTAGTATGTCCTCTACATTATGGTGTTATCTTCAAGTTGCAAATCTGAGTCTGTAATGAAAAGCCACACATAGGTTCCTTGAGTTTTACTTGTCACACGTAGTTAAATACGACTATACTAAACTAGAAAAGTAGCTGTACTGAATTAAACCAATCCATTTTACTCAATACCCTGTTTCTGGAAAATGTTAACTGCAAAAATCCAGGTAGATGAAACATAGCACATAGCAGGCAGTGCAGCAATACCTTCCCCAAATGCTTCACAAGCCTCTAGCACAACTTGCAGTACAACTTAAACCACAGTGCTGCCTTTTATACAAAACAGACTTACTGGACTTAATTAATAAATTTATCCTATCCTTTTTTTTTTTCAAGCATGTATGCTTTCAGCACCTGCATCATTATCTACTGATAGGGATTTCACAGCTCAGTTAAACACAAGTAGTTCTGTATAGTATACTTATTTCCATATAAGACTGCTAGACAGAAGACCTGTGAATCAATTCTCGTAACCTCTATTTTAAGTTTCTTCTGCTATATTTTGTACTTCCTGTATGCATCTTTTGTATATCAACTATTAGTCTGAAAAGCTCAGTAAGTCCTTAAGGGAACACCATAAACCTTAAAATCATTAATGTATCGTGTATATTTTAGAGTCCAGTGTTACACAAAAATGTCTTGTTACGCAGCTTTATTACTCTGCATCCATATTAAGTTACTAATTTGACCAGAACAGTAAATGACATAATGATGGTATATTTGGAGTGAATTAGAGGCTACTTTTCAAGACAAAAGTTCTCTAGAATTCTTCATTTTTTCCATATAAGAGGGATAATGGTCATTGTTCAGGCAGGATATTGGCATTTTTCAAGGCGTTTGGCATTTTTCAAGGATTTCCTCACTGTAAAAATGCAGCAAAATTTGGTGGGTTTGGGGGTGAGGGAAGTGAGTGTGGGAAATGTTTTTTTGCTTTTTAAATTAAGGTAATGTCATTCAAACTTGACCACACCTAAGAACTTCCCTTTTTCCGTAAACTGTGGAATGGACCCAAACCTTCGCAATCTTTTTCTTAAAAACAGATGTTCCCAAATTTAAATCCACAGTCTATATAAAAACTTAAATATTAAGACATAAAGACACACAGAGATCATCTTCAGAAGTACCAGCTCACCAAGTTATAGCAGCTGAGTATTTTATTCACTTGCACTGGTGTCTGCCTGATAAAGGACTTGGCAACTGTACCTTAGCCCTACATACAGAATACAGATGCTGTTAGTTATCTGTTCTGTTTTAGGGGTACACCACCACTGCATTCAACTTTCAGGTGCAACAGAAGTTGGAAATTAGCATCATGGGCAGATACCCTAGATACATAATAGCACCTCATGAAAAAGTAAAATGAAGACCCTGAATTTCAACGATTTACGTTAAAACTTCATGTAAGATACTAATAATTCAAAACAGTATCATCACTTTTGGGCATATTTCAGCATATTCTGTTAAAAATTTCTCTTCTTAATTGAGAGCAATTCTTATGCGTTTTTACCTGATCTGTACCACTAATTTGCTGCATCCTTAGTAGCTCTCAGGCTGATTAACACAGTGAAAGAAACAAGAAGAAATTTAACATGAGAATGGTATGGGAAACATTCTGCAGTCGTGCTGGTTTTGGATGAGGCTGTGTTTTGGATTTGTGCTGAACACAGGGGTTGATAATATAGAGATTTTTTGTTATTGCTGAGCAGGGCTTACACTGAGCCAAGGCCTTTTCCACTTTTCCTATGGCCACTCTGGCAGGGAAGATGGGAGTGCATGGGAGGTTGGGAAGAGACACGGCCAGGACAGGTGACCCCGACTGACCAAAGGGTTATTCCAGACTATGTGACATCATGCCCAGTATATAAAGTGGGGGGAAGAAAGAGGAAGGGAGGGACATTTGGAATGCTGGAGTTTTGTCTTCTCCAGTCACAGTTACCTGTGATGGGGCCCTGCACTCCTGGAGATGGCTGAACACCTGTCTGCCCGGGGGAAGCCACAAATTAATTCCTTGTTTGCTTTGCTCATGTGTGTGGCTTTTACTTTCCCTACTAAACTGGCTTTATCTCACCCACCCATGAGTGTTCTGGCTTTGAACCCTTCCCTGATTCCACTTGTGAGGGAGCAAGTGAGCAGCTACATGGATCTTGGTTGCTGGCTGGGGTTAAAACACCACAGCGGTGGAACAAAAAACTCAAACGGAGAGCCAAGTTCAATTTCCTATAATGCCACAACTTCCTGCATTAACTAAAGCAAATAATTTAATCTCTACAGTCTTTGTTGTTGCATTCATACCAATCAGAGAATAGATGCATTCACTGAATCATAGAGTGGTTTAGGTTGGAAGGGACTTGAAAGCTCATCTAGTTCCAACCCCCACACCATGGGCAGGGACACATTTCACTAGACCAGGTTGCTCAGAGCTCCATCCAAGTTGGCCTTGAACACTCTTTGGGACGTTGATCCACACCTTCTCTGGGAAACCTGTTCCAGTGTTGCTCCCTCAAAGTAATGAATTTCTTCCTAATACATAATTTAAACCCATCCACTTTCAGTTTAAAGCCATTCCCCCCTCGTCCTACCACAATATGCCCTTGCAAAAAATTTCTTCTTGAAGACTGATGTTCAAAAATCCATAGACAACCTGCTGAACACCACCAGCGTCCTTATAAAAAGTCATATGGTGGTTTTGCTCTGAATTGTCTTTTTTTTTCAGCTAAAATCCAGATATATTAATTTCTTGAGCATTTTAGTCTTTTCAAATGAATATCCTGTTTTTATCTTCTAGAATACAGTTGCTAAATGGTTTGCCAGAGGAGGTATTTCAGTTCTACAAGTATTTTCTTTATTAAACTGCCACCACTCTTCGCCAAGACAGGATTCTCAGTCACATTTCTCACATTCAACTTAAGGCTTTTACATTTTCAGAACACAAGATGTGTTTCAGAGCAGAAGCTGGTTGGTCCTCATATCTCCCTATCACTGTATTCAGACCCAGAGCTCTCAATACCTTGTAATACATCACTCCAAAGAAGCATGCCCATTAGCTGTTCCTTACTTCTCTGTCCCCAAAAGCCCCAAATTCACAGCTCAGCACTTTCATCTCAATGTATACTACAACAAACTTTTCCTTTTCCTGCGCAGTTCCTAATACTTCAGCATATCAGAACGAACACTCACTCATCTACCAGACTGAGATCTCATTCAACAAAAATTCACAGGTCCCCTCAGGGAGAAAAATAAGACGTGCTACAAGAAGAAGATGTACAGTTACTCTAAGTAAGTGAACATATTCAATATATTTCCAATTAGTACTATTGGATTGTCTCATCAGCTCTTGGCTAAGGATGACAACAGCCTGACAAACTCAGGTTTTCAGACAACTCTTCGTTTTCTAAATCTGAAGAGCATTGAAATGCAGTAAACCTATTTTTGTGCTCTGGGTCTTGCATGTACTCTTCTCTTCCCCAAAGACCAAGCTGTCTTCTACAGAGGCTCCTAAAATAGACACATAGTCTGTCAGCCTTACAAACCTACCAGCCTGTGCAGTGCTAAAGTCGTGAATTCTCTGGATAACCTTTTCATAACAGTGCCATCAGTTTAGTCAAATTTTGCTGAAACGTTTGAAAAGTTCTCTTAAAACAATCATCTAATTGCTAGAACACACGTTAGCATTAGTATGACAGAAAGTTCTTTGCACCAAATGTCCATATGATAGCAAAGTTTAAAAGAGAATTTGTAGCATTGTTGCTTTTGAGGAGGTGTCATAAAACTCAATAGATGTGGACTTTTTCCTACTAAGGCATTTAAACGTAGTTTCATGCATGAACTCTCTCCTCAGGAAAACTGTAGCTAGTACAGCCCCCTCTGGAAGACTGCCTTAGTAACTAAGGTAAGCAGAGAAAGAGAGTGCAACACAACCCTCCAGCTACCCATGTATTTAGTAAGGGTCAGACACCTTCCATCTGGAATGTCAGAGCTATTCTGAAAAGGTGGTCATGCCTCTGAGAGCTAAACTGCAGAGCTTATGCAGCAGCAGATTTCTGTCCCATCTCTTTTCTTCATTTTACTCATCCCACTGGACAGCTGTAAACATCAACAGTAAAAACTGCCTTTCTGGTTGACTAACCAGGAAAAGGTGAACAGAAAACATACGTTAAGTGACACAAAACTCACCACACCTACATTGCAACATCATTTGTCTAGCACTGCTTCTTTATGCATACTTTAATTTTCTACTTACTGGCATGAAAACTTACCTCCTCTTTCAGCGCATGTTTTTTCTGCTCCAAACATATTTCTTTAGCACGCATCAACTGCAAAGTCTCCTTAGAAACTGCATACTGAAGCTTTTCCATACGTTCCACTGCTGCTGCCCATGCTGCCTTACCAAATTTTTTCTGGTCTGCTCGCATTCGATCATACACCGCTGCAAAGGAAAAAAAAAGGCAGGCATCTTACTAGTCTACTCTTTAGACAACTAGTGATCCTACTGCAAAGAAAATGCACACATTTGTACTTAATAAAAATCTCATTAATGCAAACATTTGGTCTTAAACTGCATCCCAAATTTTCCCCACTTCTGTAAGCACCAATTATCAGCTACTAAAGTCTACAGCTTACCTTAATAACATTTATAGTACAGTCATAAATTTAAATAAATCTGAAGAGTGAAAAAAATTACAATTTAAAACAAAAATTTCAGCTTAACTTCAAGTGGAATTCTGTAAAAACACTGCATTAAATTAAAATAACATCTACCTATTACCTCAAAACCCAGGAGTCCCTTGCCTGATTCATATTTACTATTTGGGTCCCAGATAACATCTAGGCTGACCCACACAAGATTTTCACCATTGTTAATACATAGATCACACGATACTGTACTTAGCTTTGCAAAGCAAATGCCACAAAAGTAATGGAATCAAAGGAGTGGCATTCAGTCACCACATGCTATTACATGCTGTTCTTAGGTAATAAGAATTACCTTTATGTTCTCATGTGTTTTTCCTCTGCCATCCGTTAGTATCTGGGTATGTAAGCCTACCCTGCTATCAGCAGGAGGCCAAGAAAAACCCCAAACATAGAAACCAGGCAAATAACCTGTATATTAAAGGTCTGTGGCTGTAATCAGCCTTCTGGCATGTCACTTTCCACTGCTCTTCCCCCAAATCCTGACTGCTATACATAAAAAAGCATGTGAACAAAAACAAGTGAGTATCTATGAATATGCATTATCAACTAGTAATGTATCTTATCAGATGCCTTTCTTATATTAGAAAAGGAGGGAAGCTGATTAGTGCATTTAGAATTTGCTCTAATTAAATTTATTCCAACATGCTTTAACCTATCAAGTCACCCTTTCAGAACAAGGTGAAATTTCACGTTCTTTTTAACTTGGGTTGTCACTGAAAAGAGTAAATTTGCAGTGCCTGCTTCTCTAGAGTCAGATGTAGCAGTCATGTACAGAGATAACAGGAAATCTACTAGTCAAAAAAGGATTTCTTCTACATCTCATTTATCTGTTTGCACAATCAGTCACCAAGGCAAAAAAAGAAACAGGGACCTACAGTCAGGCAGGAGAGGACAGCAGTACAAACTTTTTCAGTGAACTAAAAAAGGCCTGTTTGCCCTATTAAACTGGTTATTTAAGTTAAAATGGTACAAGGATGGGAGCACAGATGTACATGCCAAGTTATTTGACCTCTCTTTACTGCACCAACTTCTTAGTAAAACCATCACATTTTTCAAACACAGAAAAGCCAACGTTATATCCATGAAGGCTTCTGAACAACAGAGCAGCTTTCACTGAGTAGTTAAACTGAGCAGTTGCTTAATATTTAGAGCTAGGAAAAAAATTACTGAAAGGCAAGGGAGACTAGAAAAGGAAATTAACTGAAAGACAATTAAAACTTACTATGGGGGTCTGCCATATCTAATACAGAAAACAGAATCCACCAGGGACTCTATGCTTCCTAAATCCTTTCAAATACATAGTACCGCTAACACAATTACAGTGAGAAAGTGACTATAAAACTTCTGCTTAAAATTTCTATTCTGTTCACCTCTGATGATGATCTGAAAAGGTTTATAGGTGAAAGACTCAAATAGACACAGAAGAAAAAGCAAACAGGAATGACAACTGCATTTTTCTCATGAAGGATTGATGAAAAAAATAACTATTGTAAAAATAGTACAATGCAGAACATGGTAAACATTAAATAATTTAATTTTTTATGTGATGGACAGGATGGCAGAAAATAACTACCTTTTTGTGTTTTAGCTGTTATTTCAAAATATTTAACTGTAAGATCTTGAATAGAAAGCACAGCCATGTGGGCTTTTTTCTGCCAATCAGCATCTTCTTTTTGCAGACTCTCAATTCTTCTGGGGCCTAGGTAGTCATTCTCTATTGAGATCTGAAAATAAATCAGCCCATAATTAAAAACACAATTAGTTGCAGCTATTCTGCCAACAGCAAACAGTTTCAGGGATAACAAAGAAAGTTAAAGAAAAAGGAGATAAAACTACCACCACAGTTTCTATTCAACAGCAAAAAACTTTTCAGAAGCACTCCCTCCTCTTGAAAAAGTACATCCACCTTTCATAACTATTCTTCTTACTGGAAGCTTAAAACCCACATATGTAAGTTTGATTTGTCAGCATCTTTTCATTATGTATCTTACTACCTGCAGATAACAAGCATGCTTCATCCAGGCTTTATTCCAGCCTGGACTATTTCATTCTGAAGTAAATAAATGCTCTTCAATCAGAATGAAGCTGGAAACCAGAGTTGTGTTTGAGGTAGTGGTAAGTGATCATCAGTATTTTACAAGTTTTTTCTTTGTTATAGATGACTTAAAAAAAAAAATGTTTTCCTCGTGCCTAGGAGCTCAAACATCCTGTCATTGTCAAGATCAAGGCAATTTTTTTCTGAGGTGACAACAGTCTGAAGACAGTAAAAGACCTGGAGTTTGTTTTAAAATTAATAAAAACATAGCTTTCTCTCCCAAAGCAAAGAATTTTTACACACGTCACACTACAACAACAAACTACATATTTTATATCTTCATTAAAAATTTAAGCCTGTCATGCAATACCAAAGCATTAATTTTGAATATTTTCCCTATCTATCAGTCAAGAAGTCACCTTAATATTATAGACAAAACTTTCCAAAACCAGAAGTGCTCATAGCCTTTTATGGCCCCAAATATTTCAGCCTGAAGTTCTAATGCCTCAAGTATTAATATTGATTTCACAAAGCTCCAATTTGGTCTAAAAGAGCCACTCCACTCTACAGTTTGATTGCAAATGAAAGATTTTTAAGTGACTGTTCAGGACCTACTTCTGCATATTCACTTGTCCCATCTCTTAAAGGGATGATTTTTACAAGTAAAAACAAATAGATGCCTTCTAAATACTTGTGCATTTCTTGAAAAACATTTAGAGTACATTAATAAGATATTTGAATCTACTCCTTATGTATTTCCAAAACTCTTAGAAAGGCAACAGATGAAGTATAATGTGGACAAGGGGTAAGTGAATAACACTTTTACTAGACAGACTGTAACATGTCATTCTATGGAACATGTATGTACCATGTTTCCCATAGGCATGAGTGGACAGACTGGTTTCTAAATAAATACTGAACTGTATATATATATATATATACACACACACACACCAGTTAAATTAATGCTTTCCATTTACACAGAACTCTGAAACAGCAAATTCAACACAGTTAAAAGTCTTCCTCTTCTGCTCCTTGGTAGAGATGAGGTAACTTGACACTGAATTGACACAGGATCACTGAGTAATGTGAGTAACATTCTTATTAGGCCTGAGTTCTAGGAGAGTAAGCCTCAAAGTACCATTTTTTCACAAAGTTTTATCTGCCAAAACATTATTTACACATGGCGCAAGCTAAAGAGTTTTATGATTGCATAATACAATTGTATCTTTGTTCCCTAGGTCAAGTACTTACAAGTAACAAAAAAGGGAAGCAGCTTTTCATTATCCACAACCCTAAGTATATCATCCATATACCATCATTCACACTAAAGGTACTCATATAATAACACACAGAAAATCCATGAAGCCTTGGCTTTAGCAATTGCATGAACAAGAACAGATCAACAACTTGCCTTAAGGCTGCAGGGACACTGGCATGCTTAACAGAAGTGTGAAAGCAGCCCCAGAAAAATAAAAAGGATAGAAGCATTTCCCTAATCCTGCTTGACCTACCCTCATGCGCAGCCCACACCTACACATCTAGCCAGATAGTCAAACTCTATGCGTGGTTCTTAAGTGTTGTGAAGTGCAATCAAAAAACCAAAGATACCACTAATGTTCATGTTCGGACTTTGCATTCTGCAGCTTGCCTAAGGGACACACACATACAACGTTAACTTTCTGGCTCTGAAGCCATGAAATAATGGAGGATGGATGTTCTGGTTTTGGCTGGATTAATATTCTTCATATTAGCTGGTATGGGCTCTGTTTTGGAATTGTGCTGCAAACAGTCTTAGCAATACAAAGATATTTTAGCTATTGCTAATCAGGGCTGACACAGAGCCAAGCCTTTTTCTGCTTCTCACCCCACTCCACTAGTGAGGAGACTGGGGGTGTCACAAGAAGGTGGAAGGAGACACAGCTGAGAAAGCTGACCCCAACTGACCAACAGAGACATTCCATACCATAGAGCACTGTGCTCAGCAATAAGGCTGGGGGAAGTGGGGAATGTTTAGAGTGACAGATGTTTGTCTTTCAAAGTCACTGTTACCCTGCTCTCTTGGAGATGGCTGCCCATGGGAGTCAGTGAATGAATTCCCTGTTTTGCTTTGTTTCATGTGCACAGCTTTTTCTTTGCCGATTAAACTGTTGTTATCTCAACTCATGAATTTTCTCAGTTTTACCCTTCTGATTTTCCTCGCCTCCACTCCACTGAGCTGGAGCGAGCAAGCAGCCATGTGGGGCTTAGATGATGGTCACTGTAAACTGTGACAAGGAATGAGGCTCTCATTGTTATAAAGGGAGCATCCAATCTACAGGTGAAGACACAATCTAAGTGCCAGTGGGGAACAGTCTCTGACAGGTGAAAAATCCTACATGCTTTCTAAATAAAGTTGAATAGCTATAATCTAAGGATGAACCTTAAACTGAAAAGCTTGTTCCCTTCACTTCTGAAGCTGTTGGACTAGAGTACCACAGCCACAACCTCTCCACAGCTATGCTAGCCTGAGAACTGAGGTTCAAGGTGACAAATTCAGAATGAGAAAGCTCAAGAACAAGCAAGAGCTGCAAACGCTCAGAAGAGCCAAGCTTCCAGGCTAGAGTAAGAACCCTCAGCCACAGAGATCTTTGATGCTCTTTGGATACACGACAGACAGGATGTAATTTTGGGAAAAGCAGACTTCTCGGAGACTCCAGAATGGTATTCAATGAATAGAGTCTGCACTGCCTCCTTGAAGACAGCTCCCACCTGTGTTTCTATTAGGTCAATGACTTTTGGAGTGGCAGCAAACTTTAAGAGTGGTGCCTCAGGTCTGGCTGTCTTCTGCTGTCTTCTGCTCCCTGCTTCCCACTGCAGGCTTGTGATGTTCCTGCCCAAGCTTGCTTTGCTGGGTTCACCTGACATACACGCCCTGTGGTCTCTGAGAGCCACTCCATTCACCTGAAGGTGCTCCAATGCTCCCTGTGGATAAAACCAGTCTCTTCCCATCCAGCCAGTTCATTCCACCTGATCCAATTTCTCCATCAAGAAAGTAAAAATGAAAAATAGTTATTTAAAAAAAACCCACAAAAAACCATAGCGTAAATGAAAATACTGATTGCAACCTTTCCAAAGGTAATTACAGTCATTCTTTATAAACAAAACTGAATAACTATGACAAACTGGAAGATAGAGGGCATACAAAAAGCCACTTCTGGCGATGGACATGGCACACTTTGGGAAAACTTATTAAAAGGAGATAGCCACATTGTGAGTGCAAATACAGACCAGCACCAACCACTTAAGAGAAGAATTACCAGTTTTCAAGTGCAACCTACCTAGAGAATTATTACAACCTACTGGTCATTAATTAAATGTATGCTTGTCATCCTTTCAGGGCAGGACAGACAATCCCCAGAGAAAAACAGAGATTAACAACTGAGACACAGGGGTAAAATATATATGGTCCCCCTTGCCAAATGGCTGTCTGGGAATTATATTCCAGTCCAATAAAGTGCCAGCAGAACAAATCTATACAAATATATTAAATCCTAATATTCAATTTAAATTATATAATTGGGGTACATTTATACAGAAGATAGAAATTATTTACAGTATATGTTATCACAGGAACTACAAAGCAAGCCCATGGGGGAAAAAAAGGCAGTTTAAGTGAAGACCACAGCTGTAACAGGAGGAAAAGCTGGGGAGTAAAGATAAGGAACATGCCTCTGGAGCTTGCAGCTTGTGAAAAGGCAGGTTTCCTCCTCACCTACAAACACCTTCATGACAGAAGTGACCACTCCCTCAATTTATCCTACCTAAGAATTTAGAAAGGAAAAGGGAGTAACACGTGGACCATTAAATATCAACATGAACAGGCTCATGAGTTTTGAAGACTTTGTTTACTATATTCTCTTCAGTAATTAATCACCTTGATGTGAGACAATAACTCTCATTATGGAATTAATGGAAGCTCTTACGTGCTTCTGCGTTCCATTACTGTTTGCAATACATGCATAACCTGCTTATGCTTTATTTTGCTCACCTTTATGATGCAAGCATCTTCAGTTTTTATAGCTCATAGAAGAGGAGATGTCATTTTAGAGACTAAGCAAATAATTTTTAATTACTATTGTCCATGCTAGATATGACTAAAAGAAGGCAACAAAGAATTGAAATGGACAGAGTGAGCAAGGAATAACCAAAAAGTGCTGTCATCTAATGACATTTCTTGTAAACCTGTGTATCTGCTTTTGATTTAATAAAAATTTTAGTTAAAAATTAAGTAACTGTAATGTAGTTGAAGTTTCTTCCCAACCTAAAAGGCTTTTCAATTACCTAACATTTTACAAAGTGAGCTTTTGGTCTGGAATTGCACATTTGGACTCAAAAGTTTTGAAGAAAGCCTGGTCTAACAGAAAAACATCTCACAACTAGATCAGAAGCCAAATCCACAGTTTCTCTTCTACTCATCACTTTCTCATTAAAACATTCCAGCTATTCTTCCTTTAAAAGCCCTATATTCTCCTTGAGAGGAATCTAAGGTTCACAGTAAAATTCACTGTGATTTTTTTCCCCCGCTGATGCCACTTGCTTTTGTAGACTTTCATGTTTTACAAGTTTTACTTCAAATGATGCTTTGAAGCGAAGAAAATTATGACAGCTTTCACAAAAGTGGTTGTCGCAAAATACACAAGAAAGGATAGAAAGTGCAGAAGCCATTAACTTTAACACATCACACAAACACCTATTTTCATCAGCTATTGCTTCAGACTAATGGAACACAAAAGAACACATTTCAAAACTGTATTGATATGTTTCTGAAGGAGAACAAATGAATTCTTCAGAGAAAACAAACTGAAAGGAGGTTCCTAAACTAGCCTGTAAACAAATGAGAATGGATCAACAGAGGCAACGCTGTACTGGAAACATCCTTCTCTGGAACAGTTTGCAAACTGTAGAGTTTTGAAGAGAGTAAAGTAAGCTTATTGTGAGAAAATATGAGAAATAGGCCTGAAACTATGGGATACACATATATTATAGGTCTACTAAGTGAAGGTCTAAAAAGAACTTTCCACGTTCTTTTCTGCAGAATGGACAAGACTGACAGAAAAAACGACTTGGCCCAGGCCATGTAATAACTTAGGCAGGGATGTGTCACATCTCTCAAGCTCCCTTTGTTATCCTTCTCTTAGATGGATTTGTAATAGGCAGAAAAGGAGAAAAATGTGAGCTGTAACAGCAGGTCAGTTAACTGTAAGAACAAAAAAAAGAGTAAGTTGAGTGACTAGTGCTGATGCCTTTTCCTGGTCTTAAAATCAAGAGTCATGCATGGTTAGAAGGGGAAAAGGGATTGTACCTTGGTATTTATTTTAAGGATCCTCAGGTGCACACCTCCAGGTCATATGCATCGATACGCACCCCACAAAAAAAAATGCCTCCCCTCCGAAGATCAGGTATAACATTATAGGTCTTACTAATTAGCATATCTATCAAAGATTCCCCAATGAGAGGCTCGAGTGAGACCCCCTCCCCAAGGAACCTTCCCCTGGATGGCTCTATCTTAGTTTACAGAATGTGTTCTGGAGAGGACCTTGGGGTTTGGGGCACACTGATCCCTGGCTACAAAGCTTCTAAAATGTTTAGTCTCTCAGCTTGACAAACAAGTCCAAGAATGTAGGCAAAAAGCACTAAGAATACAGAAGTTGTAAAAAAGGTATAACAGGGGTATAAAAGAAAAGGCAAGAAATCTTCATGGCATCAGTGCAGATGACAGTGGCAAAACACAAAATAGAATATATGTAAAAACATCTTTCAGATCAAAGGCTCAGCTATCTTCATTCTCCAGGAGGTCAAACAAGCAATTCCAACCACAGCCTGCTAGACATAGTAGCCAGAAAGCATGCATTCCAGCTTCATCTGGTCAGAGACTTCTCCAAATTAGTCTTACATTTTTGTTGTTGTTTTTAATTTAACTGTGCTCCCAGCTATTAACACAAACCCAGCACTATTTCTCCAAATATGTTATAATTCTATACATACACCCCTAAATATATTAAGTGAAAGCACTCAGCTTTAAAAAGGGCAATACAGTTTTCCTATTTTTATCCTAAGGAATACAGACACAGACTTCAATACATAAAAACTCATTTAGTTTGCATGGTCTAGATTCCTCAAAATACCTGACACCTGGGACTAAAAATACAGGAGTTTTGATTATCTTCAAACATCGGAGAACAACATACACAATTCAGTCAAGACCGTAAAGGAAGCAACAAACTGAAAGGAAACAAGATGTTAGGACATACAGAAAGAAGACTGAATAATAATGTCATTGTACTGAGAAGTGCAGTGGTGAATGTTTTTTCCAGAACTATGGAGAATGCTGAAAAACTAAGAAGTAGTCAAAAGAGAAAAATCATAGAAGATATAGGTTATGGCAAGCATAAGAGGAGACTGGGTTTATTTAACTGGTGTTTTTCGCCAGACACGTAAGAATTTATGTAAAGTGTTAGAAACACTAAGTTACAGTATTTTATATTGGCAATCGACAGAATTAAGGCTAAACAGTGTACCCTGCACTACGCCTTCCTTATTTATTCATCTGTATATCATAAAACCTTTATATACATTTCAGCTTCATTGACTGAATCCTAGACTAAAAGAGAATTCACCTTCAAAAAGGAAGTTTTTATGTTTTAAAAATTTTATTTTTAAGAAGACATATTCTACCAGGTATTTGAAAATGTTGTTTAAGCCAAGTAAACTCAAAGGCTAAGGCAAGTGGGCTTGAGTGTTTCCTGACATTCTAGATTCTGTTTGTGCATGAAAGTGATTGGATGGCTTTTTAAAGTATCTGTTAAAAAATCTGTAATTTATACAACAGACAAAATGTTAAGTATATCTATCAAGAGTTCATCAAAATAAGGTTGACAATTTTTATGTACAGATATACTGAAAAAAGAAAAACAATGACACAAGTATTAGCCAGAAGAAATCAGATTAAAGGCATAAATAGCCACGAACATGTATACTGAAAATAACTGTAACAACTAGCAAATAAAGCCCTGTAAGTTTCAGTATGAAGTTAGCAAATATGATGAAAGCTTACAAAAGGTTTTTTTCAGAGCATTATTGGAAAAAAGAAGTACTAAAAAGTATTAGATTTCAAACTATTTAGAGATATAGGTAAAAAATCTTTTGGCAAAATTTAGCCTCTCAGCAAGTTTTTCAACCTCTGAAGGCCTTCAGTCCCTTTCCTTGACCTCCACAGTCTGAATAACATTGCATCAAAGTCTCCTCCTTTTTTCTCTTTCCTTATCTCCAACACTGCAAAGGAAAGAAAAAAACATACATTTCTAGGTTTCACCCTCCTTGTCTCTAATCCTCAGGGACACGTAATTTAGAATTTTCTGCCTGTTTACCAGCCTTTCAAAGTTTCATCAAGATGCCTTTTTGAATGGATACACTGATTTCACATTTTTCTGCACTATTTCCTCCATTACTAGCACTTGAGAAAAAAAAAATTAAGACAAGGTATGGATACACGGATAACTCTCAACTTCTGTTACAGGCTTCCTGAGCTTATGGTTAATCTGAATCATTAACAGCCACTGATGACTCTGTCTCCTTCTGAACACATACATATTTGGCGTCCACAGTTAAACTGTGGAAATTATTGCCACAGAGCATGTAAGGTGTACTAAGAGTTTGGTTTTGCTTTGTTTGTAGGTTGTTTTAAAACACCACAGGTTCATCGAGGTGATGTAATATCCCTATTTTCTATAATTTCTACCCCTTAACATTCATGATTTATAGATCTTTCTTATCTTAGAGGAATCACATGCTTTCCAAAGAAGGCAATCCAATTCTTTTGGACTGCCTTCTTTTTCCAATTCTTTTACTCTGGTCTTGCACTGAGGATGTTTAATTGGGAAACACCCTTACTTTCCATACTGTAACTACTCTGACACTGTGGTACATTTTTGAGAGGAAGAAACTAAAACTGTAACCTTCAAGATGTAAGTATACCACTGATGTATATCAAAGTGTGATGTTTTCTATTTTGCGCTTGTTTTTTTTATCTCCGTAGTAATTCAAAACCTTTTTCCTTCCTCTTTCAAAATGCTGAATAGCAAGCTGTTTTCAGCAAACTCAAGATAACTCTTATACATTTTTCCTTGAGAATAGCAGTTAGTTAATTAGGTGCATATGAATATGTATATATGCTTTTGGAGGTTGTCATCAACCTTCTGCACATGCACTACTTTTTATTTATTGAAATTTCACCTACTATTTTATTATCCAGCTTTTGTTATGGCAACTTTTTAAAAAAACAAAACAATAAACCTTTCAGAATTCAAAAATAATCAAATTTTTCTACAAGTCTTACTAATCAGTTTTATAGCTGAACACCCAAAACAATCTTGCACTCTACTCACTTTGCAGACAGGCAGATTTAAGCAATCAGATACACACCACAGTTTTGCAGTCAGCTACCTCTCACCAGGAACTAAGTTTCAATAAATGATTTAGAGTACCAGCCTGCTCTCTATTAGATCATCTCTTTGGAACATTATTTTTTTTGAGAAAGTCCGTAAACTTCTGAGTTTAAGTTTGCAAAATGTTCTGAGTCCATAAAATAGTCCAGAGGATTTATAGCTCGGATTGTAAACAGAGACTGACATACAACCCTTTTGAATCAGACTATAAAGACAACCAGCGTAATTCACCATTTTGCATCAGATTCTCAAATGAGCAAGCAACATTTTCCATGAAGTTTCTAACCATTTTGCATAAACTTGTATTTCTTCCTTAGTCTACAGGTTTTTCAAAAGTTAAGTTTATTTAAGTACTATTCCTGATGATGTGAGGACACACCTTCAGCTACAAGTCTATTAAAAAAAAAAGTTAAAAATCCTTTGAAGTTTTACAGTTTCTCCACTAAGTACTATCATAAGAGTTTTTTACCAGACATTTTTCACCAACATGTTGTCAGCAAGTCACTAGTCTTAACCATGGAGGCTCTGGTTCACAAAAGTACAGGACTGAAACTGAGCTGAATGCCATGCAAATAATCTATACATTTTAACCAGTGTTGCTTTAGTGGCTTTCATTATGCCTTCTGTAGCTTTGCTTTCACGTTCTTCACTTGAAGTCCATGATGTACTACAAAATATTATATGAGGCTTAAGAAAAAATGCACAGTTCAAAAACCAGCTCACCAAGACATCAGTTATTCAAGAGCCAATAATAAAAATGTGGATTTAGTAACACAGAATTTATCTGTTTGATGTATGGGAGCAACACACCAAATCAAGAGTGTGAAGTACTGATAACCCATTCCCTTCTCCAAAACATCTTCAGGTGATTGTGAGACTTTTTAAAAAGGATATTCTGTAAGTACTTTTTAAAATAACTTTCTCAGTTTTGCTAGCTATTCTCATCACTAAATTTCTTCTCCCTTGGACTTGTTTCATACTTCATGAAACTAATTTTTAACCAAAATTTTACATATTCAATAAAACGTAATTTATTTCTAAGTATTTAATTTTGCATAAATCAAAGCTAAATTTGTTATAAAGTTCACTACTGCAATTCACCACCATGTATTAAATAAACAAATCCACATACAGTTGAGCCAGAGCTGTATTTTAATATACCAGAATCTGCGTAAGCAAGCCTGAAAATGAAGCAAAGCAGACTAATAAAAGATTCCAAAATTTTTAAAAGCAGGGTGTTATGAATTAACAACGTATATGCTGCTCTAATCTCTAGCTTCCAGTGCTAGACCTCAATATTAATGTATTTAAAGTCCAAAATCTCCCCACATTCATGTGAACTAACATGTAAGAATAATTAACACGTACGCAACGAAGCTAAGAGTGTGTTTAATGTATTTAACATATGATAAGCTTTCAATGTTCTTATTTCCTGGAGATGAGCTGAGAGGTAACGGTGGCTCTAGGCTTTCACCCGTAATGAGATATTATCAGTTCCCAGTTAAGCAAAACCAGTTCAACTCAGACCTTCAAGAATGCATGTTTTGAAGTTTTGCTGGCATCTACATGTAGGTTGTGACGCAATTTGTTACATTTTATCTTTAGTCCAATACCAGGACATCAAAAAAACCCCTCAAGCATGAAAAAAGAAGGCCTCCCACTGATTTCACTTGGCATTCGACCAAACCCGGTGCCTATTCATCATGACTGTGAAGTACTGTCCACAACTACAAGGCCATTAAAATTCGAAGTAGCAAGGTAGTTTCTTTGTCCGTATGAAAACTGTTGAACACAGCTGTACAGAAACAAAAGGCTTTGGGGTTTTGCCCATGAAGCTATTTTTTGAAATACGTTTTTTTTCTTTTCTAAATAACCAGATTTGGTTGTATCAAAGAATACTTCATATCTTAGTCTTAAAGGACTTAAAGCTTGATCACAGTAACTGTCAGTAGTTCTGTAGCCACGTATCAACCACTAACTGGTCACGCCCCTCCATACTTTCTGAAGAACTCAGCATTGCATATGGAAGATCTCACAAAGTTTAGATTTACTTTCTGAAATCAAGGGTACTAGAGCAGAGATATCTATTCTGATTTTTCCAAATTTCAGAAGCAGTTAGCCTTTGTATTTCCAGCTACTGATGTCTACTAACTCCCACTTTCCTGCTATGGCAATGTGTTTTCTGCACATACAAAAAAATAAGCAAAATTTTCACAGGGAAATTATTTATTTTGATTAAGGAAAAAATTGTGGGCATAAATGTGATTTTTTAGAATCAAAAATATAACACTTTTTCTTAGTTCCCAAGTAGTCTAATTCTTAAAAAAAAGAGTATCTTAAATTCCATTTAGAATTCAACACTAATGCTAGATAAAATAATCTATGAATATTGTTTGTCCTGTGGCTTTACGTTCACAGTTGTCTTCCCAATTCTTGGAAGAATATACAGAGAGCCCAAAACATGTAACACATCATTTGAATTTCAAGCTTCACTTGCCTGGTGCCTATATAATATGAGAGAGTCTGAAATCGGAAGAAAAGGTCCAGTAACCCATATAATAAAAGTAACATGCTAAAACTCATTGGTTGAATGTCTTTACATACTATTACAACTAAACCAGCAACAGTCTGTAACTAAATCAGAAAATGTCTACACAAATTCAGCCCAGCTTTTATGTATATATAAATTATAACACTACCTTCAATTCCTTTATTATGCCCTCTCCAGCATTCAGTGAACATAGGGACTGTTTGGCTGGCTTATCAATACAACTGTTCACATTTACCTTACAAAATACAGTCATACTAAACACAAAGTGTGTCTACTAAGTGTATCTTATATTTTAATCTTGAAATGAGTACAGACTTGTTTCTTTGATAGGCATTTCTCAATTTGATAATACCATTCATTACAAGTTGGCTTTTATTTCTGTGTCACTCATAAAGGCCTTGAGGCAATCAAGGGTTGTTCCGATTTCATACATATAAAGATTTAAGTCCAAAACACAGCTGTGCTTGCAGTGCTCAGCTCTTTCAAGAATGCATGGTATCTGGTAAGCATCTTGACATGCTTGGAGGGAAGTCCCTATGGATTTGAGCAGCGCTTACAAACAGAGAGCATTTATATAAACAAAACCAGGTTTCTGATGCTGGAAGCCCAAAAAAGAGAAGCACATCACTTACTGAACACATTGTTCTAGGGTCAGATGACTAGTCCATAATTAAGCAGAAATGCCATCAGAAGTTACTTCTCCACAGTGACATTTCATTTCATAACAACCTACCCTTTTCTCCTTTCATGATTTTATACTTTTTTCATTCTGTTTTTCAAATCTAGAAATATTTAAGTGCTTCACAAAACAGCTTTGACTCCTCACACACCTAAATGTTCCATCCTTTACACTAAATGAAACAAATACAACTGACAAATTAGTGTACAATCAAATTAAAATATATAAAAAAACAAGATTCTATCATGGGCAACAGTAATCTACATTTCCAAGCTTCCACACGTTTTTTAACTTTGTTATGAATTTTCATTCTGGGTTGTTTCGTTTTTGGTTTGTTGTTTGGTGGGGTTCTTTTCCAAAGAAGGAATCTGGATACAATAGAGATGTCCTTCTCTAAAAAGCTTCCACTGATTATAGACAGAACTTGTTTCTCCCTTGCCTCCTGTAGGCTTGTATCTTCCTTAAAATTTCACAGAACAGCAGAAATTTAACACCAGATGACATATATTCCAATTTTTATGTCTTGCTCCAAAAGGAGAACACACTCTTCCCAAAGATTACAGGTGATGTATTAACTTCCTTCTAAACTCATTGTGAAAACTGACAAAATTAATCTGATTAAAATACTTAAAACCTCCCAAATTCTTTAAAAAAAACCCCCAACACCCAAAACCAAACAAAAACAACTTCCCCACAAATCAGAAACAGATACCTAATACACAAAACGTCTAAAACATTAAAGCCTGCCAGAAAAACATATGCAACAAGTTAATACAAACCATTTCATGCACAAGTTCTATTTATAAACCATTTCTTCAACCCTAGCTACCCAGTATAATATATGTTTTGTCATCATAGATACAAGTACTGCTTTCTCTCAAACGATGAAAGGAAAAACAAGAGATGGCATCTTTCTCTACTGCATTATACAGATGACCAAGTTTTTTAACTCAAAAATTGCCAAATTAGGAAGAGAATATAATGTACATTAGAAGAAATTCCATACAACTAAAACAGTCAACCACAGAACACACCTCTTAAGTTTACCAACATTACTCCTTCAGGAAGAATATGAAATGATGCATTTTAAAACTGGAATTCAAGAGAGTACTGAGGTTTAAAAAAATCGAAACAGAGCAAAACACAACTCTTAATATGTATTTCTATTCATTGTAATATTTACCTTCTCTTATTTTACAAAAGAACAAACAATCTTTTTCTCTACTATTAATTCAAATAAAATGGGAATTATTTCATCATGCTTTGAAGAATGCTTTTTAATAAATGTCGTGTTTATAGTCTTCAACTGTGTAATACATCTGAAAAAAATATTCGTGACAATTCTCTGTGCAGCAACATTTATCATTCACGAGAAAAAAAAAGCACTTTTAGTTAAAACATCACCACATTATAAAACCAAGTTCATTTAAGATTGCTGAGATTCCTGAAAAATTACTTTAGGAACACAATCAAAATAAAACTAGTACACCGTAAATCCTTTTGCCTCCCTCCCTCATTCTTTCTCAAAATCAGAGAGAAACACTGTTTTTAAGTTGAAAATAGTAAAAATAATGTTGGCTAATTGAACTAGGTGTCAAGCTGAGAGAAAATTACATTTACAATAAAAGTTAAATGAAACAAAATTTTAGCTTAGAATCAGAAGGCTGCAGTCTTAATAATCTGCATAGGAACTAATAATTTTATCCAAAGTACTTCTATGATGCAATAAAGACAACATTGGTTAATTGTGGCTAAGCATTCAAGATTAGAATTACTTTCAAATATAACAAACACTCATTCTAGAACAATTTTACCAAAAAGTGGTATTCTTCAGATGGCTTTTTTAGCTCTTAGGAAAATATACTGCTCAAGTGTTACAACAAATTATATATTTTAATATGGTTCCATGTGTTTAAGTCTTTTGCAACATCACATAAAAAGCTACTGACTTCCCACAGTTCACCAGATAATCTCAGGAAACTAAAATGAAAAGTAACTTCCTATGTAATCTTCTAGAATTAACAATAGTATAAATACTGCACATCTCTTTGTATTTTACATATTACTCAATATTCCCAGTAACCACAAAATTTTAAGTTTGACCTATTTAATTCAGCCATGCATTTGAAGGGTAAGATAGTAAGATAAACAGACGGCGTTTAGCTACGTGTGTCAGACGTCCTCACTCTTCAAAAGCACGCATCTGAGTGAAGAGCCCAGAAAAATAGGGTCATCATCTAGTGGAAAAATAACACTTTGTATACCGCATAACAGAACTAGTAAATAGGAACTAAAAAGCAGAACTTCCCAATTAATAAGAATCTCAGTTGCCTTTGCCCTACCTTTATCTGCTGTCTTCTAAGCATCGCAAGTTCCCTCATATCTCGGAATGGTTGCAGTAAGTACTGGTAGAGCTCCGTGGTCGCTTCTGCAAGACTACTGTAGGCCTCATCTTCCATTTGGTACAGTTCAAGCAGCTCTACCATACTTTCTGTATTCTTATGTTTTTCCAGAAGCTGAAGAAAAAGTATGAGTTTTAATGAAAATATTGGAACATTCCTGCTAAAAGTGAAAGTAATTTAAAAAACATTTTTTTAGTCTATCCTCATGCATCATCTTCTCCTTCCCACAAAATCACCGGACAAACAAAACAAAACAAAACAATCATAGTCCCGGAAACAAATCTTCAATTTAACCAGTTAAGTATAAGCACATCTCTGACAACCTTAACTGACCAGCACTCAGATGGATCTTTTCATTTCCAAAAATTATTGGAAGGTAATGAATATGAGCACAAAGACAGCAGAAAAAACCAACTTAGAACAACAACTTAATGTAGCAATCCGGTATGCTACTTCAGACACTTCCCACTTTTGAGTATCAGAGCAGGGAGAAAAGGAGTGATAGAAAAGGAGACAAGAAGAGGAGTTGCATTTTGAACTTCCTACATTTTTGAGAATTTTTGGTTTTGTGTTTTTTTGTCAGTCTATTATTTAGACCCACACAGCCCCCACCACATCAGTGTGGCTTCAGACACAGAGAGGCATCTATACAAAACAAAACTTCCTAGAAAGTTTAATCAAAAAACTTCAAATGTATGACGTTTTCATTAATTTTAACTTTACAAGGGGAATTACCTTGTTATAATCTTTAAAAAATACTTAGATGTTAGTATAAAACTACCTTAATTCATATAAGAAAATACAACATCAATGTCTGTCTGTTCTGTCTTTTAGTGCCTATGAAGCAGAAAATTCGCATGTTTGTACAAACTAGATACAACGTATGATTTTTTTATTGTATATGCTCCCTTTGCATCTATTTTCGGCATTTGCCTGAGCAGACTTTACATGGTGCTGGAAACGCTTCACCATTTCTAATAAAAAATATTCAGTTGTTTAATAAAAGCTAATCTCATACAGACATGTGGAATACTTGATGTCTTTACAAAGACAAGACTACCTGAAATTAATTCCCCTCTTACGTCATTTTCTAAGTCAGTCTCTTGTCCTTATCATCTCAAAAGCATATATTCACAGTCCAAGTTTATTTAAACTTACCGAAGATTAGGAACACTGTGGAATAAATACATCCTATCTTCTATTTGTTCATTCAAGTTGGATGCTAAGCCATCTGTGAAATACTCTCTGTATAGTGAACTGTGTTTCAGTTACCAGAATGGGTAAGAAAAATTTTTTTCTTCATAATGGAAAGTTTGTTTAAGGTTTGTAACTCTACCTTTGAAGCACTAAAGAAGGCTAGAGAGAGGATGCAGAGCAGAACACAGAGATGCTCACAGTGGCTTCATTTACACGTTCAGCATCAAAATAACAGTCAGATTCCATGAAAAGACAGGAAGAGCTTTCCCTTATTAAGGCTTACCAGAGAAGAAAGGTCTGGGAGAGACCATGTAGAACAGATGTGAAACTCCTCAGCAGCACAAGGCAAACTGTTTTGTTACCTGAACAATTTCACACGGAGAATTGTTCCTATCGCAAAGTCATTTGCTAAGCTCTTCTGCTCTTCCAGTAGCACACAGTATCTTTTAGCATTTGAGTTCTCACTGAGAACACCACCACTGGGCATACAGTCTCTAAAACCAGCATTTTATTAACTTTTAGTGTTAGACACACATAACCTAAAACTATAGCAACCCAGATACTCTCGGACTCGTGACCTAAGCCCCCATGAATCTCACACATTATTCCAACTCACTATTTGTTTTAACCATCTAGTCTAAGAAGACACCATCTTCCTCAGCTCCACTTCCATGTGACTAGAGCCTAAAAGCAAAGTTGCCATATACCACCTTTCTCCTACCTTCCCCAGGCACAATCAGAAATCCTTCTGCAGTCCCTAAGCTGTAATTATCTCTCCATCAAGCTACTAAATCTTTCTTGTCAAGCCACCCATTGCAAGAGGGTAGAGTAGCTCTACCAGTACATGACAATGTCCTTTTAGTTGCTTAGGCTATTAGTATCTTACTATTAAATAAATTTACACCTTTGTTTCATAATGAAACCCTACTACTCCACTAGGATACAAACTCTAGAGGGCAACAAAAAATGACAATATGAGAAAATTTAATAATTTAAATATCATTAAAAGGGGAATCCTAGGTAAATTTATTCCAGGGACAGAACAATACAATGCAGGGGCTTTTTATTCACAGCCCATTCTTAAAGCCTATTTAAAAGTTCTGGTATTTTGGTAGACGGGCACAACTTTGCACAAGCTGAAGTGAAAGTGCCAAGAAATGAAGGACCATTTCAATTTTATGATTATCAGTATAGTATAAAGACATCTTAAGGACACTAAAAACTAGTAGCTACATACAACTACTTGGCTGTTCAGAAAAAAAATCATGTCCATCCCTGAAATCAGTAGGGATAAAATAATGAATTATCAATACATTCCTGGCAGACAAAAGGTAAGTAAATGGGTATAACTTCATGGTCTTGTCTGTGTCCAGTCCTATTTAGTCTGCTGTTGGGTTTACCCAAAACCTAAATCAAATCAAATCCTAATTCTCAACTCCTTCAAAAATACCAAACCTTCAATAAAAAAACAAACACAGAAGTGACGGCACGTTATTCATAACCAATTAATAAAGAACTATAGATATATATTCTTTAACTATTAACACAAGGTAAGCTTCCATTCTCTGTTCCTAAGGCAACGATGCACACAGAATCAATTACCTGTGACTAATGAGGGCTTTCTGAATGAAAACCATGACAAAATTTCATTGAATCTGCAGTTGCAAAAAAAAAGATGTAACGAAACATGAAAAATTACTTAGAAACCAAAGGCTATCATCTTATTTGGTTTAATGCAAAGATCAATGAGCTATTCAGTAATTCTTCTACTCTTCAAAACAGGTAGGAAAGTAACCAGCCTGAGAGTACTTCTAACATACAGCCTCATTACACCCATCCATCTATTCAGACCCCATTCTCATGGAAAAACACTAACCTTGGACATAAAGCTTGAATATTGTGTTCAGCTTTGGGACCCTCACTACAAGAAAGGTATCAAGATGCCTTTCATGGAAGTGGTGAATTGTCTAGAGAACAAGTTTTTTAAGATTAGCCTAAATAAATCAAAATATCTGACTCCTTCTGGTTAAAAACTGCTGCTCACCCTAGCAGCTACCAGGAAAGCAGGAAGCAGAAAAACTGTAGTGTTCCATATGCAATGTGCTGCCTACTTTTCTTTCCCCAAGAGAAGAAAGATGGAGGGAAAGACCTACAAAAAATGAAATGGGATTTCTAGATACAGCACTTCTCAAAACGGTACAATACCTAATTTAAAACCCCACTCAAAAAGGTGTATTTTCCTTTCAGCAAATATCCAGTCTTCCCAAGCTGAGTAGATTAGCTTCTAGGAAAGTTCACCTGAACTACATGAACTAACTATAAAAATCAACTCTAAGTTTACTAAACAAAAGGTAGTAAGATGGTATAGCTAATACAGCACTTCGAAATACCTTCCCAACTGCCAACCCTTTTCCCTAATCTTGCCTAATACAGGCTGGAGGTTGCTGCGGTTAATCCTAATGGAGTCTTACTCCTTCACTAAATGTACAGTTTGTTTTTTAACTGAAGGTTGTAGCCATGTGGGGATTGGTCTCTTCTCCCAAACAACAAGTCACAGAACAAGAGGAAATAACCTCAAATTGTGCCAGGTTTAGATTGGATAGTAGGAAGAATTTCTTCACAAAAAGGATTGTCAAGCACTGAGACAGGCTGCCCAGCAAAGAGGCTCAGTCATCAGCCCTGGGGGTATTTAAAAGACGTGCAGATGTAGCACTTAAGGACTTGGTTTAGCCTTGGACTTGGCAGTGCTGCATTAATGGATGGACTTGGTGATCTTAAAGGTCCTCTCTGACCTAAATGATTCTGTATAAATGGTTTAAAGGAATACAGAACTGTTCTCTCTCACATTTTGGAACTGGAGTGAGTACCAATCACCAAGTCTTTAACAACCCAGTGTGGTATGAACAGAAGACCACAGTAGCTTTGATTCTACTTCTAGACAGAGCCTTGTAAGCCGGATGAAGAGTCCAGGTGCTTTATTGCCACCAGCCTGGAAGGGGCACTGACACAGGAAATAGATGGTGAAAAACTGGCTGCACAGAGCACCTCCCATTATAACAGAGTCTGATGGAGCTTTCCTGTTCCAGATCAAAGTTAGCTGAAGCATTTTTTAGCTGGCTGCCATCCAGATAGTATTCAGACTACTAGATACCTGGGATTCTGGGACTAGCCACAGAATTAATGTCATAATGGAAACCACGCCTTCCACAGACTCACAGGTAGTTTGATTCTGTATACTCCCATTTTCACACAGGCAGTACCTAAATCAGTACCTAGCCAAGTGTCTAGACCAACCTGCAACATTAAAGCCAGGCAGTTTTCAAGGTGCTGGCATAAAATACACGAACCATTTCTGTGGCATGTTTTATGCCCCAGCAAAGACGTTCTCAGCACAGACATTCAGTGTTACTGCTCATTTACTTCAACAGTCTCAGTATGAATTTTTGACTTTCACAATTTTTTAAATTATATTATTTAAAGAAGTGGGTGGAGGAGAGCAGAGTAACATCCTGTACAGGCCTGACTAGCTCTATACCCATTGAATGCTGCATTTATTTTAAGAATCATGTTTCACAGATGTTACATTGTTCACAAATAAACGAATCATATATTTTAGGCAACTATTATGCAGATACACTCTAACCAGCAGGAAACACTTTTTTTTTTTCAATTTAACAGCACATATATTTGAACTATATAATAAAGATTATTTCTATCTTCTGTATTTTTTAAATTTTGTTCAAAAAGCTTTAAAAGCATTACAGCAGTGTAATTAGGTGCAGGTTGACCTCAGCTGGAAGCATAATCCAAAGCTTGATTTAATCACAGAAGAGTCAAGTCTTACATTTCCTTCGCTAATACTCCCAAAACTTTCCCTGCTGCTCCTATTTTTTGGTGCATTTTGTAAAAACATTGTGATATGACACATAACCATTTTTAGATAAAATCATTCATAAAGATATTTTTCAGTATCTTCCTAAACTCCTTCATAGTTCTAAAATAACTACAGAATACCCTATTTTACTATGAATTTAGATTGTGAGATGCCTGACAGTATTACCTGCCATTTCCAAGAAGAGTTCTGAAGATTTAAATTGAAGCATATTCAGTTTCACAGGTAAAACTATGGATAGCTGTTGTTGGAGAGGAGTACTGCAGAGTAGTTTTTAGATACTCCATCCTTTGTCCTGAGAACAGCAGTCCTAAGAGTAAAATTCTCAACTCTCCTGATGATGCACTGGAAATACTCCACAATGAGCCTCAGACAATGAGTTATAAAGAAGTAAAGCTACAGAGTACATAAAACCTGTATACAAAATTTTAGCAACTGAACTTAGAAGGCAACCCTTTTTTTGCATCAGAACGTGCTTAGAACTGTTTCTCTTTAAACAAACAAAATCATTGTTAAAAGCAAACACGCTCCCACATGTCCTGACAATAAGCACGAGTCTCAATTACATTAAATCTTCACTACAGGCAAACTGCTTTTCTCACTCTTACAAACATGTGATCCTGTACTTAAACGTAACCCATTACAGTTAAAAGCTTAAGACTCGCCAGGACATCCAGCTGTTTGCATGATTGCATTGCCATCAATAATCCTTACCTTTGTAGTAAAAAAAGATCAGTTGCATTACTGTAGCAGTAACAGACCAAAGCCTGACTCTCCCACACAGATCTGAAGTACATTTTACTGCTAGGGCAGAAATCATCTAAGAGAATGCAAAATCTAGATACGGAGGGAGGATGTCATAAATAAATTAGATAATACTGACTAGCAGGGGAAGTGCTGGATCCAGCACCACATCTGTCTAACCTCTTAAGATTTACAAAAGATAAAAACCAAGTGAATTCCATACTAACTTATTTGGAAACAACACAGCAATTGACCACCTACTGAGTGCACAAAAAGTGTCCAGTTTTTTTCAAAGAGGCTTCTGAAGACAGGGACTTGAAGTGCACTGCCAAGTTTATTGTCTGCATTTGGAGAAGGTTTTTTAAATGGTTGTTTAAAGAAGAGCTGAGCTAATTCAACTAATTAAACCAAAAGCACACATAAAACGTACATAACAAACAAGATCCAAGTTCACATGTATTCAAAAAAAATGAACCGCAAACGAAAGAGAACCCAACAAAGATACTGGAAAGCAAAACATGGGGTGTTTAAAACACAAAAAAGTAAGAAACAACATGTCCATAAGATGTGTTATCTAGGCTTCTCTGAAGAGCCGCTAATATAAAATGAACTATGTTATTCCCCTTTAAACACTACTTAAAACAGTCCTTTACCTGCACACAGCAAGCCTATGTACCTCAGCACATGTGTGCAGAGATGTTATGGGTGGGTGGCAAGGATTTTGTACCAGGGGGGCTACAGAAGTGGCATCTGTGAGAAGATGCCAGAGGTGTCCCCCATGTCCAACAGAGCTAAAGCCAGTGAGCTCCAAGATGGACCCACCACTGGCCAAGGCCAAATCCATCAGCAACCACATAGCATCTCTGGGATAATGCATTCAAGATGGGGAAAGACTGCTGGCACAACAACTGAAGCCCAAGAAAGGAGCAAGAACAGGTAAGAGGAACAACCCTGCACACACCAAGGTCAGTAAAGAAGAAGTTGGAGGAGGTTCTACAAACACCAGTGTAGAAATTCCCTTGCAAGCTGTGAAAGACGCCATACCGGAGCAGATGGATGAGCCCTGAAGTAAAACACCATTTCATAGAGAGCCCATGCGGGAGCAGGTTCTTGGCAACCTGTGGCCCCATGAATGAGGGAGTCCATGCTGGAGAAGTTTTCTGACAAGACCTATGATCTCATGGAGGACAGACACTGGAGCAGTCTGGTCCCCAAGGACTGCACCCCATGAGATGGACTCATACTGCCAGAAGTCCATGAAGGTCTGTCTCCTGTAGGTGGGTCACCATGCTAGAGCAGGGGAAGAGCACAAACAGGAAGGTGTGGTAAAGAAAACAGATGATGAACTGACCACAACCCAGCTTCTCTTTCCTCTTATGCCATCCAGGGAGAAAACATAGAAAAAGCAGTAGGGAAGTTGAGCTCCAGATGAAGGAAGGGATGGTATAACGATGTTTTATGATTTGGTTTGACTTTTCATTATCAAACTCTGATTTATTTGCAATAGATTAAATTGATTTCCCCCAGATGATTCTGTTTCACCTGTGACAGTAACTGGTGAGTGATCTCTTCTTGTCCTTATCTTGACCCTATCATTTTCTCACCCTATCCAGCCGAGGAGGGGAGTCACAGAGCAGCCCTGGTGGGCACCTGGTGGACAAAATCTACCCACCACAAGAGTGCAACCCAGAAGCATATGACCAGCAGACTGCTAGGCTTCTTTTCACTCCTATCAGTTATCTTCACTTATACTCAGGTTAACAGCTCCTGGACAGTAACAATTGCTTTTGTCCAGATCATTTACACAGCCTACCAAAACACATCTCATTGCAACATACTACCAGTAATATAACTCCACAGAAAAGGAAGAGAACTGAACTGAGTGACAAAAACTGAAGCAGTATTTTAATGCAGCCAAGTGAGCCAAAACATTACTTCCATGTATGCATCATTACTGAACAATGCAATTTCTCCCACACAAAATTCTAAACAGAAATCTCAGCAGAACTGTATGTACATACTTAACTTGTTGGAAAATCACAAGGCTCAGGCATAAAGCTGTCAGCTCTGACAACAACATATGGAACACTAGATCTCTTCTGAAAGCTCGAGAGGGAGATGTCAACAATTAAAAACTACGCATCTCCTTCCCTGTAAAGAAGACAAACATGTAACACCATGTGGGGTTTTTTTAGCTGGTACTTGTCTGGTCACCATACCTTGCTGTGATGTGGCTGTGCCACTCCTGAGTTAGACTGTCATGTCAAATGAGTGTTTATAAATACCAGGTATTAGTTCGAATTTAGTGTATTACTCTAGCATAGAAGTCATAGCAAACAAGGGCTAACTGCATCCGAGCACTCATTATACAGGAGTGCTAGGTTTTCCTTTTCCTGTCAGTAACACAGAAATAGGTATTTACATTGTAAGATAATTCGATTAATAAAATAGATCTGTTTAGATCTGTATTTCAGACTTATTACAGCATTTTGGGACCCCTTTCCTTTGAAAAGGGGCAAAATAACTAAAAGCTAAAGTCACTAATGAATCACTGGTAGTTAGGAACATAGTAACTCTGAACAAAAAGACTTCTAGGCAACACCCCACCCTGAAGGCTTGGCAAAGAACTTACTTTACAGGTATCCTAATGAGTTCTAAGTAATTTTTTTTTCTGCAAGTCAGAAGACTGAGAACATACATTACACAAGTGCTCAGGCTGTGCCATAAAATACTATAACTTCTGGTCCACAGATTATCTTCTTCTGTGCTTCTGAACCATGCTGTTAGTCCGGAAAATATACTCAAGATACTCAAAACTGACAACTATCTAAACAGACTAAGATTTGCATACAACAAATACATTTAGTTACCACATATTACAGTGCTACTCTTAAAATCTTTCATGTAAGGTTTGCAATGTCAGGACACAGGCCTAACCAAACACCCATCTACAGTAAAGAGCAAACGTTCTTTTATGAAAACAAAGAAGAACATTTGATGGGAAGAGAAAAAAATTAAAGATGTTCAATCAATTTCACTGTGAAGTCAGCTCATGGGAATTAGATCAGCAGCACTGAATTAGTACTTTTAGCAGTTTTACAATGCATTTGGCATGGTAACAACTCTCAAATGTCTGATAAGTCTACTGTCAGACTTTTAAAAATCTAATTCAAAGCAGGTAAAGCATTACGATAACACCAGATTCTAAGTACTTGTGTAGGTGAATTTGCTTTTTAAAGCTGACCCAATAGCTTGCTCCTATCAAAAGAAGATTCTACTTCCCATCCCCACTTGCCTCTCTTCTTCACAGTCTACTTTGATTCCATGTTCCTTCTGGTCTCAGGTGCCCTCTCCTCCACTTCACTGGCTTTAGTATTTCTCAGATCCTTCAACAAACTAACTCAGCATCTGGCAGAAAACTACTCTGTAGTCTCTCTTGGAGTAATTTACTGAGATTGAGTTGAATCAGCATACCACAGGAACAGAGAAGCAGAACAGGAAGGAACACAAAGCTGATGGGGGGAGGACAGAAAGTGATAGCATCCCCCCCCATCAACACTAGCAAGCTGATGATCCAGTTCTTCAACTCCCTTCAACAACACAGCTGATGAACCTCCTTAATTTAAGGTGGGTGACAGCTGAGAGGTAACTCAAACGGCTCTCTGTGTATTCTTTCAATGCTGGTAGAGTTCAGCCTCTACAGCACCTCATCCAACGGTGAAATCATGGACAGGCAGGCCTAAAGAAATAACATTTCACATCCCTAAATGCAATTTTTAAAGTTTCCAAGCTCAAATAACGGGAATTTTATTTAAAAGCTGAATATGTCCAAAAAAAGCCCAGTAGAGAGAACATATTTACAGTCCACTATTAATAACGAAAGGCTAAGTAAGATATCAAGACAATCCTTAGATCCTGTATCATGCACATTTTCCTCCTACCTTAACAGCAAATACAGTAAATTACAAGCTATTAAATCACTTTCATAACAGAACAGTGTATCAGGGAAAAGCAATTTATATGAGCACCAGGGTAACACAGACTTGTATTCAGTGGTGCTAATTGTTTGGGTTGGTTTTATTCCTGTTCTTAGGGAGAAATGAATGGGAAAGGATACTCAATTTAAAAGTTATAGTGAAATAAAAACCATGCATGATAAAACACATTTGAAATTATACATACCATTTACCTATTTATTCAACTCTTCCAGAACACCTCCAATATTGCAAGTAGTTTGGGATTTTTTTAACCTCCTCTCATATATCAATATTTTCTGAATTATACTACTCTGAAGTGACAAAATGATACAATTTAAAATTTGGACATCTGATGATCATGAACAACTAATACACTACTGAAGACTAAAGATTTTGGGCTCTGAAGCCACAAGACTATTTACACCATAGAAAAATTACAAACTTTTAGAAACTTCTGGACCTGATCTACAGATTTTCCCCCTCGAAAGTTTCACAACTTAATTAATACATTAATTTCTTTTTTTTTTCATTTCTTCTTCTTCATTTTTAAAATTTCCTTACAACAGATATAAAACATGCAATGTTTTTTAAAGTTCAGGCTTTCTTTAAAAAAAAAGAAAGCCCTAATCCAAACTAGTTCTATTTTAAGCATGGGGTTCAACTAGAAAACACAGTAAGGTTCCTTCTAACATAATAATCTATGATTCTAAGTTTTTGAAAATCTTTTACAACACTCTCTCCCTAAAGTAGCTCAAAACAAGTCATGATGCAATACTGTTGCATGAAAAGTTGTGCTACTATCAATTTTAGATGACCCACACAAATTGTCTGCAAGTCACCACAAACAAATGCTAATTGTTTATTTAAATTACGTTTTTCAGATTAAAAAAAAAAACAACCAAAACCATCCAGTTCCATCACACCAATATCACAGCATTTTTCCAAAAGAAGGTCAGAACCACTTGCCTACAAATGCATTTTGAAAAGTATTGTAACAGTAGATAATAAACATTTTGGGTTGTTTTGTGCATTTAAGAAATCAGAAGTACTCAACTTCCTTTAAAACAAAATTTAAAGGTTTGCTGAATGACTGGAAGTGTTTTTTAACACCCTTCCAGAAGCAAATCCTAAACAAAGAAGTCCACCAAGTGTTCAGATTTGTCTGAATGGGTAATGTTTGCCATTAGTAATCCAAAAAACTCACAACCATACATTTGATATTACTACAAAAATATTACACCCAGAAATAAATAGAAAGGAAACCCAGAGATAGGGTCTTACCAATGAAAGTAACTTTCTTAGAACTGAAAGCTTTTGTGACTGGTGAGGGGAGTCATGCTGATATATCACCGGTGTTCTATTTTTATCTACATTTCCAAAGTCTGGCTTGCCAGGGAAGCTAGCTGTCTTCTCATCAAAACAGATACATATACATATTGACTAACTCGGTGATGCTCTGTATCCTTAAAATACCATTTTCCCTCTCCTCCTGTCCTATCTTCCTTCTCTCTGCACCATATTTCTGATGTCTAGGTTTTCATCTCTTCCAAAAGTGAAGTTTGGCAGATACATCTTTTGCTGGACTGAGCCCTAACTTCAACTGAATTTTTCTCCAGTAACAGCAATATCCTGGTGCATTGCAATGCTATGTTTCTAATAATATTAAAAAGTAAATGTTAAAAGCACATCCTCAAAACCAAAAAATGTAGTCATTTCCAGAAATCTCTGCTTCTCAATGCCTTCTTCAGCTTTGTGGTAGCAATATTTACATATGTAAAGCACACAATCCTCCCTGATATTTGTAGAGTGTCTTGTCACGTTAAGGAAGGAAACGTAAAAAGATTAAATTATTAGAGTGAATCTGCTTCTAAATTCCAAACCTGCCTGGGTAATAACACTATGTCAGCCAGAAAAGGAGAGGAAAAAAATGTTACTGGCTTAAGAAAGCAGTTTCAAACAGCATTTACTTGAAGGGAGGACATTCAATTGAAGAGAAAAGATAATGGTGAAAAAAAATGAGAAAAAATATGCAAGACAAAGGTAAACATGAAGAAAGTACAACCCAATATCATCTCAAAAAGCTAAAAAATTAAGAAAGCTGTGAATCCTGAGTAGCACAATGGATTATAGAACATATATTACATGGGTTGTTCACATCTCTTCAAAATATTCTGTCATATGAAAATGCTGTAAATGGGTACCAAAAATTTAAAACAAAAACCAGGAAAATTTATCACTGCATCTACGGAAACAAGGTGAGTATCAAGTAAAATTATCTCAGCATCAGAATACTCTCCCAAGTAAAAGACATAAATGGTTCCCCAATCTCACTTTAGGTAGTTAAAAAGACCATATATTGCTTTTTTTTTCTTTTTTTTTTCCGTTTCCCAGGTATTTGGATAAGGAAATTAATTATGAGACTGGGAAGCTGCTGTCTTCAGTTTCTAAACATTAAGTCCAGGCCGTCTAACTAATACTGCTATATTCTACAGAATGTGCTTTTACTTTTCATCTAAGATTTAAGTTCTGTCAAGAAAGATCCAATTTTTCAAGTCAATGCCATTTTCTTTGTGTACATGTAAGTTGCCCATGTTTTGAAAAAATGTACATTGTTTTAAGTACTCTGACTTTTGGATACAGCTGCAGTAGTCATTGTCAGCTTGCTCTAGTAGCAGTAGCTCAGTACTAACCAGAGTATCAATACCACGTAGGTGCCTCTCAAGAGCTTGGAGGCTACCTGCCTGTTCTACAGAGCATACCCTACACATTTTATTTTGGTTAGTACTAACTTACAGTACTAGTTCAGCACTTAAACAGCTTATTTACAAAGGATTTAAAATTCAGTGCTATCTACAAATAATAAGTAGAAAAAAAAGCATTCCAACAAAAGTAGCTTGGATTTCCCAAATGCTCAGCATTTCCCGAATGTTCTCCTCATGTCAATAGGAAAAAAAAACCTGCACAGTATTTTATTTTAATCCTCTGTGCTCCCAACGTTTAACCCAAAGTGTTCTGTTCCCTCCTGAAACACCTTATGTATTTTCTAAACCTAATTACTGCAGTTCATATACAATATTCAGTCATTCCTTCTTCTTGTATATAAGGATGTTACATTGGTTTTGATGGGAACACTACTGCTGCTAACATTTTTTCTGTGTTACTGGAACACTGAATACTTTTTGTAATGTTTTATATTTACTTTTGCATTATTTTTGAGTCTGATGTTGAAGCTCTCCTTAAATCTCATTGTGCCTAGATGCAGATCACTGAACAGCAACCAGTCACAACACTTTTGGAAACCTTCCACTTTTGTTACAGTGCCCCACTACCTACCATATAGACATTTACTTTAGAACTCTATGCATATGGCCAAAAACAATGAAATAAAATTCTCCTAGTTACTGAGACAATCCTGAATATTATTTATTACTAATATATTAGAACAGCTTCGACAAAACAAAATATTACTGGATATTATTTACCTTTTTTGATATAAAGAGAAATGAGTGACAATATTGAAGAAATACACGCTGGAAAGTAACAAATGTGAAACTCCATGACATATAACTGAACCAATTCTTTGCCACTTCCTCTAATTTGACAAGCATATGTAATTCATTTGAAACAAAAATAAACTTGCCTACTAAACATGAAAAAGTAATTTAGAAAAAAAAATTATCTGATTAATGAAGGAAATAAAGTGACCAAATAGCTTTCCAAAACCCTACATTTTCTTCCCATACAAGTTATTACTGTAACAAAATAGATTTGTTTTTCCTTAGCCTTTCTAGCTCTTTGAATCAAAAGAAAATTAAGTCAAGCAACACAAGATAAAGGTTTTCAGGACTATTCTCATACTTATCAAATACATCACTACACAGGAGATGGAGATTAAAAAGAGCAGCAGGTCTTCACTTTCAAGGCAGTCTTAAGTCAGCCACTGAAGATAAGATACTTCCAGAATTACTTCAACATTTAATCAGGCACTTAAAAGTGTTTTGAACTTTCATATTAAATAAAAATACTTAAAAGAAGACACATAGAGCAGGGATACAAAATGGTATTTGTTTACCTGCAAACACTAGAATTCATAGCTTTTATAAAGGAAAAAGAAAACCAAAGAAAGCTTCTGACTAGTTTTATACCTGGCACTCAAGATCCTATAGACTGTCATCCACAAAATTTCAGTCTACCAGGGCAACTAAGAGCTGTATGGAACAGCAACAGGGCTGATAATTCAAAGATGCTGAAGTAGACATGTAACGTATAGATCCGCTTCCCAAACCCTCAACTCTCTATGCAAGAGCACACAAGGAAATGTGGCTGGGGCATGACTAAGCCACCCATCCCTCCTGATCATAATTTAAACTAACACCACTTTTTATTCAGGAAAATATTCCTTCAGCCTTTTGAGAACACAGAATGGACAAAGAGATACAGCACCATTTTTGATATTACTAAACTCACAGAAATTTACAAACATGTACACTTAGCCTAGAGCAACTCTTCTATATGTAGGAAGAACACAGAGAAGAAACTGGCAAGACGAAGAATACAGAGGCAAACTTTTTCTGCCTTCTTGACACAAAGTTTAGTGTTTTGGAAATACTGCCCAGGAAGCTGCAATCCCAAATAAGGATTCAATTATATACTCTCTGTTGCAATAACATCTTTTTATCTTTTAACTGAGTACCTGAGGATTTTTTTCAACAGGTATAAACTTAATGAACAAGTTTTTACTTTAAATTACTCAACTACTCCAAAATTAATCGTTTTATTTGAAAAAAATAAAGGAAGTGCTATTTCAAAACTGCAAATCAGGCAGAAGAAAGGAATCCCAGGTCACAGAGTTCCTCTACAACTATTTTACTTACTCATCTTGGATCTGTTTCTACTTGCAACATTCTTATGGTTTATTAAAGGACTAAAATTCGGACTGAGATAAAAATTACTGTTACAAAAAGCAACAATTACTAACTGCTGTGAAAATAAACTGGCTTGTGTGTAACTTACGGAAAGCAAGCAATGTCCAAGCAGGGGATGCTTAAAACAATGAACATGAGGTTTGGTTGCTCACTTTGCTTTTCCACCCCAAAGAATACAAATCAAGAGAAATTGCAAGCATTTCTCAAGTAATAGCATAACTGCACAGGGGAATTTGTCCGGGGAAATAGAAGAGATACATGAAATAACTATAAACCAGAGGCACATTTTAAGACACTAAATCAAGGTCTTCGGAGTTGGACAATTTTACATTAATGAAGACCCTTCACATTCCCTCCTAGATACCGTTCTGGTTACCCGTGCTTCTCAGACACTTCCTCTTTTCCCAAGAAATTCTTGTAAGAGACAAAATTGTTTAAAATTGCTTGGATCCAACATTCCTGCTATCAGCTGACAGAATTCCAGCACAGATGGAAAAGGAAATTAAGTGTGAGATACTACATGGATTCAGTAGGTTTTCTTCAAACTACAAAAACCTTTACTTCAGAAATACCAAGCAGTGCCCATCATCCACTGCTTCATTTGCTTAGAATTGCAATGACAAAGAGTATCAGTATTTGCTTAAAATAAAGACATTTCCTGTAGACTAAGTAAACCCCTAACAGGTAAGGAAAAGAGAAACCTGAGAGCCAAGAGGGAAAGAGCAGGTCATTCCAATGGTTTCTTTTCTTAAACATGAACTACCTTTAATTAAAGAAGGATCGACTTACACAACTGACAGAAGTACAGCTGTATTGACTTTAGGTACACTACCAGACTGGTTACCACGGGAAAGGAAGGTTGTACTGTAGTCAAATACATACATAGGCTCTGCCATTTTATCTGCACCAAGTTCAGAACATTAACAGAGAATAAAATGATGCAGCTTAGAGAACCAATTTATTTTTTTGCCAATAGTACTGGTACTAACAAAACAGAAATTGAGATTCTCCAAGAAACAAATAGTTCTTTCTCAGTAATTCCTAACTAGTGTTTCCTCAAAAACACCACATCCCTCGAGTTAGATATCTAGTTCCTAAATTCCACATGTTTAACAGGAGCTTCTTTTATCCTGCACAGCTCCTTGTAAAAACGGCTGAATTGAAGGCTAAGTCTAATCTAAGCAGACACTCTCAAGCATTCATACAGTCAAAAAAACTGTGAAAGATGATATGTTTTCATATTCTGTGGACTAAAACTACTGTTGAATCTTATCAGACTAATTTCCAATTGTACACTATACAACAAGATTTAATTAAGTCCTTTAAATAGACATTAAAAAAAAAAATCAAAATTACATACCCTAATGCAATAGTTCAGAAATACACTTTTACCTGGCAATGCTATACTTGGATGTTCTTACCGTGATTACATCATTGATACTACAATTTTCTCATACTCAGTAACTCCAGTCACCAAGGAAAACCTTGGCCTGAACTCTAGAGACTCAAAACTATGCCATCAGAGAGCAAGAAGATATGCTCACACCCCATCAAGCAAAAAAACGATCACCACCACACATTTTTTGAAAGAATATTGGCAGGCTATACGTGGTAGCTGAAGCAGCCAAACTTGACCTATATCCACAACAGAATTAAGATGATTGCAAAAATAAAGAATAGTGTAACCGGATTCATACTCATAGCCACACCTTGATAGGTCCGGGTACATTCTGGACGAAGGCCACTGATGCACAAAAACAAGTGCAGAATTCTCATTTTATACTGGGGAAATCTGGGTCCTCATACAACTCAGTCCATGAAGACCGAGAAGGTGTAAAAATTCTCACATACTGATGCTAGAAGTTAGTTCAACGGACATCCTCAACTACTCTGTCTAAAACAGTACACAGTGAAGAAAGACATGAAGCGTCCTGCAATATCCAAGTCTTGACAGACAATATCAAGAACAACACAGCAAATACCCACTAGGACCAGACAGCTAGCTCTTTTTAAAAATCCCAACTCTAATAACTTCTCAGGTAAACAAAAGTTGTACTTATTCCAACTCCATTGGAAAACATAATCTCGCTATATAAATACTAGATTCAGCACCCAGAGCCCGTATAAACCTCGAGTTTTTTGGTCTCAAATGCCTAAACTGTACTGTCAAAATAAACACCACATGTTGTTGCTCTCATTTAACAGAAAAAATTCAGACCCCAACACATCCTGGTGCAAGGCAATGCAAGAACAAATTATACGGGACCAAGACCTTGCCAAATCCATCGGATATTTATTTACAAAACACCCTCATTTGATTGCACAGAAAAAGGCACTGAGCCACACTCAGATGAGTAGGGAAATCTGCACCTCCTTAAATCCTGGCCCCAGAGATCTTGGAAAGGTTAAGCCTCATCTTCTCACTAAGGAACAGGACAACGAAAACAAGGAAAAGCACGACTAAAAAAGATGTCACAGATTAAACTAAATGCCACACTGAAGTGGGGGCATGTGGACCAGGCAGTAGCCTCACCTCCTGGATGCGCCGGCGGGCCCTCTGGAGCACCTCCTCGTACCCCTTCCGTCGCAGCTCACTCAGGCTCTCGTAATACTCTTCGGGGTCGTCGGTCTCGGTGAAGAGCACCTGTGAAAGGATCTTCCAGCCACAGGTATCCAAGCTGTGAACCAAGTAAACTTGCAGTTTGTAGCACAGAGCGTCCATCTCCTGCTCGGACAGTTCCGGCGCTCCAAAGAGCACCGTCCACATGCCCGAGGGCTCCTCGGGGAAGGCAGGCAGGTAGGGCTCCAGCTCCGAGTTCACCGAGCACAGCTGCTGGTGCACGGCCCGCAAGTCTTGGAAAGAGAAGAGGCCGGCCCAGCTGCACTCCTCCCCCGCGGGCTCCGCGTCGGGAGCGCCCAGCTCGCCCGCCCGCGGCGGCGAGGGCGGCAGCGACAGCGCGGCGGCCACGTCCTCCTTCCCCAGCTCCAGCACCTCGATCTCCTCGGCGGCACCTGCCGCCTCCGGGCCGCGCTGCGGCCTCCGGGCCGGGCTGCCCTTGGCGCGCAGCGGGCTCTTGGGCAGCGCCTCGGCCCGGGGATGGGCGCAGCCTCGGGGCGGCCCCGGGTCCTTGCGCACCGCGGGGCCGCCGGCCTTGGAGGTGGCTCCGGCCTCGGGGCCGCCGCGGCGCAGTTCGCGGGATCCGCTGCGCTGGCGCTGAGCCGTGCGGTTGTGGCAGGTGATGGCGAACTTGCCCTCGATCTCGTTCCAGGCCACGATGAAAGCGAACTTGTGCTTCTCCCGCTCCTGGAAGGCGTGCGGCCTGACGGCCACCCAGTCGGCCTCCAGCGTCTCCTCCAGGGCGAAGGCGGACATGGCGCTGCGCGGCTCCGCACACGGGCACACGCCACCCGCCCTCCGCGCTCCCGTCCCGTCAGCTGCTCCGCAGCCCCGCGCCGCCTTACCGCCCACCACCAGCCATCTTAGCGGCCGGGGTACGAGGGGGAGGGTGCGCTGCTTCCCCACCGGAGTGACGAGGGAGAAAGGGCGGACGGGAATCGCCTCCTCCCGCTCCCCGCGCGGGACCCGCCGGTCACGAACGCGGACAATGAGCGGCGCCCCCGCGCAAGCACCGCACGCGTCACGTGGGGCGGGATCTGTTTACAAGCGGCGGCGCTGCGGCAACTCCGCGCCGGCCCCGCCCACCACGGGCCTGCGGCAGCCCCGCCCCCCGCGGCGCCGTCCCCCATTGGCGGAGGGCGGTGGGCGGAGCCTCGCGCCCCGGCCACGCCCCTTCGCCGCGGAGCCGCCACGCTCTCGGTCCCTCGGTGGGCGGGACAGGCGGCGCCCCGCCCCTTCCCTCGGAACTCCAACGGGGCCGTTCGGGCGCCCCCGCGCTGCGTGGTGCCGAGGGGCCGCTAGGGGGCGGTGCGCAGCGGGTTGTGTGGGGACGGTTCACAGGGGGCTGTCAGAGGGAGGTGGTGTGGAGTGGGAATGGTTTAGTGGTTGTTGTGCGTCTTAATTCTGACTGGGGATTAAAGCAAAATACTTAAAAGATTAGTTGTCAGGAGCACTTAGCGGCACGCCGTGGTTAGCCTGCAAAACAGTGCAGCTTCTGTGACGAGTCCTAGCGACAAGGGCATGTTCTCAAATAGCTATCCGAGGCAGTTGCGTACTTTAAAACTGAAGGAAACTGCACTGAGACCTGGCCTTTTGTGCTCACCACATTGGCCAGTCCTTCTTGGGAATTTTCAGTGCCTGCAGTATTTTCCCAGGTTGCCAATTTTACTGCAGAGCACGTAGGTTTCAGTGAGGTTGGACAGACAACTCTCAAAAGCTTGTCTGAAAGGAATGATCAATCCCCTATGATTCCCTCAAGGGAAGCTCTTTCCTGCTGCCCTTTGGGATATCCTATTTCTCCTCATGTACAAATGAACAAAAATATTTCTTAGTAGAACAAACCCAAAATACCTGCATCGAAAATAAGATTGGTGGACAATATACATTGGCCCATATGGTGGGCTGACCTTGTCTGGATGCCCCTTTATCAGTCCCCCTTTTCAGCTTTTCTCTCCCCTAAAAAGGGAGAAAAAGTAAATGGAAAACAACCAGTAGATTGAGATAAGGTAGTTTACTGAAACAAAAGCAAAAGGTTGCGTACAAGCTAAAGGAAAAAGACAAAGATTTTGTTATCTACTTAACAGCAGCAACTGATGTCTGGCCATTTCCTGGGAAGCAGGGATTCAACACATGTAACTGTTGTCTTCTGTTTTCTCTTACATCAAGACAACACCAGATTACACAAATGCCATAACTTGCTAGCAGTATTAATTATTAGTATTAAACAGCTCACTGTAGGGATGAACAAGGACTGCAGGAGCCTGCATAATAAATCCATCCACATCAATCCTGGGCAGAGAAAGGGGGATGTATTCCCTCATCATCTCCACAAGACAGCTCCCCCAGCATGGCAAAGCCATCAAGGTAAGGGCAAAAGAGTCATTGTTCGTATTAATGTGTTCCCAAACTTGGCAAAATAAAAAGATAAGCAGCTGACAAACTTAGTATCCTGCAAGGGAGCTTGCTACTTAATAACCACAATAATGATAGCATGCATGATATAAAACTGTCATTTTCTCACCCGATATTGGGAGCAAAAAAGAACTGTGGTGGCTTGACCTTGGCTGGATGCCAGGTGCCCACTAAGCCACTTATCACTCCCCCTCCTCAGCTGGTCAGGAGACAGAGAATAAAACTGAAGACAACTTGTGGGTTGAGAGCATTTTACTAAAGCAAAAGCAAAAGATTGCATGTACACAAGCCAAGGAAAAAGACAAAGGTTTTAGTCCCTACATCACATCAGCACGCGATGTCAGGCCACTTCCTGGGAAGGAGGACTTTAGGACACGTAGCCATTGCTCTGTAAGACAAATGTAAATAACAAATGCCTCCTCCTTCTTCCTCCTTTTCCTAGCTTTTACATCTTTGATGGTATTCCATGGAACACCCCTTTGGTCTGTTTGGATCAGCTGGCCTACTTGTGTCCCCTCCCAAGATCTTGCTCACCCCCAGCCTACTGATGGGGGGGCAGAATGTTGGGGAGATGGCGCTGGTGCTGTGCCAGTGCTGTCCAGCAGTAGCCACACAGTGGTGTGTTATCAACACCCCTGTAGCCACCAGTGCAAAGCACAGCACTGTGAGGGCTGCTGTAAGGAAGATTAACTTCTCAGCTAGACCAAGTATAGCCCATCGGTGATATTGTTGTCCTGCTCCAAATTAGAGGAAGCACCAAGGAAATAAAAAATTTTCATTAGCATTTTCCAGGAAAGCCAGAGTGAGTCACAACCTTTTTCTAAAGCTACTGTATTGACTAGCATCCTGTCTTTGGAGGCTGAGGTAATTGAGATGGGCCTCTGGCAGTCCAAACATTCTCTGGACATTAACCAAGCAACCTCATGTGTGCAAGAGAATGGAGGTTACGTCTAAAAGTCCTAGCTGTTAGAAAAAAAGAAGGAATTATGGCTCAGCATCCCAAAGATGTACCATCTCTCTGTTCTTAAGGTGACTTTTTCTGTACATCTTGGATTGCAGCATTCTTTCCTATTACTGTAAATGGAGGCATCAGATCAAAGCACCTGTGAAATTATGTGAAAGAGATTTGAGTATACCCCATGCAGAAGTGGTGAAGCAAGCAAGCAAAGAATACATTGGTGGAGGAAGTGCAGTATCTTTCTGTGAAGTATTCAGGGTGTTTGCAGAATCTCCTTCTGTGGAGACATTCAAAACCCACCCGGATGTGTTGCTTATCACCTGCTGTAGGTGACCCTGCCTTGACAGGAGGGTTGGCCTTGATGATCTCCAGAAGTCCCTTCCAACCCTAACTATTCTGTGATTATGTTATTCTCTTCAACAATTTTTTGTAGATAAATGTAAGCAGCAGGCCATGCTGCTTTTTAATGAGTGAAAGAAAATACAATGAAGATGCAGCAATATATATCTCTCCATATATCTCCAGGCTTAAGAAAATTTAACATGGATCAAATATTTTTCCTCAGGCAAAGGATGAGAGTCCTGGTATTTCAGGTGCATTAGTGTAGAGGCTGAGGTATTCTGGCTGTTTTCAGACTGCAGAGGAGCAAACTGGTATGATTTAAAGCCAGAATTAGGTAAATGTAGCATTTAGAAGCTGGCTGAAAACTAGTCTGAAATAACTTGGCTACAATCAAGTTTCTGATAGGCCTCTTTTGAGGCACAGGAAAGCCATACTATCAGTCCCAATAGCTGTCATACTTTGTTAAAATTGTACCCTTACAGAAAAATCTGCAAGGAAATAACAACTTTTTAAAATTACATTATCAATAAGTACTGAGTAGCCTTCATAGTAGGTTCTGTATTGGGGGACATCCGTAACTCTTCATTCATAAAAATACAGAGTAGTCTTTTCAGATGTTAGTGAATTGTTTTAACGGTGGTTAAAGGAAATACATCACAGGTTGTTCCTGAGTAAACCAGCAAAAAATTAAAACTGCATTTTAGAAGACCTAGATTGCCTTCTGTTTGTGGTGGGGTGTACTGGACCCTTCATCACTATAAAGAAGTGGGTTATGTAGCACTCAATCCACCTGAGTTATTGATTCACATGCCTTAAAAAGGTGACAAGTTTGCAGCAACTGAAAGAACTACTGGGGAGTCTCTGAAAAAAAACTCAGAGCTTTCTGGAGAGAAGGGAATTGCTGCCATGCTGCTGCTGAGGGCATGACACTTCAGCACATGGGGATCCTGCCACTATCATGGAAATTGCATGCCTGAGAGGCCTGGTTACCTTACCAAGAGGATTGTTGGAAGTAGCAACAAGCTGGATTATTATGTTTATGGAGCCAAAGCTTTTGAGAGCCACAAGAGTGCTGTCACTAGTGATCTGAAATGTAAGGTTAGGAATTCAACTGATTTCCTATTTCTTTGTAAGAAGTGGGTCAAGTGCCAGAACTTTTAAGGCAAGAAGTACTTTGAGTCATTGCTATCCCTGCTCAGTCTCCAAGCAGTGATACTTAATAAGATCTTGAACTAGTAATACAGCAAAGAGTAGGTTTGCAAATTTCCAGGAGTTTTCTGCTTTTTCTGCCTAGCAGTATTATCTCCCTGAGCCTCTATTTGCTGGTTATATCAGTGTGATCTCAGTTCAGGCCGGTGTTGAGAGAACAGGGAAACTGTAGAATCCAAATCTGGCAGAAAAGGTGACCTGCCTAGGCAGATCCACACATAATATAGGCAGAACTGAGCTGGCGATGGGATGAAATCCTATGGAACTGCACATATACATTTACTTGCACATGTGTGAGGTAGATCAGTAATTGCCGGGTGTAAAAGGTTTGAATAACCTGAACCATTGCAGAGTGATCTCACCTGATGCTGCCTAAATTGTTTTTTGCATGCTGATGTTGTGAACACGAATAGAAATATTCCTCTAAGTGTTTATACAAGCATTCCATCACCTAGTCTGTGATTCCTGCAGCATGCTGCAGGCTGAACTGAAATTATACCCATCTGGATCTGAACCCTTGAACACCTCAGATAAAGTAGCTTTAGTACAAAATGTTCATGAGAAACCAGGCCTCATCTGGGAAGCCTGGTTTAAGGTTTGATCAATTCCAAACACCTCCTGTGGCAGAGTCATTTCCGTCCAAATACAAGACTGTAGAGTCTCAGTTAACCAGTTAACTCAGTTAACGGAATTTCTTTGGGCAATTGAGATGAAAGGGGGAGGTAATTCAACAGTGTGCTTCAAAGTACTGTAGGATCAGGACTAGGTTTAGGTGTCCTGAAATTGCTGTTAAGTACTGTGCTTAACAATGTGATTCTATGCTGGACTAACATTTTTAATAGTTTTCTATTGATGGTATGATTCAAATTTTAGTGTGGGCAAGCCAAATTGCAATATCTACTTGTTGTCAGTTGGAGCCCTTTTTTTATTTGGCAAAGGTTTTGATAGTGTTTCTGTGATTCTGTTTATGTGAAGTCAGACAAGGAGCTGGCTGCATACAACCACTGTTGGCTTTGTGATGTCTTATTAGCAATTAAACACCCACCCAAAAGCTTACTCTCTAGTAATAGTTGTATCTGCACTTGAAATTCTGGAAGTGCCCATCCTTAACTGCTTTGATAGAAGAGATTTCAGGTAGTTTCCAAGGACAAGGAATTGCATTGTACAGTAGAATCAGTATAGCTACAGTGCATGAGATCACCCATGCATTTTATGGAGGAGAGCTGTATACTTTGGGTATACAGTGCTGGCTCTAAACTGAAGAACCTTCTGCAGTTAAGCATTATTGCAGTCATAGAACACGTGGCGTTACTACTGTATGGTAAGTTTTACAAATGTGTGATAAACTGAATATGTAATGTAATCTCTTGCTTACTGCTGAGAGGGCATAGTAGTTTAAGTATAAATAAATTCCTTTCCTTTAAAAGAATGGTTCATAAAAGTTAATCTTCTCCCTTCTAGTCAAATATATAAGTAGACTGGCAAGGTCAGTTTGTCCATTCAAATAAAAGGCAGAATTAATTTAATATAATGTTGATAGTACTCAAGAATCCCTCTTTGTAAGATCAGACGATGCAAAACCCAAAGTTACCAACTTAAACATGCCATTTAACTAATTTTTACTCTTAGTAATAAGAATTTTACTAAATTGCATTAAAGATATTAGTAGTCTTTGTGGTAGATAGAAAACATTTTTCAACAAGAGAGACAATTGGCACACTCCTTTCTTGGAAGCTGGATGATTTGGGAGTGGTGGTTCTTGCAGCTCTTTTAGTGGTTTACAAAGCAATTTGTCAACTTGTTTCTTTAACAGAAACATTGTTCTTACATGGTCTATGCAAGTACATGGTGATACAGAAAATTATCCTGATGACAGAACAATTTGGAGCTTTAAATACAACATTTTCTTTGAAAAATTTTCCTTTGTTGTAAGTGTAAAAATGCAAAAAATATTTCTGGCTTTAAAAAATACTTTTTGTCATGCTTAATATCTCATTATTTTAAAAAGATAATTTTATCAAAAAGTTTTCCAAAAGTCTTTTTTTCTTTGAGGACAAGAGTGAAAAACTCCAGTCATATATCACTCCTGAGGAATCTCAAAATATTTCTCTATAAAGAAGATGCCTTCTTGGCTCTGAATACAGTGTATTGATCTCTGCAGCAGTCTCAAGACTGTAGTGAAGGCTTGAAAGAGATTACTCAAGGAAAGAGGAAGCAATATGTTTCGCCACATCGGCAATTCAACTCAATTGAGAACATTTGGAACTAGGAAGGGTAGCCACAAACCACAGAACAACCATCAAGTTACAACAGATAAAATACCTACACAAATCTTAAAAAAGGAAATTATAGCTCCTATGGCAGTTAATACAGTCCGCTTTTTGATTAATCAGTGGAACATATGACAAGAGAACAGTTCAGATGTTTTCAAGGTGTCATCTCTATCCCTGATACACTGACAGAGAGATCAATCTCTCCATCTGCAAGACCATACCAGGCCTGTGCTAAAATAATTTGAATGTATGGAAAAAGATTTATCTGAAGAATTCTGGATTATCTTTTGGATTAAAAGAGTGCATTCAAGACCACTTAGCTTTTGGCCTCTGTATTGGTTTTATGTGGGGTTTGGTAGCGGGAGCGCTGCAGGGGTTGGCCTTGGTGAGAAGCTGCCCGTGTGTCTGATGGAGCAAGTGCCAGGTGGCTCTGAGGTGGACCTGCCCACGGCCGAGGCCGAGCCTATCAGAGATGGTGGCAGCACCTCTGAGATAACGTATTCAAGAAGGGGAATAAAACTATGCAATAGCAACAGCAGCCCAAGAGAGGAGTGAGAAGACATGAGAGAAAAAGCTCTGCAGACACCAAGGCCAGTGAAGAAGAAGGGGCAGGAGGTGCTCCAGGCATTGGAGCACAGATTCCCCTACATCCTGTGGTAAAAACCATGGTCAGACAGGCTGTCCCCCTGCATCCCATGGTGGTCCATTGTGGATCAGAGATCCACCAGCCGCCTGTGAAGGATCCCATGTTGGAACAGGTGGATGCCTGAAAGAGGCTGTAATCCTCATGGGATGCCCCGCAATGGAGCAAGTGCTGGCCAAACCTATGGATCCATGAACAGAGGAGCCCACACTGGAGCAGGTTTCCTGGCAGGACTTGTGACCCCATAGAGAACCCATGCTGGAGCCATGGAGAACCCAGTGATTCCTGAAGTACTTCACTCAGTGGGAGGGAACTACACTGGGGCAGTTCAAGACCTGCGGCCTTTGGGAATGATTCATGTTAGAGAAGTTCATGAAAGACTGTCTCCCATGGGAGGGACCGCCACACTGGAGCAGGGGAAGAGTGTGAGGAGGAAGAAGTGGCAAAGCAATATGTGTTGAACTGACTGCAGACGGATTTTGTGTTCCCCTGTGCTGCTGAACGGAAAGAGGTGGAAAAAATCAGAGTGAAGTTGAGCCCAGTAATTAGGGAGGGGTGAGGGGAAGGAGTCTTTAGTTTTGTTCTTATTTCTTATTATTCTGCTGTCATCTGATTGGCAATAAATTAAATTAATCTCCCCAAGCTGAGTCTGTTTTATCCATGATGGTAATGGGTGAGTGATCTCTGCCTGTCTGTACCTTGCCCCACAAGTCTTCCATCATATTTTCTCCCCTTCCATCAAGGTAAGGAGGGGGAGTGTAAGGGCAGCTTTGGTGGCCACCTGGCAGCCAAGATCAACCCACTGCAACCTCTTACCTTCCTCATGTGTAATCTCTGGCATATCCCATAAATATTTCAGTTGCTTTTTCTTTGGTGTGAGGGAGGAAAATTGAGCACTGATGAGTCACTCGTACTTGCAGTACATTCCCAGGCCATCTGACCTATGCAAGATTCTTCAGGGTTTATGCCATTGCACTGTATGTTGGCTGAGATGAGCCTGACAGACTATTGTAAGCACAGCCAAGGCCGTCCTTGGGTCACAGTTTGGATTGTAAAATTTCTAGATACTTTTCTCTAAAAGGCCAAGAATATATTGAGCAATGGACCTAAATTGCTCAATTATATGATTAAGGGGTTAAGTGTGACATTTCTAGCCAATACTCAAGAGGTCTTAGCTCAAATCTGGTAAATTTAATGTATTAAGGTGAGAAAAATCTGCATTGATCCAAGAAAGCATCAGGATTTGTTTGCAATATTTGTGACTTCAAAGCTGTCTTACCAGACAAAGAATTTGATATCAATCAAGGCAATACCTTCAGGAAATGACAGGGAATTTGTCTTTTCCTGTTCCATTAATCTTTATTGCTTTCTTTATTTTGCTTAAAATTCTAAGCAGTATCAATTATAAAATGTGATTTATATTTACGAGAACACTATTTTTTTTTCACCAAGATATTATGATGTGTATCATTCTTCCCAGCTTTCATACAGGTCAAGGAAGACCATGAATAATTAGTGATCTTCTTTATTATTTGTTCACCCTCTCAAGGATGTCCAATGCCTTTTAAGTCACTTTCTAGCCTCACCACAGAAACTAGAGTATCTCCAGCCTGTATGTAATGTCCCTGCTCTTTCAGCTTTACTCTTCTAAGTATCTAACATACTTCTGTTAAAGCTGCCTTTTATATATTTATACAGGGATCAGTCACAGCTCTGACTGCAGTATAGACACACTTAAAGCCTTTGAGGAGGAACATCTTAGAAAATTTGGATTTGGTTACTGCAAGAGAGACAGCGTATGCTGAAATAGAGGCAGGGTTGGGACAGAAGCTAAAACAGAAAGTAAACACAAATACTGACAGACTTTGGAACATAAAAAATACTAGACTTCTATGATATTTACTAAACACAGATATTTTCCTAGGCATATGGAAATTTTGTTTCCTTGTAAAGCACAAGTCAGCAGGTTAGAGTAAAGTTTAAACCTTACCAGATTTTGAGCAGAAATAGCTGCTGTTAGCCATAATAGTTTGGCAGATATGTGTCCCAGCATTTTGGGATCTAGTGAGATTAGAGACAGTTCAAGACAGAGGATAACCTGCTGGGTAAAGAAATAGCATGAGTGAGAAACTCTTGCAACAAAATTCTCCAGACTACTGTGGGAACGCTCCACACAACAGCACAGAGGGAAAGGTCACAGTAATGCTGCCGATGGTGCAGGCAAGACTTCCTCCCGAGGGTTCATATCAAAGCATGTCAAGATGAGACACCTACACCTAGAACACCTATCTAAGGTGTTCTCCTCTATGCAGCACTAGAAGGCCTGACATTTGACTTACAAAAGAAGTTCTCATCCTGATTAAACTTTTGTGGGCAAGAACTGGATAGCATCAGCTGCTGTCTATAGAGATAGCTACACCCGCAGATGCTACATACTTGAGTCTGATCCAATTACACAGTACAGGAGAAACAGATGGTATCTTCATCTGGTTCCATCTTCAGATAAATTGCCATGTGATCCCACTGCCTGCACAGAGGAAAGCAGAATAGCCCTGCTAAAAAGAAGTACAGATCTTCTGCTGAGGAGCCTCCATGCTTCCCAAGAGATGGATAAAATCCCTCCTTAAATTCAGATGGTCAGATTTTGAAGAGTCGTAAAATCTGAGAGAGATCATACAGAGCTATAATTTTGATTTAAATGCAAGTGGTGAAGGGGGGAGAGGAGTCTTGATCAATAGTGAATAATGTTCAGCATTTGTAGAGAGTGGTTGTTTCTTTGACTCTATTACTTTCATATAATTGCTGGTTAATACATGGTCAGAAAGAAAATCAACCTTGCAAAGAAGAAGAAGCTTTTATTTTTAGAAATAAATATTTTTCCCCTCAAACAGTATCTCAAACTCTGCACAATAATTCACCTTCTGGTTGTGGGCCCTTCAGAATAGAAACAATGTCCATATCATTGCTTTATAAAGTAAATGAAACATGGCCATTTAAACTGAAATTAGAAGGTTACCTATATCAGATGTTATGCTACTGTTCTCTAGCCCATTTAATAAGTCTTACTATTTTCAGTTCTTACATTTGTGCCTCGGGCAAACAATTTAGTTCTATGAGCAATAAAATGTACAAAGCTATTTTCTTACAGATTTATGTTCTGTATCCTCAATTCAATGTCCTAACTCACACAGCACTCCCCAGGGTGCCATCCCATCTGGGTAAGCATAAGTATGTGCTATGACTCACCTAGAGCTATGTTAATACAGGTATGTGTGTCTCAGTTGGTCAGTCAGCTGATACACAGCATAAGCTGTACTTATAAATATGTATGGTAATGGATTTTTTTTTTGAAACTCAGAAAAAATGCATTTACCCATTGACACTTCATCAGTTGAACCAGATGACCTCTTGAGGTCTAACCCAATCCAAATAATTTTGTAACTCAAATTGTTAAAATTAATTTACCTTTGGATTCTTTAGCACTTAGACTCATCCAATATGAATTATTTTGCAATTCAAGTGAAAGAATTGGCCAGCACATTCAAATATTATTAGGTGTGGAGTGGCAGGGACACAGAGTAATGGCTGGTGATTGTGTAAGCCTTGTTTTCTCAGACACCCAGCAGTGGGGTGTAATACTGGCATTTCAGTGTTGCTAGCTCAGGTTCTGCATCTCGTATTACCAAGCCTTACTTTCAGCATTTGCTTGGTAAATTTGCTCCGTACCTGACATTACTGAAATGAAACCTAATGACTCTATAAGCTATTATACATTCTAACAGTCACCAGTTTGCTTTTAATATAATATAGCATATGTATTTTAACATGATACAGCATACATAAAAGAATTACATAAAACCCCAATTTTTATTATGATATTGTATGTTTGCTTTATGACTGTGGTCTTGTTTCCTTTTGCAGGGAAACTGGTCATCCATAGGAATAGCTTTTATTAAAGATTTGTCATGTGCTTGTCATTAATTACCAGCTGACACCTTTTCCAGCCAGTCATTGTTTCTAGAATTACATCATATGCCAAACACATCTTAGCATCCTTTGCTGTTGATGCAAGATCTAAAGAATTCAGAGTTGTTATTCAAGTTCCTGTTGGTAACTTCTTGTTATCATACTATGGCAAATCTTTTATGTTTAATTGCCTCAAAGCTGTATTCTGTATGTTTATTCCTTTTGGAGATATTCAAATGGTTATAACCATAGCTATAATAAATTAGACTAACAATGGTTAAAATGAGTGAGGTATGTCTTTTATTGGACAAATACAGTTGGAGAAAAACATGGTTTTTAAAAATATTGTTGACTGATACTATCAGTAGCTGTTAAATTCTGTTACTTTCCCTTTACACTGTCTACAGGATCCTATTTAGCAGTATAGACTTGGGTTTTTTGTGATTATGTAATTTTCTATTTGTTGAATACTGAAAGATGGCCCTGTTTATTTTGCTTGGTAATTCCTTGTTTGTTTACAACACAGAAAACTCATTTATGCATTGCATTAATCACTCTGTTTCTGCTTATTTAAAATATCACTGGTTCCTCTGTAATTAACAACTGTATTTTTTGTAGTGGCTTCCTGTTTTCTATAAGACTTGATGGACTTTAATGTATTCTGTATTTTGAAAGTTTTCAGTCAAAGTTTTGAATCCATCTGCTGGCAGAAATGGAACAACTGAAGAACTTCAACAGTTCTAATTCAAGTCAGCTACATTGTATTCTTATTTTATTGGATATGTCAGGAGTTTAACATCTTGAATCAAGAATTTCTATCACCTCGTCTTTTGTTTACCTTTGCTCTAGTGAGATACTGATAATTTCTTTCTGGGAACTAATGTTTCCCTAGAGATCTCATCAGTAACAGGAGACTCCCCATTTGGTGCTTTTGTTTAGCACCCTTCATTTTAATGTCGCAAATTGCATTTGGAATTTTCCTGAGTAATCTGAATACTACCAAATCTATTTTATATGGCAATGAAAATTATTTTTACGGAAGGAACCTGTTTTTAATTTGTGCAACTTCAGAAACTTCAATGCCATTTCCCTCACTGAAATTTATCTTCAATGTAGCTGATTTGTAATTCCTTATTACATCTATTTAAGTGTGACTTTCCACAGTCTCTCAAATCTTCATTGTTATTACACAAATATTTTACAGAAATTACATGCTTACCTTTACTACTCTGAATTGACTCACTGATGTGAAAGGAATATCATCCATTCCAAGCGGTATGGCAAATATTCCTGCTATTTCTCTTGGCACGTTCGCAGTCATAGCAGGCACTACAAAGCAGGGGAAGGGATCTGGGAAAAGGGTGGCATTGAGAAGGCAGCTTGCAACAGGACCATAGGTGGTGGCAACATACTTCTTTCGTTAAACAAATGCCAAGAGCTTAGCTCTAGTGCAATTTGATCACAGTTTTTAAGTGGCTGCTTGAACAGAACTGGGATAGTATTATTTTTATTGCAGGATCAGGAACTACGTCCAGAAAGGGTCTCAACAGATCAGGCAGAACAACCATTCTCCCAGAACATAATCCACTGTGGATAACTTGCTCCTTGCCAGATAACTCGCCAGAAGGCCCTGCCATCTCTTTCCTGATGCGTCCAAAACAGAGATTTCTCAGTCTTGTTAAGTAAACTACTACACCACCAAGTTTTCTTTGTGATGGGAAGATATTTCCTTGTGTCTGACTTATTTATCTTCTGCCATTTCAATACTGGGTGAAGTGCTTTGACTTTATATTTGGCTGGAATCTGTGATAGGGAATAGTCAATTGAGAGAATGGATGCCTGGGAGCCTGGCATGTATAGAGAGTCTTTCCAAGGAAAGTGTCTACTCAAAAGACAGTGTAGAGGGGTGCTGTGAAAAGGATTGGAGATGCTGCAGTGGCTGCTGAAGCCAAAAGGGAGGGGTAGAGCTGCAGTGTAACAAATTATATACCTTAGCTGTAAACCAGGATCTTGAAGGCAAGAATATCAACTTGAGCTGTAAAAAGGCCCTCAGGCCTCATTTTGTGTTGTCTCAGGTTTATATAATCAAAAGTAAAGACACTGAGTTTTATCATAAAGGACTGCTTTTCACTTCAGTAGTGGATGTCAGGATTGGAGCAGCTTCTTGCCTAGGGAGAGCAGAGATGGTTGAGGCTCCTAAAGCAGTAACAACAGGGGTGTAACCTGGGGAATGGCAGCTAAGCTGTGAGAGGAAGAGTGCTAGGATGAATAAATTAATGAAGAAACAATGGCACAGTGTTTATAGAGTTCTCTCTGAGGGATGGAGACATGATAGTGGCATCCTGTATTAATTAGAATCTTTAAGCATGTTTTACTGGAACAAATGAGTCAGGAGGGTCAAAGGTAGTTATTTATATGACCCACTGCACACACTAAGTAATTAAAGTCTGGCCATTCAGAGACACCCAAACATCTGTCAACGAGCACCCACATGTTAAAAAAAACCAAAACAAACAACAACAAAAAAAACCCCCAAACTAGAAATTTAAACTTCATTAGCCACACAGAAAAGGAAAAAAGCAGGGAAAGCAGTTGAGGGAGATTTTAACCACATTTCTAACTTCCCTTCTCCATAGCTGCAGTAGTGGCTGTTAATTTTTTTTTATTATTATTTTATAATAATGGAAACTATTGTATTTGGGAGCCTTTTAGGTGGTATTAAAGATGGTAGTAACTGTTCTTTTTATGAAGAAGTAGCTGGAGTTGATGTTATTACTTTTGTAGTAAAAGCCTGCATCTGCCTCCTCAAGGATAAGTTAGGAGATGCACACACAAAGAGGAAAAGGGGCAAAAAAGCCAACTTAAAAAATATGTCTTCTGTTTCTGCTTTGACTTTCATTTACAGCATTGTTATTAGAGCAGACACAGTGACTTCAAGATTTGGCTTTTACAAGCACTGAGCTGTTCAAAAGCATTGTTTTACTCTGTCTGTTTTAGACTTGCATCAGTGCTGCCAAAAGAGTGATCTAGCCAACTAAGACATAAACTGAAGGAATAGATAGAAGACCAGAATGAAAAAGATACTGGGGAAGAAAAGAGGCACCAGTGAAAAGATGTGATGGCAGGAATGCAAGTTGTCTTCCAGCAGCTGCATTTGCTGAAGCTGGAGGAAGAGTCAGTATCATGCACACACCAGACACTGCTCTAGTCAGGGTGTTTCTTAGGACTGAGTAAAGAAGACCCAGAAAGGTCACAGTGGATGTACCTTTTTGCCACACAGTCTTTTCATGGTGCTTGGACAGGTATCTGGAGATCCTTCTAGCTTTAATCTTCTCTGAGTTGTGTAGATAACACTGTTTGACAGTTTGCTGAACACTGATGTTTCCTGGCTATTATTTCCCTGTCTGAGCTTCTCTCAGAGTAAATGCCTTTGAGTATCAGATAATCAGATAATCTGAGCTACTATTCCTATTACAGTTTGAGAGCCACTCATAACTATTTGAATACCATGATTTGCCACGCCACTGACTGTTTTTTCTTTAAAGAACCATTACACTTTTATTTGAGCTGGAATGGATACAGGGTAAACATCAACTAGTCCTTATTAACCATTGTCTTCCTTACCTTGGGAGGAAACATTAGTTTATAACACAACTGTAGAATGGTTTGGGTTGGAAGGGACCTTCAAGACCATCTAGTTCCAACCTCCCTCTGCTGTGGACAAGGACACCTTCCTGTAGACCAGGTTGCTTGAAGTCCTATCCAACCTTGGCTTAAACATTTAAAGGGATGAGGAATCTACAGCTTCTCTGGGAAACCTGTTCCAGTGCCTCACTAATCTGGCTGTGGGAAAAAAAAAAAAAAGGAAAATCATGAAAGTTTATTCAGTTTTCTTTTGCTGTATCTTTTTTAGGAACAAATGACATCTCTACCTTCCTTTTTTCCCCCCAGTGTTCAAAACAGTAGCACTGGCTGGACTTCTACACAGGATGCCAATCCCTGTGTTTCTCTTAAGCCAGTAGCAAATGTGCTCTTCACCTACATTTAATTATATTTAATTTCCAATCCTACAGTCTACTAAGTAGTTCCCATCAAATTGATTGCATATCTTCTTCATACCAGCTGAGCTGGACTTTTGTACTTCGAACAACTTGAGACATATATCTGCTCCTGAGGCCAGGGCCTCTTCACTCCGCTGGGTTTGTAGGAAAAGCCAAATGATTTGGTATAAAAATATTTGAAAAAACCCCCAAAGACTTTTTTTCAATTTTGTTAAATTTTTTTCTTTCTGCTGGAAATAGAAGATGTTTTACTGACATTACATAGAAATGCAATGAAAACAGGTTTTGTACTTTTGTTTTTCTTTTCTTTCTCAGAGGTCAGAGGAAAATATTTTTATTTCATTTTGAAAATGAAAATTTTGGAATCTTTTAAATAATATAAACATGTTATTTGTAAAATACTGAGCAGCTTCAAACTTACTTTGCTGGAATACTATGACTTGTAAAGTGTAAAGAAACAATGGGAGCTATTATGCCTTTGATGTAGTAGACAAAAGGGGTTTGGTGCCCAAGAGGAATTAATTGGTGCCTAACTATGAGCTAGGGACTGTTTTGTAATTAGATTTTCCACTGCCATGAAAGAAGCGGTTTCTCCAATTTAGACACCTGAATACATTTTACCACCTCTGAACTCTACCAACAAGAGCAGCTGCAGCCTGGAAGGAAATGGAAGGTGAAGTTGTAGAGGAGCAGGAGACTGCTGGGTGGGAGTGATGATGGGTTTGTTGGAGACAGATTGGTGGCTCAGAAAAGCACTCTAAATAATTTTAGCAGACTGTAGTCAATGATGGAGGTGTGAAGCAAGTTAAGAAAAATGAAGCTTGAAAAATGAATACTCTGTGATGCAAATATGTTTTCATGATGCTTCATCTCTACAGTTGTGAAACATAAGAGATCCTTGGGGAGGTCACAGTAAATGTGAAAGAGACATGGAACACAAAAGCTTTCAAAGGCTAGAGCAAGAGGTAAATCATTTGTTTCGCTCCTTCCTCCTGTTCTAATTTCCCTGCTTTTCTTCTTTTCCTAATTTGGTTACTGTTTTCTTCTTCACAGTCTATCTCCATCATTTGCCATTTGGCCTCCTTTGTGCCCCAATTAAAATCTAACTATGCTTTTGGATTAAAAAAAAAGATTTTCCCTACTACATTTTCCTTAGGCAGTGTAATTTGTCTTAAAATGTTTTTGGTGTATGACAAAATTGAATTGAAATGTTGACCCTATCATGTATTAATAGTTCCAAGTTGTCTTCCCACTTGCTTCTGAGTATATACATGATATAGGTGAAAGTGTTTTATTTTCTCACCTTCTTCCTTCAAAAATCACTGTTTAAATCAAAGCAATAGTTTCTGTGTCTTCATCTTTCATCAGCTCTTTTCTGCATGCTTTTTACTTCCATTTTCTTCCATTTTGCGACTGGCACTGCTCATTACAGGGGTTGTTTTTGTTTTCTAGTTACAATTCTCAGTTCCCATGAGACATTTTGATGCCAATGTGAAGTCATCTTTGTGAAAGGGGCATCGTTTTAAGACTTCTCTAAGCTCTTGTAATGCAACCTGGGGCTCGTTGACACAAGCCTCGGCAAGCCCTCGGACGGAGGGGACGCAGCGTAAACTTCCACAGCGTCCTTGCTGGACAACTTCAGAGTGGGAAAGGGCACAAGGTGGACTCGCATGCTGGCTCCTCTTCGGAGGAGGCACATCAGGTGGCCGTTGGATTTGGTATGCGTCAGCCCGGAAGCAAACAAGGCGAGAAGAGCCTCTGGTATGGGTTCCAGCGAGTTTATTGGCAGGAGGGTCCAGGGACCAGAAGAGCCCTGAGGGCAGTTATGCACAGCCTTTGGGGGGGGCGGAACAAGGCGGGGAAAAGGGAAGCAACCAATGGGGTACAGTCAAAGGGGAGGATACAATTTGACCAGAACCAATGGAGAGAACAGGGAGGTGGGAGTCACAACAGGGAACCAATGAACAACCAAACAGTGAAGAACTTTCTAGAATGAGGGCGGTAACTTGATCCCAGGAACCACCCAGGGGGAGGCGGCCTAGGCTTCAGTGCCATCCCTTGCTCCGCCCTCCGACCCACTGTCTTGGACGGGGAAATCTGCCCAGTGGATGGTCTTGGTTTGAGTGGCATTCCATGGCCCCAGCCCAAGAGTGGGCTGAGCTACCCCAATACTCTTGCAATTACAACAGGGAGGAGAGTAGTATTTTGCGTATATTCCAGTGTTCAGCATGTACGTAACTTTGGGACTCCATCAAAGTGGTGTTTGGAGCAGCACAGATACTCTGAAATACAGTGTAATACATCTGTTAAATCACTGAATTACTTTCTTCTTTTTAAATTGTGGTTGGTTTGGTTGGTTTGATTGGTTTGTTTCCTTCCTTTTAAAGGAAATAAAGAAAATTTTGCAATTCATTTGTAGCATATATGTGGTATTGTTTCTTTTCCAATATAGTTATTTCAGCCAGCAACACTTTCTACTGTTCTCATGAACATTGTCAGGATTCAGTTTGCTTTCTGGTAGGCAAGGTGAGGGAGGAGCAAGCGAGACTAAAACTTCATGCTGGAGGTAGCAATTTGGCTGCTACAGCAGGTAGCAAGATCTGTTTGAATCAAAACTGAATTACAACCTAATTTTTATTCAATGGTTTTATATAAACATAAACTACAGACATAGCATTGTGCGACTTTCATAAATCAAGTAGTTGAAAACATTCCTTATTTCAATTTCAAAACCATACACCCAAACCCCAGAAGTTAAACTAGTTGCTGATACATTCCAGATAATCTTCTGATTTTAGTTCCACTTCCTGTACAGCTTCCCCAATTTTCTGCCTAAATATTGTTTCACCATTTTGGCATGAGTATTTCATCAGTTTGGAAAGTATTTCAGGGTGTTTCCACTGATAGAAGAAAATGAAGACGTAGCAAGATATTTTATGATGCAATTCAGGGACTTTAGAGAGGCTGAGCATATTTCTGCGGGTATATTTGAACTCAAGTAACAGAAGCAAATTTCTTTTCTCAGTTCCAAGCCTTTTGCAGCACAGACAGCCCAAAATCTGCTTTGATTTTGTTCATGGTCCTGTTCCTGCCGCTCTTTCGCTGGCTGTGTCTTGCTTTTTTTTTTGCTGACTTGTTTGTCTGCGTCTGCAGAGATTCCCTTCACTGCTATATTTGTTAAAAACATGTTCGTGCACTTGTGTGTGAATGCCTACACACACTCATATACACTGTTCTGCATTGAAATCAATCCCATACATCTCATCCATTTCCCACACTTGGGGAGATCTCATGGGACCCTACAGTTCAGCGGTTGCCCCACCCTTGGTGGCTTAGTCCTTGTGTGACAGATTTGCTGCTATTTTAGTCACTGCTGAATGACAGGGTCCCTCCAAATTGTTTCTTGAAATAGGCTGGATGGAATACAATTGTTGTGCCAGCAACTTCATCAAAATGCTGCAATTGCCCACAGACCAAAGTCTCATTCACTGGCAGCTTAGATGATGGAGAACTACAGAATGTTCTTTATGGCAGAATACAGAATATTTCCTATGTTAGGAAATCAAGTAAAACACAGGGGTTTAATTCTACTGCTAGTATTGCTCTTCAGTGAGCACTGGATTGTCTAAATAAATGCTACATATTTGAATGATGTTTTATAGTAGAAATTTCAGGTCACCTTTTCTAATTTTTCCCATTAGGTGTCTAGTGCATTTGATAATTATTTTCATTATTTAATTCTGAAGTTTTATTGAACTACAGGCAGATAATGCTTAGGGATAGAATTAGGACCCAGACTGCCAGTGTGCTACTAGTTTACAGAGATATATAGATGGTTACAGTGTGTTGACACAAAGTGCAGGATTACCTTGAAGTTTGCTGCAGGTAGTTCTCCTTTGGTAAACTCTCCCCATTGTTTAAGGTTTCAATAGTCAAAATCTACTTTGTTTGTTTTTCAATTTTGTTTTCTGCTGGAATTTTAAATTTTAAAAGGCTGTTTTGTAGGTTCTTCTCTTCTGGATCTCTTACCTGCCAGCCTTTATTTATGACATACGTTTGAATTGTGTATAGGGAGGTTTCCTTCCTTAGCACAGAACATTCCTTATGGCTGGATTTATGTTTTCCTCTGGCTCTCATATGAAGAAGTATTTTTGTCACTGCATCTTATAAGCTAGCTTGAAACTGCTTAGACAAGCAGTCATTTAACTATTTTATTTCCAGAGATTTAGCAGTAAATATAAAATGCTTACTAATCCTTGGAGCAAGTCTTCTTTTTGGTGATGAGCTCCATTTAAGCCATACCAGTAAAAGAATCTGTTCTCTTGTGATGTTACTTACCATGGAACAGGCAAAGTTATACTTTCCATGTAATGATATTATCTACCATGGGTAAGGACCTTTTATTTTACATATTTATTCACTATTTTTTTTTTTAGAATTTATGTTTTAGCTTTCTGCAAGGTAATGAGCAGGCAGTTTTTAAATTTTAGGTCAGATATTCCTAGGTAATATATATTCTTTTATCTTGTTTCTTTCTAGGTTCTGTCTTTGAATGCCACTGAAAAATGTATTCTAGAGTTTTGTTTATTTTTATCAAAGCCAGAAACCTCTGAGGCAGTGAGGGATTTATTTTATGCCCTGTGTCACAGTTCTGTGTTGTCATTGTTGATGTGACAACATGATGATATGAAGTTTAGATGGATATTAAGAAGAAGTTTCTTCATTGACAGGGCTGTCAAGCATTGGAACAGGCTGCCCAGGGAAGTGGCTGAGTGACCATCCCTGGAGGTCTTTGGAAGATGTGTAGATGTGGTACTTAGGGACATGGTTTAATGGTGGGCTTGGCAGTGCTGGATTAACAGTTGGACTCAATGATCTTAAGGGTCTTTTCCAACCTACATGATTCTGTGATTTCCAGGCTGTGTTTATCTAGATTGTTATTTAGGACAAGACTAGTCTGATCTATTTGTGTGTGGGAAATGCAAATGCATTTTGGATTGCCTTTGTTGCTCCCAGTTCTTACTACCAGTAGAGTGAGTAGAGTATGAAGTGTGAGCAGATGCAAGTGAAGCAGTGGAGGGGGAAAAGCTACTACTATAATGTACTGCAGCATTCCTGTAGAGTCAGTGCTTTCTATTACAAGCTGCTTCTCCAACAGAGG